>NC_061522.1:23625159-24247819 GCF_022379125.1 Scophthalmus maximus
GCTGCAGCAAATGACTGAAACTTTGAGTTTATCCCAACATCTTCCCACCTCTTTATCTCTCTCTCTCTCTCACACTCCAGCTCCTCCTCTTTTATTCTCCCTCTCTTTCATCCTTGTGCACGTCCCATTCTGTTCTAGCAGTGATGACAGTTTCATTGAAAGCGTGAGATTTATGCTCTATGTTTTCCGCTGTACTGTTGTTTCTCTATCGCGTCTCTTCACTTTCATCCTGGAGAGATTGTATGCATGACTGGAATTGTTTCAAACTAGTCGAGCATCCATCAAGGGATCAAACACCTGAGCAGCTCATGTCCTTACAGTACATATATCCTGTTTATATCTGAGACAGCTGAGTCCGGTTGTGTCTGAGGTTTCTTCCTGTGCAAAGGGAGTTTTTTTCCCTCCACAGTCGCAGAGTGTTGCGTGCTACTGTGATTTTAGGAGAATTGTGGTTTGGATTTAGATTTTTTGTTTTATGTATTTGCGGTTTTGTTAACAGTTGATATATTGTTCTTTTTTTTGAGCTGTTGTTCTCTCCATTGAGATGTGTTCTGTTAACCGAGTTGGTCCAGCGAGTTATAGGGACAGAGGGATTCCGCAGCTCAAGATTGCGGAACGTTTCTCAGTTATTGCTATCAAAAGGAAGTGAACTGGTTGGCAGGCACAAGTGGCAAGAAAGTAATTATCTGTGCTACCCAGAGTGCATCGTGAGCAGGTGTATGTGTCGGCCAGTCCCATTTTAAACATATTACTTGTGGGCAGGTTCTATGGATCGTTTTATAGTGTTTAAGTAGTAAATTTGTGTTCGTTATCATAAAAAAAAAAGTGTTTTTAAGGATCTGTATCCTGAATCCAGGGCTGGGAGAGAGAGCGTGGTCATTTACCCATTTTGAGGTGTCACGTCATGAATTCGTTGACGTAGGCGACTCAGTCCCTTTTGTCGCCGTGATGGGATGTAGACAGAGGTGCTGTACATTTGGAAGTCTGGATTGTGCCAGATTGGGATGTACCTGCATGGTGCTAGAGAAGATGTATTGCTTTTCAGTTGATGTTTATGTGTAACAACGCACACATCTGACCACAACCATCAGTGTTGGCAGCTTGTTTTCAGACTGAGGTTGTTGCTCTTCAAATTATTTTAAAGTCTGTCTAGTGCACAGCACAATAAGGAAAGTTGTACTGTGGTACACCCAAAAGTCATTTGCTTATCAGTTTCAGGAACTTTTCTAGTCGTATTGTTAACTGCTCAGCAGGGGAAACACATGATGGAGTTGGATTGAGGTTGCGTGACTCGATGGACAGTCCAATTCATTCAGCTTTTCAAACCATTCAAAATAAACCTCTGTTTAATGATGTTTGTCCTACTGCGCCCACCTTAATCTGGAGTCAAATCAAATCCAATGCACTGGACTGATGATCATGAAAACACACCACTGTGTTATACTCTCTGGTTGCAGTATAGATAGTGCGAGGATGACTAACACTCATCAGGAAGCAGGAGGAATAGCCACAAAAAACAACTTGACCAGAGGCACGGAGGGAGAACAAGGAAATGACGGAGCAGTCAGAGGCCTTCACACTGCAGCCCACTCAGCACAAAAGGGATCGGCCTTGGCCCCCCAGGGGCTTCGACTCACTAACAAACATAACAAGGGCAGTTGATGGTGAAAGCGAGAGAACTGACGAGATCCTGGCTCGGATCCAGTTCTCTCTCTTCTCCTTTCCAGAGAGAGCTGGGATATTTGCATGAATGATTGAAGTCTTAAACGGCTGCAGAGTTTACTACCTCCCGAATCGCCTGGGGATGGCCTTGTTAAAATTTTTATTTTGAAGTTTGATCCGATAGACACTCAGAATTTTCTGTATTGCTTCAGTTGGATATGGTGTCACTTCCTTTTAAAGCCCAACGCATGATACATGGACAGGATACTGCTTCCATTTCTATTTCAACGTCAGATTTAGTTTTTAAATAGATTTTGGTGTATGTATTAACATCGTCTGTGGGACGGTGCTGTGGTTGGCGGGACACAATTTACATCGTTCAAATCTAACTGCACGTCTCCTGTATGGCTATAAGTATGGGTGTCTTTGGAGTTTACTGAGTCACCAGCAAACACAGGTTAAAAGCTAGTAATCACTCATGTCACTGAAATTATAGGATAAACAAGTAAGGTAAAAATATGACGATAAAGGTTTCTGGGGAATCACTAGATATGAATTATCAAAGTGTGCCAAAATCCGTCAGAGGCTTTAAATGACGTTGAGATCCCAAACGCAAAACGTTTCCGTGTGGGTTTAAAGGAATAAGTCAACACTTGAAAATGACCAGAGACTTGTGGCTGTACATACTGGAGAACAATTTAATAGAAAAATATTTGTAATAATGGATTTGCAGATAAGGAGAAAACAATACAGAACAAAGAGGGTTGAATGAATGAGAATCATTCTGATATATGACGCGAAGAATATCATAGGAAAATTGAGTCCTAGTGAGATGGAGGCAGTATGAGATGTAGGCCTAATGAATAAGGGAATTTATGTTCGTGGTCTTATAAATATTTTAAAAACCTTTTAAGGTTCGCCTCATTAGAGAACTCTGGTTTGAGAGATGCAGCCTCATGGTTATGAATTTTTAGTTGGCTTATTATTAGAAATCTTTTTGACTCTGCTGTTTCTTATTTGCAATTAACTTTCTAATCTTTTCTTTCAAGGGCTTGTCAGACTTAAGGGGTGAACTCCATTGTTCAGATCAAACTGAGCTATTTGAGATCAATCAGAGTGCTCCTGTTATCAAGGATTGCTGGTCCTTCCAGCTTTTGCGTCTTGTTCACAATCGAAAGGCGTCATTGTGGTTAAATATAGAATCCAACCTCATGCCACATTTTGGCATGCTTGATGTACACAGATTCTTGTTGATCTCAAACAGATCCTTCGAGATTTCTTGGACTAGAAGTGAGTCACTCTCCACCAGTTTCCCTACCTCCTCCAAGCCTCTCGCCTTCTGTCGTCATCACCCTGCTCTATTTTCATTCTGTGGAAATTCTGATAAAATCGCCGCATTACATTAGCTTCAGAGTCCCCTTTATAGAATTAATGGATAAATCCTAAGCCAACATAGAAACAGTTGGTGTTTGTGTATCTTTTTACTGTATCCATTCAAAACCTGCCTCAGTCAATTTTCCTATATAGTTCTGAAGCATTATCCATCCATTTGCAGTTCAGTAATTGATTATGAATTTCAAGAGAAGACATTCCTATCAACTATGATGTTCATCTGGACTGTGTCACTCTTCATCATCATCACCCCTTTCCTTTCCTCACTAAGAAGTAAACTAATGAAGTACATTAAAAGTGTATGTCACACAAACAAATTAACCTTTTGATAAGCAGCCAGTCTTCAGTTTGGCAATACTGAGCATCAGATTCTGATTCTGATCAACAACTGACTTTACATTAGCCCGACTGCACACGTCTCTCCAGATGTGCTGTCCTCACAATGAAGCACCCACCACCTCTCAATGAACCCATCTGGGATTGCCAGAGACTAATATAGGAGCTGACTCTGGTATAGACAGTTGGGGTTAAATTCCCAGTTGGGACATGGCAAAAAAAATAAAAAGAATAATCCAGTGTGGGCCCTTAGACAAGGCCCTGCTACCTGCCTACCTCTGACATGAGTCAAAACCAATGATTGTAAGCCACTTTGGACAAAAAAGACTGTAATATTTTGCAAGTAACACTACTTGTTACTGGAAAGGAAGGAAATCAGTTTAAGTAATGCATCATTGCTCACTGTTAGCATTTTTGCTCAACAATCTTTCTCAGTCACCCTTCCTTATGAGGAGAAGACCAAATTCAAAATGTGTATTCTATACTTATTCTATTCTTTTTTTTAAAAAACATGCTGCCTCTATCACACACGATTCATCGAACCGGGTTTGTTATAGCAGCTCTAGCTCTAATGAGTAGAGGTCTGGGTTTCTAGCTTCTCACCGCCAAACTTACTTTACAAACTTAAGTAGTATTCAATTTGTTAGATTTTGCCCCTATGTCCTCAAAAGGCTTCATGCAACTACATTGAAAACTATGTTGAAATGTGTAACTGAAATGTGGGTGTGTAACGTTGCCAAACATGTTTAGCATCTTATCTATGGGAAGCTCATGGGCCTCCTATACAGTAGATAAAAAAGAGAGAGTAGATTACATGTTTCTGCAGTTTCAACTGCAGCTTGGAAAAATGTGTGGTATGTGCAAAGTTAGAGATCAGGAGTGTGAAAAGACCAGCCAGAGGACATCAGGAGTGTTTTCTTTTTAAGAGACATCTCAAAATCTTCTTTATGTAATGTTGAGTAAAAATGTACACTGTTGTGTTGTTGTTTTGTTTAAAGTAGATTATCTTTACATTGACATATCTCTCCATCTTCTCTTCTGGCAGTTCTATGTTTTGTCATGACCATGTGCTGGTGGGTGATAGGACTCCTCCCAGCAGTTGTGCTGTGTGGGCGCTACTTCTACAGCAGGCGTGTGATCCGTGGTTACCTGGAACAAGCCATGAGCAGAGACATGGGTGACATTGAGGGGTTCTACATGGAATCACCAGGTATATTCATAACATTTCATCATTTCTTTCAAATTTTATATGCAGTATGTACTGCAAAATGATCGCCTCCTATTATGTCTGACCTACAGTGTAAGGCCCTGTCCCAATCCTCTCCCCTTAACAAGAACACTTGCTATGAGTTCCCTTCACAGTAGAGTCCCCTCAAAGAGGGAAGTGAGAGTGAAGGTATTGCCCTATGAAATGGGACACCACTATCATTAATATTATGCAAATTAGCGTAGCGAACGTGCTCTCCTACGTCACAGGCAGCATCTGCGTGGCGATTGAACCCCAGTCCAGTATATGGCGGTAATACACTTTGCCTGTAAACTGCCATCAAACCTTACAGAAGAAGAAGTAAAGGTACTATATTTCATTCCGTTTTAAAATGCCGGTCCCAGCGGTTGTGCTGCCGTTTGCGTGGGCTATGTTGATTTATCTCCGTTTGATGAATCAACGGAGAAGAAATACACAGCTTTATTAAATTTGAAGGGGACTGTGCTTTGGTGGAGGTATGGCCTGTACTTAGTGCCATTGTATATATTATCGTTGATTACACCAGATTTGTCTACATACCATTCCATAATTTCTCAATAAGCTTTCCAAGGCTGGGGAAGAAAAATTACAATTGTGTTCGATTATACCTTGTGGCCTGTGTAAGACTGGTTACCTCCGGAATCCTTAATAACGAGCTGGGGTTCTACTTCGAAAATAATGACAACTGGTCAGGACCTGCCATCTGCTTCATGTCCCATGTTTGTAGGTGTATGTATGTGTGTTTGATGTCATATATTACTGCCAGTTGATATGCAACTTTCGGATCTAAAAGAAACTGGAATAGAAAACCCAAGTACAAAGACACAAAAAAAGTTTCCAGTTCATGCTGCAGCTAGATTAGTATTCAACTCTCCTCTGTCTCAAGTGGCTAACCTGTAATATGCTTACCTCACTCGGAGTCGGTTCATAACACAGTCAAATAATCAGCTCACTCCTGCACCTCAGAGAAAACTTTGTTGCTGATCCGGTAACCTACATAGGGAAGATCACAGGACCCAGGTAGTTTTGCAGTGGTTTGCAGTATCTGCTCAATATTACATGGCAGAGCCCGTGTAACACTGATCTATAACTAGCTGACAAACTGACAAAAATAGTTGAAAATGCAAGGAAAAGGAAGTAGATGATGTAGATCAAAACCAGATTAAAAGTTTGAATTACATACGCTTATATTCTTTTTCCATACCAGAGGTTCCCTTGGAGTAAAAAGCTCTCGGGTTTTGCAATAGGATTGTACATTTTAGGAAGGATTGATTTATCAACAAGATTCTAATATATTTATGAAATTCAAAAACAGACCAAGCTAAGAATAGCATTTTTTAGTCTTTGACTTATTCCATCATTGTCTGTAATGTCCACCAACTTCAATTTGGATGGTAACAGTGTCTGGTATTAAGAAATATTATATTAAACACAGATTGAGGTTACATGTGCATTCGTATCCTGGAATTGAGCTTTACCCTGTTTTGATAATTATTGGGATAAGGTGTTGACATGGAACATAAAAATCAGGTTATTGTGTACATAATGCTGTGAATCATATAGTGAAAGCCATACATTACATAACTGTAAATTAGGAGTACTGTTCCTGGATACGTTTGCAAGCTTATTGGGAACATTGGTCTGTCCAAAGCATTGTGCTGTCCAAAGCATTGGTCTGTCCAAAGCAGTGCCTGATTGACTGGGATAATTTGCCTTTTCCTGGTGTATTTTCACATCTTTTGTTCACCGTGTTAATGTTGTGTCCTTGCTTTCCACCTCAGTGTCCTGTCTATGGGTTGCAGTGCAAGAAGGCAAAGTGTTGGGTGTCGTGGCAGCAGTCGGCCAGCAGAAATCAAGAGTTGCTGTTGAGCTGAAGAGGATGTCTGTCGACCGGAGTTTTCGGCGATGTGGAGTCGGGGTTGCGCTTGGTCTGAAAGTTCTGGACTTTGCTGCTGCACACAGGTACTCTACTGTCGTGCTGGGAACCACGGCGTACATACCAGCTGCCCACCAGCTCTACCGACGTCTGGGTTTCCGCTGTGTAAGGGTCACCAATGGGTACGCCACACCTGGTGCGAGATGGTCCTTACTGGAAAGAATTTTCTATAGAGTCCGCCATTACCACTACAGTCTGGAATTGCAAAATAACAAGATCAAATAAAAGAGACAACACTGGGGCCCAGGGGACATGAGAATGACCAGTGAAACAACAGCATCTTGCTTCTTTTCAAATACTTATGGTTTATGTTTATGTTCTTTTGTGATCTTTATTAGTCACGCATGTTGTTTTAACTCACATGATCTGAATTGCCAGAACATTTGACTGTTATGCTCACTGTACGGCTCGATCAACTGAACCTCCATACAGCTTAGTCCTGTGACTGTTCCAATAAAGGTTAATAATGTCCTCAGGAAGGCAGAATTTACTTGCAATTTCTCGTTTGAATAGAGATTAAAAAGGGCATAGATGGCTGAAAGATGCATACACAATATAATAATGCAATAGGATTTTTTTCACAGCACTTAAACATATAGTTACAAATTTGTCCAAATATAGGTTATCATATACATATTACAAATAAACAGAAAATCAAGCATATACAAGGACTCTTTAGGGGTAACTCCAATCTGAGAATCTCCATTTTTCTGGTGAAGGGGCACGACATTTCCTATACATTCAGAGCAGATAAGGAGGAGGGGCTAAAATAAATCCAGGTTTTTTTCTTTTCTGAAAATTAGAGCATGTAAACCTTTTTAAATGGTATCACAAATTAAAAGTACGAACTGGAATATGAGCATAATATGTCACCTTTAATACACTTTTGAAATGCCTTCTATATTTTATAGGAAGCCAGTGAAGGGCGGCTAAAACTATAACATTTGCATAGCTTTGCCCTGTTCACGAAGCACTGTAGGTGTGTCTGTTTTAAACTTTTATGCTGTTTTCCATCAGTGCAACATTCAAATCAAGTTGTATTTTTAAATTGTCGGGCAAAAAACCATGCAACTCTGTGTATAACAATCATGAGTCACATTCATATCTGTGTGCTCATAATCCTCGGTCTGTGGCTCTTTTTGAGATGTTAATTGACTGTAGAAAGGCAGCCGCTCAGAGGAGGTGAGAGAACTGTGTAACTGTTGAGCAGCTCTGTCCGGACTCGACACTTCCTCAGAATGTTTTTCCACTCAGTGGAAAGACATGTTGCTGTCACCTGCAGTTGGGAAGAGCCATCTTCTGTCTTTTTGTGTGCTGTAGTTTGTATTTAAACAGAACGACCATTAACATGCAATTTAACTACCTTCTAATCGGTTAGAATACAAGCGACGGGTTAGTTTTAATGTTTTTTTCCCTGAAAGAGCTAGTCAGCATTAAAATGCCTTTATGGGCGGCCTACTTTTGTGGATCGACACTTATGGAGTAGATTAAAGGCTTTTTTATGATGAGGTTTCTAATGGCAGTTTGATCTCATGCTGTGATACGGAGCAACTGTGTAAAGAACACAAACACTGACAAACTTAATTCCGAGTCCTCGGTCTAAATGGCAATTAAAAATAGGAAACGGGTCATTTCATGTGTAAACTATAGCTTCAAATAAATGTCATGCCTCTTAAATCAAGCAGAGCAGCCCCAATGGTGAAATCACAGGCAAAAGTTACACAAATCCTGGGGTCCCTCCACAAAAGCTTCAAAGAATACAGAAGTCATTCTCATGTACCCTGTAATATTAACATTTGAGTTCTCTGTTAGTTCATCCCAAACACCAGAATGTTGCTCAGTACGTACACTGTGCCCTGTACATCCAGGAAGAGTTTTTCACCAGTATTTTCCCTTGAGTGCAAACAAGTCAGATTTTCTCTAATCAATCTATCATGAAATGTAAAACAGAACATAAATGAGAACTAATATGAACGGGGTTCACGTCCTGCGGGTTGTGGTCAGGACTAATAGGAGACTAATGCAGCACTTACACTAACGCACATTTACAGAAATGTAGGCATCATAAAAGGGCACACCACGCCTTGTTGTTTCCTGTCCTTCTGTATGTCTGGAATGGTTTGAGTCATATTGAAAATGCTGATTTTCTGTTTAATCTGCAGCACGTGCTTTTCGCACAGGAACCTGACTAAGCAGGAGTTGTTGAGCGGTTGAAATGGTATGGACCCATTAGAGATATTCAAATAGCTCCTGCCTAATTGTTCCAGTGGGTCCTGTTTCTATTCTGTTGCTGTTGTGATCCCAAAACGTTATCGTAGTTGTGAGACTTTCAAAAAATGCACTGGTGTCAGTAGCAGTTTGGGAGAGTCGTCTTCTGTAAATAATATATTCATATATAGTAAATATTCTGAGACATGATTTGACTGGTATTGTCAGGCGGAATTTTTTAAATTTTTTTTAAATACCATTCATCTTTTATTGACCCTTAAAAAGAAAGATAGTCATCATCAATAATCATTTTCAATACCTGTTTCTGAAAGGAAACTCACATGACCGAAAGACACACCGACCCATTATTTTTTCACTGGATCAGGAGAAGGATGTTGGAACAAAAGCCTGGCTATGCTATGAAAACTGCATGATCAGCATATTTGTGTTAACTGAAATAGTTTCTTCCTCAAAACTATTGGAGTGAACATGGTCTTCCTATTGTGAAATCGGCAAATAGTTGCTGCTGTGTTGGACTTTCAGTACACCAAATGGTGTAACAGCTTTGTTTTTGATCTCAAACACAGTGTGGCCCAGTGGTATTCACCACCATGGCCTGTGAGGTGGCAGTTGTTTATTCCAACCAGACACATATGTTAAAAATCATCTGGTTAAAAAAACATAACGTATTGTATTACAAACAAACAAACAAAGCAATCAGATTTTTTTTTCATTCACCAGTTTTGAGGCTCTTGCTCCGCCTATTGACCAACCCTCAATATCTGCCCAACGGGCCAAAAGTGTAAAGCGGACAGTTTCCATACCGGATTTATTGTGGGTGCAGCATAAGTGCAGTGCTGTGCGACGAAGTAGTATGAAACCTTACAGGAAGACAGTAAGTTAGATTGAGATATCCAGGATCACTCAAAACTAAATGTCTTCATAGCTCCAATTCTTTGACTGTGTTACCATCTCTTCAAATACAGGTGAGATTTATTTTGTTTAAATCTTACATTCATTGAGTTTCATTTATTGTTATCCACTTTTGCGCTGCAGAAACGCTAACAAAGAAGAGAATTAAGCATCATGAGCTGTTGTGCACATAACACATTGATTCTAGATAGTTAGACAATATACATGGCCACAAAAAGAGGAAAAAGGTGAAGGGGCACAGATTTCATGGTAACTACTGAAAAACCCTGCAGCCATGTCAGAAGCTACGCTACTGTTTTCGCGACTTTAGATGCCAAGATGACTGTCGAGTACCATGCCTCTACAGCGACAAACATGGACATCGAGGACAGCAAAATTGGCTACAAACAGTTTTTCATGGATGGCAGCAAGCTCCGCTATTCAGGTAATGAAATAAGACCTTTTTAAAACGGGTTTGGGAGATACTCTTTACAAGTAAGACATTAACGATTTGTTAACTGTCAGCTCCACTGAGATTTTCAGCAACTTTCAGAGCCCACAGCGTTTCCCACATTATTTGTCATGCATTTATATATATTATATAACCATTTCTCTAATTGTTAAAATGGCACCCAATTGGAGCATCACCAGCTGTCAACCTAATAGTTTCTTTTGCAGACGTTTTGGAAATCAGATTTAAAATCTATACGAAATTTTGATGGAAAACTTGGCTATAGAGCAACATTAGCATTAATTTGGAGTTGTGTTTCTGGCAGCCAGCAAGCATCACCATGCGGCAGCTTGAGGCAAAAAAACTGATAAAACAACTATACTCATTCCCAGTTAATACAGCGTAGCCTTTCACACCTCAAGAGCCAATTGTTTCCCTCAGGAATGGGTAAGCAACCCAGAGAGAATAGGAGAAGTGACAATATATTAAAGACGCACAGGTCATTTCTTTTCGAGAGTTCAAATTTTGGGTTAGGCTCCTCGCCTGTTTAAAGCTATGATGAAGTCCACAAAAAGTGAAAAGGACAATACAGTTTGCCGGCACTTTCATTCCAACAACAGAGAACATGCTATGGGCCTTTTAAAGGCGAGCCTCAGCTTTAGTGAAGTTGGATGGGTCATCACATCAAAATAAACTCATCGTGTGAGTGAGACAGTCAGAAAAAGTGGAAAATTGGTGACCACAGTTTATATATATATACATACAGGTGTCTTGTTTTTTTAGATATTGAACGCTCAGGATTTGATTTGCCACCAGCTGGTTCCTGTCTACTCATTTCATCCATACACATTATCTCCATTTTATCATAAAAATCATCTGGCATATTAAGTCAATGTAACCCAATCCAGAGAGAATACTGTATTGAAAAAAAACTATATACCGTCAAAGTTTTTTTTCTCCAGCCAGCCCAAATAAAAGATAATGCAGCCATCCTTATCAAAGGGTTCACAGATCATCTTGTTTGTATGCTGTACAAATCATACAATATATGAGATTTATGTTGGTTGATGTAGTATGGTGATTGTGCTTTGAGTTTATGAAAAGCTCAATCAAAATATAATGTATTATAATTATTATAATTATTATTATTATTATTATAGACCTTTAAAATAATAATGAATGATGTGTATTTAAACATCGAACGAATAAGGATTTCGCTGGATATTAATCTTCTGCACAGTATTTTGCAACACCATTCGGAGTCAAACCAGATGCAGCACATAACCACAACTTCCTTGGATCACTTCATGAAATTAAAGTTTCTGTTTCTATTCTGGTTGCTGTCACTCAGTTTTTGCGTTGAGAAACAGCCCTTACAGGGTTGCCACGGTTTGCCTCGGGCTCCTGTGTGTTCTCCTGTTGGCTGGTGTCATAGGTCAGAGCGTCCACTGTGAGTTCACCTCTTTGTTTGTGCCACACATTGACATTTTAGAAAGTTCCCAAGTGTTGTGGTGAAATTATTAATTGAAAACACATCATCTCTCCTCTCTGGCAGATCAAAAAGTACAGCAAGACCATCACAACAACATGAAAGCCATGAGTAATGTGAACGAGAACCTACAGGAAAACCTGAAGTCAGCGCAGAAAGAGAAACAGAATCTGGAAGCCAATCGGAATCTGCTACGGCAAAATTTCGAAACTTTATCTAGAAGGAAAGACCAAATAGAGACAAATAACAATTTGCTGTCTGATGAAAGTGACAAACTAAAGCTCAGCCAAAGCCAGTTACAGACCACCAATGTTGCTTTAAACAAACAGATTGAACAGCTCAGAGCCAGTAAAAACCTGTTGGATACTAATAGCAATGTCTTGTCTGCAGCTAAAGACTTGTTACAAACACAGTATAATTCAATGCTCAAACGCAAAAATGAGTTACAGGTCAATTATGACTTGGTGACCAAGGAGAGGGACAATTTACAGAACAAATTCAACAATGTAACCCGATCCAGAGAGAGGCTACAGATGAGTTACAATGACTTGATCAAGGACGTAGAACATTTGCAGGACAGATTCAACTTCTCCAGCAGTGAAAAAGACAAGCTAGCGGGCAGTCACCAGAACGTGACGGCAGAGAGAGACGCTCTGCAGGCCAATTTGGACACACTTAAAAAGGCGGCAGACAAGTTGCGGGCCAGTTACGCGTCGTTGGCTCGGGAGAAAAAGGAGCTCGAAAGCGATTGCAGCAATGTGACGGCGGAGAGAGAACTGCTGACAGTGCAAGTCAACAACCTGACTGCCGAGAGAGACTATCTCCAGGGTGAGGTGGGCAGAATCAACATCACCATGCAAGGTAAGAAGAAAGAGCTGTCAAAAAACAAACAAACAGACAAACAGATTTGACATATACATACATGCATACTTACATACATATATATATATATATATATATACATACCTACATTTTAAATCTGTAATTCCTCTAAATGTGTGTCTAATGGCTCCAGTAGCCATGCCACCTGATGAAATGCAAATCCTAGACCCTTTCACAAATATACTTGTAAACACTTTTGCTCAGTTGTTCTTCAACGAATATCTCACATTTACAGCTAAAAAGTGTCCCGCTGGCTGGCAGAAGTTCGAGTACAGCTGCTACTACAGTTCAGCTGGCAAGAAAACCTGGAAGCAAAGCAGAGACTACTGTCAAAGCAAAGGAGCAGACCTGGCAATCATTAAAAGTCAAAGTGAAATGGTGGGTTTATACGTCACAATAATATGCACCACTGTATGATGGAACGTCACCATATTAAGTTGAGGGTATTTTCCCGCATAAATTCTCGACTTATTGACTTTTTCATATCAATAATGGAACAATGGAGTATGTGAAGTATGTAGGTGATGAGCCCATAATTGTTAACTGACGCTGCAGTTCCTCTCAGCGCCTCAAAGCTTTTTTTCGCATCAGTGACCCACAACCCATCAATTCGATCTCCTGACGCAGCGAGCAGCTGTTTCCGGTGGAAAACCTCTGGTAAACAAGCAGCAAGCAAAGTTAGAGACAAGCAGATGCAAACAGCTTAATGGTCAGAATCATAAATATCGACATATTTAACCGAGCAGTTGTAGGAGACCAAAGAGCAAAAAAGAGTGAGAGAGTGAATGTTAGGTTTAAATTCATCAGGTCAACAGAAACAATGTTGTTACTGTACCCTGCTTAGCTGCGCAAGCATTGTATTGTTTACAGCGGTCGGTTCGTTGGCAAAAAAAGAGATCATGATCAAGGTCAACAAAAATATGGTCCCGGGATGCAATGCTGATTCTCTGATATCATATGATGAGTGATGTCATGAACAAGCCTCAAAGACGTCAGAAAATGACATCATGCATGGTTCAAAAGTCAGTTTTTCCAGGTATCTTTGCAAGCTATAGGACCATAGACACAACGTGAAGCTTATACAGATCAAAATACAATGCCTTTTGTTTTCTTGGGGACACGATTGACTTGCCCCTGCATGCGTATTCAGATTTATTGAGTTAGAAAAAACGGACATATTTTAGATGTAATAATCGAATAGTTTACACTCTAGTATTTTCCAAACCAGAATACAGTTTCTTGCCATCCTTGTATTGTATATATACAAAATTCATCTGACTTTAACGTTTATTCATCAATTATCAATATAAGACTATAATGCAGCTATAAGCTTTTCGTTCCGCTATATATTACTATATCTATATGTACTGCATGACATGCTAACAAAGTAAAACATATGTTTTTCTAATCTTATCTTGATTTGTGTAAAACATTTAGACAGACATACATTTTAAATGTACGTTGCCCTCCTCACAGAACTTCATCAATGGCTTGTATGGAGCTGACCAAGAAGTCTGGATTGGATTGACTGACGATGGGGTAGAAGGGCAGTGGAAATGGGTGGACGGGACGCCACTGAACTTAACGTGAGGGACTCGACGCATATCTTTTTATATACAAAAGTCGAAACTGTATTCATTCTTTTTGTGGCTTTCTGTCCTTGTCCCACAGTTTCTGGGGCTCAGGCCAGCCCAACAGCTATAACGGGAGGGAACAGGACTGTGTGGAGTTCTGGCACCGTGCCTCGGGGAAAGGCGAATGGAATGACGAGAACTGTAAATTAGAGCAAAACTGGATCTGTGAGATGTAGTGTTCAGGGAGCCTGAACAGGTGTACAGAGCTTTGGTTTATGCCCTGGCACTAATGACCATTATGTAATACCAGTGTAGCATATACTGCATATACTGTTTGCTAAGAATCCTATATATACCATTTTACACGCACACTTACACAGCATTAAAATGTAAGGTTTTGCAGGGATTGATATCATCTGAAGTTGCTGTAGATGTAGCAGACAGCTGGTCGAAGAAGGGCAGACACAGGTTGATGTTAGTAGCTTGGAGCAAACTGTTTGGGTAATTTGGAACCAGTTTGGTTAAAGGCTGGACTGAGATTTCCACACATAACTGTACTCACTGCACAAGCAATTCTGTGTAATAAGTAATTTGTGTGTATCTTATGATTTACTATTTGCAAAATGATGCTTTAAAGAGATGATTTATGATTAGTACCGTTTTTGACTAATTAATGCATTTGCTATGAACTGTCCTCATAAACTATTAGTTTACTGACGTTGGCTATTTTGTTCTGAATCGTCATTGCTTCACGTATAACTAGTAGGGCATCAATACATGCATAACATCTGGAATATTTCAGCAGTAAATATACTGTATTACTGTAGTACTGCATTATTAAAAATTCATTGAGCTTTACTCATGAAAAGCTACATGTGACAAAAAACTTTGTGCCTACAATTCAAATTAATTCCCTAAACTTATTTTATATTCTAAATGAACCCATCTTAAATATTAATTCATGTAAACAAATACAACCAACTGATTGCTAGTAAAATAGTTTGTATAATTGAGTCACATTCTGAGTTCTGCAGCGTGTTCAAGAACCTCGGACGTTGCAGGGAAAGCTGTAGATATTATACGCTTAATCTTTTAAGGTTATGTCATCTTTCGAAAGTTGTTTATATGATTTTGAGAAAACAAGAATATCACTATATGAATCAAAATGAATAAAGAGAATCCTATTACACTCATGTGTTGGCTCGCATTTTCATACTGTAGCCTTTCTGCTTGTAAATGAACATGCATTACTATATTTTCAGAAGGCTTGCCGAAGGGATGAGATTGAGGTTTTTGGTTTGAGAAGCGTGTGCTCTGGTTCAATATCTAGTGGCAGTGAATACATAACCTTTATACAGGGTTGGTATGTTGGGATGTAATACTGAGAAAGCTACTGTGACCTACATTTATTGCCATGGTGCCACAGCATCAAAGCACTGCCCACACTGCGCTTGGGAGGATAACCATCTACAGACTCTAACAACATGACAGTATTAAAGCAGTGTTGAAAGAAAATGATTCTGATCGCTTTATCTCCTCCACCATTTGGCCTCACATTCCCATCTCCGGGCAGCCTTCACAAAACACTTTATTCATAATGAAATTCACCTTCATGAACTCTGCAGGTTCCTGTGACTGGTACAGCCTTCTGTGCAAAGATATGTTGGATCTCCTGGCTCGGACACGTCTCAGTAACGAATTTTATTTCATTGAAGCCGCTACTCCATTACTACCCTGTGAAAACAACGTTGTATAATGTCTTCTATGGCCCTGGAGGGTCTACGGGGTTAACATTTGATCATGAAGACAACCAACATGAAGGACACATTCTCTTTTGTCTTCCTCGGTTTCAACATCCTTAAACAGTAGGACGATCCAAATAATTAAACATATATTTTAAATACCAAATAGAATGGCACTCGGCAGAGCGCGTACCTCCGCTAAACCGAAACAAATTTGTTCACATTTCAAACACTCAAAACAGAAATAATAAAGAAAATCCTGGATCCGCCCCTTTGCCCAGATCTGTAACAGAATGTAAGGGGGTTCTTTTTTGGCCCTTGTTCACAGATTTTCTAATAGCCCATGTTCCATAGTTGCACCATGTATTGTGAAGGGTTGAAAACATAACCTCTTGATATGAATTCATTTTTACCAAAGGTTCGTTTGCAGCAACAAGTGTTTATACAGTTGAGTTAACTACTTCATCTCAAATAAGCTACATCTTTTAGCTACCATTTCCTTACTCTTTCTTGCATCCTTCCATCTGCTCTGTGACTGCTTCTGGCAACTAATCTGGGCGGAAATTCAGCGAGCGAGTCCTGGTCCTGGTCCCGCAACATCCAGCTGTGGCTGTGGCAGCTGCATGTGGAAGACGGGATCTGCTTGTCTCTGCGTGTCTGTCTTTGTCTGTTTAGAATCTCCACGAATCCACCCACTCAAACAGGTAGGCTGTAAGTTCCTCAGTTTGGCCCACTGCTGTGTGGGAGCAGCTCCATATATGTTCACACCACTCCTCAGAAAGGTGTCATGAAAAGTCTCAACACGACATACAATATGTGAAATGTAATAAGTGAACTGTTATAGCCTACCTAATATAAATTAATTAAACACCCTTTTATGGCCTTTGTTTAATCACCTGCTTATACAAGGAAATATGTCAGCATCATATAACTAAAGCAATCTTTTGTGTTAAAAGTAGTGAAAAGTAGAAAGTCTGCATGTAGACATTGCATGTTTACTGTACGTCTTGTACATATGCAACAGATGTGTCACATGGTTCAAAGGGTACCCCATACATTTTCAAAGGCAAACAGTAACTAGCCTTTCTCGGTAATGTGTTTTTTTTCGGAGACGACTTACGCAGGTGGTCAGGGACACTATGTGACCTCACTGAACGAATGCAACTGCGTTTGTCAATCCACGCAATGACTGCGTGGGCAGAAATATGTAATTGCGTGTGACTGTTACAAACCAGCGAGGAAGCAGCAGCTAGGCAACTACATGCCGGTAAACACAGAAAGCACCTCCTGGGCCTTAACAAGGGAAGATGGGATCAATCAAAAAGCAGGCCATAGCTGTTAAAAGAAATAATTTCTTTCTTTCTTTGTTTTTTCCTGCGTGAAGACAGCAGGTTCTATATACTCTATCTGTGGGACAGAGATGTCCCTCAGAGGACATCCCTCCTCATTTCAGAGAAGAACTGTGAGACAATGAAACAGGCTTCGGTGATTTAAATTAAATCAACTTAAATTAAAATCTGATGTTACATTCTGATTTGATGATAACAGGAAACAATAACTCTGATCTGGTGATTTGTTTTCCCTCTTCTCTGATATCGAGAAAGTAAATGTGTATCAGATCAAGTCGATCCATCAGGCGGATGTTTATTTCTCCCTTTGTGGACAGAAAAATCTGAAGCTTTCAAGTAGGATCAGGCTTAGACTTGTGAGAGTTAGGGAAACATGACAGCTCAAAATGGACTGCACCCATCACATAATAAAAATACACTGTAGCTTAGGGTAGCATGGTATCACAGTGGTTGGCACTGTCGCCTCACAGCAAGAAGGTGCCTGGTTCAAATCCCGGTTCAGACCAACCAACACACCAGGACCCTTTCTTTGTGGAGTCTGCATGTTCTCCGGCTTCCTCCCATAGTCAATAGACAGCGCTTAAAAAATGAAATATATTATATATTATTATTATTTTGCAGATTGGGATTAATTGGTGACCGTATGGGTGAACCAAGCCTCTCGCCCAATGTCAGCTGGGATTGTCTAAGAAATTAGTTAAATATACAACATGTGTTTCTTTATTTTGATAAACTTAAAGCTACAGTGTGTAATATTTAAAAGAACTTAACCACAGAAATTAAATATATTGTCCATATCTATGTGTTCATATATGTATAATAATCACAGATGTTTTTTCGTCAACTTTGAATGAGTTAAATATAGTTACATGAGGTGGACCCGACCTCCGTGTCAATCGCCATGTTTGCTACGTCGTGTTGAATACGGTTGTCGCACAAAATGGTCCAGAATATGTCGCATTCGCGTTGAATTTTCAGCGCTGCTGGAAACCGGATTGAAATTAGCGGTGCGCAACCATGAACTGTCCCCTGTCGGGTTTCTCAGTTGGTTGTGCTTTGCAACTTTACCACCATATGTCGCCAGAACATTTCAAATCCGGTTGGTCATGCATTCACTTGTATTTTTAATAAGAATTGCACCTCCAGTTTCAGTTGCTTGTAAGACAAGGAATAAAGGGCTGCATTGACTATATGAAATATTTGTAATCTTAATATTACAAATTGTTCTGGTCTTATTTTCGGGATGAAGCAGTAGGAAGTCAGATCATATGTAATGTTGCTTTGCACAGTAAGCTTACTGATTGGCTGATTCATCCTCCCCTTCTGTGTTCCAATAACCACTGTATCTTATAGCATATTGCATTTCTTTTCCTATTATACTGATCAGGGCCTTAGGGAGACATTACAGTAACTTCTTATGCTGTAGCTTCTAATCATAGAATGTTGATATGGCTGGAATAAACAATAAAATAAATCCTTTTCCTATTTTGAATTCCCTTTTTTCCCGCCAAATCAGTCATGACTTCACAGAGACATCTTAAAAACTGATCACAATCACTGCAGCAGAGACTGAGCTGTCCGGACTCTTTGTCACCAAATACACCGGATCTTACACTTCGCACAAAACAATTTGGCATCTTTGTGTCAGACCCCTCCCTGAGTGCTCCCCTCATTTTAAAAAACAGGCTATTTTAAATTGTTTCAAGATTTGTTTCACAAAAAGTGTCTCTTACCTTGATCATATTTAGCTATTATGTCTAAACTCACTGCCTTTTTTGTGCTGTATGTTTGCCAGTTGTGCCCCCTCCTGGTAAGACTGAGTTCCTGTCAGTGAATCCAAAGCCTGACAGGACTGCATGGGGCCCAAGAGCTTACAGTTGAAGTGGAGCTCCTTTATGAAGGTGGATGGTTGCTTGGTCATCAGAGATTTTCATGAAATTGAAATAAACAACCCTCAGTTTGGACAACAGTATTTCTTCTGCGTGGCCACAGAGGATGAGGTTGGCAATTTCAGTGAATGGATCCTCACGCCATCTGATTTTACATGTAGCATGCCAAGACATTTCGTATCCCTTTAACTGCAGTGTTTAAAGCTAATTCAAGGACCATGGCTCCGTCCTTGAAATGGACCAAAGGAGACAACAAGGAGAGAAGTTTCTCACAATCACATCCAGGGACGTTAAGAAGTAGCGAGCCTCGCCGTGGTGCTCAGTGAATCCTCAATTGTCAATTTTTTTCCAGGGACAACTCCAGAGAGAAAGATATCTTGTCACCCCGACCGGTCGAGGCAGATGCTCCGCCCACAACTGATCCTGGTTCTACCTTCCGGTAAAAGGGGAGTTGTTCTTCGTCCATGGTCGCCAAGTGCTGCTCATTGCGGGAACTGTTGGGTTTCTCTGTTACATAGTGAGGTCTCGGATGTGATGGATATTTGACCCAGAAGCTTTGCCGCTGGTGCGTTCCTCCTACTCGGCATGGGACTGTTAGTGTTGAAAAAGCAACTGACTGACGAATACTTCACCAAAGTGTAAAGAAGCATTCTGCAAGGCTGGAAGGTGAAATGAAGCTTTTTGTGAGGAGAAATGCATCGAAGCAGCTTTATCAACAAAATGGAGTCCAGTTCGGGGGGAAAGTGAAACAAAGAAAAGTTATTTTGTCAATAAAAACAAGTTTATTGTCTCTTGTTCACCTTTTTTATTCACAACGTAGTTTAAAGATCTGACCTGTAGAACACTGTACAAATATAACAGTGAATCTATGTGTTTGTGTGCATAAAATAAACACTTTGAGACAGTCTCCGTCAACTAATTCCCAACTGTATAGGGAAACGGGAATTTTGGACATGAAACCTGATGTGTCGTCAAACATATCTGCAGAAATATTATTTTTCTCGAAAGGTTGAATTATATATCAGACATGCACAGCTGAATGGAATCCTGAAAGTAACTGATATGTTTTGAGTTCATGTGGTTGTTGGTACAATAAAGATACATATATAATCTCTTGCATTTGCTTTTTTTTCTGAGCAAAACACTCTGTTGCGATCCATACTAAAATAATGTATTTTTAAATGGGCTGTTATTGAAAATCTGATAGTAAATCCACGTCCTTACATCACGCTTCAGATTCAAGTTAGGTAGACTTATGAATTGCATATTTAAAGGGTCAGTTCGCCCATTTACAAAAATAAACAAATAGATTAAAAAACAATCTAGCAACACAGATTTATTTGGGTTTTATGCTATGCTATGAAACACAACAAACTAAATTCCATTCGTCTCCATCAGTTGAGACAGAAATCTCTGACATGGCAACTAAACCCCGAGCTAGGGTTAGGGTAAGGGTCAGGAGCAATTTGGGGTATGTGATAATTTATTATTGTACTAATGCAATGTACTATAAACAAGATTTTGTGCATATATAGATATGCCGTTGCTGGAATGTGATTCTCAGTTAACTTCTAAACAGACCATAGCTTTGGTTAAACCACCTCCTCGCGCGATAATCTCTCATCACATGTCGAATACACATTACATTCATACAACAGTTGACACATTGAAGGGACTCTCTTACGTTTGAGAGACGATGGGGGAACCGAAAAAAATAAAATAAAATACAGACACCAAGAAGTTTGTACGTCAAGAAGAATTACAAGAACATCGACTGTGGTCCGGTCCAGTGCAGCAGAGTGAGGTTTGGTGAAGAGTCAGCGAGACATCATTCGCACAAACTCTGTGGAAGGAAAAAAACATGTGTCGCTTACTCTCTTGTTTCTACCAGCTTTGTATGCTGCACGCATCCCCGAGGAATATTCTTTCGGAACATTTTCCCTTGTCCCTCCGATTGATTCCCTCTGCACTTTTTGTTCCCATTGCTTTCCTGCCTAAAGTCTTCACAACTCACCTTCGAAGTCCACCTGTCCATCCCCGTTGAGGTCGACGTCACGCAGGATCTCGTCGATCTCTCTGTGGTTCAGCTGTTCCCCCATCAGCTTCTTCATGGCTTCTCTTAACTCCCCAAGGCTGATCTGTCCGTCGCCATCCGAATCAAACTGAGGGGCCGAGTGGGGGGGGGGGGGGGGGGGGGGGGGGGGGGGAAGGGAAACGACAATCAGAATGGTGTTCATGGCCAAAAAGGTTTATCCAACGCTTTCAATGTATTTGGCGCACTGCAAAGATAGCAAGTAGAAAAGGGGTAGGTGCTGTAAGTACGAGGAGGAAAATAAGGACAGGGAGTTGAAGAGCAAGAGAAATAAGTGAAATACATAATACGCAAACACAGATCAAACAAAACAAAAAGATGGGCTGTATAATATTGTAATATTACAGACCTCTCTGAAGGCGTCTCTCAGCTCCTTGACCCCAATCATGTCTGCAGTCTCAGCCAGCATCTTCGGACCCATCAGCTCCACAAAGTCCTCAAAGTCCACCTTGCCGCCACCTAGAGGGAAATGAAATAAGTACGCAAATTCATAACCACATATCAATCATTTCAGAACCAATGTCGCGGTAAGCTGAAATCAATGCTACACAGAGCGCCACGGACTCTTAACATTAGTAACACACACATATACAAGTGAACAAAGGATTTTTACCCTCGCCGCGGCCTGTTGACATCCACATTCCTGGATGGAGCTTGGTCACATTATTGATTGAATCAATTCTAATTCTTAATCAATTACATTTTGTTGTTGTTGTTGAAACAGATGAAATCACTGTTACCATATAGTGATGATATATCATCGATACCTGGCAACATTTAGCGATTGGTGTTCAAAGTTTTTCAAAGTCATTGATTCACTAAAAGCTTATTGAATCAATTTTTGTCCAATTGAGTCCAATTAAATATGTTTATTCTCATAAAAGGTATTTTACCAGTTGCCCTCTACTCTTAGGTCCTCTGCAGATTTAATGACCAACATGACAACATGATGATAATAATACAGTAATTATTTGTATGCGTGGACACCAGCGGTTCCAGAAGTATACAACAGTAGGTGGAGGCAGGGCAGAAGTTCCGGGTCCTGTCAACCACTCGGCAACTCGATTATAACTCTGACACAATGAATATCTCCGATTGTGTTTGTGTGTGCGGGACTCACAGATCTGCTGGCTGAGTTCGATCAGTTCCATCTCTGTCGGCATGTATCCCATTGTCCTCATGCACTCCCCAAGGTCCTTGCAGCTGATGAAGCCGTCCTTGTCTTTGTCAAACTCCCTGAAGGCCTCGCGCAGCTCTGCGGGGAAGTATGTGTGTGTGTGTGTGTGTGTAAGCGAATGAGAGCATTATTGCTGTAAGTGTATACTGTCTAAGTCTTATACAGTTAGGCCTGAGTGCATAATCTTTATATGATTATCATCCTCCAGATTAGGTATTTGCAGGGAAATGAGACAGTCCTGGTGATTATGGATCTAATCTAGGAATTAGGAGTGTGTGTGTGGAGGCAGGAGTAGGGTTCACAAGAAGTCCTCAATGTGGCAAATCAGTGCTTTGCTGATGTCCCGACCTTGACAATGGCCGAGCTCAGAGTGGTACACGCACCCCAGTGGAACGGTGTATTTTGGTGTGCGGATGTACTTTTGAACTGGCGTCTCACAAGCACATCTGTTTCTGACGCCATGTCAGTCTGCTTTTCTGTGATTTAAACAGTAGCTCCTCGCCTGTCACTAAATGTTATGGTTTACAGATCTGATCGTCTCGCGTAATGCTTTATTCTGTCCAGCTGGCCTTATCCCTGGTCAGCTGGTTGAAAAAGAACCTGAAAATAGAAGTGGACAGAAACATCCGCGGGTGTAAAGTGCGGAAGGAGCGGGTTTATCCAGACCCCTGCAGACCAGCTTTCATCTGTGGGTCGTCCGTCGCCATCTAGCACCTGAAACTTTCACAGACTGACTGGACTTGATTTTGATCCCTTTTCTTTTAAGAAGTGTGTCAATGGCGAATCCAGACATGTCACAGGAGAGCGGCGCTAAATTGGTGGAGTACTCTTCAAGCTTAATTGAAAAAGGTCAAGCTCTAATGAAGGGATTGTAAACCAAACAGAATCGGTAAAAAAGCCGCGCCTTGAGAATAATCGTTTTCCTTTGAACTTTCTTACGGTTCAAGAAAGAAAGAAAATATCTCGCTTCAAGGAGAGGGACAAAATCAAGACTTTTTGAATTCTGCCTATATGAAGCAAAGCACTGTCCCCCCCCACCCAGCCTGCCCCACGGTCAAACAGATGGGTTGCATGGGAAGCAGTTCAGGAAGAAGACAGGGGAGCAATGAGGATTTGGATTAGGATTTTGGCATCTCCGTACCTTCCATTTCCTCCGGCCGCAGATCTCTGTCCTGCCGTGGTGCAGACACAGGACACAGGACACAGGACACAGGACACAGGACAGAGAGAGACATGGACAGTCAGTCAGGCAGGTTACACACAAACAGGTTGATCTCAACCTCACAGACAAAACATGCTGGGAACATTTTTTTTTAGTAAATCAGCTTTTAGTGTCTCCTTCACACCGTTTTTCAGCGGGGCATTTGTTGCTCTATGTCCATCCGCCCAAGCCGAGATTTTATCACAGGATTATTTGGTTTTTGATCTGGCTGACCCTAATATCATTTTTTTTTAGCAGATCTGCTAAACAGTCTCGTAACAAATCTCATTTTGCTCCTGCTGGTGGCGAAGCTTCGGAAATCTGCCCAACATACACTTCACGCCAAGCATTGGATGTGTGTTAGGGGAAAAAACATATGCACAATGACACAACGCAGTGGATCCCTTTTGCGTCTTTCTCCCCTTTCAAACACAGGAAAAATTCATATGCATTTGCACACACACACACACACACGCGCGCGCGCACACACGCATCTAAGCTGATGAAATGATTTGCATGTTGATAAATTTCTGAGAAACCAGAGAAAACCACCACGGTTTAACACTATGAGTACATTGGTAAATTCAAGTGGTACATGAGAGTTTAAAAGAAAAAATACACACACACACACAGTGTGTTGGCACCGGCAAAAGTTGATGCCAGGATAAGTGTGTTGGCGGCGTGATGTGCGTGGCTGTGACATCAGCAGTAGGAATAATACAGGCCTGGATTAGGGGATGCAAGGGACAGAACAGTGGCAGGGAGATTACAGCGGCAAATTGTATTACAAATCACGGAGGCTCATCGCTTTTTTTTACATTTCCCTATCCGCTGCGGATGTTTTTTTCATCAGAATTTCCGCAACTGCGGTCCCACCGGCGCTTTATTTAACTCAGCACACCTGCACAGGCCGAACACGCAGCGAACGCACGTTCCATATGTTGCAAACAATTTGTCATTTTGAGCCACAGAGTAAATGTTATACTTGTTATATTCCAATTTTGTTTCTGCTTGCATTCTGAAACTACTACTGGCATCGATTGCTTAGAAGATGTCTGAAACAACTCCGAATTTTGTTGGATGCCACCAACACCAAAGGAAAAAAGGATGTAGATGCAAACTAGAACTTCTATAGATATTCTGATCCCAAGGGAGAATTCATTCTATGGTTTCTCTTTAGTTTGTCATTTTAAAGAACCAAGGACGGTTGTGGTAGAATGAGTTGTGATGCGTTTTCTGTCATTTACAGAAATGGTGGAAGGCATGGAAGTTCATCATGTCAGTTGTTATAGCATTTGTCTTTGTAATTTTATACATCTGAGGAAAATGTTGATATCCCCTCTAGCCACGACATTATGCTTTTGCATTTCCTGCATTCAATTCATTTCGAGAACATTTTTGAATGATGGATGCTAAATGCTACATTCCGAATGCTTACATTGCTCTCAATGCGCATGCTACCACGCTGCAGTATGTTCAGCGTCATATATTTCGTTGAATAAACGTGCCTGTTTCCACATCCATAGAGACCAACGGCCAACATCGTCTTCCCTAGAGCGAAGCTGCCACACTGTGTCCGTTTGCCACTTAAGTTTCTAGGATTTCCTCTGGAATTCGGTAAAGAATACGCAACCCAGGCCCAGTGTCTTGTGCACGCTTATCGTCTGAGAAATGGGTATCAACTCGAATGGTTAGCTCTGTTACTCCTGCACGCCAAAGTGCAAAGTTGCTCGAAGTCTTTCTGTCGCTGTCCTGCTTCGCACTTCTGATTATTACGTAGCTATTGAATCTACCACTCTTACCAATCGTTTAGCATTATGGAAAAGGGTTTTTAACATAGGCCTACAGACACTCATTTGTCATAGCATAACTATTCAAGGCCATACA
This sequence comes from Scophthalmus maximus, assembly GCF_022379125.1. NCBI lineage: Eukaryota > Metazoa > Chordata > Actinopteri > Pleuronectiformes > Scophthalmidae > Scophthalmus > Scophthalmus maximus. The sequence goes on from NC_061522.1 coordinate 23,650,585, forward strand.
CCAAAACTGCGTCAGAAAAAAAGCTCTGCCCATTGGCCAAAATTAGAAGACTGCCTCAGCCTTTTTTTATTGGAATTTCATATATTCTTTTACCAAAGGTCAATTACAAAATATTAGGAAAAAAATATATATATAGTGCCCATGATAAATAATAGCTATATATCATAATTGAGTTATATTTCATTTCTCCTCTAGATTCAACACAAGGTCTTCTGAAACCTCCACCATCATCCTAATGGCTCTGTTCAATTAGCGCTGCTCGCTGCGCGGCCGAGAAATGACTCTATTGTTGACCTCTGACATCTCTACCTTCTCTGCATAGGGCATTAATCTGACAGAACCGTTGCGCGCGGCATCTCCAGCACCGTTGGAAGGGCTGGATTTAAGGTCTAAATGACAATCTGGACAAATTGTGAGGCCAGTCCCTCAGTCATCATAGGGGAATCGTTTATATTACCAATGTATCTCCGTTTTTAATAGCTCAGGGCTGCTGTTGGACATTTCTTTCCTTCTTTCTTAAGCATTTTTCAGCAACAATGCTTCTTTGGTGGTGGTTTAGCGCGACTTCTCGTGTATAGAGATGGAGGTGGAGGGGTGGGGGGATGATGTGATATTGAACTGATGCATGACCTGGACTTCACCTTCTTTAGGACAGTCAGAGCTTTATAAAAATGAATGGATAAACAGATTTATGTGTGAATTTGACTACGGTAATTGTGTGTGTGTGTGTGTGTGTGTGTGTGTGTGTGTGTGTGTGCGTGTGTGTGTGTGTGCGTGTGTCATACATACAAGCTGGCTCTGTGCGAAGCCCTGTCTAAGGAAGATACATGCAGGCCCCACTATGTGGTGCAGCACGTTGCAGTTCTTAACCAGAGCGCACAGGGGCTCATTGAATTCCCGCTCGTTCCCTCCTTCATCCTCGTCCTCGGTGTCCACCTCACCGGCACCACCCAGGTCCTCCAGCATGGCGGCAGTTAACGGGGCGCTGGTTCTTTCTACCGGTGACACCTCCTTGGACGAGGGGGGAGCCGGCCGGATTAGGAGAATGGTAAAGTTAGTTCTTAAACTCCACCGACAGGTAAACTGATAATTCATGTCTCAAGCTCTTAAAAACATCGTTGCAGACAAATTCATGAATATAGACACATTTATTGTATATTTTTATATTAGACACAAAGTCCATTTGAATGGCTGTTGTGTCCAGTAGGAAGTTGTTTAAAGCTCGAATTCAAATGGTCAACTATAGACTAACTTTCGTATAAAATCAAGTTTACAAAATGACATCCACAAGGCACAACTTCAACATCTTAATCTGTTCAAACATACTGTAACTAATCTGTTACTCTCAGCTAAAAGCAGTGGAATTCTTCCTTACCTTCTTCCTTTTACTGTTCTTTTTAGAAGCCTTGTTGATGTTTCCCATCCCTCTCGCCCTCTTTCTTTCTATCCCCCCCCCACCCTTTCCTTTGCTCCTTGTTTGCCCCCACACTTGTTCTGTTTCTCCCCCCTCCCGGGTCAAATCTCACACAAGAGCGCAAAATCCATACTGCATCCTGTGCATCCCATAGGCCCTTCACACCCAGTGAGGCAAAGGCAAAAGACTCCACTTCCACCACTACTGCGGAAAGTGACTCCTCACTCGGTGCACGCGCCACACTCCAAGATCCCGTTGGTCCAGTGAGGGACGAGGCAGGCGTGTGATGCCACGTTAAATCCTCAACTCCCATAGGTTGCTGGAGGCTGTCATGACGAGCTTTGAGACGTGTAGGGGGATATTAGGGAAACAGCGGCAGGGTGCAGAGGATTGACAGGGTGGGGTGGGACAGTCGGGTCATATCTGTGCCGAAACAACCTGCTGCTGCCAGACTCTGACTCTGATTGCATGACTCGAACATTTTCTCTCTCCCCCTTTTATTTATCTCTATGCCTCACACACACTCTCTCTCTCTCTCTCTCAAACACACACAGACACATACACACACACACACACACACACACACACACACACACACACACACGTATCTACATGATACTTCCTAATCTAAACCCAATTCTAACCATAACCGTAAAAAACACACACACGCACACACGCACACACACACACACACGTGAAACGTTGTTCTGCCAGACTAGTCATTTGAAGTCCATAAACACGATGTCAGAGAGGCGGAGAGGGGAAGGTGGGTGGGATGGATTAGATTAAATTGGTCCAAATTCAAGGGATCACTCACGGCGAGAGGGGGCTGACATGAACAGAAAATGCGAATGTGTGTGTGTGAGTATGTGGAAGCGAGAGAGAGAGAGAGAGAGAGAGAGGAGTAGGGGATGGCAGAATTATGGATGGAGAGTTGGCTGCCTGTGTAATCCCTGGCATTTCAGATTAGAGGACAGTTATGTTGAAAAGCCAGCGGGAGTATATGCGCTTGAAGAAGAACATTTTGGTTACAGTAGTGAGCCCATATTTAAGAACACGAGAAAGTAACTGTACGTGTGAGAGGGCACACAATAAATTACAAAATACAAATTATTTCATTTTGAATTTTGCTAGATTGCTAGATTTGTAAACTTTCTCATATATAATTGTGAAATAGTGGTAGAAAAGGTAATGTCAATGACAAATCTAAATATTCATTTTAAACCTAAATGTTATATCCAAGTCTAAATGTTAAATCTAAATGTCATGGGTGCCTGGTTAAACTAGATATTTAGCTAATGTAGAACTTCCCACTGCCGACCAGTGGGGTAGCAATACCGAAATAAAAGCTTGATGAAGCAATCCAGTGCTGCCTCCTTCATGTGGTAACATTCAATATTAGATTTAGATTCAACATTGAGATTTAACAATTAACATTTAGATTTCAATTTTAGAATCAACTTTGACAACTAAGTTCATAAATAATGCTGTAAATCTGGTAAAAGAAAAGTGACTTTAATTTTTTTTGAAACATTTTGGAGCTATATATGGTGAAATGCTGCTGTCTACAGAGAATATCCTACTAAATCCTTTTAAATTAAAATGTCCTCGGTGTAAGCTAGAGTATGTAATTGTATGAAGGATCTACATATAGAAATGATTATTGTTTCTGCTGGGGACACATGTATATCATGTGTGAATTTATTTATTAAGCTCTTCTGCAAAAGCTTTAAAACCCACTGCTCTCCAGACTAGATCTCCTCAGTTCCACCTCACAAATGGACTAGATCTAAAACAAATTTAAATCTGTCTCTTTGTCCTTTAATCTTTTAATATAGTTTAAAGTTTATAGTATATATATACATTGTTTCTGATTTTCTGTTTGCTCCCAGAACACCTACCAGAATTTGGAAAAACAACTGCACTACAAATTCACTCGCATGAAATTTCACTGTCTTAATACTTGGTTTGTCCAATATCAATAAATCTCTGCAACTTCAATGTCTTTCTATGTGCAATCATGTTTACACTGTATCTACTATTGCTATTTTATATGTCCTTATGTTAATATTTATTTTTAACTTAATTAATACTTTTTAAAGTAATGTTTCCTATTTTTGCCATTCCCTTTGCTGCTGTAACACGGCAAATATCCCCTTTGTGGAAATATAAAAGGATGATCTAATTTTATATCTTGTTTGTCTGCCCTGTTCTCTGTTGAAAGAAAGATCTTGAGATGATCTGATTAAATCAAGGTTATATATAAAACCACCAAATGGTACCAAATAGTAAATCATACCCCTAGTGGCTTTAATATCACATAGATAAAAACAAACAAAAAGTAATTTGATTTTCCTTTGCGCTTTTTTTGGTTTTATATCTTTTAATTCTTCACACCTTTCCCGCCCTCATTTCCCCTTTCCTTACTTGCTACTCATCAATCCTTTCGTACTTTTTGTCGTGAAAATGCCACATAAGCATAAAAAAATGCCCCAAATGCAGAAGCAAAACTGCATCACAAACGTTGATTCACAGGATCTGATTCATTTCAATTACGTAACAATGAGATTGCACAAGTCTTAGAATATTGAATAGTGCAGACAGCTGTGGAAAAGTACGGAAGAATATTAGGGCCAGGCATATGAAAAACAATGAGGGGGAAGATTTTTAAAAGAATTTTAACATTTTGATAAATAAAGTAGAAATATCGAGATTAAAGTTGAAATGTTGAGAATAAAGTTGAAATACTACTTTGGGAATAAAGTCGAAAAGTGTATCCCGGTAGCACTTTTCAGCAGCACCAAACAACCGGATGTTGATGTTTTGTTAGCCAGTTTGCTAAGCTAACGCTAGCTGCTAACCAAGTCTTAAAGCTGCGATATTATTATTGACAGGCTGAATCTGGAAGAAACGATGCGGTGACAACGGGTCTTTGGACATGTACGTCAACGTGTGTCCTGACACGATGACGTTCAATTGCCATCAACTGTTGATGAATTTTGAGAAACGCGCAGTTAGCGAAGCTAGCGTAGCTTTGCTAACGTTAGTGAAGGCGGATGTGTGACAGCAGGACTGTGACCACAACACGGACGTTTGGGGCGACTTTGTTCACGACATTTCGTCTTTATTGTTGAAATTTTAAATGAATAAAAAAAATCGTCCCCCTCATTTCAAAATAATAATAATCTTCCCCCTCATTTTTTTCCCCTTGTGACTGGCCCTAATACTCTTCTGTAGAAAAGGCAATCTTCTTTCAGGTGAAACAATATCATACGGTTGTTCCTCGTTCAGGCAAACCAGCGGACTAACAAGTATCAGACAGAGTGCTTTAGCTGTTATTTCCACAGCAGTCTGTTCTATTTATTATACTTATGAACTCGCTTACAGCACATGCACATATAAAGTGTGCATGTGTGTTGCTGCCCGCTGTAAAGTGCTGGTCATGTGGTACTGGGTGTGTGTGTGTGTGTGTGTGTGTGTGTGCCAGAGATTAGCACAGTATGTGTAAGACCAGCGCTGAGCGCCTGCGGCCCTAATCCTCCGCAGTCAATTTGGAAGAGCTAAAACATGATTTTTCTCAATTTTCCCCCATATCTGGATGAGAACATTCGCTTCACTCCATCTCTTTCCTGGGTTTCTTATTATTTTTCCATGCGTGTTCCCATTTCTCTGTTTTCCCAATAATGCAGCCTCCTTTTTATTGCAGATCTCTGCACATTGCTGCTCCAATTTCGACTCTTTTTATTCTTCTGGCTTCACGAAGAACTGTGCAGCTTCACACTGACATGTTAAATGTGGGACTTGAGAACACTGGAGAAAAAAATCCTCTATATAATATCTCATTCATATGTCCCTTCAGCACGAATAAAAACTGATCCCCCAGAAGAGCGTTGCACTGTGAGTGTATCAACAGCAGAGCGCAGCAAGGCTCAAACTGTTGCAAACCAAGAGGACATGTGCTTATCTGTAATAGTCGTGTCCAACCAGCAGATGTCAACCTAATGCTTTACTGTTGAGGCATCCGCATCACTTTAGTTCCACGATACATTTTTTAAATATCTGTGTGAAGCAGAAACAGAGAAACACACAGCGGAGTGTAACAGGGAGCATGGAGATGTTTAATGGGAAAATCCTGATTTTGAGCAACCAATGTTCCAAATCACAGAATCACAACCCCCTGCTCCTAAGACACGACTCTCCACCTCAACCTGACGACTGACCCCTTCATGGACTTAAATAAAGTTCCGCCGGGAATCCATTAAGTAGAGAGGATGGAGAGTAATGAGATGACTTACGACAGAGGATTTGAGTCCGCAGAGTCTCAGTTACATAATGGTATATGCCTTAGCCCATTATTCCAGATGGACACCTACCAGATTAGCAAATGGAAGCCTCAGACTGGTGTTCCGCCCCCCTCTCTCCATTAATTCCTATGTTGTATTTCATAAACATGCAGAAAATACTTCAGATGTACTGTAACAATGGCTGCAGGTGGTATCAAGTGGAGACATCTTGCACAAATATATGGACTTACACGTAAAAAGTCCACAACAACATAAAAAGGGAGCTCTGACACCCTGCCTCAATCACCAGCCTGGTGTTGGGAACACAAAGCTTTTCACTTAAAAAATATAAACCCAAACAAACAGAAAAAATCTGAGCATTTGGGTGAGAAATTCGTGCACCATCCCTCGACAACAGCGGGCACACCAGATGCCTGCAAGACAAAGACATGGAAGAGAGGCCAACAGGAAATCCAGCGCCGGGGCAGTAGACAACATGATGGACACGGTCCAAAAGGCAGGATTTTTTTTTTTCAAACATTTTGGCAGAGCTGGGGTGACTACATGGGTATTTGCGTTCTCACGTGTGCACGCTGACACACAAACACAAATTTATTGCGGAGGCTTTAAATCAGTTGGTAAAAAAAGAATACATATATATACATATATATATATATATATATATATATATATATATATATATATATATATATATATATATATATTTTTTTTTTTTTACAGTTATCACCATACTGTGACAACACACAGTATGCATAGTATCAGCATCATCAGACTGTGGGTATAAGGTTGGTACGGTAATCCAAGTGCATTAGAGAGGTGGTAACACTCTGATATGTGTAGTATTAGTTGACGTCACAGAGCAATATAACATGTTCATCCCCTTCATTCAGCATGACACATTCATCTTGTACTATTGAACTATGCCTTCTGACCTCGGACGTGAGCTGATCTCGGAAGACATTATGCGATACATCTGACGAATGAAGACATCTGCGAGATCATTCGCAGGGAGATGGATCGAGCCGAACCCAGCTGAGTTCAGATGGGTTTGACTTGCGATGCAAACATTTCCCTCGGCACACAGCTGACTTCATCTAACAGATCCACACATGTATGAGAAAAAAGACTTTCAGCAGGTCAGTGAAAATGACAAAGCACAACCTCCATTCCCAATGGCAACTCTTTCCACATACAGTAAGCACAAACACTTATTTGTTCTACATGCAACAAACAGTGAGTTTGGCAATGTAGCGTGAGAACACAGAGTGATATGCTCTGTGTTCTCACGCAGATGTGGACACATCATGACATTTGCGAAAATGTCATGATGTGTCCAGCTCTTATAGCTGTATGTAAGGTCCTGAAGCTATCACGACTGTAAATACAGCATTTCTTAAAGCTGCACCTATCATTTATCAACAGTGGTAGATATTATGATAAGAGCTGCAACAGTTAATCGATTACTAATCGACTACTAAATTAATCTGCAACTATTTTGATAATCGATTAATCGGTTTAGGTAGTTTTTATGAAAAAATAAAGTCCAAATTCTCTGATTTCAGCTTCTTCTTCTTTGCTCGTCTGTGACAGTAAAGTAAATATCTCTGGTGTGTGGACAAATCGAAACATCATCTTGAGAGTTTAGGAAACACGATCGATATTTTATGGAGCAAACAACTAATCGATTAATCGAGAAAATAATTGATAATGAAAATAATCGTTAGTTGCAGCTCTAATTATGATTGTGTGGAGCATCTTATAATATTTCAGCCTGTTGTTTCAGTTTTTTCTGCAAAAGACAAAAGCTCTGAGACCATCTGTGCGAGCCTGCCCAGCTCCAAACTACACACAGGCCACACGGCAACCCACCGTGACGTCACCCATTGGTCTGTGAGCTGCCATTACGAAGCCATGAGTTTTGCCATTTTGGCCGGCGCCATCTTGTTGTTTTTTTTAAACCAGAGGTACACCTGCGACCTGCACCCATTGGATGGTCCAAGCTGTCAATCACACGGTATCCATGCCCCCGATGCGTACCAAGCTTTATCATCCTATTTTCAGATGGAGTAGCCATCTGCTGGTCATTCGAGAGAATACAGATTTCAGGTACTTGCATTGGCTTCACTTTAACAACAATGAGTCTGTGTCCACGTCAGTGGACAGTCTATTGCAGACACAGTTAGCAACTCTCTAATAACATGATGGAGCATTCAGCAGCTAAAAAGCCCCAGCGGCACCAAAATATATTTTTACGTGTCCACTAACAAATGACGCAGATTAATTTGGAAGGTGTCATTCTTGGTGACAAATTTACAGAGAAATGAACTATCCACCGACTCTTCAGTTCCTCTCAGTCATGTTTACCCAGTTCTTCTGTTTTCAGCAAAATATGCTCCAGACACCCTCAGAGACTGGTGGCGGTTTGCGGCGTGTGGCGTTCAGAAGGTAAAGAGCTACACAAAGACAATCTGCATTGAGGGATAGAAGTTGGTCTTGGTTCAACATTAGGATGACTCACTGTCGAACAAAATTGGACACGTTCCCTTGTTGAGACGCAGGTGCAACTAGTTAGCATCACTTTCAGCAAAACCGGTGAATGAACAAGAGGAATAGAAAGAATCTGGAGAACCGTACATCTTATAAACTAAGTGCTTCATGAAACCTTGATCTGAGCCCGAACTTTGATCAAAGTCCCAGACTAACTGTGTTGGCCAAGAGTTCGTATAAGGAAAAAGGGCCAGAAGAGCCAGAGGAAGATTTCAAATCTACAGACCGTACAACCACATGTGGCTGGCTGGACAGGCCCCTCATTCTCTGCTCTCATTTTCGCCCACCTACCCATACCCAAAAGGCAGATAATGCCTTTTGCACCTGGCCAGATTTTCGTTCATGCATTTCCCTGTGACCTAGAAGTTAGATTTGAGTTTCCTCTGAGGTCCCGGGGGTCCTATGGATTAGAGATGCGCTGCGATAAGTAGGATGAAGGGATAGAAAGTCTCAGAAAGGTTGGAACTGCGTGTCCTCTATCTCCATCCACGAGTGTAGGACACAACTGTTGGCGCTCAGACTGCTCCAGTGGTAATGGTCCATCAACTAACCCGCTTTTTAATCTGTCTACTCAAGCTGCTCCTGTTTTTATAACCTGGCTTTGTGGGTGGAAACAGTAAGAATTCAGTAGTAATTGTAATTTGCTATCATGACTGCAATAAAAAGAGGTTATTGCTGAAAATGTAAATGAATATGTTCATTACTCAAAAGCACTAAAATGACTAATATGTTCATTTGTTCTGCTTCATTAAAAATTGAATGAGAGACCATGCAAGATCCTGAATCCAATTCATTCCTTAAATTTGTGTTTGAGAAATCAAAATGTTTTTCAATTTCCATGGACAAAATGGCATTCTTATATGTATCCCGCTATCAGTTCAGCAGAGGAATTTCACTGTGTACATTTTTATAAGACCACTAAAATGGAAATTTTGGGATGTTTAACGGTCTGTATCATAACAAATCTTTCATCATATAAACTGCAGTCTGTGAGAAAATCTTAAAATACAATGTGAAATGCCAAGGCCTGAGGCTTGAAGAATATCAGTGAAATAAGGCTAGGCAGGCAGACAGATATTTCAGGACATCTTAGGATTCATGTTGAGTTTGTTGTTTCAAACTAAATGATAGTGCTCTGCCTTTTATAGGTATGACTAAGGCTGATTAGACAAGTCTATACCAAGTTCCCCAAAACTTTTGATTACCACATAATCTTTTCGAAAAATAGATTTCACAATATTAAGCAACTAAATATGTTTTGGACTGATTTTTTTGTCAACTGGCCAATCTAGCAGTGTAATATATATATGAATGCTTTCTTCTTTGATGCCAATGAGTAAGACCAACATATTTTATCTCCACTGATACAAAAGTGACATCATTTTTGCATAACCACAAAAAGTCCCACTCTTGACGGTGTCTTCACTGTCAAGGGCGCGGTGGTGTGTATATGGATGCTCGCGTGTGTATTGTGCGCGAATTTGTCAAGTGTTTACGAAGAAAGGGGTAAAGAGAGTGAGAGTGATAAATGCTTTGTGATCCCATGAGCCAATTACCTCTTTATATGTAATCACCATACTTCTCTACCACTTTTCATGTCCTTTTGGTGTTTTCCTCCTTCCCTTCAGTTCGACAATACCTTGTGTGTTCCTACCAAATTCAAAAATGTAAATAAATAAATAAATAAATAATAAAACTAAATCTTTGGCCGCGTTTAGACCAACTTTGGCAAATGAACAAACAATCCAACTATAGCTGCTGTGCAGACTGGTAAAAGGGACTTTTCCGCCTTTCATTTGCAGATCGGTGCTCCGTTTGGTCGGTAAATGTGTGTGTGTATGCGAATGCTAAGGGTGCCGTCATCCATGGGGGGGCGCCGCAAAACATAAAGTGGGCGTGGTCTTCCTGAGTTCCTCGCTGGGCTGCACACCTGTTCTGATTCGTCGCCAGATTGTTTTGTCTCGACCTTGGTTGATCACTCGGAGCGTTTCTTCTCTGAACTCGTTCGGATCTTGTTCGGTGATTTTCGCAATCTCTAATCGTGTGCCCTCATTTTCTGAGGCAGGCAGTGCCAGGTATGAGTCCTTGAACTCAGCCCGAGACTGGACGTCAGTCACGAGGCCATTGCCGAACACACGCCGCCTTGCTCCTGCTTCTCTACCTAATTTATCAACTCCAAAAACAGACAAACTGCGCCTGACGTGTCAGTCACGAGCTGACGTCATGGTGAACTCTGTCTGCTGTCGTGACGTGACGCAAGTTACCAATGCTTGCACGTTACTAAGCATCTTCCAAGACTGTGCAGGAGTTGCAGCTGCAAAATGAGTTGAGAAAGGATGAAATTATTCTTAGCAGTTCTCAAAAGTTTCTTGAATTATTTACAATGTGTAATGAATACTTCATTGTCATTTTTATTGTTGTATATCACTATATGTTGCACATCTTAGATGTCGTACAATGTTTAATTTCTTGATGATTGAAATAATGGGACGGGTGGGTTGTCATGTAGGCTACTGTAAACACCTTGGGTGTCTGTGTGTGTGTGTGTGTGTGTGTGTGTGTGTGTGCCAACATTGCTGGGACCCCCTCGTTTCTTACGTAACATGGCTCCAACATGGCTCCAGTTCCGATCCATGTTGCGTAATGAACAAGGGGACAGCAAAAGTGTCACAGGTAGAGACTCACATGCACTAACACACACATGCACTAACACGAATGCGCACCAGGCTACAGCAACGAAGAATAGAGGAGCTTGGGTCATAACTGGGAGTGTGACTTCTCTCTCTGCTCAAGACAAAAAATTGCTTCCCTGCAAATTTTACAATAAAATCAGTTGTTGACAGCTATACTTGTGTTTAAAATCTCATATCCTTGAATGGCTAAATACAGAGCAGCATGTACATGGTGACTGTTCCGGGGGTTTGAAAAGTTCATGAAGACCTTTAGTGGTCATGTTTGGCATGACAGTGTCTGAAATGACAAAAGAGCTGGTTGCACTTAATGCACGCAACAGATGAGAATTGTGAAAGAGAATCACAGGCGGAAGAAGGGAGAAAAGACGACGGAACAGGTGAAACCGTGGTAAACATACACGTTTAGTTCACAGTAACAATATCTATCCAGCGTCATCCGACAAAAGACGGTAGTCCCTTCAACCTAGAGAGACGGTGAGGTGCAGTAAAAACAAAAAAAGACTTTTGTCCACAGTGTTAAACTGCACAGCGATGACAAATGTGCCCACTAGCTTGTTGCCATGATTAAGCTGACTCATAAGCCATGTTTTGTAGTAGTCAAAAATAACGCAGAGTAAAAACTGATTTAAAGTGTGGATTAGCATGCAGGTCACTGTGCTGCATGACCCTTAACTTCCAAACCGATTAAATCTCTCACTGACACCGACTGACTCATTCATTTTCACTCATTCTTTAACTGGGAGATTTTTTTTTAAATGTCCGTCACAGTGGAGATTTGACTAAACAGTATTGTGTTCGTTTTTCATCGCTTGCTGACTTGAGTCTTGTCCTCTCACTCGTTTCGAGCTGTAATCTCCTTTTACCTCGCAACCAATCTCTTCTCTTTGTCTTGATGACATCACCCCCCCCCCCCCCCATCATTCACTCCGTCTGCTTATCTGAGTATATGGATGACTCATCTGGACAATGAGAACTGGAGGATGAAGAAAGACAACAGAGCAGGACCTCCTTTTCTTTTCAGTGGACAATTTAATGAATGCATTGTGGACCCATTTTTGATAAAGATAAAAAAAAACATGCCCTGTGAATTGACTGTTATCTGAACTTTGCTCCCTGACTGACTTCTATAGCTTGCTTTTGTTCTTGTGAGACACATATGGAAGTCTTCTTTTCAGAGAGAAAGAAAGACAAATACCTGTTTCTCAATTCTTGCCATCAACAGTCAGCTTTGATTAAAGGTCAACAGTTACTGGCAGCTTTGATCAGATATCAGATATCAGCTAATGAAGGTGCACGACGACTCACAACCTCACTAGCTTATCAGCAAATATCACAGGTTCAGGCAGGCTGGGTGAAAGAGTGACAAAGCAGCATTCCAACTGAGTTATAGATAATTAACAGTGCATCTTGCTGTCGCCATCTCTCTCTGAGTAACGCATCATGCTGGTTGGGCAGTTTGGATTGGCAGGCCCAAACCGGCCCAATTGTGGCCTGCAGGGCTGCCGCAATGTTGGGAAAAGAATTGGCTTGAAAAAAAATCAGTTGCGGACATTTTTCCCATGTCTATTGTAGCCAGAGCCTGTTAAAAGACAAAAACAAATTCTCTGTTTCGGGCAGCCCACTTCATGTGTGAACGGCCCATGTGTTAAAAAAAATCCCTCGAAAAACCAGCCAATCATAGACTGGGGCTAGGGAGCAATTCAGATTGGCTGTTTACATCCAGGCTTGAAGCAGCTTGTTTTTTTTGGTGCATTTTTAATGAGGCTGTGCCACCTCGATCGAGCGTCCAGGCAGAGTTGCGAGCGCACACTAGATGTCGAGAGCGCAGAGACACAGTGCGCGAGCGTGCGGGTGCTTGTGAACACACAGATCAGAGATTGAGCGAGCGTGTAGGCAGAGTTGAGGACAATTTTTTCTTTGGTCAGATTCATATCTTCTGCTCGAGAGTCCCACTGTGTGCTCAGAAGAGTCTGACTGCGCGCTCACCAATGTGGCACAATGATTGCGCCATAAGTGGCTACCATGCTTTCTGTCACCGCTCTCTACCGCCATCTATGGCCGCCAACTGTCACTACACGATCATCAGACCCTGGTCTGCTCGCAGTGTGAAAGTGGCCAATTGCCGATTAAACGCGGGTCGACCCGATTGAGAATCTTAGTTACAATATAAAAAGTATGATATGAAACAATGTAAGCTCAGAAGTTTTGGTTTTTTGGGGGGGGGATCTCAAGTAATGCTGTTTGGCTTTGTGTTTGCAAAAAATGGAACGGGTGAACCAGGTTTAAACCAACCAACCAGGCCGTGGGTTCTCTCCGGGTTCTCCCGCTTCTCCCACAGTCCGGAGATAGCTGGTTGGGGAGACTCTAAATACACCATAGGTGTGAATGTGAGTGTGAATTGCTGTTTGTCTCTGTATGTTGGCCGTTTGATGGGCTGGTGACCTGTCCAAGGTGTAGCCCACCTCTCGCCAAATGTCAGCTGGGATCGGCATTATAGATGATGGCTATTATGCTTTTTCTGTTTTTCCCTTTCCTTTGGTATGTTGTACAGTTTTTTGTGTATGTAAAAGGTCTTCAAGGTTCCGCAGTAAAGGGAGCTCCTCTCCCTGACAGAAAACACTGCCCCTGAGGCTCCTGAAACGCCTCATCAGCAGTCTGGCCGATGCTTCCGACATAAATGATAAGGTAATGAAGGCCAACGATTAACAGGTAAAATCAAAAGCGACACTTTTACTTGAGAGGTTTTTATGTTACACGGCCACGTGGCGTTGCATCAGTTCAGGCTCTACCATGTCTTGCCATCTGCCATTACCTCACTTAGAAAGAGAATACCGTCTAACTCTTCATAAAACTCTTTTAAACAAGGTAAGAATTTGAAAAATGTTTTAGTTTTTTGGAGGAACATGTTTTCATGCACATTTATGGTTCGAAGCAGCCACACAATAATGCAGTTAACCTGCAGCGTAACATCATTGTTATTGGCCCCCTCACCCCAAATATGAGCACACGCACGGACATACACAACCGCTCCAGACAATCGCAAAGCAGACAATTGCTTTATCATTAATAGGCATAGAACAAACAAAAGCACAACTCATTTTGGCCTGCACAGTGTGAAGGAATGCACGGCACCCGATGACACAATCACTTCATTCATTCAGGCCTTGGGCAACTTATCGCAAATTACCATTTCCCAGCAAGCCTTCATTTCTCCATAACCTTTCAGACAGGACTCTCCTCCCACTCTGATTGAATATGATTGTATGATTCGAACACGGTAGGCTCCAGAGTATCCGTGCAAGATCCAGCAGACTGTGCAATAGTTTCTTCCACCAAACTACCAGAACTCTGAACACTCTGCGAATGCTGACCCCCATCCCAGCCCATCTCCAACACCATGCGATGACATACATGCACACATACAAATGCACCAGCACCTTAAATGTGTACCGTCCACTCAGAACGCATAAATCCATCAGCACTTTCTTTTAGCGTGGAATTAGCACGTTTTTATCAATCAGCGCTTTTTATTTAACGCTGCTCTATGTTTTTGGCATGATTGGCACAGCTAAAGGATGCATGTGCTTAGTGCCGGGGGAACTCGCCGAGGAAGCGATATGCGGTAAGCCTACAGTACTACTCATTTTTTTTAAATTATCCACCTGTCATGGGCCCCTGTAAGCCTCTGGGTCCCAGTGCGCACCGTTGATACTTACGTCATTGTAGTTAACTAAAGATATACTCGTAGCTTCAAAAGAATACTAATACCTCTTTTGATATGCTTATGGTTGTGTTGTACATTGGAACAGATAAAATATGTTGAATACAACTTTAATTCCTGTGTTTTTAGAAACTGCTCCAACTTGTTTGCTTATTTCTAAAAGGATAAAGAGTTTGATTAGTCCAGCTGAAAGTGAAAACTCTTTGCTCCAGTGTGAATCACCAACCGAAACTGCATGAAGCCGCATGTGGTGATGGAGACACCTTGTGAATACATCAGTGACAGTTGCTGTTGTGAAATCGTGAAATATACACACGTCTAAAACCGGACATTTCTGCCGAAATGCAGCCACAATCTCAAGCCTTACTCAAGTTTCCGTCAGGTTGCTGCATGCCAACCAGCACCACAGATCAAGTCAATATAAGACACACACTCTGACATTTTACACAGCTTCACACTGCGCACAAACAGCCACCATGTAGTCAGAACATTAGAAGACATTTTGAGGCATATGCAAAGACCATACTACTGATTCAAACCCACTTGAAATACTGACTTTGCATCCAGACTTATAGTCTTTGTGTGTGTGGGGGGGGGGACGACTGCGTCTGAACCATCTGTTTCTTGCTGATTTGCATTTTGAGCACGCTCAGTATGCTCCGAGAGACAACAACTATGTACATTAAGCTTGAATGTCCTACAGGAGGTCATAGATCAGGGTTTAAAGTCAGTCTGTGAGGCTGAGGCTCTGTTGATCTGCTCAGAGCGATGTCCGGTTCGTTAGCCATCGCCAGTTTATCAGTCTGGGTCTTGAAGTCCCACAGGGTCTTAGCTCGGTCATTCTCGACCACCTTTGGTGAGGTATCTTACATTTTGACCCTGGGACATTGAGCCTATTCTCTGCGTGAGATGTTCCCGTCCACCGTGCCAGCCACTTGGTTATGGTGTTACATGGAAAGCGTTATGTGCCGGACTGTCTCAGGGCTGTCTTTGCACAGCCTGCACCTGGGGTCTTTTCTGATATGGTAGACCCAGGCCTCTACTGATCTTGTACTCAGAGCCTGCTCTTGTGCGGCCACGATTAGCGCCTCTGTGCTGTCTTTGAGACCAGCCTTGTCCAGCCATTGGTAGGATTTCTCGATGTCAGCCACTTCTTCTCTCTGTTGGTCTCGTCCTTCAGTGGTGGTTCCTCCTCATCGGGTTTCTGCTGTCTGAGGTGTTCACCTAGCTGGTCGTTGCTTGGGGTCATCTCCCTGATTGTGGCTCTGAAGCTCACTCTAGTCCTCGGCCTATCAGTGGCTTCTATCTGTGTGTGTACTCTGGTGTGTGTTTGTGTGTGTCTCAACCCAGCACATACTAACAATGCCACATAGCCACAAGCATGCCTTATTTAGAAGAGCACAAAGACACATGGGCTGTAATGCCCCTGTTCAGTATCCTACCTGCCCAAAGACTGAGTCGACGATGGGTCGCAGCTTCCTCCTGTCTCCTTCTTGCAGCCAGAGGTCTTCAGGGTTTCCCACTGGGGAGGACAGACTCAGGGTCTTGGCCTTTTGCTTCGGAGGCCTCTTTATACTGGCTGAACTCCATCGCCTGAATGACTCGATCTTCTTCTTGATGGAGCCCTGGAGAACGCAGGACGAACATGACGCATAAAATAAAGGTAAAAGAAAGAGAACTGAGTGATAGATGGTTTTTCATGGAGCAGATTTTATGAATGAACGGGTAAATGGATGAACGGAACTGAATTAACTGAAATGTGTTGAAATCACTTCACACTCGAACGCACAATTCCACTGTAGGTCAAATAGCACAACTTTTATATTTGATATAATATATCGTACAAGGTACCAACTCGGGAAGGATCCTGCATTACAGAAACCGTAAAAGTTGACAGTCTCAGAAAAAAAGATTGTAATTGGCGAAAAATTGTGATGATACTTTCTGGCACAGATAGTCTTCCTCTAAAGTGACACTGTGTTAAAATAAATGAAAATGAAACAATAATTTGGTTTGAAAGTATGTCCCGGTCAGATGACCAACCACGAGTTACAGAACGCCATGTTGAGTTTGTAAATGGCACCGCGGACGGATTCAACACATTTCAGAGTCCAATTTTTTGCGGATACATCTACTGACCTTCTTCACTAACTTCCCCTCTGGCACCTCCATGGACGATACACTTTTCATGTCAGTCATCTTTGCAGCCCAGCTTGCGTGCACGTCCAGTCTCTCTCTCTCTCTCTCTCCTGTCACGCTCTTTGTCCACTCCTCCTCTTTATCTGTCCCACGAGCATCTGACACCGCTTGATAATCTGAAGCATATCTCCCAGTGTTGTTGCTCCTCCTTCTCTCATCCAACTCTCTCCATCTCTTTCATCCCTCCTACTGTCGCTTTATCCATCAGTCACTGTTTTCTGGGCTTGTTACCATCTCTTCTGCTCCACAGAAAAACATAACTCAAATAATAATTGTGTAAGTTCTGCACACACAGTATCTCTGAATCCAGAGCTGCAGGATCTAAATCCGACACTATTATTATTATTATTATTATGATTATTATTCTTGGGGCCCGGTCTTGGGCATGGGCGTGTCTAAATAACTCAACAAAGCCGCTTACCACATGCTTTACATGTGATGAAATCTGGTAGGCACGTGTATCACAGGTGATACACACGATTTTAGTGTGCAAATTTGGACATTTTCGCACGCATACTTTAACAAACTCTTCAAGACTTCATTATTATTATTATTATTATTATTATTATTATTATTATTATTATTATCATTATTATTATTATTATTATTAACAATGTATTTGCATCTTTAAGTGTCAGTATTATTATTGTCATTATAAGAATAACTAACAGAGCGTAAAGGGGCAGCAAGCGATTCTTAAGCAATACGCGAACTTTTCCTCGCGGTCCGTTCAGTGCGCCCCCCCCTCCCCCCAAAAATCGGTGTTTTCGGCTACTCCCTGCATGGCTCTGGAAAATGGAAAACCCCCCAAAAGTGATGCAGACCGCGCCACACAACACTGCGAGTGCATTTTGCAAACATCCCTCGTCGACACCTTAAGCGACGTGCTGGCGGGTTTGGGCCTCGGGGTCAGCGCGTCGGTCTCCCATACCCGAGGTCGCGGGACAATCACAAAGAGAGAGACGAGC
This sequence comes from Scophthalmus maximus, assembly GCF_022379125.1. Lineage (NCBI taxonomy): Eukaryota > Metazoa > Chordata > Actinopteri > Pleuronectiformes > Scophthalmidae > Scophthalmus > Scophthalmus maximus. Next base: position 23,668,431 of record NC_061522.1, read on the forward strand.
TTTCTCTGACGATCGCTTACTGCCCCGTTATACAACTCTTCTCTCTCTCTCTCTCTCTCTCTTCTCTCCCCCTCTTTCTGCCCACCTCTCCTCTCTCCCCCCATTGCTCTCCTCTCATCCCCAACCGGTCGCGGCAGATGTTCCTCCTACGACTGAGTCCGGTTCTGCGAGAGACTTCTCCCTGTTAAAAAAGCGAGTGGTTGTTTTTTCTCCACGGTCGCCGATGTGCTTGCTCACTGTTGGGAACGGTTGTTTTTTTTCTGTAATATTGTCAGGTCTCTCTCACTATGTAAAGTTCCTTGAGATGATGTATGGTAGGATTCAAAAGTTGAATTGAATTGAATTGACTTGAACAGTGTCTTTTTTGAGCCTGACACAATTTTCTGTCCATGTATGTGACATCTCTGGTAATCCTGTGTTTATTCTCTCTCTCTCTCTCTCTCTCTCTCTCTCTCTCTCTCTCTCTATGATCACATCTGCTCTGATGCTGATGTAGGCTTGTCCTCAATCCTCTGCATTTTGTAGTGTTTCCCATTGTTTATTACATTCACCATATGGCCCTGTGCCGTGCATTGTACAAACACACACACACACACACACTTCATATACTTCCCGCACATACACAGTATGCACCATGGTGCATACTGCTCCTGCATGGGGCCAAGGACAACCCATCTTTTTTTCTTTTTTTTTCCGAAATGTATCAGTAAAATAAGCAGCACAGGAAGGTAAAGTGAAGACTTGTGTGTGTCCTGCCAAACAAGAGCCAGCATGTAGGTTTAAAGAATGTGATGTGTGAGATGGGGTCTGTGTGCCAAGGTAAAAGTCACATATTAACCCCGACAGCAGAATCCAAGAAGGAGGTGTGAAAGACTCCATAAACCGCAATCAGTTTTTCTTTAACAGCCACATTTCACATTCTCATTTCTCTCTATCATTTACTTCTTTGTAACGCTGGATCCCGCAGCATCCTACTCACCAACCGAGTATGACAGGTAGCTGATCATGTTGGCCAGTGTTGATTATGGACAACGATAACAGAGGGAAAAATGAAACCACTTTTACCCGCATCCTGGCCCCTTTCATTAATTGTTTGCTATTAAAAATGCTCAATCAGGTGCCTCAGTAATCTCTCACTGCATACACATTCTTTACTAAAGGTGTGCGTCACCCCAATCAAACGTTTAGCTCACTCTGTGTGTGTGTGTGTGTGTGTGTGTGTGTGTGCCCTTCAAGCTTCAACCCTCAAATTATTTCATAAGTCAAGCGGAAGTCACATATTCCACTGTGATACTGTGGTATGTATCTGATATTGCTCCTACATGTTGTTTTTGCTTCAGTTCATGCCCACACTGTGGCCCACAGGCCCACCCAAATTGATATTTCTAGCTACGCTACTGGTTCGCTTCCTCTCGAGAACCAACCACATTCACTCCCCCTTCCTTTAAAACCGAGCCATGGTGAGAAGTTCCCACACGGCCGCGTGTGCTGTAACAAGGTGGTATTGCCTGCAATAACAAACCTGCTCTCAGGTATTTCGATGTGAAAGAAAACCAATAACCAGTTGAAGGAACCGTCAGCTCCGGAGAATACCCTCGACCACTTCTGCAATCTGACAGCAAACGGCATCTTTGCTGTCGGAAATTCTTCACAAAGCTGAAGCCAAAACAAATCCTGGTCCTACCTGGCAGCCCAAGGGTGAGTATAACACTGACATTCACAGCCACTTGATTTATGACTTTATCAAGCTTTGATGAGTGATCTCGCAGCAGTGCACTTAACGTGAAGACAGCTATTCCCTTCACACACACGCGTCTGACACGTTTTAACGAAATCAAAAATGTTAAGCAAATTCTCATTTCATATGAAAACCGCTTTATTTCAAGGAAAACTTTGGATTCTGGGACCTATTGGACTTTCAGTCACAGATCAAATTAAGAAAATACTTGCATATGTCATAAACACGAGAAAAAAACGTTTATTAGACACTTCATATATATATTACATTATAAATTGACATTAAAATTACATCATGAATGTACATTATAATGATATTTACACAGTTGCAAGTACATACCCTGCAATATTCAACAGTCTTGGCCGAGGGGCCGTGTGCATGTGCATGTGCGTGTGTTTGTGTGTGTGTGAGATCATTACAAAATATGCTCCTGGAAACAGCTCCTGTCGTGGGAACTAGCACAGTGCTCTGGCAGGTATTTAAAGGTCTGTCTGCCCGTTGACACATCTTGTCAGTGTCACTGTGCAAGACGCAGCCACAGAACTTAGCAGGTGCGCAGCTCAAATCAAGGCCGCGTTTGGGAGATGGGTGTGGTCCGTAGAGGTCCGACCCATGTGAACTGAGTACTCACATCATAAAATCCACACTGTGGTTCAGGAGGTGGAGTCGGTCGCCCATCAACACGAAGGTCTGCCGGTTCCATCCCAGCATCCCCCAGTCTGAATGCCGATGTGTCCTTGGGCAAGACGCTAAAACCCTTAAATTGCCTCTGGCAGCTCTTCCGGCAGTGTATGAATGTGATACGCGCAGTGGCAGTTGCGACATGCAAGCGCTTGGAGACTGAATTTGGGCCTGGGCGACATTTGGCAACGCATCCCATATGTACCATATAACTCTTGTAAGTTCGCATCGAGGTGGATTCGATCTCACCGCAGCAAAAGAGCCACTCCCGCTACTTTGTGTGCTGGTGTCCGTCATGTGTTGAAAGAAATTATTTCAGCATCCAGGAAACATTTTCATTTGGGTAGTAGTAGTCGAAAACAAATAGATTATTTACAAAGGCTTCAATTATTACCACTTGTGTTATACTCTTTCTGTGGCTCAGTCAGTCAAATTCTGCATAGGGCCCCATATATTCTAGGGCCGGCTCTGGGCTCAGTGTTAGAAATTGTGTGTTTTGACAGTGTTGCCTGAGTTAGATCGTCACAGAATATGTTTGTCATAATGTGACACCAGCACATGAAGTGGTGGGCGTAGCTCATGGTGATTATCAGATATGTTCAGTTTTGCTGTGGTGAGGTCGAATCCAGCTCAATGCAATCTTCCAAGAGTTAGATTTTCTTAAATGTATTTTTTCTTGTAGGTGGCTGTGAATAAATGCTCACTTTTTTGGAATCATATTTGCCGCAGTACATATGAGACGCGACATGGAAGCTGCCAGTGACATGTTTGCGAATGAGTGCCGAATTTCAACATACACGTTTACTGTTTTTTTAAACGCAAGTTTAAGTACAGTTTTTTTTCTCTTTTTTTTTTTTGTGATACTCTGCCGCTGTAACGATTACATTTCCGGGCATGGGATGAATAATGTTCTATCTTATCTTATCTTATCTCACATTTGAAGTTCACAACAGTCTACAAGCGCTTGCCCTTTGCAAAAAATATTTACCTTCATACAATGCAACTTTTTGGCTATAAAACAATGTGTGTTCGTCTTCTTTGTACAGTATATGTGTATGCATGGGTCAATATTTTAGTACATGGTGATTTGTGACTCAACTTAAATTCTCCATGAGCATCTGTCAGCTGTGAGCGCTGCAGCGGTGCATTAAACCCCTTTAAGGCAATACTTACCACCGAACTGCCCCACAGCCCTTCATATAATCTCTCTGGCTCTGTCGTTTTCTGCGTCTTCTGTTGTCAGTGGTCTCACTGTTGCTAACCCCCTGGATGCTCTAACCCCCTCCATGCACTGAACCACTCTGGGACTGTGCGATAATGACTGTGGTTACAGCACAACTACACAATAAGATGGGGCCGTATCTAATTGTGTAGACGTGTTGTACCTTATTGTCTCTCCAGGGATATTAATACCTTCTTTCGATCCTACTTTTGACACAGAAAAGAAAACTGAAACACCCTTTCGCAACATGTTGAATACAGCATGGGAGTGGCTCAGCACATTTCATCAACAGTAACAAAAAGCAAGTCCAATTTGATGACTGTGCACCCAAATTTGAACCGTGACAATAGTTTTCACAAAGCCATCAAACTGCAGACTAGACATGGAATGTGCATTTGCCAAATTCCTAGCAGGCATAGTAAAACTGTAAATATATATATTTTTATATAAAGAGCTGATGAATGATTGGTTATTATTGGCCACAACAGCAACAACAACAACAACAACTGACAAATCAACCTTTTGAGCGACAGCTGACCCACTGCCAGCTGGATACAAATTTTGACACAGTCGCTTAAAAGATTCCATCAAAACATTTTTTCACCGTAGACTTGTTCTGCAATCCACATGTTTTGGACATAAAACCTTCAGTTAATGTATGTTGCATGTCATCTTCTTCTTTAGTCCCTACTTCCTTCTTTTGTTCGGCATTTGCTGTGCAGCAAAAAAAGACGCAATGCAGATAGAAATGTACCAATCGAAATGGGGGGGGGGTTAATCCGCTGGAAGTGAAAGGTTGCGAGAAAATTGGAACTTTGTATGTCAATCTGACCCGTTTAGGTTCTGGTTTAATCCTGCTCTCTCTTTATATTCTGAATCTTCATTCTCTGATATTCTCTCCAAATTACAACTACCTCGCGTGGTAATCCCACATTGCTGTGGCCTATATTACACCTCAGCCTGTGCGTGTGTGCGTGTGTCCAATTGTGTGTGATGGAACCAGACAACTGTGGTGGCGGCGGCGACAATGAGATAGTCAATCAAAATGGATATCAGACATGATCAAATCCAATCACTCAGAAAGGTGGTCAGACATTCAGCTGTTCAGATTTAAAGGGCTTCTGGATTACAGGACCTGAAAAGCATAATCCTACCATATAATTTCACGTCGGATCATGCTGTCGGTGCTATACTGCTCTCTAGTGGGCAAATTTTGCATAGCACGAGTACCCAGTCTCCAGCAGTGATCCCATTGTAAATAAGCACCGTGCACTTGTGTCCCCTTGTCACAATTTGCATAGGATTTTCCTTTTCGCACAATGTTTCATTTGAATCCATTTTAGTTGCCTAAAGAGGGAAAACTATTTATAAGGTAATTCACATTAAAAAGAAGAAAGATCAGAAAAAAAAAAGTTATTCTAAACATAATCTAATGCAGCAGAAATGTTTTTGTTGTCTCCCTTTATTCATCTTCACACTCTGGGAGGTGAATTTATTTAACCTTTGACTCCTGAATGTTTGTACCAGGGCAGATTTCCGGGCACTAGTTTTTAAAGACATTTCATAACAACCAAATCGTCGACCTCATGGTGGCCCCAGTAGGATCCATCCTCTCTGCAAAACAAATGTCTGTACTAAACTGCGCCGGCCCCAGCTTTTATGCAATACGTCCCGATATGACCTATTTAATTAAGCCTACATGTACACTAAGGCATATGAGGCCCATTTTCAAAATTCCACTAACTTAAACATAAACCAAAAAGACCAGTTATACATCACCTATGCTCAATGTCAATTTTTGAATCTGGTCCTGTATTCTCCACGTGAAGGTCTTCAAGACTTTCAGTGGCCAAGGGCAGAGGGAAAGGGGGAAGTGCAGTGTCCGGTGATCTACGGGGAGAAGTGGGCCCGTTTGATGACCCTGGTGCTGCAGGGCTCACATCTCGACTGCTTTTCCGCCTGATATGAGCTCTGATACCCTTTCCTTGGACCATTAGAAACCCACCTTCTTCTTCGACCAGGCCGTCAAACACGGCTCCCAGACTTTGTTTTATCCTCACACAGAAGTTTGGGCAGCTGAAGACGTACAGGATGGGGTTCAACACCGGGTTCAAGAATGCAATGGTTGTAGCTAGGGGAAGTCCCACCTCCACCAATTTGAGATTGTCCCTGTGGTAGTGGGCTGTCAACTCTATAATGCAGAAGATGTGATAGGGAGCCCAACACAATGCAAATGCCGTGATAACAAAGGTCACCATTTTGATGAAGCTCTGGGACAGCCGGCCCTGGTTGGATTGATTAGAGGTGGTGGGGGTCATGGTGGTTGGTGTCAAGGTTAAAGGTGGAGGCTTGAGAAAGATTGGAGTTGTTTTTCTTCCTGTTGCCCTGTCTGTGTTTGGCACGACCAGTGCATCAGTTAGTCCAGCGGAGCTCTGTTTCCTCCTCCTGCTCCTGTTCCTCAGGATGAGACCTATTTGCACGTAGCTGCCTGCAATCACCACCAAGGGGAACAGGAATGCGAGCAGTAGCTTTGAGATGGCTGTTGCAGCTTGCCTCACCTCGCAATCTCTCTCCGCAGTGATTTGAGAGGATAAAATCAAAGCGAAATTATGATAGCACAAATTCCCCCCATTCTGTCTCTTGGTAACTGAGCGGAACATGGCGTAAGGTACTGTATTCACTGCAGCCCATAGCCAACCCAGTGCACACACCTTCCACGCTCCTGCCACCGACCGATGGTTCTGGCTCCACACTGGCTTGACCACCAGTAGTAAGCGGTCCAGTGAAATGGCTGCCAGCAGGAAGGCCGACACAAACATGTTCAAGAAGAAGATAGAAGCCTGGGTCTTGCAGAGTGCATTTCCAAGTTCCCAGCTGTGGGAGTGGTAAAGGTAAGAGGTGAAGAAGGGGAGCATCAGGGTGGCTAGGAAGTCAGACAGGGCCAGGTTGAGCACCCAGACGGAGGCAACGGTGCGTTGGTGGAGGCGGAAGCCAACCACCCAGAGGACCAGAAGGTTCTCCAAAATCCCCAGGCAGGAAACCAGGCCATGGATGCCAACCACCACATAATTGGCCTGTTTGTTGTTGTTGAGGCTGTTCGCCCGCATCTCCTGCAGTAGGGGGCAGAAGAGCCCCCCGCTGGTCGCATTTGACATTGGTGCTCTGAAACAAAAAAAAAAAGAATGAAAGGAGACACATTAATGGAGAAGCGATCAGAATCGGAGGTGCTGGTGCTCACAAGCCCCTCCTTGCGTTGTATGTGTTATCTCCTGCAGTAGCTTATGATGGTGCTGATATGACCAGCACCATTATTAGAAGAAGAAGCTTACTATAATCACATACGCACAACAATCAGCGTCGTTTAACTATGAAGATTTTTTTGACTATGCCAAGACCTGCTCTGACCCGTTGCATAATGTAACCCTAGCACAACAGTTCCCGAGTAACACACGCACCGGGTATTTTTCATTGGGAGCGGTTTCACACACCAGCGGGAAGGTATCGACTTTCAATTGACACAACACTGTTGAAAGACTATATTATGTGCGTGCAGTTGTTCTTGATGTTATTTTCTGGAAAACTAGATGGAGCACTCGTGCTTTTGCTAAAACACGTCAAAGCCTATTGCTGTGGTCCAACCACATACCAACTCTTGAGCAACTACACATACTTGAGCAATGCAGTCTTGGAATACCTGGCTCTGATGTCAACTTGCTGTTGTGCTGTTAATGTTTTAACTACAGTGAGTTTCCATCAATTTTGTCAGGGATTTATATCTAGTCTTTGTCTAGTGTCCTGTGTCAAATGTCCTTGTTAGTTTTTATCAGACTTAGTCAACTTTATTTAGCTTTAGTTAACTGTAACTCTAGGCCTAGTCTTATCTTTATTTTATCTGAAAGTGGGCCCAAATATCACCCAATGAAAATAAAATGGTAATATATTGATGATAAAGTATCTAAAGTGCATTTTAGTATCGTCTTTTACTCATCAACAGTATTAAAGGTGACGTGCTCATATTCAGGTTCATACTTTTAATTTGTGTCACCACTTGAAAAGGTTTACATGCTCTAATGTTCAGAAAAGGCATCAGTGTTCTCACACTGTGACATCACAGTGGGAGACAGATCTGAACCAGTTGTTCAGAGCCAGGCTGCAGGGTTTAACCAGCCCACATTTATGTGCACAAACACTGAAAAATAGATTTTTGCATAATATGTCACCTTATAATGTTATATAGTCCAAATGTTTCATGACACCGTTGTCTCATCATCATTATCTCTTCTTAGTAACGACAATACGTAACAACAGTAGCACTGCAGTACAATTTTTTGGGAGTCAAAGACGTGAAGGTAGCCCATAGGCCATATTCAAGATGCTGACATTTAACCTCTTTGTATGATTCTGATAGCAGTGATATAGGGAGTATAACATTTACACAATGACTTTTTTTAAATTAGCAGCTGTGTCTGTGAGACTGTCCTCTTGTCTTTGAGTTGTCTGTTCAAGTAGCTTATTACAAGCCACAGTTACGTTGTATTGTTAGGGAACCTCTAGTGCCTGCAGTAATTATGAGATAAGCAAAGAAGGAAGATAGGTGATGTACTATATAGAGTGACAAGGTTGGTGTTAGGTGGAGGTTGGGCTGAATGGAGGGGTCGACAGACACTGCACTTTAACACAGGTAACCGCTGACAGTTTCAACTGTGAAACCAAAACTGTTATAAGAATAATAGGGCATCAACTAATCCCTCTGAATGAAATATATGAATTGATGATGAACCATGAATTTTTTTACGTACATCGTGACTATTTCGCACCCTCAACCTTCTCTTTAACGTCGGGAGGGTTGTGGCTCAGGAGATAGAGAGGGTCGTCCACTAACGTCATCCCTGCCCACATCCCTTACCTACATGTTTGTTTGGGTAGGGGGATATGTCGGTGTTTCCTTACAATACCATGTCAGCAGTGCTGACGTAAGCTCACACCAGCCTAATGTGGATGATTTCTTTGTTTCAAATGACCTATGCAGAACTACAAGGTTATAAAAAGCAACAAAAAAGGTTATAATTTAGTAGTTCAGTTATGGTTGTGGCATGCTTCACAGTTAAATGCAAGAAAAACGACTACATTAGTTATCGCTAAAAAATGTCGAAAAAAAATTGGACTCAGACTCAAATTGAATGCTCCCACTGTGGTCGGCCACTTAGTCACATCCCCTTACACGAACGGCGTAGATGAGGTAGACACAGCACCGTGTATGCACATGAATACAGACATGTGAGTAAAGATATCCATGACGCAATGCTGACATGCCTGCGTCAAATTGTGTCATGGATGGTGTAAATTGCAGTGGGTGGTTTTGCTTAAGACAACAAAATATGTATCGGTGTGAAAACTGCCTTTGGATAACGACAATATGACAATAAGCAGATGTGGGAAACACTGACAAGTACAGGGGTATAAACTTTATACCAGATTTTAAGAGTTGTGTGTGTGTGTGTGTGTGTGTGTGCGTGTGTGTGTGTGTGAGTGTGTGTGAGTGTTGACCTTAGTGCCTAACCACACATGATTACATTTAATCAGTGCACCTAATGTTGGATTTAACAATAAAATAATAGTGGGCTCTTTATCCTGACATATGTTTAACTTTGTAATTGCATCATTTAAGCTGATCTGATTGAGTGCTTTAATACATAGAAAGGTTTCTAAGGTACACCTAGCAAACATTTATTTTCATCACTAATGAAAATCACGCAGACAAAACATTATCATTAAAAAAGGAAACAGGATAACCTTCACAAAGTCGGGGTTTTTGTTCATCATTTCTTCTTACATTAAATAAAAAGTATTGAACTTCATTACTGACCCTGCTATCTCCTGTATCACCATGTTTGAATAAGAAATTGAACTATTATGCATAAAAAAGAAAAGAAAACATACCGTTGGGATTATCAGAGCAGCATGGGAAAAAAGAAATCTGCAAAGACAACAAAAAATACTTATAACAGTAACAGTATGAACAGTATACGAATTATGAAGTATAACAGTATACAGTATGACAAAGAGTAAAAGCAAATCACAGAACAGCAATAATATGGAAGCTAACTGCTGCCACGCCAGAAAAAGAAAACTAGTAACTTACTAGTATCAGGCTAAATCCCCAAAATTAGAAGTGACAAGATGTTTTCATGTTATAGAAATATGTATACTACACGAATATTCCCTTTATGATGTGATAACTTATTGTTCTAATAAAAAACATGTCATGTTATGATGAACATATGTTATCGTGATGTGAAATTGTTATAGCAAAACATTTTGCCATTACATGAAATGTTTCACATTATAACGTGATAACTTAGCCCACTGTATAATAAAATAATTCAAATTTGATTGCAGGATATGGCTCAATTACATGATTTAATTTTGATTCTACTTCATTTCTCCTTCATGCTTGGGATGAGATGAAGGATGTAATCGTGAAAGTTTGTACAATATATATATATATATATATATATATATATATATATATATATATATATATACGTAGAAATATATAGAAAAAGTACACTGACTACAATTCCAATTTCTTTTCTTTTCCTGGCTGCATAGTGCTTGTTAAAGCTGTGAATTTACTGCTAATGTGATCCCAACCACATTCAGTAATCATGTTCCTGTAAACTAATTTAAGTTTAGGTAACACTCACCTAGACGTTAGGTTACACTCACAGACGAGAGAGGAAAATCTGAACCTTTCAAATCTTCCTGTTCCTGTTCTGTCCTCTTTGTCTTCATGTCCGAGGCACTCATCCCTCCAGTTCTGTCACTTTCTACAGCTCTCCACTCACTGAATCCCCGCCACACCCCCACACACACACCCACACCCAGACCCGCCTCCCTTTGCTCAACCCTGTATGCTGACAAGATTTCTCATGCGGGTGTGAATGACTGAAATGTCAGTTCAGACCCGTACAGGACATAGAGCGGGCGACAGGGAAATGTAACATAAAAAAATAGAGGAAAAACAGAGAGTCACAGAGACTGAAATATGACATGTGTGAGCACAATCTTCAAGTCGGCCCTACTTCAACATGCCAAGGCTGGACTTGTGTGAACTAGTCCCCCTGACTCTTCAGACTGTTGCAATTGCCATGATAAGACACTCTATACAGACGTACACAGACACCATCTGTGTCATGAACGAAGCATTCCCGATCTGCTTTCAACAAGAACAGCAACATCCACACATGACTTGGCAGCTCCACTGTAGCTTTGAGCTAAATGCCAAAGAGGAAAACTGCTTCATGGTCACGATGGTCTCTGTCAGCATCTGCTGGTGAACATCACTCACGACACGAGTCTCCGTCAACATGCCGGATTCGTGGGCTCACACAGGGGAGGCCAAAGATGTTGCGAGCAAACAAAGCATACGGTTTATTTGCCCATACAAAGACGACACAAACGCTACTCTATTAAATGAATGTAGTAGTTATTAAATGCAATTAATGTAATGGATGGAACAGTCATCTAGTTATAATTGCATTGTAAAATTAAACTAACTGATTGTGCAGGTTAAATGTCACAAGTCTGAATCGGGAAGAAAAGACACAATTGTTCATCCATTACTTAAAAGATAAAGCAGGTCTACGTGCTAAATCGATACTGTGAACATATCAAAGTCCTCAATCGATGGAGAAATTTACACATCTCCGATTCAGAAAGTGCCGTAAAATGAGCCGTGAGGACTTCCTCAACCAATAACTATGTGATGTCACGACTGGCAGTCGCCGACCTCGGCCATGCCTGCAGCACGCCTGGGCCCACTGTCCAACACTGCAGGATTTGGGTTTCTTCAAATGTTTACTTGAAAAAATCGGCTATATCTTTATTCAGTCTCTATTAAGGACTCTTTATTATTGTTTCATTTTTGCTCTCCAATGATCTTTTCATCTTTTAATGTTAAATCGGGACTGACAAGCAGCTATCAGACTGGCTCCGTGTGGGTGTGGACTGCAAACTTGCTTACTCTCATTTGAGGGATGAATTCCACTGCCTGGAGTCAGAGCGCTGAAAAACGGATAAGTGGCGCTGTAGCTGCTGGTCAGACGAAGGCTACATTCAACACTCCACATGGTCCGACGGCGACAGAAAGAAAGAAAAAAAAGGCTCCTTCTTGTGGCAAGCCTCAAGGCAAGCCAAGCAATGCAGATCGTGAAATCATAATCTCCATTATTGAAGAATGATAGGTTGACAAAACGACGGACCAAATTAATCCACATTATCGCAGCTAAACATTGGTGTTGGTTTCAGGTTTCTAGCCCTTCTACCGTGGAGCGGCTGAAAGAACAACAACAACAACTCAAAAAAAAAACCCTATCTCTTTATTAACAAAGTTTTAAAAAATCCCTGGATCCTTGATGATTCCTGGATGAATGTCAGCAACCATGCATTCTGCATCATCAGCCTATTGACTTCAACCATTGACACCTCTGGATTTGTACTTTTTCCCAGGAACACCTATCACATTGAGATGGGTGTACCTCCATAACACGTAATTTGAGTAAAAAGATGGATGCACATGTTTAACTTTTGCACTGGTGCTGCCAATAATTTATGTTAAAATTTTTTCCTGGTTATTTATAATGGAACAAACAAGCATACATTTGAACACACTACACACACATCACTTAAATTGAAGTATTCTAAGACTATAATCCCTTCCAGGTCCCAGCAAGCTTTAACTAAGTCCCACATATGGACGCAGGTCATGGTGGTAGGAATGAGATGGAGGGTACATCTTATAGGGAAACACAGTTTATCACATGGAAATTCACAACAGTATGTTTACGTAGGTACAATCGATCGAACCACATTTAAAATAGAAAACATTACCTGTACATGCACTACTGTACTACTACACAATGCCTTTGGAATATTTACCCCTCGGTCCTCCACGACTAACTTGAGAGGTGTGAAGAATGCATAATTGCCCCACCTTTGTTTAAATCAGTTTCTAAGGTAAATATGGAATGCCCTGTGGGTGTGTTCAAGGGTTTACACCACACCTGGGTGTGGTGTAATGGGTTTATGATGCTCATCTCAAGCTTTTTATGAGGGGAACACCTTGAACTAACGGAATCAGAGCTGTATACGACCGATCATAACACGTGGGGGAAAGAAGTATGCACACACACAAAAATGCTCAAGTCCCCACCCTCCATTATATACACAGTAAGGGGTACTGTATATATTCAGCTACAGTATGCAGGGCCAGCATGTTGCATGTCATCACAGCTGAGAAATATCAAGGTAGGATTGAATTTCAAAGATCAGTTAATCAACGAGGTACTCGCTTAAGAAGCAGCTGGACTTGGTTGTAGTTTCTTGGAGACGTTGGTTTTACTTCTCTAATTTTGTTTAGATTGACATTTAATCATTTGGTGAAACTCAGCCCCTTGTTGCAAATACTGCTTTAAAAGAATTGTAACGCATTGTCTAGATGGCTTTTTGTTCACTAATGACAAAAATGTATTGTTGAGAAATCTTTGTTAATGGCAAATTAACAACAAAGCAGGTGTAACAATTAATTTGTTTGGGAGTGGCAAATTCTTCAATTGTGTGCTAAATTTAGAAAAAAAATTTGTGCTGGGTTCAGTTCAGAGCATTGGATAATCTCACTGGGCTTGCAATAGAAAAACTCATTGTCTGTGAAAAAAACACATCAATATGTTTGATAGAATGCAACAGACAACACTCCTCAAAATCAGCCTGTGACGTGTGTTATGAATTGGTTTTCCCTCACCTTTTTAATGCAAGTGGCTAATCATTAAAATTCATCTCATATGTGATTCTGCTCCTGAGCATTTCCCTTAAAGGGAATTTAACTCGAACTGTGTCTTCTTACATTTTTGCACAATCACTTGGACAATGTGAGCAAACACAGTCAGAACACGGGTCAATTGAACCTCAATATTCCTCCACATGCATTTTTATTAACTAACCAACCTGGCAACTGGTAATGGCTCATTTTACTTTCTTTCTCCCTGTAGATCAAGCATGATGTCAGTGCTGGGAGTAGCCCTGCTGGGCTTGGCTCTGCTATCAAGAACCGCCGTGGCATTTGTTCCCGTCGGGCCTGGGACGTCCTCTCATGTCAACATGACAGCAACAGCCCTGTTGCAACAAGTATCAGAGGCATGTCAGGCGGTGGCTGACGCAGCGGGTTATGGATTCCAACCCACGGTAGGATGAACTACAATAAATAGCACCACAAAATAAAATACCCTTTAACATATGTGTGTGGTTTAATTCAGCCGGGACACATTGACCATAAAAAAGCAAAGAGAGAAATACACCTGTACGCTGGATAGATGCTCATTCTGTGGTTCGATCTGTGCCATATTTTTTAAAGGAATGGGTCACTGTTTTGGGAAATTTTCTTCTTCTCCTTCTCCTTGTTGTGCCTACAACCAGCAGCCGTTGGCTTTGCTTGGCATGAAGATTTTAGTGGACAGAGACCAAAAAGCTGCTGGTTTGGGGCAGTATCAATCATTCTCATCAAAGCGAGAACTGTAGTGGAGGCTCATGGGGGTCGCTTTTGTGCAATAAGGGACGGCCAATTTTTCAACCACCTCATCGTGCTCTTTGCGTGGCTGCATTCTGAAGGCTAATGGTCTTTTTCTGCCACCAGGGTTCCTCTCCTGAGGAGCTGGTTCAGGCCTGTCTGGGACCCACAGCAATAGGAATGGTGTCAGGTGCCAAATTTCACTCTGCTCTTCAAGAGATATACACCCAGAATGGACTGATAGACCGTGACTTCATCGACAGGTGGGAGAAAGATAATAGAATTTTTTTTTGTTCAGTAAATAGCAATAAAGCTATGGGACAGTGTGGTGCTCTCATGTTTTGCTGTACACATACAAATGTTATTTCTTTTGAAAATTTGTTTCAGTGATCCGCATCACTTCAACTCCGAGGCATTCCTGGAGGGACGTAGCCTCATCTTGGAGGGCATGGCGGCCATTAAGGCTAACGTTCGCAATGAGAACTTCCAGGCTGCCAGAGAAACACTGGGCAGAGTCCTTCATACACTACAGGTGAGCCGGCAACTAAGCATAGAGGGGTTCAGAGAAAAGTTGACCAAGGAGCTGGAATAACAAAGAAGCCCAGACAGGAGAAACAGAAAGTGACAGGTGGCAGTAAAGTGAAAATAGAGACGAAAAGGAAGAAAAGATTCAAATGTTTATTCATTTTTTGGGGTATAAAATCTGTGAACAAGAGTCAATGTGTGTGTTTCCATGTATTTTCAGGACTTTTACAGCCACAGTAACTGGGTGGAGCTGGGAAACTCGGAGCCCTACATCAACCTCATACGCCCAGATCTGCCATTGGACAACCTGGCAGGTCTGTGGAAAAGCATTTGTGTACTCGTCATACCCATAGGAGGACTGCGTGTGTTTCTGTGCGTTGAGTATGGTAGTCACAAAGACGGCAATAGTCATAAAATTGTAAAACTCAATCTGGGAGCATATCAGTTGACAAAATAGACGCGTGTGTGCTTTTCTGGTGAGTGTGGATTATTTTCAGACAACCACGCAGCTTTTTCACAGTAAATGGGAAATGGACCGTAATTATATAGCGCTTTTCTAGTCATATAGACCACTCAAAGCTCCTCATAGGAAAGTCACATTCACCAATTCACACACATACATACACTGCCAGAAGAGGCAATTTAGGGTTAAGTGTCTGAGCCCAGTAGTCAAATCACTGTTCTAAAAATAGTAAAAGTATTAGCTGGGAAATTATTGTATTTTTACCTTGATGTTTCTGTTATTCTAACAGTTAAACTTATTTCAAGGTTGACAGACAAAAAGCATAAGACCAATGTTACTGTTGTAAAAGACTTGAAAGAAATACATCCACTCCAAAACACATGATTTATCATACTCAAACAACAGCTGACAAGTTATGAAATGAAGCAATGCCTACTCACCTGGGTCTTGACTTAAACAGGTTGTTTATCCCATCTCTTGTTTGCACACCGCTTGTGCAGACGTCAACACTCCCACCTGCAGAGACTGTGAGAAAGGACCATGCACCAATTCCATCCTGCCAGAAATCCTAGAAAAAAAGAAACTTACATCAGGATACATGGGAGTCTTCTTTTCTGCAAAGCCACAAGGTAACAATGTCAAACAAATCTTCAAACCATTTTCAAATACATCCAGTTATAAAGTAAGAGTCCTGCAGTCAGTGACAAGCAGTTACGGCCACAGCATTTACAGCATTATCGTTTATAGTGTTCAATTCAATTTAATCAGATTCATTTATTTAAAGAAGGTTTTCTAATTTTGTCTCTCTTTTTTTTTTTTTTTTTTAGAAATGCTTAGTTTTAGTTCATTTTTTATCCGGTTAAGTGTTAGTTATCTGAGAAGAGGTCAGCTATAGATGGATTGGCAACACATCACGGACCGTGTAGGGCTGCTTGCTTGTGTAATGCAAAGACAGCTGATGTAAAACTGGCACGGCTAAGAAATTGAAAGATAGATTTCATATCCTACCAAAATATTAGACTTATGTATGAAAAAAATTGATGAAGAAGAAAAACCAATGATATTTTCTCTGTAAATTTAGTTATTTTTATTTAGTTTTGTTGTTACGCTATAGAGTTTTGGTTAACTGTGTATTTTTGTAAGGCATCATTTTCAACATCTAGTTTTTGTCATTAAGTTAGTTTTCGTCCACCACATTAAGTAAATACATTTTAACTGACCTCAAGAAGGATTTATATTACAGGATATGAAATATATGAAAACAGCAAACGAAAGCAGACAAACCCACAAACACTTTTCACTTAGTTTAGTTTAAGGCAGCTTTAAAGTAGGATACTGATTAAAACAAGACACCACAAATATAATTTAGTTATTAATTTAGATCAATGTGCCTCTATTATATCTGTGCCTTATAACCCTTTTTATGTTCTGTTTTTTTAACAGACCCCACAGTTTTTTAAATTATAGGCCTCTACCAAATGGTAGAGATGTCACGTCATGGTAAAAGTACCAAATTACATACATATACCAAAAAAAGTAATGAATGTCAAATAAAATGGTAACTTTTTGAAGAAATAAACAGCCAAAACTGTTTTGGGCATGAATTAGATCCACTGTTTCTGGTTGTATGCTACAAAGCATTTCTGATCAAACAGGAAAACATGCATTTCTAATTTTCATTTCAAGAAATTATAATATTGCAAAAACAAGAAAACATTGCACTGCTAAGATTTTTGCCAATCGGATTCACTTCTGATTGTATGCTACAGTATAAAACATTGTAGGTTCTGGAAAACATTACATATTTATCTGAACATACCTTAGTTTTGGTGGTCCAACCTTACAAATATTTTTGTGGTTATCAGATTAACTTCTGAATGTATGCTGCGATACAAAACATTGCTGGTTTGCATTCAAAAACTTGAAAATATTGCAAACACAGGACAACATTACAGCACAGTTGGTTTCGGTCTTGAAGAGAGAGTTCACCCTGACCATCAAGGAAGTGGTGTACTGGACAGACTCTACCACAGTACTAAACTGACTCCAGTCGTGCTGGTATCCCAAGCGAAGAAAAAAAAAAATCTTTAATTTTGTAAAAGTATATTTCATATGCTTAAGTTTACTTTTTTATGTTTAAAATTACTATACTTGAAGTTGTGTTAAAATGAAACAACTGAAGTTGTATTTAATATACTGGGAGTTGCACTTAAGGCATGCTTAGATACATTATAAGCTTATTTTTTATGTATTTTTGTGTACTTTCACTTACCAAAATAGCACACTAGTGTTTAAATATACTTAAAGCATCAGAAGTATGATTTTGCAAATGTAAAAAAGGTATACTGATGGTGAGTTTATAGTGTATTTCCAATACATTCTGAAAACAAAATAAATTCACTTAAAATATACTGTCACTGCATTTTAACATAATTTAACTGCATTTATAATACAATTAAAATGTGCTGGAAATATGGAAATAGTACACTAAGGTATATTTTCTGAAAGCATTTTAGCATGCTTTCATGTGCCGAAAATAAATGGTAAATGGTCTGTATATACATATATAGTCGCGTCTCTGCATTGACTTTGTATGTGATCTAGTCGCGCGGTAAAATTTGCATCGCGTCCAGTTTGAACACACCATTACATACTATAAAAGCACAAACATACAATATAAAGAAATTTACCTTTATGAAGTAGTACTTAAGTGCAAGTACAGAAATGAAATACAGGCAATAGCACACTTTAAAAAATATACTTGAACACATTTAAAAATACATTTTGAAAAGTGAACTTTTGAGAAGTATAATAAAGTGTATCTTAGATCAAGTGGATGTTGTAGTGAACTTGCAGTAAATATACTGTTAAAGTACATTAAATACAATAATTAAAAATAGATTTAAATAGACTTAAAAAAAACATGACATTAACACACTGTTGAAAAGTATATATTCATATAATTCAAAATATATTTTAAATAAAGTGCACTTTTAACAAATGTACTAAATTACAAATTAAGGTAAAGTATCTTATCAATACGCTTTGCAAAAATTTATTTGAATACACGTTTATTGTATTTATAACTCATTTACTAATCAAGTGTTTTGGAGACACACAAAAATGCACCGTAACTATATTTCAACACATATAAATGTACTCGTTTAAACTTTTAACACAGTTTATATGTTAAAAGTATAATTTAAGTACAGAATAATATACTTATTTTTCACTTGAGATATGCTGGACTCATGCTGGTATAAGGTATTTGATGGAAGCTGAGTCGCAGAAATAGGTATCTAGGTGTGAGACACACCACAGGATACCCCATTTCATACAACATTCACACCAACCTTGCAAGCACGGCAGAAATGGAATACAGAGAAAGAAGATATCACTATTGTCACTATAGTCCTCACCTTATATCAGCAAACTCCAAGGACTTAATGCCCGGAGCAGATGGCCAAGTGAGGATTTCAGGCATCCAAGTGAAGGACCAAACCTACACTCTCCCTGTGGTGCGGCTCATCAGACTGCCCGCTTTTTACCACAGGATTCTACATAGATAGTGGAGGCCTTATTGATGTCATTCCACATCAATAAGGCAGGATGCAAATGCATACTACATTTGCATCCAGCATTTGTAAAACAAATTTTGGGGCCATGCCTCTATGCACATCCTGTAAGTGTTTCTGTTCTGTTTTTTGAGGCTGAATGCTACCCTGTAATAGTATTTATGAGATGTGATACAGCGTTCTACTAGATGTATATAATGCATCAGTCAGTGAGCAATTTATAGAGCCAGGCTAGCTATTTCTTTGTTTCCAGTTCTTTATGGTGATCCAAATCAAATGACTGCTCCCTATAGTGCCATATTTTATTGTACATAGAGTGAGAGTGGTATCAATCTTCTCATCAAACTCTTCAAATAGGTGTAATTCCTAAAATTTCAAACTATTCCTTTTACACACTCTAAGGGAACATAGATATTATGGTTAACAAAATACAGCACATTTTACAGCACCAGTATTTGAGTTTTAATGAAGCAGGATTTCATTCTAATTGTCTAATCTAGAAAACAAGAAAATCTGAATGAAATTGTACCATGTCCCTTCTGTCCTGTGCCAGGTAAATGTAGCCACGGAGGTCCAGGGGACCTGACCAGCACAACAGTTCCCCGCGGTGGCATCAACAAAGATGAGCGTCGCTTAGACAACGTGGCTGTCCACAACACTGCTGTGAGTTTAGCCACAATTGCAAGCGTCCAGCTAATAGAGGACATCCGCTTTGCTGTTGGGGACAAAAACTTTCTGAGGTACGATGGTCACATATGAGAATGAATCTACTTCTGCATCATTAAAACAAAACATTTTTAAAAACGTACTATTTACTTTCATTCTCACAGGATGATGGGGATTGCCCGCTCATCTGTCGTGTGCTTTGTTATTGACACCACCGGCAGTATGTCTGATGACATCGCTGAGGCCAGGTCGGTTGTTAACAAACTCATTGACAGTAAAAAAGGAACACAGGATGAGCCCTCTGAGTACATCTTGGTGCCCTTCAATGACCCAGGTATGAATTTGTATTCCCTACTGCCCATATTTAGCAAACCGTTAGCAGTGTAAGACCCCTGACAGTGTAATAATGCCATAGAATGTTACAATACATATGTAATGACTGTATAGTTGTGATACAAAATATTTTTCTATAGATTTTGGACCTGCGACCAGGACATCAGACCCTGATAAAATGAAAGATGTAATCGCTAAACTCCAACCGCGTGGAGGGGGCGATATCCCTGAGATGTGTCTGTCAGGACTTCAGGTACCAAAGTTAAAGATACTGTCATACTGTAACTAGGATTGTCATTGCTTAGGCATAGAATTTCCAGATATTTTTATGGATCCCTGAAAGAATGCACTGAGCAGGACCATTGTTTTTTCTCCAGTTGGCTCTCACTACCGCCCCATCCTCCTCCTACATCTACGTTTTCACTGATGCTATAGCCAAAGACATCGAACTCAAAGACACGATTATTGCTCTCATCAGGCGCACCAAGTCAACGGTAAACACTTTGACACCAGTTATGACCAACGGTCAATCTGTGTATTTGGCTAAGCGAACTTGAAAGACAGAGGGTGTGATCTCCACATTAACTTATCTCTCCAGGTGTCATTCTTCATGACTGGGTCCAGTCGGAGGCGTCGTCGCTCCCCCACAACTGCTACCTTTAATGATTACAAGGACATGGCTTTGGCCTCTGGAGGCCAGGCCATCGAAGTGTCCAAGAAACAGCTGCCTGGGGCCACAGGCATCATCAGTGATACCGCTACTTCAGCTCTGGTAGGACTCAACTGGTTCGTCTGGTTCCTGTATAATCTAAATCATGTTGCAGGCCTTTATTGGTTGGGCCCCAGGGACAACATCTAGCTTCACCTTTTTCTTTTTTTGGGCCTTTTTTTTTTAACCCTTTCATTCATTAACTAGGACTTGATGTTACAATCCCTGAAGTCAGCACTTTACTTACCAGAGTGTGGTTGTTCTTGGCGATAACCAAGAACATCTGATTGGTGTTAGCATCCTTAAAGATTCAGCACTTTACCTACCTAAGTGTAGTTGTTTTTGCAGTGACCACCAGATGGATGTACCATTACGATGCATCATAAATTAAGATGCAATCCTGGTTGGGGTTATGGTGAGGTGAGTGGGCAGGGTGGGGTTGGGGGGAAATTAAACCTGTTTAAAGTTTGGGGAACATTAAACCTGGTTAGTAGGGATGCGTACCGTGTACCGGTAATTTTTTGTTACCGGTACATAATTGGGTCAGTACCAGAGCACAGATAAGCTCCAGAACAAATGGTCCCGATATCGGTATTTACGTAATTTCACCGCCCCCCAATGATGACGAAGCCACTGACGCTCGGGGAAAAGTGTGGGCTCACTTTACTTGATGCAACGACAATGCAGCCAAATTGTACATTTGCAAAAAACTGTAGTCGCGGGCGAAGCGGGCGACACCAGCAACATCACGAAACACCTGCAAATCAAACATAGTAGCTTTAGCAAAGGCTCAAAAGACGAGGACATTGTTGAAAAGAATTGTCCGAAGAATATTTAAAGCCCGACAAGATGCAGAGTAGTAGCATGCGCTGCAATTTGTTGCAGCAGTTGTAAATATACAACTACATTATACAGCAGCAGTTGTATAATGTTCTACAGTACACCTGTCATGTTCAACTTCTCACAGAAAATAAATAATACTCAAACCGACTTTGGTTTAAATGTTATGATATCTTTACATCTCAACGTAGAATATATCGATCGATATGAAAAAAAGTATCAAGATAATCTTTTATATCCATATTGCCCAGGCCTAGCGTGAAAACTGTGAGCTCATCCCCCCCTCTCTCCCTCACCCCCTCTTAAGGCTCAAAAGGCAGATATTGCTCAGAAGAGAAGCAACCAAGATTTCCCTGTGACAATGACTTGTTTCATGTTGTTACCCCTCTAGCAGTAATACAATAACAGTTGAATCACTAAGCATTTTTTCATGTAATCATGTTAATTTCTGCACCAAATTATAGAGTAGTATCAATAAGAGTATCGTTGAGTATCGGTATCGATAAGCAGTATCGGTATCGATAAAATCCTAACGATACCCATCCCTACTGGTTAGGGTAAGGCAAGTCACCAGAAATAGCTACCATTAAGACACATCATCAGTTGTGCTCATCAGCGTCATCAGGTGTTTCAGCTTTTTATCACAAGACACCAAGGCAGGCCCACCGCGGGCTGATCAGACTTGGGTGTGTGTCTCATGGTTAGCTTTTCTGTGGTCACCTAGGAGCCCAGATGGGATTTACATTTCATTACATAACATATGTAATGAAATGTCACATAACATTACCCAAACAGTGCAAGATTCGAGAGAGTACATGAACATTTATCAAATAGGCAAAAGCAGCGGGGGGGGTTTTATAAATTCAGGGAGTAAGGTGCAGTCTGAACAGGTGAGTTTTCAGTCTGTGACAGAAGCATTGAAGGGATTCTGCTGTCCTGATATCAATGGGGAGCTCGTTCCACCATTGAGGAACCAGGACAGAAAAACAGCCAGGAATTAGTTGAGCAGTGAGAGAGCAGCAAGCCGTTTGGCAGTAGCAGAGCGGAGTGGATGGGTTGGGGTGTAAAGTTTGACAATGTTCTGGATGTAGGAACCACCTGAGCCATTCGCAGCATGGCAGGCAAGTACCAGTGCCTTGAATCGGATTCGAGCGACCAGTGCAGGGTTAGAAAGAGCAGTGCAGTGTGGGAGAGCTTTGGGTTGGTTGAAGACCAACCGGGCCGCTGAGTTCTGTAGGAGCTGCAGAAGTCGGATGGCACATGCCGGCAGACCAGCTAGGAGGGAGTTGCAGTAGTCCAGGCATGTGACGAGAAGAGCCTGCACCGATAACTGCAGCGCCTTCTCTGTGAGGAACAGACGTATCCTCCTGATGTTGTGGAGAATGAATCTGTAGGAGCGGGTCTTGAACCGATGGTTGTCCTGCCGCTGGGTTACACTTGACTCATTTGGCCTACCCGGTAAGAGGTAATGGTCAATGTGAGGCCCCCTGCCTAACTCCCCCTGGCACTTTCTCCTGCCTTGATGAATCATGAATAATTCTCCACTTTGAGCACTTTGCCGTGACAAAAATGAATGTCAGTAAGAAGACGGCAGTCTTGTTATTTTGTATCTTCGGTGAAAAGGTTGTTGTGCCTTATCATCAATGAACAGAGGCAAGACCAGTCATAGGCTTTACAGTAAAGGAGGAGGAAGGAAGAATTATCTGTCAATTATTTGTCAATTCACCAATTATTGGGTTACTGTGCCAAATGCCCGCTCACACAGTGTAAGTAAAAAAAGGATATATGTGGATCTTTTACCAGTAAATGGGCTGCAGCCCAAGTACAAGCATCCTCTCCTGCTGAGCCAGAAAAACGGTTCTAAGTTCTAAGTTCCTGCAACTTCAGAAGCTGAAACTTTAGAAAGTCAGAAGGAACTAGGGCTGTCTGTAATTAGTTCCCAGACTATGGACGTCCCTCACCTTCCCCTAATTTCATTGGCAAACCTACTGAGAAATAATAATCATGTATAGCATTTAAGAGTGTTCTATTCACTTCCTTGCACGCCCTGTGATTTTAGCTTCAGAGAACAGTTTCCTTCCTTTCTTTTTTTCTGCAAAATTGCAAATAAACTGAGTAATATTATTTAATCTTAATTTTTACGTCTTTTTCTCCTCGTTGCAACCTGGGAAATATGAGTAGTAACATTGCTAAATTAGGTTAAATTTAATCAGACAGAATTCAGTCATCATCAGTCTCCTTTTTTCCACAACAACTTTTCATCATATTTACCTGTACCACTGACGGTAGTTGGGTTCACATGAACTGGGTCCATTAGCAATTATTTAGCAAATTTCCAAATCGTGACAGTTTACTCTGTCACTCTGTTTTCAACTTCATTTGTGAAATTGCCACTGTATTATTGGGTTAGAGGATTTTCCATCATTTAGGCCTGAAAATAAAGCTTGAAGTTATCTGATATGGTACTTATTTTGGCTTGAGACATTCACGTAGCTGGAATAATACTGTGCAGATCATATGCTATCAAATCCAAACCCTTCCTTACATCTGGAAAAAACATATTTGTTAAAAAATATTTGTTAAACGTTTCTCCTCTTGCTCTCGTCTTAGGTGACAGTTCTTCAGCGAGCGGGGAACCCTGGGGCGCAAGAGACCTTCACCTTCGTGTTGGATGAATCGCTTCAAAACATCACCATCTACATCACAGCATCAGGCATCATTTTTACACTGATCAACCCTGCAGGTATACAGTAGCTCGCCAGTCTCAATGCAGAGTGGTTGAGACCGGTTGTGCATGTGCTTTTTCCTCACTGAGAACATTGGCGCGACAGATCTTTTTCACTGATAAGGTATGCTTAACAAATCCAGGTGTGAGCCAGAGCAACACTGAGGCCAATGGTAAACTGGGGATCATTCAGACAGTCGGCAACCTGAGGAGAATTCGTCTCAATGCTGCCCACCAGTCGGGTCCCTGGAAGATCAGCATGAAGTCTGACCAACCATACACAGTCAAGGTCACAGGTCAGATGCTGTATATTTGTTATTTACACATGGCTGTTCTGTACAAAAGGCACTGTTGTTGTAATTGCAATTGTCTAGCACACAGTGTTTCTCATCAGTAGCATATTTATTCCCCCTGCTCTCGGT
The DNA here is from genome assembly GCF_022379125.1 of Scophthalmus maximus. Taxonomy (NCBI): domain Eukaryota; kingdom Metazoa; phylum Chordata; class Actinopteri; order Pleuronectiformes; family Scophthalmidae; genus Scophthalmus; species Scophthalmus maximus. Next base: position 23,692,894 of record NC_061522.1, read on the forward strand.
CCATGCACAGTTTGAATACTGATGCTCCTTCCAGTCCAAAGTCCAGGTTGGGTAAGTTGACTGATTGCTGGTTTATCTGTATTTGTATGTGCTTGTGTTTCCAGGCCAGAGTATTATCACATTTATCTATAACTTCGTGGAAATGTTCGAGGGACCTCACCCAGGTTATGCAGTACTCAGTGGGCGTCCAAAAGCAGGTAACATGCAACAAATCTATTTTACTGTGTCACAACCGCATTACATTTTTACATAATGTACATTTTTGTTTAACCCTTGAGCACATTTTGATGTTTGAAGAATATCTTACCAGCATAATATCAAATATGCATATTGTTATCTATGAGTCTTCATGTGATTACAAGACATTAAAAAGCTATTTAAAGTTTAGTTAATTGCTGTACATACAGTACATCCGAGGATGCTGACGACATTGTGCAGCCTATATGATACAACAGCATCATCTAGTTGAGAAATGCAGTGAGACAGTTAAGGTCTACAAATGGCTTAATTTAGCTGAAACCAATTTTGAAAAGCTGAATTCGTTACCGCCAGTTAATTACAGCCTGCTCATAACTGACCAAAAAAAAGCAGTTCATGCTTGTTCAACGCAAATGCAGATACTAATATCTCAGCACTGGGGACCAGTAAACATTTTGTAAATCTGACACATCCCCGGAACTAAGCAGTTAGTTCCTTGTATCAACAAGGCTAAAGATAAGGGTAAAGATCCGCGCCAAGATTAAATGGGCTCTTCCTTGAGCCATGCCTCCACAACATTTCATTGAAACCGGTCGAGTAGTTTTGTGTAATCCTACAGCCAGACAGACAATTAATTGGCACCACCCCTAATAAAAACCTTGTAAGTGTTTATTCTTGAAACAATCAACCGCTGAAAGCCACATTATGTTTTCTCTGGTTCTCATTTTCTCTCCCTACCTGCCTGCTCTGCATCTCGCCCCTTGGAAACCCAGGCCAGCCGGCCACCCTGCTGCTCTCAGTGGTGGGTAAGAAAGGTCCGTCCTCGATGACCGTCGGAGACATCAGCCTGGTAACTGTGTCTGGTCCTGAGGTTGTGAGCAACAGCTCATTGACTGACATGGGCAGTGGAGACATCCTGGTGACTGTTGATGCGGTGCCCGACGGGGAGTTCTTGGTCATTCTGAGAGGAAAAGACAAAGTGTCAAACAGCTACTTTCAGAGGCAGTCGACCACCTCAATGTCCGTCTCCAAAGTGACCCTCCAGGTCGGTCTCTCCACGTTCTCCTGTGCAGCAATTCACGCACATTTTGGGGATAGATGACAGAAACCATCAAAGGAAAACTGTATTTAAAAACTGATACAATTCCAGCTTATCACAGAATCACATAGAGAAGAGTTTTTGACACATTTGAAAGATGCATTTTAGTAGAAGGAGTAGAATGACATCGCTCTTCTTAACGTTTCTTGACCTCGTTCTTTTCTTCCATTTTTTCTCTCCAGTCTGTGGTGGCCAGCAGTGTGAGGCCAGGAGATGCCTTTGAGATCCCCTTCAGTGTAAGGACCCAGGGCTCTGGTGGTCTTTACTCTATTGTGGCCAAGAATGACAAAGACTTCCCCATGTCCTACCCAAGCAGGTGAGAGGAATCTACTAAACATAATTCCTTTGTTATGTCTCTATCGACATTGACAGGGTGTTGCAGGGGATGCATGATGAAGTAGAAACAGATACCATTCTAATGTCTGCCCCTTAAAAATGGGTCTAGAACTGGTTCGCTTTGCTGAGGACAAATCTGGTGTAGCTTCTATCCGACACTAAAAAAGGTGCATGCCAGCACCTCTAAATCTATAAACAAGCATGATATGATGTGTTAATAGGTGAACTTCAGAGATGCTTGTACAAGTATTTTTCTTTTTCTTTTTCTAGCTAGCCCTCATCCAGTCTTTGTTTAAAGCCTATATATATATATTGGAAGTGGTATTGAAAAAGTGTAATACCCAAAATTTCAAACTATCTCTTCAAATCTCCAATGTTCACATTATAATCACTGGGTTTTAACTGACCTGACATTGGGCCAATACAGCACTGACACAAAAATGGCCTTAGCGTAGCAACCGTGAGTATAGAACCTCCAAACACAAGAGGTTGTTTCGATCAAGTGACCCAGCACCAATACAGAAACAACCCCAACAACCCAGCGGAACTACAACCTAGTTGAAGCGGTAATGAGTCAATGCTATATTGATCCCACTGGGTTAATTTTTAACCCAGTCATTTTAAGTGTTTTGTGGAAAGGTTACATGTACAGTTACAGCAACATGCGCAACCCCACCCACCAACTGGAGTAAAGGTAAGGGTCGGTCATGTGATATTACAGCACCTAAACGCTTTACTCACCCCTTACATCTTTTAAGTAAAAAAAATATATATATCAAATGTGTAGATTGCCTACAATTACAATTCCTATAATCAAGGAGGGTTGTTTTTCTCTCTTCTCTCGACAGCCTCAGCTTGACAACTGGAAAATACACTAATGACACGTTGACAATTACGCCACCAGCCAGCACACCGTCCGGCACTGATGTCACTCTGACAATGGAAGCCAAGTCGTCCGACGGTGTCGACTCCAATTACGTCGTTCTGAGATTGTCCGTTGTCAAGAAGGTTACCAGACATCCTGGATTACATCTGTTGAACATTTGGCCACAGAACAGATGCACAAAAGTTATCCATGTATCCAGCAGATCTATTGAGTTTGCTGCAATTAATGCGTACATTTCCCACCTTCATTTTTTCTCTTCTCTGTCCAGATAACAGATTTTGTTCAGCCTATTTGTAAAGTGGTGAGTGTGCTGGCTGACGACTGCCCTCAAGACGTGTCCCAATGTGGACCTTTCCAGTGGGAGCTTGTGGCCAACCTCACTGACGGAAACGGCACCGGGATAGAGAGCATCTCCCTGCAACAGGGCAATGGAACGCTCTCGTTCACCTCCCTGGAAGCTGCCGTCATCCAGGCGAACTACAACGCATCCTGCTGCTCACAGATTGTGGAGTTCACAGCTGTCGATAAAGTCGGCAACGTGGGAAAGTGCTACCACTCAATCGTTCGATCGGGCAGCCCTCCTGCTTTAACGCTGTCGCTGCCACTGTGGTTGTGCCTGTTGATGATCCTTTATTAATAAAAGCAACGTGCTTGTGTTATGGAGTGAAACTGTAGCTGGTGACGGTCGTCGTGAACTCGAATACTGTGCTTGAATCAAATGTGCGCACTGATCGATTCAGTGGTTGATGAATGTTCAGTAAAGTTGTCTCAAATAAAATGTTTCATAAAGAAAACATTTGGTTGCAATGCAAGAATATTTTCTCATGTTTGTAACATGTTCCAGTTTTTACAATAAAATCTTGTTTGGGGTAAATCTATGGTTGCCATGTGTTACTGTTTAGTTTACATGGTACAGTTGGCATTATGTAGCGGGGCTTGTTTACATTTTGCCAACAAATCCAATAAGACTCAAAAGAAAGTAATTATTTTCGGACAGTTAGGGTCATACCTTCTGAGAGCAGGAAAATAGACAGCGGTCAGACTCAATGAGAAATCGGTGGTGTTTATGTAAGTTAAAAGTACTATTAAAAGATATAGAACGCTATACAAGAAAAGTTATCGGGCAGCAGACAACAATTTTCATACGAAACAAAACCTTGAGCACAACTCAGCTCTCCTGGAAACTAAAGACAGTGATGACATTGTTTCTGCACAGTCATTTTTCATTCAACATGAGAAATTCACCTCTTTTATACTTGAATGTTGGCAAAAATCTGGAGAATGAGCTTCATGTGACTTTGGACACAAAGGGGCTTGTGTGGTTGTTTGTAACCGGTTTCAGCACAACATTCTGAAATAATCTAAGTTTGTCATGATTCCTAAAAATGGAATCACAACTGTGTGGCAGGTCATGGTCAGTTTTGATCAAAATTGTCTTGACTTTACATCCGCACCATCATTACATTTCATCCCGTAGGTGTTTTCGATGACACACAGCAAATTTTAAGTTGCTCATTGAAAAAAAAATGAGGACAGTTAAAATGTCCAGAGCAGGGATGGGCAGCTTTGATGAAAGGGAGGGCCACACAAATGTTCACCTCACTACCAGAGGGCCAGATATATCAACATGCACTTCCACCATTATAACCGTGTCACTTAATTGACCTGCTATAGCTAACCAATTTAATAACTAGAACAACATATATACTGGCAATCAAAGTTTATTACACCAATTTTCAAAAATTGCAGATGAGTTGGCTCTCTCAAGAACACATGACCCAGACAAGGCTCCCTAGTGGGCCAACATTTTTAACATTTCTATTTTCATAAGAAAAATCAACATTTCAACATGGTTAAGCTGTGAACTTAACACAGAAACAAACATCCACTTTCCTGAGTCATATATTATTTCAGTGCAATGGGGTCTCAAACAATTATGCTACAAAAACCAAAACATATCTCTTTGTTCTGTCTTAATGAGACACTTGGGGCCTCTCCTGCTGGCATGAGCTGAAAGAGTGTCTCATCGGTCAGTCGGTTTTTTTCTCTTGATTTGATGTGCTTCATCATTGAGAAGTTGCTCTGGCAGATGTAAGCGCTCCCAAACATGCTGGCCATTGAGATTGCAAAATCCCTGAGGATTGGAAATCGGGACTCTGGTAATAGTCTCCAGAAGGAGATTCCCCTCTCATTGCGGTTTGCTTGAAAAAAACGGCCTGTAGTTCACACAGTTCAAGCTGCCGCTAGGGGGCTGCTCGCCTAGCGGCTGACAGAATGAATTACAGCTGGGGTCTGGTTCAAGTGACATGAAATGATAATTTTTATAAATGGACTCGCGGGCCGCACAGATTGAGGAAGAGGGCCGCATGCGGCCCGAGGCCGCCAGTTGCCCATCCCTGGTCCAGAGCAATGAAGAGCCTGGATCCTCTGTACTCTCAAGTAAGTTCCACCCATGCAGAACCATGTGACAAATACTGTATACCTGGACAAGAAAGGTGACAAAGACTGTCCACATGCAGTGTGTGTGTGTGTGTGTGTGTTTTAACAGACGAAAGCAGTGCATCATGGGAAGCCTTGTTTCGTCAGAATGACGAAGAGGAGGAGGAGGAGAAGCTGGAAGATGAGGAGGATGACAGAGATAAGGAGGAGAGGAAGAACGTTGAGAAGGAGCACAGCCCAGTGGTGAGGAGGGAGAGAAGAGGCGCTGCACCCCCCCCCCCCCTCCTGTCAGCCCCACCTCCTGATCTATTACCTCCTCAACTCTCACCACCTCCTCCTTTTCTTTCTGCTCCGCCATCTTCTTGTCTACATCAGTTACCTCCTCCCTCCTCCACTCCTCCACTCCTCCCTCCACGCTCTACCGAGGGCGGTGGAGATGCTCCTGTGATGTGCAGATTAACCAAACAAATGTTACTAGTTAGATAGGTGTTTTGTTGACACCAGAGATTGTATATATATGTATGATATATGAATGAACAAATCAAAAAAAATGTATTCATATCTCATGTGTTAGGTTTTGCATTTATTTTTTGCAGCCTTGAAGGGATTCTTTTCAAGTTCATATATATACATTTTTTTTAAGTTAATAAGAAAACCAGGCATAAGAAACATTTGTTTGGTCATATTTTTAACATTTAATCAGATGAAATTGCAAACATTTGTGAAGAAAAATGCAGTAGTTTTTGTGCTGAAGTACTACTTCCATTTATGTGGCCAGTTCTTAGGAATCAGGACAAACCCAACACTAATAGTTATGCTAATGTCCGTGGGAGAATTGCACTCTTATAAACAGCTACTAGAGATGATTTAAAAAAATATAAACAATACTATTTGGCGTATTTTGGTAAAAATGTGTTTTATTAAAGAAACATAAGTTAGAATTATGTCTGTGGTCGTGGAAGTTTACCCCTCACCCTTGACCCATTTTGGGCTTACGATCAGCTTTTAAAGCTCAAGTACGTGTTCCTCTTGGCTGCACTTTGGTGAGTATCTGTGAATACTCACAGATACTGCAGTTTTATCATGTTCCCGAATGCATCTGGATGGATGTAACTCAGGTGTTTCAACTTTGTTATGGGTCTAAAAGAAACACAAGCAGTCATGTACTCATACCGATACTCTCCAGCATGTCGTTCTCTGATCTGGCACCAAGGTCGTAGGTAGTGGAAACAAGGGGATGAAGTGTTTCTTCTCCTTGAAGCTTCATTGACAAACAAGACAGGAAACATTTGTTGTCTTACTGACCTTTCAACAGCAATTTTTTTTTTAAATGACAACATAATGCTGAAGTGCAAGGCCAAAAACCTAAATATGGAGAAAGGATGGTCCTGCACACTTAGGTCCAACACATCCAAAAATAAAGCCAAGCTTTAGGTCACTACGCAAAAGGGAATATTCCCTGTGTACAAACAATTCAAACAGACACCTCTGTGTTTTCATTCAAGTACACATGGGAAATGCAGTTCGTTACTTCAACTCGCAAATTCCATATTTAAATTCAGTATTAACCCTTGTATTATGTTCACTTTTTGGACCCTTTGGTACTGTTCGTGTAAAATTGACCAGGGACATTATTTGGGATTTAAAAGAAATAAAAAATACATACAAAATCCTTAAAGGCAGGTTAGGCAATTTTGAAAACACCCAAGAGGCAACCGTCAAAGTTGGCTCTGCTTCGCTTCAGGACCACCCCCTCACTTTTGCCCCAAAAAACACAGGGAGACTTCTTGATGGAACTTGAGGCATTCCGGCATTAATTATACCATGGTGAAGTAAGTTTTGAGTTGGATATTCGATGGATATTCACTCCGGTCCCAGCCGCGGCTTCTTATCCCAGTGTTGGCTGCAGGAGGACAGTTAGCTCACCTCCGAGAGCCTCGCGCTAAATCCTTGGTCAATAAATGACTGTTTGATTGACACAAATGCTGTGGTTTGTCATGCTGACTCAAAAATATTAATGAAGATTATGCACAAAGAAAAGAGAACTAAACTGATTCCATTTAGCATGTTTATGTGGATTGTTTGTTATTTATTTATTTAACATAAATATATTATTATACAAAATAATTGCAGTTATTTCAATACCTTCTTTGTCATGTGACCCAGTGACTCCAAACCATTATCAAATTGTATTAATATACTAGACTCCGTTTATAGCATTTTAGTGCTGCCTCTATTTTATATGAATATTAATATGGAAAAAATGTGGTTTTCTTTCAATAGCTTCCATGTCATGTGACCCTGTATTGCATACAGACTGCAACATCCACATCAACTGCTACTACAAGCCTCTCGCCACACACACACCGGCATTCTCACTACGTCTCTCCACACACTTTCCGAGCTGATATTGATCAATCAATCAAATCGACATTTGCTCAAAACTTCGGTGAAGAGAGCAGCGTTAGCTGTAGGTGCACACAAGCTAACGTGGCATTAGCTTTCTTACCTAGTGTCCCACAGCGAAGCTAACTTGGCGCTGGCTGAAACACACACAAGCTATGTAACAGTTACGTCGGTTACACACTTCAAGAAAATGAACCGCTTTCACCCAAAACAGAGCAGATGATTACCTTTCACCCTCTTCTCCTCCCGGAGTTGACGCCAGCGTTTAAGAGCCACACCGAGCGGAGTGCGCGCAAGCAGGAAGGAAGAAGGTTCAGCCAATCATTTTCTGCGGAGCCGAACTTTCAGATTGGACGTGGATTTTACAGTCCTGCCACGGCCACAGATGAGGGATTTTTTTCGTGTCAATGTCAGATCATTTAATTTATTCATCGCTATCGGTATGTTACGAGAGTTTCAAGTATTATGACAGAAAGTGCTTCTCATCAAAATCGCCTACCCTGCCTTTAAAGGGAGTTTTTTTCTCCTACAAAATCGCCAAGTGCTTGCTCATTGTAGGATTGGTTGAGTTTTCCATTTTGTAATATTGTAATATTGACCTCACTATCTTAAGTGCCTTGAGAGAATGTATGTTGTGATTTGGTGATACACAAATACAATTGAATTGAAGTGAATTAAGCAGTTGTTGATGAATGTGAACTTATTTTGTCGGAAAAAAAAATGTTTACCAAAATAAACTAACTTTTAATCCCATTGAGTTTTCACGCTGAACACATAGAAAAAAAATGTTTTAACAAAGTTTCATTTTGATTTAGTTGTCGTCCAGTGTGAGTATCTGAATTAAAAGAACTGGTCATTCTTGTACCGGTGTGCTTTAATCAGTACAACGATTTTATTGAGTAGATTCCTGATTGATCCTTTGCAGCTGAAAATAAAATATGAACTTCTATTGAGTAGCAGGTTTCAGTGAAATTTGTCTATAGCGGCGCTAAAGTAGTGCCAGAATATTTTTCTATAATGTATATAGAAAATATAATCTATAATTCTAAATATGTTTGTAGCACATTCATGTGGCCATGTTGTTTACATTTTGCCAACAAATCCAATAAGTCTCAAAGAAAGTAATTATTTTCACACAGTTAGGGTCATACCTTCGGAGGACAGTAAATCCGAGGGCAGCATATGGAACATCGATCAGATTCATTGAGATATCAGTGGTGTTTTTAGGTGAGCACAACTGTAAGGCAAGTCTTGGTCAGTTTCAATCAAAATTGTCACAGTGAAGATACCAAAATAATGAATTGCCAAAATATAACTGCTCATTCCATAGGTTTTTAAATAACATAAATTATGAAAAATCGAATTGTCCTCAAGCAAATTAAACTCCACAAATTTTTGCCAAATTCATTAAAAAACAAAGTGGAGATGGGGGTTTATTTGACATGTTTATTTATTATCATGTATCATCCGTTTTCTCAGAACCAAGAAATCTTTTTGATCAACATCAAATCAACAAAAAATATTTTTACAATTTACAATTATAAAAGAAGGAAGGGTCAGTGTTGTCCTACTATCTATCAATGTAGTTGGCACTAAGAAATGGTAAATGAGTTTCACAGTCTTTTGGATCAAAACAAGGATTTAAGCAATTGCCACAACTACAAAATCTAAAATATCCAACTCCAAATTTAGTCACAATTTGTTTCACATCAACATAGCCGACTGTTGACATTTGTTCTAATGCTTCTATACTTAGGGTGGGACAGTGACACCTTTTAATGTGTCTTTACAGTGAATGTAAAGCATAAAGCATCGGCTCATAGTGCAAATATCAATTTGAGCGATATGAACTTTATGCCTCTACTATATAATTGTAGAGAGGGTAGATTAAGTCTGCTGGACACAGCCTCTCCAGTGCCATCTGTTGTCATTTCAGGGATTATACTCTTTAATAATCCTCGTTTCAGGTCGTAAATTATTTCACCCTTTTTGCCATTTTCATAACAACAGCAGTGAAATTAAAATAATAAAATAAACAACATAAATAAATCTAAATTGTGAAAACAATTACAACTATTGACATTTTAACAGGACTACTTACAATTCAATAATTTAATGGGGCTTGACCGGCCGAGGAAAATGGAACAAAGAGCTGAAAATATATAAAATTTAAAAATATTATTTTTGTTCAATATTTTCCAAAACTCTCATTGTAACAACTGTCAAACATCGGGTATATTATACCATACAGTTTGGTATCTGTAGAAATAAAAAATAATGAGTAAATTAGGCTCGCAAATTAGAATCTGTTGCTTATTTTGATGTTAAATCCTATAGTACCTTGTAGAAAAAGATCTTCAAAGAGATTTTAAAATTATTTACGATAAATTATTTGCTTGTTAAACAAAATCAAAAAGTCCCCAAAAATGTTTGTTTTTACACACAACAATGTTTTTTTCCTGTTTCAAAAGATTAGTTTGACATCCAGGGAAATACAATCTTTTTCTTGCTGAGTCATCACTGTTATATCTGAATTAAATTAGATGAACTTGGCATAAAGAAATTTAGAGAAGCTAACCTGACACGAGCTCTAAAATATGCACTACATCACATGTGTAATTCAACCATGTCTTGGTGAACATAGTCAGCCATTGTGACTTGTATTGCATTGTCTTCACTGTGAGATTGCCAGGCAATCAGTGGGTGTCCAACTTAAACTTAAACAAATTCTTATTTTTATTAATTTGCTTTAGATGTGCGTCTTTCAATCTTTATGCTAAGCCAATCGCCTCCTGGCTCCACCTCCATAACTCATGCAAAGAAATGACAGTGATATTCATCTTATCTGACTCTGGGCAAGAAAGCAAGCATTTCTCAAAATGTTGAACTATTCCTTTAAGCATTTAAAAAAATACAATGAAAAGGCAAGATTCTCCAACAACAATAACAGGATTGCAACTTTCCACTTGTATTAGTTCTGTATATCGTCAAAGAAAAATCCAGAAAATAAATCATTTTTGCACTGGATAATTCTCATAAAAAATAATACCAGTCTCGGTGCATCTTCTATGTCCCCCTTTCAATGGATTTTATGTACATTTTTCACATGCTTTTTTAGGTGGCCTGACTGTGTGAAGTGCTTGGGGCAGTGAGGACAGGAATGTGGTTTCTCCCCTGTGTGGATATACCTGTGTCGTTTAAGGTTATTGAAATCTAAAAATCCTTTTCCGCAGTATGAGCACCAGTGTCTCTTCTCCCCGTTATGCCACCTCAGATGTACATTTAGTTCTACTCTTCTTGCGAATTTTTTTTCACAAAGGCTGCATTGGAATGGTTTCTCTCCCGTGTGGATCCGTATGTGGGCTTCCACATCTCGCTTTGTGTAGAATCCTTTGTTGCAGATCTGGCAGACAAAAGGTTTAATCCTGCTGTGTACCATCTGGAGGTGTTTGGTCAGGCCAAACCTATAGGTAAACCCCTTCCCACACTCCTTGCAGATGTAGATCCTACCATTGCGGTGCACCCGGCCATGGCGTTCAAGACCCTTGGCGTCTGGGAAGCTCTTGGCGCAGAGCGTGCACGAGAAAGGACGGCGTCCATTATGGAGACTGACATGGCTCTCAAGGGCAGCACTACTGCTGAGGATGCGACCGCACTCCCCACATTGATTCTTAAGCAGACACCTACCAATGACTGACAAGGGCTGTAATGGCGATACAATAGGTGGTCCTTTGAAAGGTATGGGGTTGAGAGGAACACTATGATGAAAAGTGGCTCTTGGGGATTTTGTGTCTTTCTTCACTGGTAACAGCGACAACGGATCCCCCACTGCTGACCGTGTAGGAGGAATCCACACAGCTTCGGTCGTATATTTTTTCCTGGCCTCACGGCTAGTCTGGTTCTCTGCTAATTGCCTATTTTTAGCCATTGTGCTGGCTTTTGCCAGGTTCTTTGCGTTCAAACCTCTTGAATTCTGATTCAGACAAGTAGCATCTTCAATTATTCTGGGTTTTTTAACAGGAGTGGATTCTGCTAGCTTTCTAGACCTGACATCATCTTTAGGCAATTTAGGCCAGTTAACACTTAGGGAACCAGTTTCATTCTGTGTTTTATCAATAGCACTACTACTTGTTCTCCCCCTAGGACTGAAAGAGCTGGATTCCCTTTTAAGCTGTCTAACGCTAGGGCCGTCTTGGGTCAAAATAGCACTCGTACAGTTGACAGAAATTGATTTACTTGGAGACCTTTCAAAGCTTTTATCATTTTCCCTTAATTTAGATTTCCCAGAACCAGCAACAGAGGATTCTTTTTTTTTAAGTCTAGCACCATCTCTAGTTGAACTAGATCTTTCCGGACTCACAATAGTGGATTTAGTCTCTTTAGAGCAAGGACCATCTCTAGTCAAAATAATCCTACTAGAGCCCACAGATGTGAGTTTTGTATTTTTATGGCTAGCAACACTTTTTGTCTTTTTAGAACTAGCACCATCTTTAGTTGAACTAGCACCATCTTTAGTTGAACTAGACCTTCTAGGACAAACAGAAACGCATCTAATAGTTTTAGAAACTACACTATCTCTGCCTAAATTAGACCTCTTAGAACTTTTAGGGGTGGCCTTTGACCTCCTAGTTGGTTCACAAACACTCATCTTGGATCGCAAAGCCTCTCTGCATAGTCCAGTTCTCCTAGGACTTTTGGGAATGGAGTCATTAGCAGTCTTGTTTAGAGACGTAACATCTTCAACAACGCCTGACTTTTTAGGGCTGATGGGAATAGTTTCACTGGCTGTGTTTTTAACATTGGGACCATCCACACATCCTGCACTAGTTTGCAGCTGAGTTTTGAGATGTCTTCGGAGTCGTGTCAGGAGGGAGTTTTTCTGTAACTTTTTCTTGCCATTTGTGCTGATTTCTGCACTAGAAGCTCCAAAGTCATTGGAGGAGGCCTACAAAAAAGGAGAGAAGAAAAATAAACTCAGCAATACTCTTTTTTTGCAGTAGAAATTAAGTCTAATATAAAAAATGCAATAACACAATACAATAATGTACATTGTGACCTCCAATGCAATTTTACTTAAACATCGATATGTAAGTTGTAAATATTCATATTTAACTTTCAACTTACATCCCTACCACAAAGATGAGTGAACAAAAGCGATATTTCACTATTGAACTGAAACGATTAAAAACTGTTTCGATAATATGTGAAATGTTGTGGTCATTTATCAAACAAAAAACAGTGTGGGGAAAAAAAACATGGTTGAACAGCTTCCTGCTTGTCAAACAGGACGATGTATTGTTTCCATTTGTTATATATCATTGCAAACTGAATACAGTTTTTGGACTTTTTGTCATCTTGTCCAGTAGGAACAAGACATGTGTCGACATTACCTTGGGCTGTTGCAAGTAGTTATTGGTAAATTTACACACAAGTAACTAAAAAGATAACAGTAAGATGAATCCAAATGTAAAAAAGTAATCATTAGTGGCAGCACTGTTCTTCATTATACCCAATTGAGGCAGACAGCATTTCTGGTAAATAGTGCAAACATTATTTCATCACATTGGCAATCACATTACTAAAAAACAGTGTTTTCTACATTACCTGTTGTGGGGCTTGGGCTACAGGTGACACTGCTAGCTGGGCCAGGAACTGGGTTTTACTCATTTGTAGATGAAGGTCAGATGTGTCCGTGGACAGGGCGGGGGTTAGCTGTATGGGGGCAACTGATCCTTTCTCTTCTGTTGGTTGGTCGTTCGACAGTGCACAATATTGCATTGTATTGCTGAATATTTCCTCCTCCAAATTTGAAGCAGGTTCACCAGCTGAGAGTTTGGTCATGCTGATGGTCTGGGATACAAAGTCTGAGTCTAAGATCTTGGGTGTAGATGGCTGCACATACCCACTGATGAAGGACTCTCCCAAAGTTGTGCATGTTTCAGAGGATAATATCTCTTGAACAGTATTTTTCTCTTCTGACATCTGAGAGGTACCAAACACAGAAACAGAAGTTTCTTTTAAACTGGGACATATGATAGTGGATACCGCTGGCCTCACTAATGACTGTGCTGGTTGGACCACAGATGATCCATCTTGTGTGGCACCTTTTTTCAAAATTGACTGACATTCAGGACATCCATTTGAAAGCAGTCTTGAGACCAACACTGATTCTTTGGTTGATACAGAAATTGGCAGCCTGGTTAATCTGACCACTGCAGAGAGTTTTTGTTCTGCTGGAGATACAGAGGTTGGTGCGGAAGTTGGGTGCAACCTTTTTAAACTAGAACACGTTTCTGGGGGTAGATTTGTTATTTCAGAAACAGAGGCAGTTTGTTTGGGAGATACAACATTGGAAGTTATATTATCCCTCACTTGAGAGGATATTGTAGCCACTTCAGCAGTCAGACTATCCACAGAAACTGCCATCTCTTGTGAAGAAGAAATCAACTGGGACGATGACACTGTAAGAGCAGCAGCTGGTTTTGTGGACTCGTCCTTTGTTGTGACAACGGTTTGTGTCCCTGATGCCACAGTTGAAACCCGTCTTGGAATTATAATTGTTATTTTCCTTGGTGGTAGACACACTGACTTCCGGCTTGTTGCGGTGGCAATTGAGTGTGAAGGGACAATTGGAAGGGATTTCTGCGAGGTAACATATGTTGTTTTCTGAGGGAAAGACGAAACGGAAGGTGTTCTAAGTGGTAAGCTTGCAGTTGTAGAAGCTGGAAATAAGAGATTATTCTGTGGCATAACAACTGTTGGCATACATTTAGGAAGCTGGGTTGGGGACAGTGTAGCATTATTATGAGGCAGTGGTGCTGGTCTTGGCACAACAATTATTTTATTTGGCATATCGTTATCATGTTTACTTGGTTTTACCAATGTTATCACAGGACGGGGAAAGGTTTTCTGTGACTGCACGCTTGTTTGAGTCGCAGCAGTTGATGATGGCTTTGGCAGTATACCAATATTGGACGGCGTGACCACAGGTCGTTTTGGAATGATGATGTTGGTTGGAGTGGAATCCGTAACCTGAGGTCTAGCAATAAGTTTCTGTACTGCCAATTGTGTTTTGGCCAGCTCCGTCATGGGCGGACTGCCAACAGCTTCAAAAGCTTCCGTAGAAAGTGTTCGTGACGCTGTCGGGACCTTGTCTGTAGTTTGTAAAGTACCCATGTGGGAAGCACACTGGATTTGGGGTGATGCTGCCATTCTTTTTAAAGATGATAGCATATTTTCTTCTGTTGACAGATTCATGGCTTCAACAAGTAGCATTGCATCCTGCAGAGTTACAGAGGAGGAACGTTCTCTGAACTGAACTAATTGTGCTTGTGGTAACTCTGCAGGTAGAGATTTTGCAGTTTCAGTTACAGATGAAACCACAGCAGATGGAGCTTCAATTTTTATGGAAAGTTGTTGACATCCGGATGTTTTTTTCTTTTCTGAGGAACATCCTCTAGTCAAAGAACCAACCTTACAATTCTCCACGTCTCCTAAATCAGACTCCACCAATCTCTCCCTGACTGATGGAAGAATAAAGGATGGAGTCTTTTTCAGTTTAAATGGGAATACTTGTTGTGATCCAGATGCAGGGGTGTTCACTTTATCAACAACGGAGGAGATCTCAACCTTCTCCACTCCGCCTGAAGAAAAATTTAACAAATCTTGTCCAGTTGTAGAATCCGTAGATGAAGACTTAAGTATTTCTTTCACTTGTTGTTGTAGATGTTTTAATTTCTTTGGCACCCGTCCTTGTCTTCGGCGGACTGGTAGGGATTTAGCTCCACCTTCTGCCGTGCCGTTTTTTTGGTCTTCACATGCTGCTTTTTTGTTTTGTGTTGTGGGCTTTGCTAACTGTTCCTCTGGACAGTACACATCTACATACTGTTGCACAACATCAGTTTGTTCAGTTATTGAAATGTCACCCTCTCTGGGACATTGTGGGTGGATCACTGATAGTTGCTCCTTTTGAAGTACAATAATTGATTGTTCCAGAGCAGTCACCAATGGTTGTTCTTCAGATGTTACAAGCTGTCCCTCTGTCTTTTCTTTGGTGTCATCTATTATTGTGATGACTTGTAGATGCTCTGGTTCAGATGATTTCTTCTGGGCTCTTTGTAAATCACTATTCATTTCCAGACAGGTGAGTTCCAAGGTGACGCTGGTCTCTTCATCTTTTTCAGACATCTCTCCAGTTGAAGATATGTGGTTGATTAGAAGCCCTTCGCTTTCAGTTCCACAAGCAGTGGCTTCAGTCAGTGTCTCACCTCTAATCGAGACATTTCCACAGACAACACTGGGTTTAACTTCCTCTTGCTGTAAGACAGAATCAACATAAGTTTCCTGTGGAGGGAAGAAAGAAATTTCAATGTCAAGATGACAAACTATAGAATACACGTGTAAGATACCAAGATACAAACTTGCCTTGTCTTTGACAAACATAAATGCCGTTTGGGAATTTATAACCCCATAGTTGTGCTCCTGCAAACTGTAATCTATCTCCTCATGTCTGTGTTGTTGATGTTGGTTTTGCAGTGATGAATATCCCAATGGTTGACACTGTTCCACCAGCTTGGTGCAAAAAGGAACAAGGTCTGTAAACACAATAATTAAAAACACAATTAATGATCTTTTAAACAAAGGTTGCAAATCTAAAAATATGGTTTTTAATACAAGCTGCATGTCATCTCAACATTTGTGTTCTCTTACTCCTAGTAAATATATCTGACAGTGAGTTGGAAGGTTTGTATATAACTTACATAGCATACATTTACATAACTGCATTATTTAAGTTATCGAGTATTCTACCAATTATTCCATCGATTAATCGAGTAATTGGATAAGAAATACTTTTGCTTTATTGAGGGGAGTGTTGATCTTTTATCCTGCCGGCCGTCCGGACCGTAGTCTGGGAGCAGGGAGATGGTTTCTCCAGGACCAACCCCTTATTTTCCCTCCAACACCGCGGTGAACCACGGAGACTTCTGTGTGGAACTGAAACGTTGCTCAATACACTCTCTTGCACCACACACGTACACACACCACACCGCACATACTCTACGCACTGCCTTATTCACAACAGGAGTTACGCCACAGTGGTTTCCTTTTCAGAATAAGCAACATTTCTATTGCTTATACGGACAATTGGACACTTTGTCGTTTTCTTCCGCGGCCTGTTTCACTGTTTACGCTCAGAGGCCCGTTGTGAGACGGTAATAATCATCCGTGACGATTAACGGCTGTAACTGTATATCGGATACGGCCGATAAGCGATATGCGCCTTCTTGACTGTTATAGGCAAATAAGATAACATTCCCCAATATTAATGGCCGATGTTTATCTGTTTGCATTAATTTTGTGCTGGCTACATGTTGTGTTGGTTATTCGCGAGGCAGACAGCTTCAGCCTTTGAGAAACTATCTCCCTGCTCCATGACTACGGTCCGGGAGACAAGCAGGATAGAAGATCAACACTCCTCTCAATAAAGCAAAGGTATTTCTTATCCGATTAAACGATGGAATAATCGGTAGAATACTCGATTATTAAAATAATTGATAGCTGCAGCCCTAGGCACCAGCCAAGGTAGCAAAAAAGTATTTTCATCAGAGTTGAGGGCAGCCAGTAGTGAGGCACAGCTCAGACAAGTCTTCACTGTTTACGATCTAAAACACGGCAGAGTAATCATAGGAGGAAAATGTGACGATGAGTAATGGGGTTTTATCGCTAACTGCAACATGCGGTCACTAGCCCCTGATTTGCTGGTAATCTGTCTCAGTGGGCGGCGCATTAAAAGGAGCTGACCAACTGCAATGCAAAGTACGCATAAAATAGAGCCAAACTGTAGCAGTTCATAACAATTCACAATAGGGCTGAAACGATTCCTCAAGTAAATTGAATAATTTGATTACTAAAAATCATGGAGGCAAATAATTCTGCCTCGGCGTGCGTGCAGCGAGAGAGCGACATGAGAGAGAGAAAAAAGGAGCAGAGACGCAAGAAGTCCGGTGTGTACGCTAGCAGCAGATGTGCAGTAAATGTTACAGCTGATGTCCAATAATTAATGCAGCGACGCCTCGGTTCCACTCAGAAGTCGCCATGTGTCTGTTCACTACGCTGTTGGAGGGAAAATAAGGGGTTGGTCCAGAGCAGACAGCTTAAGCCCTGGAGAAACTATCTCCCTGCTCCCCGACTACGGTCCGGATGTAAAAGTATTTCTTATCTGATTACTCGATTAATCAAAGGAATAATCAGTAGAATACTCGATTACTAAAATAATCGATAGCTGCAGCCCTTAATCACAATACTTAAAGTAATAAAAACCTTAAAGCTCCAGTGTGTAATTTTTTAACCTTTCTGGCGGCATCTGGTGGCGAAGTTGCAAACTGCAGCCAACTGAGCACCCTTCAGGGGACACTTTATGGTGGCGCACCGCTAAATCCATTTCCGAATTCCCGCAGCGCTGGAAATTCTACGCGAATGCATCGTATCTTGGGCCGTTTTTTCCGGCACATCACGACGGAGCAAACATGGGGACGTACACGGAGGTCGGGGTCCCCGAATTTTACTATATTTAACTCCTTCGAAGTTGACGGAAAAAACATTGGTTCTTTGTTGCAGGTGATTATACGTATATGAACTCACAGTTATGGACAATATATTCAATTTCTGTGACATTCCACGTTCTTCTAAATATTACACAATGCAGCTTTAAGCTTGAAATAAATAGGGATTTGACTAATATTGTGATATATATATCGATATCGATCAATACGAAAAAACCTCAATTGAAAGATCCAGCTTCTCTGAGACTTAACAAAAAAATATTTGTTTAGTGACTCATTTCATCAAGAATGTTATTGTCATCTCCATAAAGTCTTTCCTATTCCACATCAACCCTCAATGCATTTTCTTTTAGTGATCTTGATTAGAAATACGAATTGTCTATGGTCTAGAGCTGCATCCAATCGTAAGATCACAGCCAAACATCATCATTAGGATACACTGTCATCTTCCACCAGCACAGTATGGTTTCCCCTCCTCTTCCGGAGCCGCGCTTTAATATGGACAGAGCTCCCGGTGGATCATTGGAGCTGTACATTCTATATGACACGTTGTAGTCTAAAAACCACCTCGTGACACTAGCAGACAGTTATATTGATTCAAATGAGTTGTGTGTTCGTACAATTCTTTCGGGCAGGCATCGCGACTCACCACATTGCACGGCGGTGTCCCGTCTCTCGGAGCAACCGCGCAGCCGCTCCGTTTCCCCGCCGCCCACTGTCGATTGGCTCTTCTCGCTCTCGTACTGGCTGCATCTCGTTTTGAGGTCCTCGTTCTCCTTCCTCATCGTGGACATCTCTGCCTTCAGCTCGTCGACCATGTTTTCGAAAAGTTTGGTGGTCTCCGCGATGGCGCCCTTGAGCATGCTCTCCATGACGGAGGCGTACTTGGTCTGAAAGTCGCCCGTCGACATTGTGGCCGTGCTCGACCCTGTCGTCCGAGCTCTCGCGGCGAGTCTCCGCTTAGGAATTCCACCGTGGGGTGACCGAGAACGCGGCGGTACGAAAGGCTACAACATGGCTCCTACGCGTGCGAGGACGCGGTCGCTTCTTTGTGTGACGCACGTCGATTCGGCTGAGGGAGGAAGTCGAGCACTGTATCCGGTGAGCCACTGATATCCTGATCTTTCATTTGATATATTTTTGCATTGATAACAAACAGTAAAGTGGTAGTCAGCTGTTAGAATGATAGTCCGTGCGCCGCTCTGAGCAGGAAGCCTAATAATGTAACAGACACTTTGCTAAGAAAAACTAAGATTGGGCCACTTCACGACCCGTACTTTTAGACCCCGGAAGTGCGGTTGTTTACGGAATCAGGGAGAAATGCAATAGCTCGACGGAAACCCGGCTGCGTCGTCACATAGGATCGAAACCTTTGGATTACTCGCACTGCAAGAGCCATCTTGCCGTGGGCATAATCTCTGTGCATGTCAAATGCGGCGAATTAATGTTTCCGATCATTGGTGATGTTCAAATTATAGCAGCGAGCTAGTTAGCTAACACTGCCGTTGAAAAAACGACAAGCGTGTTGATGTGACTTTAATAACTACACGGTGAGTGCAGGTCGACAAATCTACATCTGCAACCTCTTTAATAGGGACCGTCGTTGGATGTGGCCAACACCGATCACTCCACGGGAGGCTCTAAAGCCCCAGTCGAAAGCTCCCTCCCCCCCGGTCTACTGGACGTAAACGACAGTCCGGGGTTGTAGCCACGTTGTTCTCGCAATGGCCGAGACTATCGAAACGTTCCAGTCCCAGCTTTCTGGCGTGATGGAAACGGTGTTCAAGGCTGCCATGTACGAGATCACCCGGCTGGTGGAGGACAGTTTCTTGGAGGAAGTGACACGGTGCAGGGATCAGGTCGACTCGCTGAAGAGGCGACTGAAGTGGTCGGAGGGTCGACGCAAGGACAGGGAGGGGGACGGGACGGGGAGGTGCGTGGACTGCGGGAGAGTGTCCGAGGAGGAGGGATCCAGAGCCGCAGGTGAGTCTGCCAGGTGCTACGCATCCTTATCCAGCCACATGCTTCCTTATGAATTACATTTATACGTTCATACACGTTTGGGCAAAAATAGGACAAGCACACCCTTTAGTGCAGGCTGTAGGCCTGAGTTTTTTCCTTGAATGTTTTGATATTCTGCTCTCTGAAGATGACAGAGGTGAGTAACAAAGGGGGATGCCTCACCTGTGCCTTTCCAAATGGTTCCAATGCAAAACGGATCAGTCATCTTCTCCAATAAAAGAAGAAAAAAAAAAGGCAATTTTCTTTCACAGAGCATTGTCTGAAACAAGAGCATGAACCTCAGGAGGGGATGCATTGCTCCCAGGGCGCTGATGCAGAGACACCTGACCATGAAGTGGAAGAGGCAAAACCAGAGGCCCACAGCTCCACGAGGGCGACACAGGTAGAGGACCATTCATTACACTCTATGAGCGTCTCTGATTAAGATTAACATTGTTTGAATATTTAGAAAGCAGAAATGTATGTTCATTTCTACTTTTCAAATGCCAGGCTTATGGTTTCTCTTGAGGTGTGCAGAGTTACACTTCCTGTATTAATGGTGTCATTCTGCTTATCTGCCAGTCTCCTGGTGGACAAGGTGAAAAGTTGGAAAGACTGCTCAAGCAGGAAGTCCCTCACATCCCACCAGAAATCAATGAGTCCCAAGAGAGATGGGGAGTCCACCTGGAAGGTCGGTCTGTTCGCAGATTCTAAAGGAGTCCGCAAAGCTATTTTTCAAAGGAAATCTTAAAGCATTTTTTGTTTTTTAATTCAATATATCAATTTCAAGAACCAAAAAATAGCAATATACAAATACACACTACTTGCAACTGGAGAAACAGAATGTTCACAGGGTGTCGCTAAAGGAAAAGAAAAAAAAGTTTTGCACCAAAATGTAAAAATATCAGTATTTCTACTTTTCTACACATTAAAAATATATACAGCACAGTACTTCAGTAGAAAATAAAAATGCCTGTCTTCCCTCAGAAAGGGCTGTAGAATTTGTAAAGTAAAATGGTTTCTGGACTATTTTAGGGACTTTTTAGGGACCAATTTACAGATTGGAAAAGTAGGAAACATAACACCAGAACCTTCAAAAATAAAAGTCTCCCCTAATCCACATAGGGTTTTACAGGAATTTTTAAAAAACCTGTTCAGAATTTTAGCACAACAACATACACATGACTACATAAGTACAGAGACATATCATTACTACAGGTTTACTGGTTAGTTGGGAAAACATAAACAAGAGGATTTAGATTAACAACACTGACTTACACATTATTTTCAATGTTCATATAATAATTGCATCATTATAGTCCCTGTACCCGCATACCCATAACCCAGATTTTCCTCCTTTCACTGGACAGAAAACGATATATCAGGTCTGCCTGGGCCCAGTAAACGTTTCAGTGACCAGAAGATCCCAAAGTGCCATGTGAACTGGGACGCTGGCTTTGTGCAGAGGCCAGAATCAGGCCAACATGGACACTCGGGTGACCCATCCGAACCCCTTTTTCAGAGCAGGTATGGCATGGAAGACTTGGGTGGCTTTAACAAGACTGCCTATAGCGATGCCAGCATGATCGAAATGGGCAACTTAGGTGGGTTACAAGGATCACCATCCCACCTGGGTGAGGATCTGAATTACATGGGGCACTTTGAGGGGGATGTGCAAGCACCTGGGGTCACTGCGCATCAAGCGTACCAAACAGGTGCTTCACGGAATAGAAGGGGTACGGTCAGTTCACCTGCAGGCTCACCCTCAAGGACTAACATTGATGTAAGTGGAGAATTCAGCTGTTTATTGATTAATGAGGAAGGGTATCTACAGGATCCGAGTATCTTGTACCCTGAACAGGTGTCTGGGGATTCAGATGGCAGAATCCGCGGCCAGGGCGTTCAAACTGACCAGTCTTTAGAAAGCAAAGAGGATATGTATGGGGCCTCAGAAACATACAGCGATACCTTAAACTTGGGCGCGAGACTGCAGCATCAGGCAGCCGGGAGAGGAGGGAGGAGACAGACTAGTAACCAGTGCTCCATGTCATTCCCTGATTCTGCCTCTCTCAAGGCTCACAAGCAGACACATAAAGGTACCGGACAAGAGTTACCATACTCCTGCACCCAGTGCGGAAAGACGTTCACTCAAGCTTGTAACCTCAAAGTCCACCAGAGGATCCACTCTGGACAGGGGCTCAACCTTTGCAGCCATTGTGGAAAAGGTTTCCCTTCTTTTTCTGAACTGAAGACACATAAATGTGGCCAAACAGGCGACAAACCTTACTGCTGTACTGTATGTGGGAACAAGTTCAGCCGTCTCTGGAATCTGAAGTTGCACAGGAGGATTCACACACAGGAAAAACCTCACCAGTGCACCATGTGTGATAAGAGCTTCACACGGGCGGACATATTGAAGGTTCACCAGCGCACCCACACAGGGGAAAGACCATACTGCTGTGCTGTCTGTGGCCTCAGCTTCAAACGCCTGGACCATCTGAAATCACATCAGCGCAAACACATGTCAGACCTATAAAACTAGGGAAGTTTGAGTAAAGAGCATCAAATGATTTGAGATTTATAAAGAGATTTTTTTAAGAGACATGGTTGTTTTTCATCAACATAGCAACAACCCAAAGTGGTATTTCGCCCCCCCCCCCCCCCTCATCTATTCAAATCCATGTTTTCATTCAAAAACATTTTGGTGTGCAAGCAAAAATGTTAAACAAAAAGAACACCAGATACCCATTTATTGCTGCATATTTTGTTAATGGAGAAAAAAACTAATTTTAAATGAAATTGGCTTAAAAGACTGAGTAGCATCATACTTATGACTACATTTCAGATTCAGAATGCATTACTGCCAATATAAAAAAAAATCATTTGTTACTCTCCCACGTCTGTAAATAAAACAAATGAGACCAAATCCATGACATTTAATCAAATTTCTGTTACGTTGTTGTTCTGTGTTCCTTTTTTTTTGAGAGTGCTTTGTTCTCTGAATAAACTTCCATTCTGTAAGATGTGGAATTGAAATTAAATGCCAATCAAACAGTTTCTTCATGTCAATACAATACTGAGGAGTGATATGATTATGTCTACTATGAGAGTCTAGAGCCTTTAAATTCTTAAATTAAATTCTACAAAGTGAACCCTGTGTGGCTAAAGGAAAAGCAATGGTTCTTGAAGAATACCTATACTACAGAAACCCACAAACTGGTAGGGGAAACACTGCATACTTACTCAAGTACAACTACTGTATGTTTAAATGCATTAAGTTTGAATACAGATGCAGACATGGAATGCATATGGTTATTTTGACCAGTAAATTAGGGGAGCATAAGTTTAAGATGAGACGTTTTCTTGTGCCCTGTTGTAGCAGAGTCAAGTGATAGTGGAGAGTGATTAAGAGACTAAAGGGGACATTTCTGAAGTTGGAAAGATTATTGGATTTCAGAATGGTAAATGGTTTGCTAATTCCAGTTAGCTTTTGTCGATGTGATTAGCCTTGAGGGGGACTGTTTTCTAACAAACAGCAAATATTTGAAAAATATACATAATTATTGTCTAGAGCTGCAACAGTTAGTCAATTAAATGATAAGTAATCGATTACTAAACGAATTGCCCACTATTTTGATAATCGATTAATCGGTTCAAGTAGTTTTAATGTAAACATTTTAATGAATCAAAGTTCTCTGTTTTCAGCTTCTTAAATGTGAATATTTTCTGGTTTCTTTGCTCCTCTGTGACAGTAAACTGAATATATTTGATGTGCGGACAAAACAAAACATCATCATGAGAGTTTTGGGGAAACACGATCGGAATTGTTCACCATTTTACGACATTTCATGGACCAAACAACTAATCGATTAATCGGGAAAATAATCGACGGCTTAATCGATTATGAAAATAGTTGGTAGTTGCAGCTCTACTATTATCATCATGATTGTGTCATGATGATAATAATCCTTGGTCTTATGGAAACAGTGGTGGGTTGAACAACAACTAACCGAACAGCTGGTGGAATTTTCCCTACTCGGCGCAGCCTATGGGTTTCACTTTTTAGAAACGCGTTTGTTTTTTTCCCAAACTCACTGTACGGGCCACCGTACTACGTCACACAACACACCATGAGCGAAAACAGAGACCGTAAGCGATTGTTTAAAAAACCCCCAAAAAACCCCCCAGCTAGCTCGAGTCAGTACGCGAGAATTCGCTTTGAAAACGATTCACACATACCCCACACAATGTGACGCGTTAGCTCCGACTATGGTCTACATGGTTCGTCGTCGTGTGCGAGTTGTTGACCGCGCGATGTCGTTAACGCGAGCTAGCATACGGATGCTACAGTGAAGCTAAGTCCCGTTAGCTGGCTTGGCGTGAGGGGCAATCCCATGTCAGCGAGCGTCGGGTTGCTCCGCGAGATCAACATCAGCTTTTTACTAATTCCGTCCATGCAATACCCTCCACGACACGCGTGGTCGAATGCCGCCGGCTCTGGGACGACGGCGTGCCGCCTGAACAACGTGCGCTAGAATATTTCCAGGCAGACAGCGTCACCTTTTCAACTCGTACGCGCCGTTGGGACAGCGGCCGGGTCATGTCGGACCCGGAGACCCTCGCCGTCACCTTCCGGGCCCAGCTGTCGGACGTGATGGGGACGCTGGTGAAGGCAGCCGTGTACGAGGTGACCAGGCTGGTGGAGGACGGCCTCCTGGAGGAGGTGAGGCGCAGGGGCCGGGAGACGGAGTCCCTGAGGCTGCGGCTGCAGTGGACTGAGAGGAGACGGGGGGGCCGAGGCGGAGGGAAGACGGGGACGTGTGTCGACTGTGCCAGGCGGGACGTGGAGCTGTCCACCGACATGGCGGACGCAGGGTCCAAGGAGCAGCAGGACGGTAGGAGCCCAAAGCACACCGTCATCGGACGCAGCGCAGGCGACGATGCGGATCCCGTGTTGTCACAAGACTTGACACTGTCTCTGGTTTCCAGGTGCGTCGAGGTGCTCCGCTGGCGAGACGGAGGGCGGCCCCGTGGACGGGTGGACGCGAGGCCGCGGGCCGGAGGCGGCGGGCGACCCTTCGGCCGGCCCCGCCCCCGAGGGGGGGTCTCAGGTGGGTCACGTCACGTGACTTCTGTTCGAGCGGAAGTAAGATCAGAATTGCTTTCACACATTCATTCATTTGGAGGACAACACAAGTGGCGTGCGATCAACTCTGTTATGAATGAGATTGTGCATATTACTGATGTTCTGACTTTCCCTCCCTGATACCTGGACTTGTGTTCAACTTGTAGAAGGGTTTTAACAGCTGCCTGTATGGAAGTGATGATTAGAGCTGCAACAGTGAATCCATTAGTAATCGACTACTTAATGAACCGCCAACTATTTTGATAATCGGTATAAGTTTTATGGAGGAAAACTGATTTCAGCCTCTTGAATGGATGTTTAACTGAATATGTTCTGGTTTCTTTGCTCCTCTATGACAGCGAACGAAATGTCTAATAATAATAATGTGAGGGCAAAAACAAACCATCATCTCAGGGTTCGGAAAACACGGTAGACATTTGTCACCTTTTTGATGACATCTTATGGACCAAACAACTAATCGTTTAATCGAGAAAATGATTGACAGGTTAATCGATAATGAAACGAATCGTTAGAATAAAATACCTTTCCTCTGTATCTTTCACACTCACGGTATAAACAACAATATGGCACACTGCCTCGTTTTACTCGTGAGACTTTCCAGTATGTATTATTGGCAAATTGCCGACATTTTCACTAACTCTGACTAATGCTTCAGTACCAAAAAATCACTTCCTCTTTGCCAAAATGTCTTTGATTGTAGTTGTAACAATCTGGTCTGTGTGAGTCGCAACACAATTTCACCGTATACCTTCAATGACAAAGAAAGTGTCTTATACGTGACATATGTTATGACTTGTGTCTTATTTCTGTTTTGGAGTGGTAAAGAAAAAGTGATTTCTGGGAAAAGAAAATTGCAGTTTAATCTTTTTAAACTAATATACTTTAAAGATGTGGTATCGGCTCGGTACTTAGATTTGTGTACTCACCAATGCTTAATCTGACATTTTCGGCAAAATGAGAGGCGTTTCCAATACTGGTATCGGCATTGGAACATCTTAAGTTGGCATGATATCAACTCTAAAAGACAATTGAACACAAATGACTATCCTTGTCCAATTATGCTCTATTCGTCTGTATTCATGTTCAGGCGACAGAAGAAGATGAAGTGGTGCCTGCTGTGGATGTAAAGGAAGAAGAAGTCAATAAGCCGTCTTGTTCATCCTTGCATTTAGGAGAATGGAGCGACGCTCTTGATGGTGAGAGTTGTGTCATTGAAGTCCATTGGGCCTCATGAAAGACCATGTTCGTACCATGAGGCCACGTCGCATTCATGAAAGGTTTTTGTCTTCAGAAAAGTGTGTAAATCACATGCGTAAACAAGACGAATGCCACCTGTACGTATTTGAGCGAACGTGCAGGAAGATCATAAATTAGCATAATCCACACCCCCAGAATACTATATGTGGTAAGGTTTCGCTGCCTGCCCCGTGTCAGAAGGCGTTCATTCATGAGAACGGAGATTGAGAGAGAGATCGGCGATGGAAGTTCTGCTTTCAGAGATCCAGAAATGAAAGTCTATATTTAGCGCGTGAGAGCTGTTAATACCGAGTCCCATTGTCATTGAAATTAAGTTTAAATGCATCGATTAGAAAATAGCTTATAAATAAATCACTCAACCACAGCGAGGCCATCGATGACTGCAGGGAGGTGGTGAAGTCTCCATGACTGATATGGATGAAAAAATAAGTTCCATAACCGGCGGTGTTGTACTCGCATATTTTCTGCTGGTGCTGGATCACTGCACATTAGTTAATTGCAATATTATACAATATACAGCATGTTATAAATATTTGACATGTCTTCTATGGCGTGTGGAGCAGCTCACCACCAGCTGTGTTAAGGCTCATCCACCTGGCCTTCACTAACCTGTGCGCTCTACCACAGTTCGAACGCTCCTGTCTCGTCTGCGGGTTGACTAGAGATGTCATGACCTAATTTGAATGAATTTTAGATAAATGATCTAAAAAAAAATTCCTTGTCTGTCAACTGACAATGGCAAGCTGGAACTGTAAGCGCCTCGTACAACATGCATGCCAACTGCCAAAGATGTCAAAGAACGTGAAGCAGGTACACGGAGAGGCCTACATTTAGAATTGTAGTATAATTTGAATTGCAGAATTAAACAGAATAATGTCAACATAATGAGGTGAAATGTACACATTTTTACATAATTTTTATACATTGTATTAAATGTATATAGATATCATTGCTTCAAAGTTGCGAAAAAAGGATCCATAAGTGGAAAAACTTGGGTTTGATTAACAGCAGACTAATTGACGTGACTCCTACGACGGGTCTGGACCAGTTGTAAATTCTCTTCATACTTGAAAGAAAGCTCACAATACAAGAAAATTGGTGTATGCAGGAACTTCTCCTAAATCACTCGTACACACGGAATCTGTTCGTACGAACGGTTCTTGATGAGGCCAAATGTCATGCACTTAAGGACATTTGAGGCTGATACTGATATAGTTATTTGGGAGTTCCCAAAATAAAAGTTGTACGTGTATGGGTGCTTTGACTATTACAGTTGGGTTAACAGAGATGAGCCACCAACGACACGCACCCCTTCCCCAAAACTAGTTCAATGTGCAATAAAGCTGTTACTACACCAATAAGAAAAACTTTATATATATATATATATATATATATATATATAAAGCAGAAGACCTAATTCAAATCAGGATAAATTGGTTTTATTGAGCTTTGAATCGAAAAGGAAACCTTCATTTTGCCTCAAGGAGATAATTACATGCAATTTTTTTTTTTTTTTAAAGATTTGTGCAATTATTTTATTTCATACCTGTAATAAAGTCTGTTTTGTGCCTATTGATCCTTGCATGTGTGTGTCTTCCCTGTAGGGAATTGCAGGCAATTTTTTATCAAACTCATGTTGCACCAATGCACTTCACTACCGTTATAAACACAATTAGATAATCAATCATCTTACATAGTTTATTTAGTCCTAAACAATTTCACTGGATGGGGTGTTATGTATTCAGATAATTGTTATGATGACCTCATTAGCCATGGCAGCAACCAACTAGCTTTTTTGGTAACAGCTGTTGAAGTCATTGATGTAACCCCACTTTCCATTTATTTTCCAGGCAAAGCAGGACTTGAGTCACAAAGTGCTACTGAGAAGACAGAGGCACAACCAAAACAGACTATGGAAAACAGTGAGGAATTATTGAGGAATATCATAAAGCAAGGCCCACAGATATCCGCTGCATTTTGTTTTCCTGATGAACTGGAGGAAATCCACATGACCACAGATCCGTCTCACGTCTCGTCATCGGAAATGGACACCAGTTGGGCCGGGCTTCTTCAGAATCACAGACTCTGCACCGAAAAAGATCACAATCCGGCGAAATCCCCACTAAAGCGTACAGAACATGAGCTGCAGGACTCTGTAGCAGCAGATGTTCGCGCTCGGGTTTCCCAGAGTGCGACGTCAGGATCCACTAAAGCAGGACTGCAAAACAGCAAAGCTTCAGGTGTGACGATAAAGCAGGAAGTCTGTGAGGAGAATGAGCACCTGGAAAGGAAAGAAATGCCAAAGTCTGGCTCCGTGAAACCGCACAGGCCGAGTTCAGAGGCACACAGACAGAACCACATTTCCCACAAAGCCACTGTGCAGGACGTTCTGAAACTGCATTCCAGAGTGGGTACAGGTCTCAAATTGCAAGCCGCTATACAGCACCTCCACCGACCGATGAAAAACCCCCCTCACGTGCTGTCCAACAGCACCACGGCAGCACTGTCCATAGCCCACACTCAGGTCGTGAACTTAAATCCCCTCAACAGAATTCCCTCCTCGTCCAAAGCCGCACCGCCTCCCCCACTCCCGGCCCCGCGAGTTCACCTGGGTGACAAACAGCCCGCGGCGCTCAACCGACCCGGCGCCCCGTGGGCCAGATCCCAACACCAATCTGCCAACTCCCATCACGCCGACCCCGTACCCCACGCAGACTCCCACTCTGGCCCCAGGCACCTCCTGCGCTGCGGCCAGTGCGGAAAGTGCTTCCCCCACCCCAGCAACCTGAAGGCTCACCTGCAGACGCACACGGGCGAGCGGCCCTTCTGCTGCTCCCTCTGCGACCGCAGTTTCACCAAGCTGAGCAACCTCAAAGCCCACCGGCGGGTTCACACCGGGGAGAGGCCGTACTGCTGCTTGGCTTGTGGCAAACGCTTCACCCAGAAATGTAACCTGAAGCGCCACCAGAGGATCCACCTGGACATGTGACGCTGGACAGCCACTGACAAAAAAGACACATTAGTTGTGTGTTTCTTTGAGCTTCAGATCCTACAGTGTTTCTTGTGCAATGCACTGCAAAAAATCCTTTTATGTGTACTCGTCCCAAGTTCTGTGAAGTCCAGGAAGGCTCACGTAGTAACTCCTGAAGATATTTTAATGTCGTTTGAGGACAAAAAGGCAGAGTGCTGTGAAATGTATTGTGTGCAATGATAGGTCAATTGTCACTTTTGGTCAATAAAATACTATTTATTCTGTGAACACTAACATTCTTTCACTATATAGATAGATAGATAGATAGATAGATCTATATTTATCCCAAATTGGGAAATTCAGGTTTAACAGAAGCACGTTTCGCACAGCACACTTAAAAATATATATATATTTACAATATATACACATGCAAATGATACAAAATATACTTAAATCCCTCATGGCTGAAAAACAGCCGCAGAGGTGAACACACCATCTTGTTCATTATTGGTCATGACATAATATGTTGATTCAGAATAGTGTAGTTAGAGCCTATATTTTCATACCTTATACCTCCTTTTCTGTTCTTTTTGATTATCTTTGTGTTCCTACATCTGACAATTTGTGAATTGAATTGAAAATGTGTTTATTCTGAACATGTAAAGAAAAAAACAACAGAAGAAAATTATGCGGACAGATATAGAAAGTGATATTCACAAACAATAACAGCATAAATCAAAAGAAACCGTCCAACACTTGCTGCTTTACCTGTCGAAAAGGGATGAGAAGAAAACGTTCCAATTTTTTATATTTCAACCACTGACTGATGAATGGCTGATAATTATTAGTAAAACAAAACAAAACAAATTCCCCTCTACCAACTTTTACATTATTGTAGTATCTCCATTGACCACTTGGTGTCAGCC
This sequence comes from Scophthalmus maximus, assembly GCF_022379125.1. Lineage (NCBI taxonomy): Eukaryota > Metazoa > Chordata > Actinopteri > Pleuronectiformes > Scophthalmidae > Scophthalmus > Scophthalmus maximus. The sequence continues at coordinate 23,723,121 of NC_061522.1, forward strand.
TTGCACCGGAGCCTGTGCAAAAACCATGGCCTCGGCAGAGATTTCTTTTCCGATGCTTTCTAGGCGGCTAATGTATTAATGGAACACAGGAGCGCTCTTAAAAGTAAACCACTCCATGCGACCTGTGGAAAGTCTGTCGACACAACAGGCTTCGCGTGCGTTTTATCTGAGCCAGAGCAGCGTGTGGCAGGTGGGACAACTGATAACATTTTAATATTATTTCCAAGGTGAGAAAGAGCTCGGTCTCACACACACACACACACACATAACACAATGCGGATTAAAGCGGTGCTCCTGGTCTAGATGATATCTTTTCTTCCTGATCTTTTAAACCAAAAACAAGAGCAGTTGAAGAGCGATTGAGAAATACCTGTCTGCAGTTAGCATTACGCAGACTGTTGGTTCTCAGTTGAACGTGCTGGCCTGGGGGGGGGGCTGGAGCCAATCCCCGCTGACATTGGGCGAGAGGCGGGGTACACCCTGGACAGGTCGCCAGCCAATCACAGGGCCACATACAGAGACGGACAACCATTCACTCTCACAATTTACCCCAAACCATTCTGCATGTCTTTGGACTGTCAACATTCATATAGACATATTATTATGTCTGCGTGTTTCCACCCCCTGAACTAAAACATGAGCTTTAATCTATAATATGTAGAATCCTCAGTATGTCCTCTGATTGGATCACCGTGACGTAGGCATTTCTTCTGAAGATGTCTAATTGCTTCAAACAAACTCCCAACGAAGCATTTTTTTTATTTTTCCATTCCCTCTGTCCTCAGCCATCATATTTGGTCACATTTCCTGTTTCATGTACACACACACACACACACACACTCTCTCTCTCGCCCTTAAGAGAACAGCAAGTCGCCCTGAGGCGGCGGCATTGTGACGAACAAGAGACGGTGTTTCAGTTTGAAGGGCAGGTCTGTTTGGCTCTCCTTTTGGGCCATATCTAAAAGCTGCGCACTGAGCTGCTGTTAAATTGGATTTGGTAAAGAAAAAAAAAAAAGAAGAAGAAGACTACGCACCCGGAAAAGGTTATACAAAGAAAGAGAGTTAATGGATATGTGCAGCCATGGAGCACGCAGGGATATTGTTACAAGCTCGCACAAATTGGCAACTCTTACTGAAGTATCCCCGAGCAAGACGCCGAAACCTCAACCTGCTTCCTTAGTGTCATGCGGCACATTACATCAACTAAGAAAAAAATGAATTATCAGCATGGGAAAGGATGCAAAATGTAGTCTTAATTTTTATAACTAAGACAAGTGTTCTCCATTTTTACTACCATTATTTTCTTTGCACTAAGAGGTAAATGTAAGTCATTCAACCATGTGGTTTCTAGTAGTTTGTTTATCTTTTTAACTCTGGTGATTCTATTGAGGCCTTAAAAAAGAATCATAAAAGTGGCCTTCATTTGTGAAGATTATCTTGTACGCACGTGAGCATCATAAACGCGTCAAAGAGCATCGACGTGTCTCAGACCTTGTTCAGACCCTCTGCTTTCTGTCGAGGGGACCTGGGTGATGCAAACTTCCGCGTTGGCCCGCAAGAACGTGCCAGGCCCTCTCTTCGGTGACGTTTCAATTGGAAAGGACTTGGGGGAAATTTCGGTCACTCTATTCATTAGCCATAAGCGGCCATTACCGCCTTCAGACGAGCGGACTGGGAACAGGTGACGGCTCAGTGCTGCGTTTGGCAGAGCACATGAACTCCATCTTTGTGATGTAACTATTTGATCTTGTTTGTATATGTATATATATATATATATATATATATATATATATATATTTATATTGTTTTTTATTTTTTATTTATATATTCAATTTTGTTGAAAACAAAAGAGAAATGAATTGAAATGCGCGAAAAAGAGTAGGACGTAGTATAAACTTATTTAATCCTACCCCTTAATAATTAAATAATTATTTACAATAAACAAATACAATACGGAGCTCGACACTTGTCACATCAAGTTACATATTTACAGTAACATACAGTTCATGATTTACATAACTATATACATAGAACCTTAATTGTCTTGAAGACAGAGCAAAATATAAGCATGTACACATTTGCATATATACATACACATATCATCCAAACATATATGCATGCATATACACACCTACACACACCTGGTGAAACATTATTTACAATAAACAAATACAATACGGAGCTTGACACTTGTCACACCTAGTTACATATTTACAGTAACATACAGTTCATAATTTACATAACTATATACATAGAACCTTAATTGTCTAGAAGACAGAGCAAAATATAAGCATGTTCACATTTGCGTATATACACACACATATCATCCAAACATATATGCATGCATATACACACCTACACACTACTGGTGATCAAAGCCCTTCTTTATCCCTGCATTTAGTGAGGATCATATCTTTATAATATTTTTAAAAAAAATGGGTAATGTTTGGACATTGCTGTAGTTTAACATGCAGACTCCACAAATTGAGATTGACAACATTGATTCATAGTTGTATATATATATATATATATTCTGATATGCATTGATTATGAAATAAACTAGAAATGTATAGTAAGAAAAACATTAATGATGATTTCCAGTTCCACCAAAAATATTAAGACCACGCCCCTCTTGGGAACTCCTCCTCCCCTTTTCATTTTTCATACTGTCCCCTCACACAAAGTATATTTTACCAAAGGGTATTCGTCCACAATCAGTGACTGTTTTGAATTTTGCCTTCACTGTTTTGAATTTGTATTTTTCACGTGTTCAAAAGTACATGTTCAGCATTGTTTGGTGTGTTTTTCTGTCATTGCAGAGACCGTTAACGTTCCTCTCCCTGAGCTAGGAGAGACGAAGGGCAAACGTAGGAAAAAACAGGCAGGCGAGAAAGATTAAGCCGACAAAAAAAGGAATCAACGGATGCAAAGGTTAGTGCTGCTCTGAATGAGAAGACGCAGAATAACACTTTCCTCACAGGTTTCTTCTCTTCTTTTATTTCGACTTCCCGATACGTCCCGCAATTGTCACTCTTCACCTGCTGTTTTTCAAATTCACGAGGCAGTCTGCAGTATCGGCGGTGCCTGGCTGGACTCGGAAAATGATGTCTCCCCCCTGCTTGAATTGATAGCTATTCTTTAAGAGAAACCTCTCCTTTTCTCCCGTGTCACACCTCTCCATTATTAAATTCAGTGCTTAACAGGCTACGGAGTGCATCGTGGAAGATTTATGCCAAGTGTTGCAAGGGTAGTGTGCCTTATTCATAACACCTTCATATTTCATAAAAGCAGCTCAGGCAGAAGAAATTGAACTTTGATGTGTTTCTTCATTCCAACTCTTATTCCCTATTTCTTGTGAGTCCACTGAATCCATTAAGAGGGTTTTTTTTCTCCCAAGTCCTTGAGCTTCACCTTCTTTTTTTATTGTGCCTCAAAGAAATTTGCGTGGCTAAAAGTCGGCGCCACTCTCCTTGATTCTCCTAAGATACTATGAACGAGGGACGTGAGAGAACACTCGCAGGGAGCTCCTGACTCTGGCCTCCTGCTTCATGAAACTTTTCGTAGGGCTTTCACAGAGGTGGGGGAGGTGACGCCGTCCCTATTAGATGCTGTCTTTCAGGTGCTGGGATTGGTCAGGAAGGAAGAAGAAGAAAAAATGCAGCATCCACCCACAGATCTACCTATTTTTTTTTTTGTAAGTCTTACCTGTTTAGGATTATAGTCTGCAAGGGGCTTTCGATACACACACACACACACAACCAGGGTTATTATACTCAAATGCTTCCTCGAGACAGAGGTGACCTTGTTTGCGAGGCTTTGGTCGGCTGCGTGATTCCTTTCAGGCTTCAAAGTTCTCTCCGTTCTTCGGTAAACATTGCTCTCAGAGCCTCCCGAATGGGCTTCCAAGAGGGAAAACCCTCCATTTCATTTGGTTGACATTCAGTTGCCTCTCCTCGTGGTAAGACATGATACGCAGTGAATATTGTCCCTGAAAACAAAATTTCAGGGTTACACTTCTTACACTTAAAATATATATAAATACATATATATATATATATATATATATATATATATATATATATTGTGTGCGCATTTTTGTGTGTGTTTGTATTAAGAAAGAGAGAGGAAGAGAGTCAGCAATTGTCAATGGATAGCCATGCACATCTTTCATAACTCTGTGTGCGTGCGTGTGTGCGTGTGTGTGTGTGTGTGTGTGTGTGCACTGGACAGCTCCTGCCAGTCGCACAGTTTGATGCTTATGCTTCTGTACTTCAAATCCGGCAGAGGCTTCTGAAAACACACCAAAAAACAAATAAATCTTGCTGTGCGTGTAAGTGCACTCCGACGGTGGAGGGACAAAACAACGACGGAACACGTCGCTCACGCGACACTTTGTGTTTATCCCACGAGGTATGTGTCCGGATGTGGACCGAGGGCCTGCACCCTGAGAAGACCCGCCCTAAAAAGACCCTGAAGAGTTTCACTGCGCTCACACACGAGGAGTGTTTGGCGCCGGTATTTCTAAGAGCCTCACACGTCTGCTTTATAACACGCTTCTCCGCAGAGAGCCTTCTGGCCTGGAGCAGAGCAGCACAGGGTCAGGCCGGATCCTTGTTAACAAGGCCTTTGAAATGAATCTGAGGGTCTGCAGTGGTTTATTCTCTCAGTGATAATATGAATCCTTTTTTGTCCTTCGATATATTAGGCCGGTAAAAATGTCTATTTAGGCAAATGCGTGAATGTTAATACATCATTGGGTACATGGCCAGTTTGATGTGTTATGAGGGCCCTGGGGGCAAAAAGACTCTGACCAATCAACTCCCTAAAGACAGGTAATCAACCAAAAATAAAAAAATTGACATTAATTAAATCTCGTACTTTTTCAAAATGTTTTAGTCGGGGAACACATGAGGTGCTACATCACAGTCTAGTGTTCATCTTACAGTCACGTGAGTGTTGCAGAGGGCCCAGATAACCTATGAAGGGACCCCATATGTTACTAAAGAATGACTCCTTGCCCCTGATAATGTATGTCATTTTTTCTACTGGCAGAGTTGACGATAACTCACAAATCCATTTCTTCAAACAAGGTATGCCCACTTTTTTTCCACGATAGAGCAATTATTCTTTTTGCCAACAATATACTAATTTCGAAAAATTATCAAATGTCCTTTCCTAATATTATAATTTCCTGGATATAAACCGAGTAAGAAAAGTTTAGCATCTAAAGGCATTTGTGTCGATAGTATGTCCTGGATACACGTCCAGAAATGTGCTATTTACTTATGTTGGAGTAAGAATAAGGATTAATAAATCTACAGTGCCCAGCACTTTTAAGGACATGGTTTACCCTAAAACTTCAAAAATGAATTGTATTTGTGACCCATTTTAAGCATATATGTTTTCATATATGAATGAGCTACTGAAGGACGCATTAACATATTGTTGGTTTAGGTCTTTTCATTTGATTTGTTGACAATGCTGGCCTTATCATTTTGAAGCTGCACTGATCAATATTTTTAAGTCACTTGTGGTGAAGACCCCCACAGCGTCCATATGGGCTCTTTGGCCCACAGATTTACTGTTTTTACGCTTCAGTCTCATCCACCTCGTGTTCCGAGCTCTGAGGAACTCACGACCATCCCAGCACCAAACAGCAGACCCACAAACCCAGCGACCGGCTGGCCTGGTGATCACAGTGGAACACACAGTGTAAAAAAGCCGAGGTAACATTTTTTTCAGGGTACCGTTTTGGTGAGGACTAGAACTGTTCAAGCTTTCGCTTCTAAAAGCTGCAGAACTGAACCCACAGTGCAGACAACAAACACCAGCAGGCAGAATGGGAAGGTACAGGGGAGCTTCTCCGGGTGAGCAGGGGTAGCCGAGGAAATCCAGCAGGGAAACGAGGACGGAGTCCGGGGGAACATCAACCAGAGGGGTCTGGGGGTGCGGTCGAAATGTCCTTCCTATCTTCTATTCCTTGACCTCAGTGGAAAACGTCATGAGGTCAAGGAAAGGTGTAAAGGAGGACTCACAGGACTCAGGAAAGGCCGACAGCGCTGCTCAGAGAATCCGACTCGACTTCCACTGTACTACCTCATCACGCGACGGCGGATGTTACTGACGTGCGTCTGTCGCGTGGTGAAACTGCAAATGTCTGAAGATGGACAAGAAAAACGCAGCGGCTCCATCAGATGTAAATGATCCATATGTAACAGTAACTGACACGATGACGTCTCTTCTGGGTCATATTCATACTCTTCTACGTCTTCTTCTTCTACTTCTACTTCGGATTGAATCGTTTACGTCCGTGCACGGCGCGTCACGTTAAATATCGCTGCCGCAATGAATTGTGGGGCGTCTATATCTCCTTTCCTTTCGCATGCGAAGGTCCAGTGTCGATGTGTAAAGGAGATAGGAAAGGAAGCGAAGCTCCTTTCCTGTGCATTTGGAGAATCCGAACACAGCTCTTATCACGGCTGCTGATCAAATACTTCCGGGTGACTTCGAGAAACTTCCTAAGCCAATATGACCTCCTCATGGGTAATGAGAGACCAGAGCGGGGACACAGCTGGACGTGGCAGGCGGGCCGGCTGGAGGGGATCACGTGTGGCTATATGGAACAAACCGGCGACGACTGAAGAGAAGGACCGGGTGTTTAAGCAGGAGCAGGTGAGTGGTGGCAATCGTCGCGATGAGCAGGAGGTGAGCAGGGGAGGTGGCGGGAAGAGGAAGTAGGTCAGAGGAGCACACAAGCCGAAGACAAACAACAGGGTACACTAGGAAACAGGGGAAAACTAGCAGCCCCTAACAAAAACAGATCTAATAAGGCGGATTTACATTTGTCAGGTGGCCAGAAACATGACCCCCAAAATGATTGATATTATCTATCATCAAACAGATAATGCAGGGCCGGTGAGTGTAATGCTGCCGGAGCACGTCGGAGCGAAACTCTGCTAGGGCCCTTTTTTTTTCTCCAAGTGAGGAAATAGAATATACAAAGGTTGAAATTCATATACATTTCTTAAAAGCCCTCGAAGATGAAGTCATGATTAAAGCGGATGTAATGCAAGAGAAAAAAATGGTAAATGGTTTCCTACAATCAACGTCGCGAGTTGAGTAAAGCTTTGTTCACGACAAATGTTGCGCAAGTAATTGGGCTTATTTGCATCATTCGCGATAAGGCAAATATTCGCCCGTTCTTGAAATGTTGAAAGATAAAAAGGCAGACAGGAATGCCGATGGGAAAGCCACACAAAGCGGTAGCAAGGTACGTCTGCGACCGAGAACACCGGTACCAGCGACCAGATAAGAACGAGCTCGTTCGTTGGTCCACAGCATTGCGCTTGCGCGTCGTCACGTCTCCTGGAATTCAAAAAGATGGCGGGCAGCGGCGTAACATCTCACATATTTTCTTTGATTAGACACTTTTAAAGCATTTTAATGCAGCGTTTAATTCGGTTACGGTTAGGGTTAGGGTTAGGGTCAGGATTAAGGTATGGGTTAGGGTTAGGGTCAGGATTAAGGTATGGGTTAGGTTTAGGGTCAGGATTAAGGTATGGGTTACGGTTAGGGTCAGGATTAAGGTATGGCTTAGGGTTAGGGTCAGGATTAAGGTATGGGTTAGGTTTAGGGTCAGGATTAAGGTATGGGTTACGGTTAGGGTCAGGATTAAGGTATGGCTTAGGGTTAGGGTCAGGATTAAGGTATGGGTTAGGGTTAGGGTCAGGATTAAGGTATGGGTTACGGTTAGGGTCAGGATTAAGGTATGGCTTAGGGTTAGGGTCAGGATTAAGGTATGGGTTAGGGTTAGGGTCAGGATTAAGGTATGGTTTAGGGTTAGGGTCAGGATTAAGGTATGGGTTAGGGTTAGTTGTCGTTGTACACTAACATCAAACGACAACTTCTTTCGAACGTATCAAAACGACAGCACTACAATTGAAGAAGTCTCTACATCTGCTGTCGTCAGAGGACGAAGGGAAACTCGCCCCCGACTATAGCTCTATCCTCTATCTGTCATACGCTCAGGACTTCTGACGACAGTGACGTAGGGGAGATCTCAACGCTAATTGGCTTTCGCAAAACGCAAAATTATTCCGCTCAAGTTCAGATATTTCAACCCCAGGTGAGTGAAAGCGAAATTCATGCCTTTGCATTGACTTTGTATTTATCCCACTCACGGCAATCATTTGCGGCGCGTTCGGTCGTAAACTCTCCATAACACAAGACATTGAACCTCTCTGACAGCGCGTGACAGTGACACGGTCAGAGAGGTTCAATCCTGCCGGCATCAGGGGGCCATTTTGTGGCTGACCATTTCCCCTCTTTGCTGGTGCAAATCTGTGTGCTGTCATGGACAAAAGTTTTTTGTGCATTTTAAGAGTCAAGACAGTTCCTCCCCCACACGTTTCCCTAATCTACCCCTGACGATCGACTCCTTTTTGTTTCTGCATATTGTCCGCTGCTGCTTTAGGAAACCTCCGATTTCTGTCGGCGTCAGTGCTCGTCAGTCTTCAACGTCACGTGCCTTAACTGCGTCGGCGCCTTTGTGATTGTGAGTTCCAAGTTCTCGTTCACGTTGCTTTTTAATCGTCGCGTCTCCAGATCTGCGTTGTTTCCCCCCCCCCTCCTTTGTTTCACACCACTTGTTGCCTGAGTCGCACCTCCTTGACCCTCCCTCGGCCCACGTCATCCGCCCCCCCCCTCCGCGTTTCTCCTTTAACCACGTCACACCATTGCTGTGGAAATGCGAGAGCAATTGCTGCATTTGTTAATGCAGTGTGCATGTGGGCGTTTGGCTGCAGGCACCCGCCCACCCACACTCCCCAGCACACAGTGGCGGCTGTCACCACGTCGGCAGGCGGCACGTGTGGTATTCTGTTACCCGCTCTGCCTCCTTGCCACTTCTTGTGTCCGCATATACAGAACGCTGAGCGATTTTGAGACATATTTGCAGAGAGTTGATTTGAGTCTTGTCCTTTCCATGTTTTGCCTCTGGACTAATTAAGTGTGTGTGTGTGTGAGTGTCTGTGCGTGCGTGTGTATATATGTATGCATGCTAACACATGGGTTGTTTGATAAACCCTTTGTAGCCCAAAATTGAAAAATATTATTTACCATTTCTGATTCATTCCTTTCATAACTAACAACAGCAATCTTTTTCCCTCCTCCGAGCAATGAATATATCTGTATTGCTAAAATGTCAACCTCCTGGCGGATTTAGATGACATGGAGTCGCCCACATCACAGGGATTCAGTCATTTTTGTATTTAAGTGCGGAACATGGTGGACCAACTTTGCCGGCCCTATAAAGCCCAGCGGGTAGAATGGCAAAAAATTCAAACGAAAGACGTGAGACTTTTTTGGGGGGTAGCTATTCCTGTACACCATTCTGTTCAGTGAGAATCAAATAATCTAACTCAAATAAATGTAATATGCATGGAAACCACCAAAAACATCCCGGATGACTCTCCGCATTTCCTCTCGGCAAAACATTGTGTTTTTATTTACTGCTCATATTCTCTTCAAAACTCTCAAGAACTTTTTCGCATCACCGAACAGCAAAGTGGTCTTCGGGGCAAAGATGAGAAGGATGAAACATTTTCTATACATTAATGCCTCATCCACTGTTCATTGTTATTGGTGCACACACAGAAAAACACCCCCACTGGCATTAAAGGTCTAATCAGCTGAGAGATTGCGGCCGAGTCTTCGAACTGCCATTTGAAAATGTCGTCGGTGCTCCTTGAGCACAGTGTGAGAAATACGCCGGCTCGCGCTCCTGAGCAATCATTACTTTTGACCAGAGTGGGAAAACGCAGGTCATTAAAAGTTTATGCCGCTGAAGCCAAACATGATGAATGCGGCCTTTTTAACAGTGTTCAAAGACCATCACTCACACTCCCTGTGGTTTGTACATTAAGAACCTGCTCTGTTATCGCGGTTTCATAGTGACGCATTTGTAAGGGCACATCGTCCCCTTCCACTGTGGTTGAACTTGAGTGGTTCGGGTGTGCATGAAAAATACTGTACATCCCCTCCTCTGCTTTTTACAGCCAGATATCTCTGCCGTTACTTTAGGCCCTATTCCTAGGAGCACTCGGTGCACGCTTCGCTCTCCCAGAGCTATGATTCCACAGAGCAGGAGCAAAACAGCTACGCCCGGCAGGGGTCAGTGTTGCGCCGTGGAAATGCCGGAGACCACCGGCTGTCTCACGCCGTGTGCTGATTGAGCTGTGTGCACGCGCGTGTGTGTGTGTGTGTGTGTGTGTGTGTGTGGTCTGGGTATATTCATGCTGAGGGGACCCATATCTGTTTACACGGTGACATTATCTGGACTCATATTTCTTGACTGCGACTGCTTCGTCTTTGCTCCTTTCCAACTTATTGGTCTTTTCCTGCCCCCCACCCAAAACACACACACACACACACACACACACACAGGAGGGACAGCAGAGCAAAGCGAGTGAGAAGAGGCAGGACGGAGTGTGCGTGTGTGGCTGAGAGTGGAGAAGGATGATAGCTATGGTTTGTGTTTTTTCCCTCATTTTTTTCCTCTTGGTAAAGTGACCCCCACACGCAAGCACGCACACGCACACGCAGCCTTTTTCTTTCTTGCTCATGAGGTAATAGAGCAGACGGAATGAATCCCGACAAGAGGCAACAGGCAGCCAAGGGGATGCGTGGGGAAATGTCACACGTGCGAGCCATTTTCTCTATGTGGATGGAGAGTGGGAGATGTTTCACGGGAGCAATTAATAGGAGACTCAAGTACAATGAAGTAAGCATGATCATTGTCAGCTACAGGGCTGCTTCAGTGGCGCAGTGCTCACCAGGGTTACAGTTCCTCTCTCCCTCTGACCAAAACCTATCAGATGGCTTGTTGTGGGAGGCAAAAAAAAAAAGAAACTTTCAAGGCTACATTTCCTTTCCCCGGCTAAGCCTGCTGCCACTATCTGGGCAAACTATTGACGGCCTCTGAGCCAGCAGACAGAGGTCTGTCTCTCGGTGTACTGAGAGAGCGAGATAGAGGGAGAAGCAAGACAGGGACTGGAGATGGAGAAGGAGAGACAGATCGGATTAGCCGCGGTTGAGCCACAGTTATTCCATTACCTCTCAGCCAGGCATACACGGCAGTCCCTGTACACACACACACACACACACACACACACACACACACACACACACACACACTAGTGTTTGGCCAGAGACAGCAGATTTTCCTTCCTGAGGAAATAAAAATACATATAAAAGAGAAGGAGAGGAGAATGCTTTTTTTTTTCTTTCTCTTCTTCTTCCGGAGCGCTGGAATTAAAAGTGTCCCGGGATGCCGGCTCATGAGTCTGTCTTTTGAGTAGCTTAGCAGCATAATATTTAATAACCTCCTGAGTAAACACTGCAAGGAATTGCTCAATAAATAATTGAAAGGGAATTTATAAATAATTTCCCCTCTTAATCTACTCCAGTGCACTGCCGCCAGGTCCCCGAAGTGATGCTCAGCCCTCTGGACTGTCGCCGTTCTGGCCTCCCGCCTCATGGGGGCGCTCTCGTTGTACCGCAGAAACCTCCACCTTAGGACTTGCAAACGGAGAAAAAAAAGAAAGGAAATAAATAAATGTGTTATTCACGAAGAAAAAAAAAATTGCACATGCTTCGAAGAAACAGGCCCATAGCCCTCTATTAAAATGCTGTTTTTTGAGAGCGCTGCTTTTGTTATCGTCGCTGTCTCCAATTTTTCTGGGCAGATTCAGGAAATGAGAGAGGTTTCGTGCACCCCGAGCAGCTGCACCGCTCCGCGACCTGCTCCCGGGTCTCAACAAAATGTCAGGGAGTCGATATTGAGGCAGGCCTGTTTCACCGTGGACTTGGATTCAGGTTTCTATCACGTGTGCTTACCCCCCCCCCCAAAAAAAACAATTCCCTATTAAAAAGTAATGTTGCACCCGTTTTGACTTTTCCTTCTTCCTATTTTTTCTTCTAATTTTCCTTCATCCCCTCCCCGCTTCAGCTGGTAGCAGCCGCGATTACAATTAACAACTGTTTGCTAATGAGAATGAGTGGGGGCTCATTATTCATGACATCATTACCATTTAATTGCTCTTCTAATCCTAATGGCCATCTCACACAGTTTAATCGGCTGTCACGACGTCTGTTGCTTGACATCCAGTCTCCCGCGCGCGCCAGCGTTGGACGTTGCGCTGATGATGAAAGTTTCGAGGTTTCCGAGTGTGACTCGAGAGATCATTAACTTGGAGGATCATGGTTATAAGCTGTATGGATGTCAGGCTGCTGATCCTTGGTGCCGTCGCTTAAGCTGCCTCTGGCTTCTTCTCCTTCAGACGGAGACTTTCGTACCTCTCTATTTGTCCCGTCGTCTCTCTAAATGTCCCCTTCTCTACACATCTCACATGGCTGTTTGTGTCTCCGTCCCCCCTCCCCCCCCCCCTCCCTCGTCCTGGACTGTTACACAATGGCCCCATAAATTATCCCGGGGACCACGCCGTGCAGGATGCGGCCATTCGCTGACACCCTGAGTGGCAGGGAGGAAGAGCAGATCCTCCCTCCATCACTCATCAGCGGAGAAAAGGTGGGGGGTGGGGGGACTTGGACATGGATGTGTGGGGAGGAAGGGACACACAGAGAGAGACAGGAAGAGAGAGAGCGGAGGAGACACTATATGGTGAAGGGTGAGGAAGGAAAAGAAAAGGGAGTGAGCAGCCAGCCAACACAGTCATCAACTCCCTTCCATCCATCATCTGTCTCAGCCCAAAGGCTGCCACTGCTTCATCAGCACCACCTCCTTGCACACTACGTGCGTGTGTGTGTGTGTGTGTGTACATTCACAGGGAGGCTTATTAATATTTGTTTGTAAAAATGTGTGCAAGATTTATTGTACCCATACATAGTTTATATATACTTCAATTATGTGAGTAGTGCATGACAGCAGTCCACACTTCCTCTCGACAGACTGTAGTTTCAGATGAGAGTAATTCTGAAAACGCAAAAGGCCCTGAAACCCCCTTTTCATTGAAAATATACACATGTATCATGGTTTGTTTACTCATGTATAATATAAATATATGAATGTGGGAGCCTGTTGTAGGACGATTTTATTTTCATGCACGCACGCACACACACACACACACGCACACACACACACACACACACACACACAGGGAGCCGGAGCCCATCCCAGACTGCGCAGGCTCTTCCACCGTCCAGCTGGGTGAAAATAGGAGCCAGCTGCTTCACAAAATGGGAAGGGGGCTGCTGCTGCTGCTCAACACTGTTGGCTTGAGTCGTTATCATCACTCAAGCAATTTTGCGCTCATATTCTTAAAAAGAAAGTTGGTCACAAACGGCGTTCCATTTACATATTGGTAACAACTCATGTGACATTTACTTTGAGTGCTTTTTTTAGGTGAGGATTCCTTGTTTTTTTTTGCTATCGTTTTTACCAGGGCCCTCATGATCCGTAGAGGTCTCCACCTTTGTTATTAAAACTGCTATAAAAATCACCGGATGAAGCAGTTTCTCTCGAAGACGTAGTCTTTCCCCGGACACAGGACGCCAGGAGGTGCCGCGGGGCTGTTAGCCGAGCTGCAGCTAATATTAGCTCAGCTCGTTTTTAAGGTGTTCAGCTCATCTTTTTAGGTCTACATTCCTTCAGTGGCAATTTTTCAGGAGCAAAAGAAAAAAGACCCCGTATTCAAAACCAAATGGAAATACCAGAAAAAAAAAGTAGTTTCACGATAAAAATCTGTTTGTCCCGTGACTCCCTTTGGCAGACACAGGGCTCGGAGAGAGACCGTTTTCTCTGCTTTTGTCTCTGATAACTGAAGATCCAAACGTCCAGTGAAGGTTATAGTTATACGGAAGAGCATAAGGGCCAGTCATAAGAGAAAAAAAAAATGAGGGGGAAGTTTTTCTTTTGATTTTTGTAACATTTCGAGAATAAAGTCAAAATGTCGAGAATGAAGTTGAAGCACTTTTCAGCAGCACCAAACAACCGGATGTTGATGTTTTGTAGCCAGTTTGCTAAGCTAACGCTGGCTGCTAACCAAGTTGTAAAGCTGCGATATTATTATTGACAGGCTGAATCTGGAAGAAACGATGCGGAGACAACGGGCGATTGCACATGAACGTCAACTTGTGTCCTGACACGATGACGTTCAATGGCGAACAATCGTTAATGAATTTTGAGAGGCGTGTAGTTACCGAATTTAGCGTAGCTTTGCTAACGTAATTGAACGTGGATGTGTGACAGCTGAACTGGTGCCACAACACGGCCGTTTAGGGCTTTTTCGACTTTAATCTTGACATTTCGACTTTATTCTCTGTTAAATAAATTGAAAACAATCTTTCCCCTAAGTTTTTTTCTTCTTCTTATGCCTGGCCCTAATACTCTTCCGTATGGTTATGAGGTAAGAAAGTAGTCTGGAAATGTTTTGACGTCTGGCCATCTGGCCGACAGCCGGCTCTTATGGAAAACTATGAATGCAGAGAGTTTGGCCTTTATATAAGCTTCTGTTGGAGGCAAGGCAGAGCTACCCAAGATAATCCATATGAAAGATTGTTCAACTAAAAACTTGATGTTGGCGCCCCCTATCTGCACTGCACTTTACATGAGGGCAACTTATGCCGTCATATAGCAACATGGTGGCTCACACTGGTAGGACAACAGATGACATATTAGCTTCCACAGAACGCATGCACCATGGCGCCCTCGTCGACTGCCTTTCATAAATACTTTTTTTTTGTCTTGCAGCAAAACTTCCATCCTGGAGCTTATTTCAATTTTAATTAATTGTAAGTGTGCTGTGATTAGGGTTCGTCGACATTCAGTTGCTCTAAACAACTTGTTTCAAAATTCATATTAGAATGACATTCAGATTTTGAAAGCGACCACGCAAAGCACAATAAATGCTTTAAAAACATCCTGACATTTTCACAGAAACCGTGCCCCACTCAACTTAACCTTTCTGTTTCTTTTCTATTGCTCCCCCTCGAGCCGCCCACCGCCCTCCTTCCTCTCTCCTATGGCTCTAGCACCATATTGTGCTGCAGGGGCAAAATCTAATTGTGCAGAAGGAAACTTGGGCCCGAGGAATTGGCCAAAGCTTCTAGTGCTCGTTTATTATTTAACCAAATGCCAGAACAAGTGGCTGGTGCCTTCATGCACACCTCAACGTAGGTGGCAGTCATGTTCAGGGGCTGATGATATGGGTCTCCGTATTCATATGTCGTGGTTAACTTTATTATATGTATCTCTTTTTTGGCTGGAGGTGCCCTCGGATGTTTTTCTGTCGGCTAAACAATCGGCCTCTCAGTTTTAACAGAGTCAATTCTTTTTCGAAATTGTCTCTGCAAACCTTGTCCGTTCACGTTTAGTGCGAGTGCCCTTTTGCACGTCTTCTCTCTACTTCATTATTTGCTGCCCGCTCCTCAGCCCTTTTCAGACAGTCAACAAAGCCGCACAGCCAGAACCCCCCATAACACTCTCCCTGCTCCATCTCATCCCTCCTCCCTCTTCTGAAGAAAGGGCAAATGAATGATGCTCACTGTATCGACGCAAAAAAAACTTTTTGCCTCCGTCTCCCTCTCCTCCCTCCTCGCTAATGAGCAACACTAGCTCCATTGACCTACTTGTGGACTTAAAGGAAATCCAATCACAAATGCCTCAGGTCGCTTTCTTCCCACTTTGGGAGATTAAAAGATCCAATTCTCCCTGCCCATCTGCAATCATCATCATCATTTCTCCTTCCTCTCCTTCCGTCTGTCTGCTCCGCCGTCTGCCCCTCCCCTGAACCCGCTCCCCACCCCAAACCGACCGTCGCGCTCTCTTTCCCCCCTCCGTACTCCCTAACTAAGTTTTCAGGCCCTTTTACAAACTTGCTCTTTGTCTTTTCCGAAATCTAATGCAGAGTAGAGGAGAGCAGCCATGCAGATAATTATCTGCGGGAGGCAAGGGTGTTATTGGGACACAGCGGAGCTGGCGGACAGAATCTGGTGTAGTCGGCTGCAGAAGGACAGTGAATCATTGGCTGCAGCACTTCTATAAGGTATACAGACATGAAGAGTAACACACACACACACCTGTAATGTAAAAGAAAATGTCATTAGTCACAATTATTACTCATAATTGTACATCTCGATCACCTGTGATACACAACAACGCGCGCATTTCTCCACATCAGGTTATTGGAGAAAAAGAATTGTCTGCCAAACACCATTAAAACAATCCTCCCAAACATACAAACACACAGCAAAGACTCACACTGTGCCTTAAATGACAGCGGGGTGCTGAGCGACTGTTAGCTTTGCCTATTATCATGGTGTTTGTGTGGCTTCATGCATACTGTGCAGTAATAGAACACAGTGACCCAGGCTCCAAAGGAGGTCTGCAAAACAAAATCCCCCACCATCTCAGCATGCGATTCAGCTGTTTACTGCATCAGTGGGAAAAGTGGCCTGGACCACAACAGCAGTGGCAGCAGTAGAAGCAAATCTCTTAAAGCTACAGTGTGTCACATTTAGAAGAACGTATTCACAGAAATTGAATTTATTGTCTATAATTGTGTTTTCATATATGTATAATCACCTGCAACAAAGAACCAATGTTTTTTTCAGTAACGTTGCATGAGTTAAATATAGTAACATTAGGTGGACCCGACCTCCGTGTGAGTCGCCATGTTTGTTACGTCGTGTTGTGCAGCGTTCCGGTGCCACTGCAACTCAGGATGTCGGAAAAAAATCACCATCTCGACTTCCGAGCGGTATTCAATACAACGGTCCAGAATAGGCTGCATTCGCAACATGGAATGGAATTAGCAGTGCGCCACCATAAAGTGTCCCCTGTCGGATGCTCAGTTGGTTTCGGTTCGCAACTTTACCACCAGATGCCGCCAGAAAAGTACAAAAATTATACACTGGGGCTTTGAATTTTGGGCCTGTCGTCCTGTCTCATGATTCGTTTCAGTGGTGCGATTATTCCCTTAAATTGACAGGAAACATAGCAAATATGCAATATGTAGAAAATATCTGAAAAAAATCACTTCCTTAGTAATTTTTCGAAATATGTTCCATTAATTCACACTCACAATGGCAAACACCACTGCCAATGCAGAATCCTGTGTATTGTTGTCTCAAACTTTTGCCAAAGCAGATTTTGCACAGAGAACAGAAGCTTGGCAGAAATTTGTTTATTTGCTACCATGTTGAAGCAATTTTCTAGAGGGGGTATAAAACCATATTGTTAAGAAGTAACAATCAGCAATCATTTGGCAAATTTGAATCTTTGTAATAACAAAGATCGTGTTAAAATGAATATTTTGTAGAATTACTATGCTTTGGTTTTTATTCCAGAGCTAGCTAAAGCCATAATCTTGTCTTCGGACCCGAGGTTTGCACAACAGTGGAAGCTGAGTCAAGGAGGGCTTGACAACAACACTGTTCTGTAGCTATAAGCTATAGACAGCCAGAGATCCCAGGGTTTATCCCAATGCGCTAAAGTCCAAAAACATGCTGCTTTCCCAATTTCAGATTTGGTCAAAAGGCCACGATCACACCCAGGCAAGTGACAGAAACAATGACTAACATCTGTTGCTAGTCGAGCTAGCTTCAAAAGACAATAGCCAGCTGCCACGTACCAAATGGGCACTAAATCACAAAATGAATGCAGATTTATTTATGGGACAGATACAATAATATCATTATAATTGATGTCTATTTTTTTTTAGCTTTAACTGGTCAAGCACTTTGCTTGCTTGCTCGCCTGATGGTACACCACTGTGTACAGACAAGATGTCAATAAAGTTGGCCATTACATATTTTGCCTTGTAGAATTAGATGTGCAGCCAGCGATGTCTGAATGGTCTGGTCAGCCACTATATACTGCATGTTCCCCCATGTCTCAGATTGTCAGGTTAGTTAGTGATACTCACTTCTCTTTAGTTGATGCTTGAGTTTAGTTCTGTTGTGTTAATCGCTTTTATGGGCCCAGTATTATTGTCTCCAACATTTCTGTCTTTTACTCATTTATTTTTTTAATAAAGAAAAAAGGTTTCAAGAAACCAGCTGTGTCTCTCTTTGCTTTATCTGCTCTGCCCCTGACAAGCAATAACCAACATCCCTTTACCTTGTTCTAGTAAAATATAATCATTGCCAATAGTCAATTCTAAATATAAAAATAATATATAGAATATATCTATATATATTAGGATAAGATGCATAAGTTAATTTTTTATGTTCTTTAAGAGTTAGGGTGTCCCACAATATTATCATTTGACAGGGACACTTAAAAGCAGCCTTTAATTGTCATGTCCTCATTGAGTCTGAGTTGGATATGAATGAAAAAAAAAGAATGACACAGACATGAGTAATGAAACGAGATGGGAAAAGTTTTTCTGATTTGGTTCTGTATGTTTTTCTTGCACATGCAAGAGATCTGCAATAGCGAATAAACTTTTTAACGCGAGACAAATCAAACTAACCTTTACCCAGAGGGAGGAATGGATAAACATGGAGAAAAGTAAGGGAATTTGTGATTTTCAGATGAGTAAATTTGATGAGTAATTAAAAATGATCGGCATAGAACTTGATCAAAAGTAAGTCAACAGGTAAGACACTCTCATATGACTGAACAGACACAAGCCTACAAAGTTATTTTCACCTCACCGCACCCACTCAATTTGCTCAGACATGGGCACTGGGCCCACTTATTCTCATAGCTGGACTCAAAAAGCGAATACCATGAATTGCCTGAGTCGGTGGAGTGATAGCTCCACGACTCACGCTTTTGACAAGAATCCTTCCCTTGGCAAATTAGTGGCAGAAGACAGCAAAAATAAATTTCATTTATGTGAAACACCCCACCATGTCTTTGCTCTCTCTCGCTCTCTGTGCGAAAATGAAAAAAATAAAATAAAAATAAAAAGACACCTCTTCCACTGCTGGACTGAGTGTATTCGCGCTCCCTGGTGAAACTGCCTGTTCTCAACTGTGTCCTTTTTATTTACTTTATTTTCCCCCCATAACCTCACTTCCCTTTTCTTTTTTTAATTATCTGATTGATCCCTGAACATTTACTGCCCCAATCTACGGTGCGTGCAGGAATATTCTTAGTTTGATTGTGTGCTTCTCTCTGTTCCGTTCATAGACATAATGGTCTGCCAATAGGCCCACGCTGGGGAGTTATTCTATTTTTTACTTGTAAACAAAAATCAATATCAGCCAGAGCCTTCATTGCATTTTCTGTGTGTGTCTTCGGCACATTTGGCCTGTGTGTGTCTTCGCAAAGTCTTTTTTTTTCTCGGTCTACATTTAGAGGAGTTGGTTTAAGGACATTTCAACATGAATGACATGTTCAACAGCATACCATTGCCTTTGATTCATGTTCTTCGGGAGGTACACCACGCTGGTGCCTAGCACAACTTCTTCCCCCCTCCAGAACAGCCTTAAAAGATTCAAGGAAAAGATGCTGACAACAGCTAGACAAATCACACAGTTCCTCATTTTGATGATTGAAAAATGCTGCACGCATCCCATTCTACCTGATTCCCAAAATCACATACATTACGTCAAGCTCAAATGAAACGGCTGTCTTTTTTTCTCAAACAATTTCAAGATGATTGTGTGTTTCAGGACACATTATCCTGCAGGACGTTTCTAGTGTAGCCAAGATGTGCCCATTTAGCTTCATTTTCCCATTTTTACCTGACAGTCAGAGAACCCAAATTGATTTGGTCGGTCCAACTGAAAGTCTGCATTTTTGTCAAGGATTCTGTGTGATTTTCATGAACAGCATCTCAACGTGTGCTGTCCGCTTGATTGCATCTCTGTTCTTTGCCGATGACACAATCCTATGACTCTGGTCAAGCTGTGACCTCCAGTCCTAACGAGAGAAGTTTGCCCAAAATCAAGAGATGGGGCATGCGTACTTTTTTAACTTCTTGGACCCTTGACCCTTTTCTTTTTTATAAACCCTAACCACGTGTCAGCCTCAGGATTCATTCACTGTCAAAGTCCTGCATTTTGTGTGCAGCGCTGTGTGAGCGGATGTGATTGGCCTGCTCACATCACACATGCTCCCCGCTCTCTCTCTAAGTCACATACCCGTTCTCACTGCTATTAGAATGCGGACACATGCGACTTAAACCACCTCCAGGTGTGGTTTTTGAGATCCGATCTCAATGGGTCCTCAATGCGTCCTGAGAGTGTTTTCACCTGTACTTAGAGCTGTCCACTTGTGATTGGATGACTCAGGACAGATGTTACTGCCAGGTGAAAACGGGGTCAGAGACACACAGCCAGCCCTCTGAATCTCCACTCTTGGTTTGAAAATGTGCAACCATGTCATCGACAAAATGATTCAAGAATCTATTTTGCAAGGTTTCATCTTGAACATTGGAAAATATATATTTGTTACATTTTTCAATTGGGTCATGACTTTGTAACCATTTGTTCCCAACTCGATAACATTGTTCGCAAGGTTACGAGGGGATAAAGAACTGTGAGACCTTTCGTAGCTACAATCAGCTTCCCTTTTCACCCAGAGGCTGTGTGGTGGAAGAGCTTCTCTGACAATTAAAACTGTTCAATCCTTGCAGTGGGAAAAAAAGAGACGGATATCGAGACGTGAAGAAGTGTCTTTTGTCTTTTAAAGCCCAGTGACTGAGCTGAACGTGTCTCCAATTTAATCAACTGCACCACAACTTCATTGAGTGATAAGTTGATAGTGTGTACTGTCTCATGCATGTCTGTCTGTCCAAAGTATGCTGTTGCCATTATTTTAATTGCCTCCCCTGTGATGAAGTTTCACTGAACTGTACTGAGGAGAACATGAATTGGACTGAAAATGTCCATTTCTGCCATTTCTGGGGGGCAGTGAAAGCTGTTTTTTTTTAATATAATTTAGGATTGGTGAACTCAAAAGGGTCTTATAAGTAAGATTGCCATTGTTCCATTTGAGTCATTGTTCTGTAATTTCAGCATGGCCCCCAATGCTGATGCAAGGTTGCCAAATAGTTTGTAAGTATTATGAATTCCGTGGGCTTGACATTCTTCCACTCTCTAAAATTTCAACTAAAGCATATTCAAAACAAAGGGTGAGCTTCAAAAGTTATGGATACTATAATTAAATTGAACTGAACTGGCTTTGTGTCACTGGCCAAAAAGGGATTATAATTAACGAAAGGGAAACTGGAAACAAGTTCCAAGCTCAGTGTTGCATTAACACTTTGAGAGAATTAGAGAATACACACTTTTTTAGCCACAGGAGCCTTTGGGGATAGCAGTGCTGGTCTGTTGGTTGGCCAACCGCACTGGGCCAACTTCAGGCCAAAATATCTCAGCAACTACTCAATGGATTGTCGAGGAATTTTGTAAAGATTTGTGTTCTTGGGAAGAGGAAGCTTTTAAACTCGTAGTCTTCAGAAACAGACCCAAGATACATCACTTAAAGGGGCAATAAGCAATTCTAAAGCGATAAACCTTTCGTAAAATCAGCTAATATTTCCTTAGCTGTTGGTTATGTGTGCGCCCTCCAAATAAATTTGGGTTTTCAGCTCAGCCCTGGCTCTGTACATCGAAAAAAAAAAAAAAAAATGGTGCAGACCGCACCCCAGCAACAGCTCCATGTCACGTCAGCTTTGTCCAGCTTCCACTCCCTCAGCAGATCGCTCTGGCGTCTTCCGCCTTGTGGGCCGCCGCCGACACCGGTTACCGTTGAATTTTGCGTCGTCACATGAGCAGGGAGATAGTTTCTCCAGGGCAGCTGCCTCGCTCCGGGACAGCACGGTCCGAGCCGGCTCTGAGCACGGTGAACAGAGAAGGTGGTTGGCCTGGCCATGCGTCACTCAGAAAACAGTCGGCCAATCCGAAGAGAGGCTCATAACGTATTAATTAGACAGGCCAAAATGGACCTGTTTCTTTGCAGAGCTCCTTAAAAAAAGGAATAAAACCATATTGAGATGTTTTTTGGTACCAAAAAAAACAAATTTATCTTTGTAAGGATATCAAAACTTCAAGTAAGTTTTGGCCTATTGGTTAGCGCTTCCGTCTCCCATACCCCAGGTCCCGGGTTTGCGGCCCGGCCAGAGCAGTAAAATCACAACAACAACAAAGAGAGAAACAAGCACACTCCAAAATCGCTTGTCAGTTTCACACAGCACCCTCTTGAGGTTTCATTCATTCGTCTTCGCACATATGCAGTAGTGCTCCCAAACACCTGTCAACAGACTTTTGTGTGCCTCTATAAGAAGAGAGCGAAGAGAGAAGAGGTTGGATTCTGAGAAAACTGTTGAGACTAGCGAGGTACCAGGACTTGAATACCATGTGGAAACATATTACTTGGGAAATTGATTATGTCATTGTGTCCCCCCTTAGTTATGCATGACATAACGGGATGGAAATAATCAAGTGGTTTGTCCAAGAACTACTCGATAGGCTGGGTACGGGGCGTTGGTGACATTTCTAGCATTTCCTCTGAAAACCGTCCAATCATTTGAAACTGTGAGATAACAATCAGCTCCACAGGAAACGGAGGTGAAATCACACCTCTCCGTGTGTGAGGAAAACAAATACATTTCACTTCGATGGGAGATCTATAATAAAAAACTGCAGGCAGGTCTTTCACCTCCCTGTAAAATCCTGTAATGCTGCATTTTGCTTTTATGCCAGGCACCTTTTAGATGTTCATGTCAGGAAATGTTTCAAATGGTGGACGAGTCACTGTGGACTACAACTGTTCCAACTGCAGGTGGAAAGAGATGGAGAGAAGAGGACGGGAGAGACGGGGGGTGGGAGGGGGGGGGGGGGGGGGGGGGGGGGGCAGCGAGAGAACAGGGGGATTCTCAGATGCAGGTGTATTTATAGCCAGTAAAGGAGACACACTCCGACCACACACGCCCACACACACACACACACACACACACACGCACATGCACACACACTGGAGGCTATCCTAGTAATGCTGTTAAATAATGCAACTGCTTTGAGATCTGAGGGACTGCTATTATATTAAGCTTGAGTGTGTGTGTGTGTAAGAAGACGCATATACATGTGAATGTGTCATTGAAAGACATAGACCTTCTATCTCCCAGCTCTGTAACGGTCTCTGTGTGTGTGTGTGTGTGTGTGTGTGTGTGTGTGTGTGTGTGTGTGTGTGTGTGCAGCTGTGTGTTTCAGACAGCATTCATCACATCCAAATGAATGCTTCCATCGTCATTCTGCTGTGCATTTGTAAGTGTGTGTGTGTGTGTGTCGCTGTTTGCAATCGTGTGTAATTATCCAAGCCGCTCCTCGATGTGTTTATATTAGAAATGTATGCTCCGCCACCAAACTTGCAAGGCCTCTTGTGCCCAATTAGGCAACTTCACTCTCTTGGCGTCTCCTTCATTGCTACACCCCACTGTCTCTTCGTCTGTTTTCACCCTGCAGCCTGAGAGCAAGGAAGTAGAATAAACCAATGTCAGGCTCGCAGCATCAACGGAAAAGGTATGTTATGGTCCCCGGTGGCGCCCCTCGTGTTACAGGTGTGGGAAATGTCGAGATTTCCGGTGCAAGACAGCAGACGGCCGACACCAGCAAATGCATACCGTTCACTCTTGGTTCTTTTTGCCCTGACATTTTAGAGAATGACAGAAGGACGAGAGGAGAAGTGCGAACGATGAAGACGAGACTGAAAGACAGGAGGAGCAGGACAGGCAAGAGTGAAGGAGGGAGTCGGATTCTCTGCTCACCTTTTTAACTAGTCAGTGGATCTGTCTGTAGGAGAGGGGATACTGACGCTGATAGCAGGTTGGGTCCCTGCCAGCTGGCCACGGCACGTGCACACACACACACACACACACACACACACACCTGCTCTTTCTCCCAGGGTGCACTGAGACATTCTGTGACCTTGGTAGGGGCAACAAACTGTACAGCCCTAACAAGGACACACACACACACACACACACACACACACACACACCACCTGCTCTCATCTAAAAGGTATAGTGTTGTCATTGACCTGTTCAGAATTCTGCGGGTTGGTTTGTGAGTGTGTTTAATTTAGTGTTAAAAGGGAACAGTGTGGAACTCCAGTGACCTGTTCCACTTTGTCTACTGCAGAGATAAAAAGAAAATAATGTTGCAGTGTGTGTCTGTGTGTGTGTTTAAACCACAGAACTGTCTAAAACGCTCATTAACGTCACTACGTGAAGCAGAATGCAGAGACGTTTCTGTAATTACTGATGTTTAGGATTTTTTTAGGGCCTGGATTTTATCCTTCAGGTGCATGACATTAACATTCTTTGCAATGACTCACACACACACACACACACACGCACGCGCGCACGCACACACACAAGCTGTTGATTGGACGTCAGAGTGCATTAAGTCTGTGTTTCTGTCAGGGTATGAGCGACGGAGAAAGGCAGAGACAGAGAGTGTTCGTGCCGAGGTTTCTGCCAAACAGATGTTCATCAACATTTCAGAGTGTTCCTGTGAAGCCATTAGACGACATTACCAAGAACACACTAATTATGTAGGTGCATGGGGAACTGAGGGGAAGCAGGTCACACACACACACACACACACACACACACACACACACACAGCTAGGTGATAATTTCCTCGTGCTCATCACTATGAGTGCCTCGTTTTACTAAGAGGTATAATCACGTGATCCACTGTAATCGTAAGACACAAATATTGATTAAACCTGGCTGAAAAAAAGGGATATATTTTTTTTTCGGTCTGTTTTTTTAGTGTGATGATGTGAAGTGGTTGCCAAGGTCGTGGACTTTACTTCTGAAGATTTCACTGCAGTCATGGCTCTGAATCTGACGAGAGAAAGTAAAACAGGAAACAGCAGAAAGGTTCAAACTCAAGGAAAGTAGAAGTTCAAACAAACAGCTCCAAAAAAAAAAATATATATCCAACAACTGAAAAACATGTACGTAAGTATTCAAACCAAGTCCAAAACCGGTCGAGAACGGGGGCAGATCCTGGCACAAACAACGAGAGTATTTCCAAACTGTAATGATGTGCATAATGCAACATGCTTCCAAGGTTCACATCACCAACGTCCACGGCCTCCCTGCCCTTTGTTGCAGGCCATACATCTCTCTCACCCCAGTTTTCCTGCTCCTCTCTGCACTGACTTTCAGAATAAAGACCCAAATGGTGCCAAAAAGAGAAGAAAAGGAATGTATTTTAACACTCGAGGTTTGTACTTGAAAGACAGAGCTTTTTAATGCAAGTTTTTTCTATTCAAAGATTCCTTCAGTAGATGGTAAATAGAAGGCAATAATAAATTCAAGAGTGCCAAAAAGTTTTATTTATTTTTCAGTCTTGTTTAGCTTCACTAAATTAAAAGATGCAGGGTGTTGAAAAAAAATCGTTTTTATTTTTGTTTCCTTGAATGAGGAGCGTCATGTCACAGCAGCTTCTTGTTAGACATCATGTGATTTTAAACCAACACAGTTTGATTGAACACAATTTTTCCATTTGTGTCTCCTTTTCACAAAACTAGGCCTAGTATTTCTAACAGTGGGTCCCTACAATGGAACTGTGAATGGATGATTATTTGGCTTGGTCAAAGTAATAGATTTCAAAATAGCTTGTTCACTGAGAGTTAGGTGATGAGATTGCTACCATTGTGATCTGTCCATGTGATATAAGGCTACAGCCAGGGGCTGATTAACCGTAATTTGTGTCAAAAATTGCACCTCTCTTACCTACAGGAAGTGAAATGTGAACATGCAGACTATAGGTTTTTTTCTCTCATCATTTCAGACAACTGTCCATAACTCTGCGCAGACAAGTGATAATCAAGTGTACATCCATAGCTACGGGGTCATCAGGTAATACTCCTGTTTTTTTAAATCCCTTACAAGCATCCGTCAATACTGCAGCCAGTTTTTCACTTTTCATAGTCTGAATTACCAATGTGCACTCAAGGCAAACAATTAATCTCACATCCAAAACTGTCTCATAATAAACTCATTCAAACAGAACACTGGCAACAATTCTCAGTCAGAAAAGCGAACACTGTCACGAATAACACACTGACTTAAAAAATACAGGGAGCATAAATCACATAAATCATGGAATTATATCACTGATGTTTGAATTATTTTTCACATAAAGCAGTGTTACATTATAGAATAATAAAAACACATTTGACCTTATTAGCTGAAATAAAGTAAATGTAATAAGAAAGAATCAGACATTGCTTCAATATCCTTTATTTATATCCTCCTTGAATATTGTAATTTACTTGTGCAAATAAAAGGTTGAAACAAAAAAGATAAAATTCCAGGGCTGCAATTAAGATTACAAAAAAAGCTGTACCGCATAATCAATCATTACTGTACAGTGCTGTCAGGGTTCTAGTCCTATCTCCCTCTCTGCTGCATTTGGCCACAAGTTCTCACCAACATCACTGCTCCTAAACCCACAGGCACTCAAAGTGGGTGTCAGCAAGTGGGGAGTACAAACTAAGCACTGACTGACCACCGTTACCGTTACACATGCTGTGCACAGCAAAACAAAACATGCAAGAACTAAATCCCCTTCCAAACATCTGTGCTTGGAGACATTCTGAAAATATATAATATATATTATATTATATATAATAATACAATTATATTTCTGCTGCAGGCTGTAGCCTTATATGGACATATATGAAAGTATTGATTTTATAATCTAATTCCCAGCAAGAATTAAACATATTTTACAAAAATGTCAAACCATTTCACTATTTTATGATTATTCAAAAAGTTGTGCCTGGTTGTAAGGTGGTAAATAGTTCAGAGGGGTTTGACCAGATGACACTAATTTGAGTTGGCAGCCTTTGTCTACTCATGTCATCTATTAGGCTCAGAAAGATTTTTATTGTCATTAAACTCATGTATAATGAAATTTCACATGGCCTCTCTCATACAGGAATATAAACAAGAAATTAAAGTAGTAGACGACAAATGGAAGGAGTAGTGAACGAATAAGGCAAAGTGACGCTTGCGCAAGTATGTGTTTAGAAGTGAAATAAAAATAAAATACACTGGTAAAAATAAATTTCATTTACAAATTTACAGAGGAATGTATTTACAGAGGTAGAATGCTGTGATTGGTGTCTCAGTCCCAAGGGTGAGGCTGTGTGTGTGTGTCCGTGTCAAAGTCTTGTGTGTGCGGGCTCACAGTTCCTGTGTTCTGTTTGGGGAGGGAGGGGTGTGATGGAGGAAACAGCTATTGCGAAGAAGCTGTTCCTCAATCTGTTGGTGTGGGATCTTGTAGTCCTGAACCGCTTGCTGGAGGGCAGCGGTTTCGATCAGCGAGTGTCCGGTGTGTAAAGTCCCTGACGATGGTGCTGGCTTTCTTCCTCAGGCAACCGCAAGAAACCTACTCTCGACCCATCTGATGTGAAAAACTACAGACCGTTCTCTCTTTGACCATTTCTTTCTTAAACACTTGAACGTGCCATCTTCTGTGTCTGAACCCCGCAACCTCACTACTGGGGTCCCTCAGGGCTCTGTTCTGGGCCCCATCCTCTTGTCTTTGTACACCAGGTCACTAGTCATTCACGCACACAGATTTTCCTACCATAGCTGGGCAGATGACACCCAACTCATGTGGTCCTTTCCACAATCCAATCTAAAACCCAGGTATCAGCGTGAATCTCTGCATGTCTGGCTGACATTACTCAGTGAATGTCAACGCACCACCTGAAGCTCAATTCTGGACAAGACAGAGATGCTTTTCCTCCCAGGGAAGGTGTCTCCCACCAACGACCTCTCAGTCACCATTGAGAACTCTGTGGTGACCCCTGCTCAAACTGCAAGGAACCTGGGTGTGACACTGGACGACCAGCTGTCCTTCGCTGCCAACATCGCAGGGACAACCCGCTCCTGCAGATTCCTCCTCTACAACATCAGGAGGACACGTCCGTTCCTCACCGAGAAGGCGACGCAGTTATTGGTGCAGGCTCTTGTCATCTCAGGCCTGGACTACTGCAACTCCCTCCTAGCTGGTCTGCCTTACTCCCTGAATTTATCATATGAATAAAAAAAGAAAAAACCTAAAATGAGCTACTGAAGCTGTTTTTTTTTTACCTATTTGACAAATGTTTATGTACTCTTTTGATTCCTGCACTTTTGGGTAACATCTACATGGTTGAATGCACTTACTGTAAGTCGCTTATGACTGGCATAGATGGCGTCCAGGTGTTGGAGCTCCATTCCAACAATTCGCTGGGTCGCCTTTACAACACGGTGAAGGTCTTTTCTCTCGGTGGCTGTGAAGCTACAGTATCTCTATTGAACCCCTACTACTTTTACAGCTACTCTTTACTGGATGATTATTTTTCTCACCGCCTGCACTCACACACAAACGCACTCACTCACACACACACACACACTCACACACTCACACACAAACGCACTCACTCACACACGCACACACACAAACCTCTTTCTTCTTCGCTCCGTGCCTCACCAGCATCTGTCTAATTCAGTGGTTGGGCTTGTGGTTAGCAGCAGTAGGGTTTTTATGATCACCCTCTGAGTACACAGTGACCTTGAACATTATTCACTCACAATGGATGGAGCTGTCCACACTGCAAGTGCTGTGGGCCGTTGCGAGTGTGTTTCTGTGTGTGTGTGTGTGTGTGTTTGTGTGTGTGTGTGTGTGTACGAGAGAGAGTGGGAGGGAGGAAGAAAGAGTGAGTATACCAATTTAAAATGTGAGCAAAGGAGAGAGAATTTGAACTGGAGGGAGTATTGTTCCATTAGTGGTGATTTAATGAATGTAAAAGTGTATGTGTGTGTGTGTGTGTGTGTGTGTGTGTTACAATAACAGGTGAAATTATAGTATATTGATCAATAAAGAATGAATAACTTCAATTCGTTTTTCTTTTTACCATAACTATCATAACAATGGTAACCAGACGTGAGCTGTATGGCCAACAGTATGTGGACAAACCTTTGTGCTCTGACTGTTTTTCATGGTTTGACCCATAGCTCCTTATGTCTCCAACAGCCATAAAATAAATTTTTTTTTAAATGTGTTATTAAGGTAACACTTTCTATGAAGCCCATATCTATAGTGCATTATGACAGCATCCGTAGTGCATTATAATGCATTCATAATGTTTTATAACTGTCCTCATAAACACACATAATGCATTCTGATGCACTATATCAACAGTCACAAGACATTATAGAGGTTGCCTATAATGAATTATAAATTCAAGTGTCATGGATGCATTTGAAAATGTATCCACTTTAGGAATAGAACCTCAAGATTTAAAAACTATATGTATTTTCAGCATATTAAAATCATCTGGCACCTGGATGGAAAGTGTCTTCATTCAGTGTCTTACACATGCCTTATTCTGTACAAATGAAGTTTGACTGAATGTATTTCGTCTTTTTATTGCTTTAAATATATCATGTCATTTTTACATCTTGAGGTTCCATTCCTAAAGCGGATACATTTTACTTGTAATTCTCTGCATTTTGCCATCTTGTAAGATAATCACTTGTGACGCAGCTTAGCTTTTTTTGGATGTATGCAAAAACACTACACTTTACTTAACACCAACAATGAAACATTATAATGAAGCATGAATCATTATAGCTGCATGAATATGTGCTTCACATTACTTAACGCATACAATGAGGACCTATGATACTGCATGGAGTATTTTGGCGTACTATGAGTCCTTACTACAGTGGATTGTTGTGGTGTGTTTAGGTTGTCATAATGTCTTATAAACCCATCATGCAACCTCTCGTTTATAAATAGTCAAAAGCATCCAAAAGACACTTGAATATATAATTCATTATAGCCAGCATCTATAATGTCTTGTGACTGTTGATATAGTGCATCAGAATGCATTGTGTTTATGATGACCGTTATAAAGCATTATAAATGCACTGTAGCTGATAATTGTTAAGTGGCATTGAAGACTATTGACCACACCAACATTTAAACTGAGCAAAGGGACTAAAAATCCCTCTGAGAATTGTCATATAAAGGCACTGTTCACAACATCTCCGATCACAAGTGGACAGCTCCAAGTACAGATGTTCACACATCCATGACGCATTTGAGAAACCCATGACTCAGACCACATATGGCCGTAATCTCTCAGCAGTGTGAAAACAAATACGTCCTGGGCCACTCTGAAAGACAGGACGTCATCTGCCCTGCAACAGATTCATAACCGAAAATATCTTTACACTTCTCAGCGTTACCCATTCTCTGATTTATTTGTGGTGGCTCACAACAATATCAACACTGACCTCCACATATTGATTTTCAATTTTTTTCTTTCTCTAGTTCAAATGAGAAAAATGTAGACCTGAGCGCAGTGCATTCATTCACTCAGCCCCCTCCTGGCCCTGCCGTCTTCCCGTCTCTCTCACACAAACACATTGACAAACAGACCGCCTGTCATAGTCAGACAGGCTAAGAACAACAAAGCATTTGGTCTTTGGGAACAGCAACGATGTCCATTTTTATTTGCATATAGAGCGGGAGAGTGAGATCCAATCACAAGTGGGTGCTTGTGACACGTGGAGATGCATTCTAATGTCAGAAGTGAGCTGACATCGCTGTAAAGTAGCAGCCAAGACACATGGTAATGCCAGGTATGAATCACTTCTACACAAATGGATAAAGGCCGACTGAATTACACACTGATGCAGGTGGGCAGTCATGCCTTTACGAGAAGAGTAAAAGCTATTTTTTGTCCTTGTGCTGTCAACTGATTTTTGTGTGGACTTTTCACCAGTGAATGTTTGTGTGGTGGTGACTTGTTCAGTCCACATCAACCCCAGGGTGAAAAATCACAGCCTTCTCCAGTTGAACCAGGTTTTAACCTGTTTATCCTGCTGCCACCTCGACCCAACTCCAGGTGGGTGGAAGAAAGTGGACGAATGAATGAATGCATCCATCATAAGTGGGATGAATGCCAGCAGATGGAACATCAACTGAGAGCCAGTCCTTATCTTCCAACATGTCCAACATCAGTAGGCTCTTCTTAGTGTGTATATATATATAAATATATATATATAGATATAGATATAAAATGCATATCAGTCATTGAGGAAGGTGAAGAAAGCAGCGCTTTGTCTGCAGAGACAGAAATAGAGACTCCGGCCTTATGACCTGGATATGGTCTTAAATATGGACATTTTGAGGGTAGGGAAGTATTTAAATCTTTGAAAAATATTTTACGAGTGACAGCCAAAGCCCGGGAAAAAAAGACAATAGTCTTTAAGACATACCTCCTGGCATTATACCGTATATGGCGAGAAAATAATGCCTACCAGCATCAGCCTGTCCTCAATAATTGGAATATGAAACTTTCATATTGATGCTCTTCTACCTCTTTATGTCCACCACTGGAAGTATGAGTAGTTTGTCCACCTCAGTGCAGATACACACACATAAAGCCAACCAACCAATCCACACATACACACACACACAAACACCTGCCTTGTTATAACACCAATCAGTCAGCTGTCAGAGGCGGAGCGGGTTTATGGCAGCTATATGGGAGGTGAAGCAGCACTCGGTAGTCCATTTGGCTGCCCATATAAATGACTCATCTTTGTGTGTGTGTGTGTGTGCGTGCGTGCTTGCATGTGTGACACTGAGTGACTATGTAGCTTACCACTTGGAATTTATGTGTGTAAAATGCTTTTCACATAGCCATGCAAAGCTCTGATTGTGACAGTGTATGCCTGTGCGTGCACGTGTGTGTGTGGCGGTGCTTCCATAACCGTGTGTCGGCGGGGCACATAACTGTCTTTTCTGTCGGGCGGCGTCGTCGATGAAGTGAACTGTGAGTCTGTCTCTGCACCATTTGCGGCGTAAGATACCAAGTAACAGTTCGAGACACAGAGAGCTGAGCACAGGGGAAGAATGGAGGGATGAGAGGGGTGTCAAATAGAGATAAGAATGAGGAGAAAGAAGAAAGACCGACAGAATCGAATTGTTGAATCTACACAATGCCTTTTTTAATCTATGTTTCCTTTTCTTTTCACCTTGAGATGAGATCATGTCAACCTCCCTAATTGGCTTATCTTGACTATGGCATTTCCTGAGGAATTGGCCCCCTGAAAGGACACAATCCATCCACCCATCCACCCATCCATCCATGATGGAGGCAGTCTGTCTGAAGTTTCAAAGTGCAAACAAGCAAATGGGCTTTCTGCAGCGCAAGACTTCCCAGGAAACTGCCAGTCGCTGAAGTTCCCAACTTCTCAGTGGCCTTCCTCAGGCGTCGCTGAACAAGTGCCGCCCATTATCTATTTATCAAAAAGTACAAAAAATCCTTCTGCCAGTGTAATTCTCATGCCATTCTGGGAATCTCTGTGCAGACCACAGAAGGGGACCCTTTTTTCATCCAGAATTCAGAAGCTCAAATAACAGTAAATGGCAGAACAAGAGAGAGAGAGAGACATTGATACTGGACAGAGCAGAAAGAGAACACTTTAAAGTCCCAGCGAAGCTGTAGTGAGAGCGTTTTAGCCTCGCAGATTATCCAGAAGCATGCACGCTGAAGTCTTCAAAGAAGCGACTAATAGTCGAGTTGCTGACAATCAGCAGTTGTGCGTTTTATTTTAGCAACGGGGTGTTGGGGGAGTCATTTAGTTCATTTTATTCCATGTCCAACGATTCCAAGAGATTACACAGAGACCAGCAATTAGCCTCAGCCATGGGCCATTATGTTCACAATTGTTCTCCGGGGATCCGGCGTGGTTGCACGGTTGCAGAACAGCAGAGGTGTAGCGAATGCGAATACGCAGGTATGTGGTGTTTATCCACCTCTGGGCAGAGGGGTGAACCATATATCAACCTTAAAAATGGCCACAGACTCGTATCAGTGCGTCTTGCAGAATAAAGGCAGGGCGTTCGGTCCTTCATGTACAGTAATATGTGGTGTTAACTGTGAACGGGAGACTCAAGTCTTTAGGGCAGAGCTTCCCCACGGGCAACATAAGCACCGGGCCTGGGGAGAGGCACCGGCTGGAGGACAAACTCGTGGAACAAATAACTCAGTGGCGCTCAGGAAGTCAGGTCCATTAAAGCTACAGTATAACCACCTGCCAAGAGCCCACTAGAACACTGCGGAGCACACAGAAGAACTAAATTGTGCCTCTCTGAACAATACAGAACAAAAATGGATTTATAAAAAACGGTTCGTGCTGGGGAATTCTTCCCGCCAATGACGCTGCGGTACAGTCGTGGTCTGTGCAGCATCTTCGACATCATCGTACTCCCGTTTTACAAGCATCTGCCTTCTTCACGTGAGTGTAACCACAGTATGAATCAAATTTGGTTGGATAATGTCGTGGGATAAAAACTGTGTGAGGTTAGCAGTTCAGCACAAGTTACCATGGTGTTTTATCCTGAGAAACAAGTGAACCAGCTTCACGGGAGTGAAAACCCAGAGTGAAACATGAAGTTGCCTCGAGAACCGCAAATCCTGCTTGCCACTGTGCTGTGGGCGATCTTGACATAATGGCAACAGGATCCATTATTTACTGATTATTGAAATATTGTGAGTGTGTGTTTGGCTACACTGTAACACAATCACCAGTTGGTCTGGTGCTAGAAATGAATCAAATTGACATTAATGTGGCAATGGGTGTAACAATCAATCGGGGCTGAAATGTTATGGGTTATTACAGTATACTGCTATATCTACAGACTTATGAGAAACCAATTCAAAGGTTTTCATATAAACTAAGAGAAAAATACTTTTGTGCAAATGATCAATATATGCTGACCTCTTTGATTTCCAGTGACCCCATGGCATTTTACCACAATACCTCCCTGAGGACAACCTTTGTATTTGTTGCATCGCACCAAGTAAGTCTCCAAAACCGGCACGTGTCAGTGTGGTATCTCATCAAGACATTAGACATTTAGCTTTGTTAAAAAAAAAAACTGTACCTCCATAAAGCCCAGTTTTAGCGGCAATATATTATAAGTGAAAATCTCAACTTGTGCTTTTTCCCCCTCATGTGTCACAATAGGTAATTCATGTACAGGGGCTCTGAGTGTGCCATTTTCAGTGAATAAGAACAAAGAGTACAGGGTAAGAAAACGATCACTGCGTCATTGTCTGATACCACTTAGTTGCACACTGGTTGTCTCCTTGATTTCATTTCGTCAAATGAAACAGACAACATCCTTTCGGGCTCAGTCAGAGTCTTTTTTAACCTGCTTATTTTTTTCCCCTGACGAAACAGTTGTGGCACACTTCAGATCACACACACACACACACACACACACACACACACACATACATTTGATTACCAACAGTGAACATGCTGCTTTATAACAGTGCCAGCACTATAACAGGGCTCAGGACTCATACCCCCCCTGCTGCCATGAACATTGGATGGAGAAAAATGTCAAATGGGGAAAATTTCTAGTTGTTCCTACCTGGAGCGTTCTACCACCTGTGCCCTGGCGGGGTCAGCCCTATGTTCCTACAGCACAATGGTCCCACAGCCCTATGTTCCCACATTTCTAGGACATTATCAAAATTAGGGTTAGGGTTACGGCTGTGAAATCTGACCTTTCCATATATACATTCAATTTCAGATCATGTACTCACACATAAAGGATTCTGAGTTTTGTTGTTAGTTGATGGTCCTCTATAATTTACTTCAGTACACAAATGCAATTAATCCTCTATGCCCACTGCTAACTTGGGTGTTCTGTGAACACAAGTTGCTCCTCTTCTGCTGAATATCCAACAGAGCAGCCACTCAAAGTCGTTCCTTACCCAGTGCTCGATGAATGTGTTATTTTGAACACAACTCTGGGATTTATATTCATAAAGGCACTTGCAGTTACTACCAGTTACAAATGCTATTGCCAAATCAACCTGCAATTTTAAAAATTAACAATTTGTCTTGAGGAATTTAGGCTGGACTCAGAACGCCGAGGCAGACTAAGATTTAAAAGGTTTATTGTCATGGCAATGAAGGGGATTCAAACTGTCTTTCTCATGATCTAGGCCGGATATGAGTTGGTTAATGGAGCCGGATTTGGAACCAAACTGGTGCCCAGGGCTCCAACTGGACACATTCAAAACACTAATCAAAACACACCTCTTCAGATCAGCTTTCCACATACAATAGACTTACATTTCTCACCTGATGGTTACTGGTTTTATTGTTTTTAATTGCTTTTAATATGCTTGTTTTATGTGTTGGTTTTATTGCTTATCTGTTTTTAATGTGATGTATGTTACTGTAAAGTGTCTTTGATTATCTATGAAAAGCGCTATATAAATAAAATGTATTATTATTATTATTAACAGATGATCCGTAGCAGAGAGGTTTGCTTTGGCGAAGGTTCCGGACTGAGTTGGCAGACCAACACGAGGCTAGGTATAGCAGATGGTGGACAGGAAGCTGTAGGTGAATGTGGCGCACTGGTAAACTGGTATTACCACGTGAGCCAGCAAGAAAAAATAGTGTCGATTAAAACTAGCAGAGTCGGGGCATTGTGTGACCACACCGTGACTGAACAATCTGGTGACCGACTGCAAGGCCCGGAGCTTAAACACTGCCGGTCAGCTGCAGGCACGTGGGTGGTTGATTATTAGGAGGCCATGCCCAGCGACACACACACACACGATGGAAGAGGAAGAGTTTAAACACCTGAGCATATGGGGAAAAGGGAATGTGGTCCACTAACCATAACAGGGGCGGAGGGGCAGCGCATGGCCCAAGGTTGATCCAGATCAAATTTGGGAACGGACTTTAATAAACAGGCAGATTTTTTTCACTGTCCTTAACACGGGGACGTAGAGCATTAGTCTTGGCCCAGCCTCCCCCTACCCCTCGGTTTGCGCGTTTACATGTAGGGGTAGGGGTGTCTCAATTCCCTCTGGCATCGAGGGGAAGGGCTAATGGCCCTCCAGACGAAGATTTTTCCAGAACCCCACTCCCAAACGGAGGGCTGTGAGATATGCATTGCGAATCACCAGCAAGTCGGCTGAAAACATGTCCAAGGCGACCAAAGAAACTCACAAATTGGTGTGACAACCTTTGTCCGTGCTTTCAATGTATTATAGCACTTTTATCCGTAAAAGATTGAACAAAATCACTAGTCGCAAGAAACAAAATCGCTGGTCGCAAAGCAGCATTATGTGTTATAGTATTACCATGTATGTAACGTTATCAACTAACGTGATGTGCTGTTTCGTTGTTATAAGACCACGGGGTAATTTTAGTGTGATTCACCTGTCCTGTCATGCCCAACTAATTAGCATGTTTGTTTTTTGAATATTCTGGCTATGTCACCATAGTAACTGCAACAGCGTCTTTACAATGATATCGCCGTCATTCCAGGCATTTGAATCTCCCATGAAGAAAACATTGTGTCTTCCTGCGTGATGACATCATCACCGGATCATTACTACAACCCCATCCATCGAACACATCACCCCTGTCCTCCGACAACTGCACTGGCTGCCTGTCAAATTCCGCATAGACTTCAAAGTTCTCCTCCTCACCTTCAAGTTTATCCACAACATGGCACCTCCTTACCTCTCTGACCTCCTCCACGACTACACACCCACCCGCACCCTCCGCTCTTCCTCTTCCATGCTCCTCACCACACCTCCTGCTCGGTCAACGTCCATGGGGTCAAGAGCGTTCAGCCATTCGTGACACTGATTTTCTCCCCACTTAAAAAACCTGTCTCAAAACACACCTTTTCCGTTTGGCCTACTCTCTGTAACTTTTTAGAAATGTTTTAGTATTTAACTGTGCTCTATTAGTCCGTCGCTGTTGTTTATTGCTCTGTATTTATGCCTGGTCTGTTTTTACTGTTGTGCATCTGTATTTATCTTGTAAGGTGTCCTTGAGTATCCTGAAAGGCGCCCATGAATAAAATGTATTATTATTATTATAGGGGTAGATTTTCAACCCCTTTCCCTTGTAACTCTGTTTTCAATGGGATGGGGCAAAGGGGTAGTGGTAAAAATGAGAAATGGGATTGGGCCTGTGACTGACAAAAGTTCGAGTGAAATACAATTATTTATTACGTTTGATAAAATCGTTGAGCGACGCATAAGAGAGCAGCCGGGCACGGGAATTAAAATACAGTTATTTTTGAAGTAAGTGTGTGTCAGAGAATGAAGTGCTCATCATGAGTCCGGACTGTGTGTGTGTGTGTGTCTGTGTGTGTGTGTGTGTGTGTGTGTGTGTATGCTTTGTGCCAAGGGAACTTACTGGGGTAAAGACACGTGTTACAGTTTAATAGCGCCATCCGTTAACATTTGCGTGCTCGAAATGACACCCGTGATTTCAAGCAGCCACCAGTGAGGACCAGTCACAGACAACGTATGGATGTGCACTCCTCATTGGCGCGCATTATTTTTTAAAGGTGACATTTCATGCAAAAATCACTTCTTCAGTGTTTCATGCACATGCAAATGTGTGTATCGGTGGTGCCTGGTGGCCTACAAACTGTGAAACCCCGTCGTTTTTTTGTGATCTGGCTAAACCCTACAGCCTGGCTCTAAACAAAAAGTATCAACCTGAATATGAGGACACGAAAAAGTGGTATTGTCAGATCGCTAATAAATAGTATTTTATATGTATTCAAGGAAATCGTGGGGCGACAGTCTGAATGGGCCTGATGGAGCTTATAACACATATTCTTAATACATATTGGTATCTATCATTTATAGTTGCTATGCTTAAATTAGTCAGTATTAGAGATCCTTGATTGTCACTAAATATTGTTTGTTAATACCTCATTCTATTTAGTCTTAGACTGACAGATGGAGCAAACAGTTTTAAGGGAAGGAGGATTGTCTTCAGACTCGAGTTTGACAATTGATATGGGGTGTGAAACGAAATAAATAAAAATTACATAATGGTAACGTTGGTAAGTCTTAATAACAATAGCCATTGCATCGAACTGATTGGATAAATGACAAGAGTTTACAAAAAATGATTTATTATTCATCCTTCTTAAACAGGGCAAAATCGACACAGCGAAGCCACAGGTGCTCTTATAAAATCCCATTGTGAATATCTAGGCTTTGCTTCGTTTATCCACCGTGGCATCTGCTCCAAGTCTTCTTCACCAGCGTATCCGTCTTCTTGTTTGTGGTAAACTTTTATTCTTGTGTCTTTTATCGTATTCATTTATTCACTGGGATTCATCATCCATGACAGGCTCCGAGGAGCTCAGCTGGGGAGGAGCGGCAGCCATTTTCTCGAGTCATCACTATGCCAACGGTGAAGTAATTTAGCCTGTCTGTGTGGGTGCAGCAGCTACTGTCCCACCTGGGCCAAGTCTGTGTGTGTGTGTGTGTGTGTGTGTGTGTGTGTGTGTGTGTCTGTCTGTCTTTGTGAAAAATTAATTCCTGCAAGAGATGATTGTAATTTGACAAATATTAGCATCTGCTCATAAACAGAGGCCAGGTCACAGCATCCTACACACTGTGTGTACTGTATGTGTGTGTGTGTGTGTGGCCTAATATTTGGCTTGGAAATTATGAAGACACAATGGCCAGTGTGTGGGGAGATATGATTATATGGTGAGCTATGAATTCAGTGCGTCCATCCCTTACATGAACAGATGAACTGCTACGTAGATGCTGCCTGCAGCCTTGAGCCTCTAGCCCTGAGCTATGGGCTGTCTTCCTTTTATATTGTTAGTTTTTTCCCCCCAGATGTAATTTCACTGTTAATATGCCGATTCAGAAATCACCTCACCAATAGCCTATAATTTTGTATTGCAAGTTCAGGGCTTCAGTAAGAGGGACAGTCTTTATGCAAAGACTCCAAGGTTTTTCCAAGATGTGAAACACAAAATATTTCATGGTAAATTCTCTCTGATGTATCATGAGCAGGTGGGAGTTGGTTATATAGTGGTAAGGCGACATATTGTATTTAAATGTGAACTGTAGGAAAACTGTAGGCAATGTAGAATGGTCCCTTGAGTTATTTTTAAATTTGATTACAGAAAAGGAAAAAGTACAGTGATTTGGGCCCAGATAGATTATTCACCAGATATAGATATCAAATATCTAATCTAATATCTATATATAAGGTATACATTATCACTGCAGTTTTTTTTTGAGAAATAAAACATTTGTTCCAACATTTTAAAACAACACTGGTTTGTGTTGAGCAGCAACAGAACAAATCAAAACCCATGATAGTAGCTCTGTGAGGCTGTATTGAGGAACAGTATTGCTATGTGCCAAATGCTATCATCAGCATACTAACCTCATTGCTAAAGTTCTAATACGATATGATGTTTAACCAATTCACTGTCTTACAATAAGGCCCATAGCATGCTAACATTTGGAATGTATTCAGTCTTGAGGTAATTTAATGGAAAATGCTTCATGGAAATCCATGTAAAAGTTATCCAGACACGTTCAAAATCTCAAATGTAAAACTCACGCTGGTGCAAGAAAAAAAAAGTTTGATTCCTTTTTTCTCGAACACCAATGTCTGTACAAAAAAGGTTGACCCTCTCCGGACCACAAATGTCTGAACAAAATGTCATGAAAATCCTACCAGTGGTTGTCGTGATATTTCAGTCTGGACCAAAGTGACAGACCAACCAAGTGTCAGACATACGATGTGTAAATGCACAGGATCGACTGCTACGAAGCATGGTGCACAGAGGCCCCGAGTGGTTTCAACCGGGATTCGAACCCATGTGCCATATGTGTTTAACACGCACAGCTTTCTCGCAAGAAAGGGACTGCGCAGATCACTGCGCCCCGAGGTGACCACACATGACTGGTGTCATTTCCTCCAAGAAAGACTGCCCAGCATTCACACATAAAATAATAGTAATAATAACAAATAACAAAAATAATAATATAATTACTATTTCAGAAATATAAATCACTGAAATACGATGAGAAAAGTAATAGTTATGTATTGACCGCTGTGAAGAAAAGAAAAAAAAAAGACCCAGAGTGGTTTCAACCAAGATTCGAACCAAATCCTTTTTTTGGGTCAAATTTTAATGTTAAAAGAATAATATAAAATCACAGAAATACGATAGAGCTTATCATTGAGTGATGAGTGGGCCGGATTTTTGATGTGAAAACGGTGTACGTAGCTCAAGAGCTGTGGGAGTAGATAGCTGCCACGACAGAGTAAGTAGCGTGTTGAATAATAAAGATTTTAATATCGATGCTGAGTTCACACAAAATTTACCATCCTCAGAGTCACGCGGCTAGTTAGGCTTAAGAAGCTGTTATGATGCTATAGACGGTAATAGATTGAGATGCCGACTTTACATTTCTGGGGATTAAAGTTTCATACATTTTGACTTTAGCTGATGACTGTAGACTGTTTTTTTTCAGATATTTTATTAAGATTTAAGTGCACAGGCAATTCAATGCCTTACAAATGAGATTACACATAAAAAAGCCTGAGTGGAATTTTCAATGTATATATACACATATTTGACACAAACACCTAAAAAAGGCTATAATGTTGTATGGACGAGCCTGTCCTCCAACTCATACGACAAACTTGAGCTAACGCAGCTAGAGGTCTGCGGCCTTTAAAACAGTGGTGGACCTGATAAGTCTGTCAGGTTTGTGTATTTAAATGGATTGAAACAGTCGATGCGGCCATTTTTAGCACATACAACATAGTTCGTCGTATGAATAGGAGGACTTGTTGGTATGGACACACAATTTAAAATCAGTCATTCAAATTTTTAAGGATTCATTTCAGCTTCAATCTAGTGTTTGAAACGTAAGGTTACGAGTATTTGGCACATACAAAATATGTGAGTTCTCTGTCTAGAGTCAGTTAATGATGGCCATGATGATTGGCCTGCAGGCTGTTAGCGCAGTGCAATGTGTACGTGTGTACGTGTCCCTGAATGTGTGTTTATCCAGGTGTTCCTGCGTACGTGTGGTGCACCTATCTTTAATCCTGTCATCCCTCTCCAAAACCACCCACAAGACTCCCCAAAGGGTAGTGGGGTTAAAAACACAGCGAAGAAAAACACACGCTGAAGACCTTCTCCGTAGGAACAGTTTACGCTCTTCAAATCCCAAATCCCTTCATCTTTGTGTGTGTATAAATATATTTGTGTGCACGTGCACGTGTGTGTGTGTGAGTGAACACTAATGTACAACAGTAGCTAACAGCCAACCACCAACACTCCCCACTGAGTACGCTGTGTTGTCAGAAATATTAGCCATACAACGACTGAACTAAGTTTGAAACCCAACAGAGATGCAGTTAAGGCATTTCTGTCTCTGCCTGTTTTGAACCCTGTCTGCTGCATCCAGCTTAGATTGTACCTAGATGCTGACCCCTGTGATTCCTTAGTTTCTCTAACAGAGGGAAACAAAAGTGAGGAATGGCAAGAAACTTCTTGTTTCCCTTGTACACAAAAGAACGTCAGACAACCCTATGTACTGTAAACCAAACAAACCTCCTTTTGTTCCGCGAACCCTCAGAGACCAAACTGCCCAGCTAAATAGATTTTCTCCATCTTTTCCCCTCTCATCCTTCTTCATTCAGTTTGCCGAACGGATTCCAAAAAGTTTTTTGCGCACACGTTCATTTCTGCTGATGTCGACACGCTGACACATGCCAGATCATTTATCTAGCTTGTGTGTGAGTGCGAGCAACCCAAAAGGGAAACTACAACGGCGGAATGGAGAATGTTTAATAGGAGACTTTTCTGTGTGCTCAGCTGGCTTACAATCCTTAGTGGGCAGGCGGCCACTGCCGGTAAACCGGACGAACGGCGCAGGCCAGGCAGCAAATCAAAGGCACAAGGATGGTCAAAGCTTTGGAGCAGCCAGTAACGTGCAAACAAAGGCCAGAGCACTACAGCAACTCAACCACAGCAGTGGACTCTCCTGTGATGGCTAATTGGAAGGTAGCAGAGGAGGAAGGTGACAATTGGTCATTAGGTGCAGGAAACACAAAAGATACAACAAACCGGTTGGACGTGACACTGTCATGATCCAGGCTGCGACATCAGTCTCCTCAGTCGGCTTCCTTGTGCTTCTTCTGTTTCATGTTTTCCTAGTTTCCCCACCCCTGTGTGTGTGTGTGTGTGTGTTGTTCTGTCTATGTGAGTTAATTAGGGGCGCAGCTTCACACTCCTCACCTGGCACTGCTGCACAGCGGCACTGCTCATCAGAACTCCTGGCTTTCCTTCACCATCATATGTGGTATAGTTATCTGTGCAGTCAAGTCTAGTTTTTGCCTTAGCATGAAGTTGTCGTGAACCTTTTATTCTAACGTTGTTTTTTCCTTGTTCTCAGAAACCCTCAACAAAGGACCGAGTCCTATACACCTCAAGCCACGCCTGCCCCTCTGCCCACTCTCCAACCTTCGTCAGGCTCCACGCTGCCAGTCAAGCTCCGCCTGCCTGCCTACAACCAACCATCGTCAATGATGAATAAAAGCCTCTTATTATTCACCAACAGCCACTGAGTCGGCCTCTGGGTCCTAAACAAGATCTTGCCTCCATAAAGCCGGGCATACACTGTGCGATTTTAGAAATGCTGTTGTTAAACTCCAACTCCAACTGTCCGAGTTTATCGTCAGCGTTGTGAAGCCAAAGCTCAAAATTGATGTGCTCACACTGTCCGGTCCGACCGTCAGCCACGACTCGACTGCTCGAACTGTGCGGGTGAAACGCCCGTCGGCTCCTGCGGGAGGCTCCTCCGAGGCAGAGAAGTTTGTGTTTACCATATAAGAAGAACGCCGACAAGACAGAAACTTGCATGCCAAAACCTCAAAAAAAAGGAGCAGTGTATAAGGACTCACGCACGCACTATATGTCCAATCAACATTATTGATTATATTACAGACAATAACCGTTCATTGACCATGTTTGCCACGCAAAGGCTCAGTCAGGAAAAAGGCACAGAACCGACTCGTGCCGACCCAAATTTCTGACATGTCAGTAATTTAGCAGAACATCCGACAGCCGGTCAGTGTCAGGTAATCGCTGCTCGCTCCCCACTGTAAACTGCAGGGCAAACGACGCACGGCAAAGCTGAAAATTGTCCAACTCTTAAAGAGTCATAAGACTCAAAAATCAGGGCAAAAACGTCATTGAATCGCACAGTGTATGCACCTGTCACCAACAGCCTCTGAGCCTGCCTCTGGGTCCTAAACAAGATCCTGCCTCCATAAGACACGTCAACATATAACACTAAAGCTAACATGCAGGTGTGGTGGAGAAAGCATGGGATGTGGAAGAAGGATCAGGAGTTGCAACGGCAGAATCTCCCTTCATCTAGGCATGACTCCAAGCATCCCTGCCAGGGGATCACTGTGGCGATAGTGTAAGCCAGGGAGTATTGGAACTTTTTTTCCTCAGGTGCATGTGCTTCAAAGATGCCACCAGATACTGAAAGCCTCTTCCCCACTTGATCAAGAAATCTAGCTGCCCTTTGATGAAGGTTGAAGGATGTTCAGGATCTGAAGCATCAGAAGCAAAAGTAGATGCCATTTCCTGTATTCTGGTGCCTTTTAATTAAATGCTGCGCAGTGTATCTAAAACTCCCTATCACTGGATCTTTGTCTCAGGGATTTAGCTCTTTTGATAACGCGTCCGTCTCTCATGCCGGAGGTCGTGAGTTCGAGGCCAAATTGTTACTTTTGAAAATTATTTTTAAGCCTAAAACGATAACCACATAACTCGCAAGGCTTCCCAAAAATTAACACAACAGCATCTAATATTTTTCATCATGTACAGATGATGTACATTCATCAACATGCCAAGCTTCTATAGTGACCTGAGCAGCATATATGGATACGGTGCTCTGTGAAGTCTGCTCTTGCTGCCTCAGTGGGAGTGCGGACTGTGTCTCGGTGCAGCCGGCGGGAGTGGAGAAAACGTGGTTTTGAGTTGAATCGATATGGACTCAATGAGCAACTGAAGCGGAATGGATTTGAGGGGTGTCAGAAAGCAGGAGTTTGGAGTGAGAAGTGAAAACACC
The DNA here is from genome assembly GCF_022379125.1 of Scophthalmus maximus. Taxonomy (NCBI): domain Eukaryota; kingdom Metazoa; phylum Chordata; class Actinopteri; order Pleuronectiformes; family Scophthalmidae; genus Scophthalmus; species Scophthalmus maximus. Next base: position 23,767,111 of record NC_061522.1, read on the forward strand.
CCATTTATTAGGGCATTCCACAAGCGGAAAGGATTTGACTGACGGCGCTCTGAAAGTACCACCGAGTGAATAGACAGATGCGCTGATTTAGAGATGGTAAAAGTGGGTGGGTCCAATATTATTGGTCTTAAAAAATTGGGCGGGTCCAATAGGGGGTGGGTCTTGTCCCACCCACGTACAAGGAGTCCGACGCCTATGACTGACTACCTCTAAGTTGTCGTGGATGCACCAAAAGGGGAGGAGACCGATGAAGGAACTGGGGAGCACATTGTGGGTATCGTCCACCCAGTCTAGATTCCTGCAGATATGTCTTTTGAAGGCAAACGTGTGACTCCTATGGTGTTCCTTTTGTTTTGGGGATGTATGTCGTTCAAAAAACTATTTTTCACGACACAGTGGTCCCTTTTGATATGTGGGTTTCATGAAAGAAACATTGCGACTTCAGGAAGTTGTGATGGCACCAAAGGCTATACTCTTTTCGATACCCATTACTCTGCCGCCCTGCCTTTCTTTTTTTGCCCCACACTGCAGTTTTGTCTTTTGCCAGCTCCATTTGAAAATGTTTGCCTCTGCTTCGTCCCCTTCACTGAACCAGAGTCATATATGGGAAAAGGAGTTGGTAGGAGTCCTCATTTCATGTGCACTTATTTAATAGCATTTTTTTTTTAATTAGCCGGTAGTTTGTTTGTAGCCATTTTTGTGGTTTTTCCTACATTTGTACCAGTCTAAATTCTTTGCTTGACATTTCCCCTTTCAACATGAGCAACGGGGGCTTAAGTGTCAATTTCTCTTCTGTGCCAACCCTCAAATTGTTTTTCTCTTTGTAATTATTATTACTTATTAATATCATATATATATAGCAACTATGCCAAACTGCATTAATTATCCAGGCTCCAATCTTCTATTTAGATACTATGCATAATTCATTTTCCACCTTATTTTTTGAGCTGTTTTTCAAATGCCTTCTCTTGAGCGTTAAACTCCTCAACTCATCCATGGCATTCTCCTCTCCTCCCTCTACTTTTCTTATATCTACTATTCCTTGACCTCCGTGGAAAACGTCATGAGGTCTAGGAAGGGTGTAAAAGAGAACTGATAAACAGCGGTGCTCAGAGAATCCGACTGGACTTTCACTATACTACGTATATATGTCACTATTGATGTGTCTGCCGTGGTGAAACTACAAATTTCCAAGATGGACTACAAACAACGCAGCGGCTCCATCCATCATTCTTCAGAGTGTATTACCAGACTATGTGGCATCAGTATGTATCAGTAACTTACATGATGACTTGCGTCACTTCTGGGTCATATTCATACTCTTTTACTTCTACTTCGGATTGAATTGTTGACGTCCGTGCATGGCGCGTCACGTTAAATATCGCTGCCGCCAAGGAATTGTGGGGCGTCTATTTTCACCTTTTCTTTCGCATAGGAAGGTCAAGTGTACCCTATGCAAAAAGAGATTGAAGCTCCTTTCCTATGCATTTAGAGAATCCGAACAGCTCTTATCATGGCTGCCCACGAAGTACATCCGGATCACCTCAAGATTGAAGCAAACTTCCTAAGTCAATTTGACGTACCCCAGTCCTTTCCCCCGCCTCTCCCTCCCCTCGCTCCCCTCTGACTCACCTGTCTGCTCCGCCATAATTCCTGTCACCCTTGCCACAGTAACTGCATGGATCAGGGGGACAGCAGCTGTCACATGTAATTGAAAAGAGAGTTACACCCTGTGTGTGTGTGTGTGTACGGTTGTGTGAGTTCTTGAAAGCACCACCAAGCAAATCTTCTCTGATTTTAAAGCCACTTTCCCCCTCCTCCTCCATTCTGCTCCCCCACCCACCCCAGCCTTCGTAGCCATCCTTCTCTCATCCGTCCATCCGTCCTCCATCACTCATATCAACAGTATCTCCTCTCTTAACTCACCTCCTGCCTTCCTCCACTTCTATCCTCAGTTCAACGCTTCCTCCACCAATCCCTCTCCGCTTCCCTCCACCCGTTATGCCCTGGACTTGCTCTATTGCTCGATTCCTCTCGGTTTATCTCTCCTCCATTTTCCGAATCCTTCCATTTCTCAATTCTTCCCTAACAGAATCTTTACTCCTCTCCTCTTGTGTCCTCCCTTGCCCTTCTGCTTCCCCCCTCTATCTTCTTCCTCTCTCGGTCATTCTTATATTAGAGTTACACTCCTCCTTTCCAGCCCTCCATCCTTCTTGCCCGGCCTTCTTTCCTGGCTGCTGTGATATGATAACCGCTTTGTCATGGACTCCCAGTCTCTGTGTCATCTGGCATGACAGATAGCACCTTTAGCCTTGGGCTGGGGGCCTCCTGACGGATGGACTAAGCTCACCAGATGCAGCCAATCCATGCTGTCAAAACACATGCACTCACACCGACGCACACATACACACTTAAAGGTGGTGTATAGCGGTGTAGTATATATCACCTTTGCTGTTACTCCCAATCCCCCCCACCCTCTAGCTGTTCCCACAGTGCCAATTTGGGTGATTTAATTGGTGGATTTCGTGTCCCCATCCAGGTGAAAGGCTGTCTGGAAAACAATTTAGAGGGCCCGTCAGAAGAGAGTGAAGCAAGGGTGGAGCAGGCTCCAGTTTTCATAATTACTTCCACCTTCATTTGGATCAGAGAAGCAGCCTGCGAGAGGAAAATGGTACGGGAGACGGAAACTTTGAAGACAAACGAGAACGCCAGGGTTAGGCAGAGTTAAGTAAAAAAAACAGAAAAGAAAGAAAGTGGGAGACAAACAAACAACAAGAAAGAGAGAGAGACAGCCCGAGAAGAAAGAACATCAGATCTGCATTAATCCACGCCCCCTCTCTCTTCTTGTCTCTTGCGTTGGCTTTTTTTTTCTCGCAGCAGCCAAATGAAACCAGGCACCAGCCTCGTCTGACAGGGGAAAGACGAGAGGAGGGACAGAGCTCAACGCAGACAGGATTACACGCCAAAACTGAGGGATTTGTGCACAAAAACAACTTGTCAATCGCTTTAAAGTCACAATATTGACTTGCACAGAAAGGCTGTGTGAGCGCGCTCACCTCATTTCCAGACTTTGAGAAACAACAGCCACTCGGCATCCATCAATAAAAATAAAAAAAAAACACAACGCAATCGGTGGCTTTCAAAGGCGCGTTCTTCAGATAGACGCGAGACGAAAATACACCTTGTGTTTTTCAGACTGTTCAAACAGGACGTCAGGTGGAAGATCAGGCTTTTTTTTCGCGCGGTGATTAGAAACAAGAGGTTGGACTCAAACTGTTGATGAGGCATGAGGTGGCCTGTGTCATGTCATCACTGCAGTGAGACGGCTTCATTTGGGAGCCACTGTGAGGCTGAGCGACAGCTGTCATCTACTTGTTAAAGCTGACACACACACACACACACACACACACACACACACACACACACACACATGCCAACACCCTCACTGTGAATTCTTTAGACAATGACCTGCTCTATTGCATACACTTTGCATTAGTAGTGTAAAGTCCATTGAATGTCCTGTGATTGTTCCCATTTTCTTTTCCCATGTTTTTGTCTTTTTTTTAAAGGTCCCATATTTGACGTCTTTCTGGTGTTTTATTTGAAGTTTTGATATCCTATATATCATATATTGGTTTTTTTTTAGTACCAAAAAACATCTCAATATGGTGTTATACTTCTTTTAAAGGAGCTCTGCAAAGAAACGTCTAATTAATATGTGACGAGCCTTCTCTTCTGATTGGCCTACTGTTTTCTGAGTGACGCACGGTCAGGCCGATTCCTCCTCTGTTTACCGTTCATCGTGCTCAGAGCCAGCTCTGACCGTGCTGTCCCGGAGCGAGGCAGCTTCTGCCCTGGAGAAACTATCTCCCTGCTCCCCGACTGCGCAGAATTCATCGGAAACCGGTGTTGGCCCCGCGAGGTGCAAGATGCTCATCACAGTAGTCACGGTGGTACTCATCACAGTAGCCACGGTGGTACTCATCACAGTAGTCACGGTGGTACTCATCACAGTAGTCACGGTGGTACTCATCACAGTAGCCACGGTGGTACTCATCACAGTAGTCACGGTGGTACTCATCACAGTAGTCACGGTGGTACCCATCACAGAAGCACAGGACTCTACCTTTACCACGTAATGATCCAACAGGTTACGTTATGGCCACTTGTGATTTTTTAAAATTCCGTTACTAAAGAAATGAACGACTAGTCCATTATTTTTGGCATTGCATACAGCTCCGATTCATTCATCATACCGAACTAGCTGCTGAGGATGGAGAGGGTTAACATAATTACTCTACACGTTTTAAATGTCGACGAGTAGGTAACACTGACAAGGAGTCACAAATCACACTTGGGGGCTAATGAAGAGCTATATTCATTGGTTATTGGAACAGAAGTGTTATTGCCGACAATTAAAATTACCAGTGCAGACGTCATCAGCCGGTGCCAAAGTTCACATCCCCTGGGGGGAACCACTATTGTAGCAGACGTTACATAAGGACACATCAGAACAATATAGAAACACATATTTCCTCGCTAATTTCAGTTTGACTTTAAATGGTGCAGCTGACAGCTCTGATATCCAATCATTCTTTCTTTCTTTCTCTTTTTTGGTGTGTAAAGAATGTTTTGGTAATTTTTTTGGGGACTTTCTCCACCTGTGTCACTTGGGCTTTGTTCAGTCTGCGGGTCAATCACATTTGTTTCTCAAATTATATCTTCAGGATCCGTGCAGGCGTCAGTAACGACAGCGACCATCACTCTGGATTTGAAGTTGCCACGTGCCGGTGACTAAAAAGACACTTTCTAATGCGACTTAATGAACTGAGACACATCTGTAGAGTTTTGCACTTCAAACCACCTCCAAATGTGGTTTGGATCCGATTTGCAGAAATCACATTTCATGTGGAGTTTTTGCTTCCCAGACTTTTGAAAATCAATCTGGGTATAATCTTGATATGCCAAAAAGATGGATTATGCCTGGCAGCCTGAAGAAGGCTCTATCTCCCCTCGTCCTTGTTTCTTTTTTTGTCTGACTTTTTCCTCTTCTGATCTCTCTCGTTTGCTCTTCCCTTCTCCCGTCTAGTTTCACCTCCACCTGCATTCTTGTTCTCCCCTACACTTTTGCTTTCTCATGCAACTCCTCTGGCTGCTTGCTTCTGTTCTCTGTGCAGATTAATTTGCGGAGTTACTCAGAAGCTATGTCCCAAAGACAAGTAGCTGTTTATCAAACACCCTGGCAAAACTATAGGGAATTAATCTTAGCCCCTTATCTTTCTTGCCAAGAGATAGAGAGCGGGAGAGGAGGGGAGGGGACGGGGTTATGGGGGTGAAGAGGCGGAACATCCTACAGCTTTTATTTCTATGAATTGGATTAATGCAGAACTGTGTAGGAGGCAGCAGATGTGTGTGTGTGTGTGTGTGTGTGTGTGTGTGTGTGTGTGTGTACGAACACGGCTGCATCATGACCAGCCGCTGTTTAATATCACCAACCCTCTCCGAGTTTCAACTCTCCACCTCTCTCCTTCCTCTTCTTCCTCCTCCTCCGCCTTCCTCTCCTCCTCTCTCAGCGAGTATCTGGCCTGTTTTCAAACGGCTGCAGGCCCCGATGATATTAGACTGAGTGCAGTGTAATGAAGAGCATGCCAGAGAGAGCTATGATATTAAATGTCACACAACCCCCCCCCCCCCCCCCCCCCCCACACACACACACTTACACACACACACACACACACACAAAGAGCTAAATAATAACGCCGACAGGATTCATGAAAGATTTGGAAGGATGACAATAGCTCCTGTGTGCGTTCACTGTGTTCCCCAACAGGAAACACACTGATTTTACAAGACAGGCTGTGCACCTGTATCCTCGCTCCATTAAACTGATTGACTAACAGAATCCAGGTGAAAGCCCTGATCCACTATGGATTTGCCCATACTTATCCATCTCGAATCCAAATCAATAGTTAAATTAAATTCAGGGTTGATGAAGGCGAACTGGAGGCAGGTGTATTGTGAATTCTGAAGCACGGAAACCACTGAAACACGACTCGCACCAAAATGGGATGAGCTCAAAGCAAAGTGGGATGAATTCTGAAAGTAAACCATAATTCCGGCCGGAATACATCTCTGAAGAATTACACATGGATGTGGCATGAAAACCAACAATGGCTGCATGAGGGCGGGACCGATGCTGACAGAAAGCCGACACAGACGACGGAGAAAGAGGTAATAAGATTCAAAGCAACATGCTGGAAAAGGGTAGGAAAGTGTTCGGGCGGAGCTCGGCAATTGAAGATGAGAAACGGGCTCGGAGAAAGATAAATGGAGGGGACAGTGAGGCGAGCGAGCTCACGCGCCGAAGGAAATTCTAGGTAGATGGAGGAAGATTGGGAGGGAAAGCAGAGAGGGGAGAGACGCGGTGAAGATGGATAGAGAGCCCAGCGTTCAAAGGCAGAGGTTGGCTCAGAGGTTAGGGGGAAGGAGACGAGCAAGAGCATGAAAGAGAGAGAGGTGGGGAGGGATGACAGACGGGGGGGGGGGGGGGGGGCGGAATAAGAAAGAGAGAAGTAGAGAATGATGGATGGATAGACGGTGGCAAAACGGAGAGGTGGTCTTAGTGGTGATGGATGGAGCCGCAGCGGGCAGACCCCGTGCGTCCTCTCGGATTTTTCTCTGTGTGTGCGCGCGTCTGTGTTTGTGAGTGTGCGTCCAAATGCATTTGTACAAACAGTATATTGCATAGTGTGCGTGCGTGTGTGTGTGTGTGTGTGTATGCGCACGCACAGACTTCTGCTGCCATTGAAGGAGAGTTGTGTGCGATGGTCAGCGGTTAGTAAAGGTCACTGCGTCTAAGTGGTTTCTCTACAACTGTCATTGTTGTGGTAGTGCCGCCTGTCTCCCTATGACAGCTTCATGAAGTGTGGAGGTTAAATGCCACTAAGCTGACTGCTGAGGGAACTGAACAGAGTCCTGCAGATACACTCACCTGCACAAGGAGCCAGAAGAGTAAAACTGGGATGGCCTGCAGATTGACAAGGAAACACTGGGACCAAAAAAATGCTGATCTCAAGAAGGATTAATGTTATATGTGAGATTTAGATAGTGCTCTGTAGCTATTTATAGATATAGTTACCAATCTAGCAGAAGTTCGAGCTCCGCATCAAACGCCATTCCTTTTCTCCATTGTCGCGCTGTCAGCAGGATTATCCAGAAACCCCCTGAGAGAATCCATAACATTTTGGAACAGATCTGGATAAATTGGCAGATCCAAGAGAAATTGAATATATAGTCCATAATTGTGTGTTCATATATGTATAATCACCTGCAACAAAGGACCAATGTTTTTTTGTCAACTTTGAATGAGTTCAAAATAGGTGAGGTGGACCCGACCTCCGCGTAAGTCGCCATGTTTGCTAGGTCGTGTTGTTTTGCGCTCTGGGTTCCACTGCGACTCGGGAGGTGGGAAAAAAATCACCAGCCCGACTTTCGCGGTCCGGGTTCCGAGCGGTACCGAGGTATAATGGAACGCAGCATTAAATACGGTTGCAGAAAACATTCCAGAATACGTCGCATTTGAGTTGAATTTGGCAGGTGACCATCACCACAACTACATATCCTTTAAGTTAATAAGATGCTATTATAAAAGGGTAGAATGTTATGATGTGCATGGGGTTCATTTTAGTAGACTATTAGCATGTTCATTTCAAATAAATTAAAACAACTGAAGTTGATGCAATTGTCAACAGTTCTATTTGACAAGTAGATGGAAAAGGAGGATCACCAAAAGTAAAAAAAAAAAAATCATACATTTATTCTGTGGGACTCTTGCATGTTTGTATAAATCCATCCAAATCTGAACCTCAAAGTGAGGCTAGAGGAAAAGTCTGGCGCTCATCCACATTATCAGGTGCTGCGTTAACAACAAGCCTAAGGCAAAAGCATGTACTAGATGATCAGGCAGATGACAGGTGGAAATACAGGCTGGACTGTGAGAGGGGGGGGTCATGTAATGCTGAGTCACTGGGGGGCAAGTGGATGTTGGAGTCAGGTGATTCTCTTGGAAATGAGGTGGTTTGGGGAAGTGGTGAAGTGACTGACAGAAGGGACAAGAGAGGCAGAGAAAGGGCGAGGGTAGGGTCTCATGCTCGTTTATCGTTTCCCCGCCAAACCAGGCAAACAGGCCGGTGGCCGGAGGTACATATTTAATACGTGGACATGAAACAGGCGTCAATATTCTAACCTGTTTCTCTGCGAGAGTGCGCATTAGCATATATTTCCCCAAATGTCAAACTATTGCTTTGTGGATCACTGCGGATCAATCAGCTGACAGTCAACTGTTCGATCCATAAGATGACACCAATTTGTGAAAGATGCCTGGCAGAATTTCACAAATTGGAAGCGCAAAGTGACATCTTCAAACATGTATGACCCCCAGATATTCAACTTACGATCACATCCAACAAAGGAGAGCAGGGAATCCTCACGACATAGGAGCTGAAACTATGTGTTTGTTTGATATTTGCGCTTGATGAATGACGTTAACAGTTTACTGATAACTATTAATTATATGTTTATTGACCCTGTTAATTAATCAAGTAATTGTTATTACAGCTCTAGCATGGGTGTTGACCACATGTTGTCCACCGAGCTGAATTTGAATACATTATAGCTGTATGTGAAAGGCTCAGAGGAATATGTAAAGCATATAGTTCCAGTCTAAACTTCCCAAAAGCTGCTAAAATCATTGCTGTAGTCAGAATGCACTGTTAGTGAGAAGAAAATAGCAGAGGTGACAGGAGCAAAGGGGTGGGATGGAAAGTGAGACGGGAGAGGGTTACAAATAGCAGAGTAAAAGGCTGTGAAATTAGAGGGAGCACTGGTAGGTGGTTCCATCAAATGAATACCATTACATAGGTGGAGCGGGCGCTGGATTACGGGGTCAGCTTGAAAGCTGCAAAGAGGGAAAAAAAACGGAGAAAGAGAGCGGAGACAGAAAACATCGAGGACAAAGACACACGAGAGCAAAGAGGGTAGCCTTTCCTTCTCGTCTAGCTAACTCAGTGGGGACAGCTGATGGAGATTAATGTCTCGAGTGTGTGGGCGGAGGGGTGAGGGGGAGAGGTCCAGGCTGGCAGTGCGTGAGTTGGATGCGTGATTGATGGAGGGAAGCAAACCGGGGCAAGTGGACGCCAAAAGAGGCCGAGAGAAGGGGTGCGGTTAGGGGCGAGGGGAAGAGTTGAGAAGTTCAGCGTGCAGAGAGGTTCGAGCGACAAAGCCCCGGTCTCCATTTTTTCATGCAGAGCGTTGCAAGCGACTCACCGCCAAGTGCATGCTGGGATGTGAACTTACTCCGCATAAGTTTGGAAGCAGCGCGAACACCGCACCCTCTTCGTCAAATTCTCACCGCTCCTCTAATATTACGGTTGGTGGAATGTAAATTTTGTAAGAGTGTGAGCAACACACACGCACACACATACCATTTCCCCACCATGGAGATAAGCAGTAATTAGCTCTACCTTCTACACACCTTTCACAGTCCTGCAGCCGTGTATCTCTCCATTGCCACATTCTGTCCATTCTCTTATCTTCGGGCCTTTCACCTCTATTACTTCTCTCCTCCCCGTCTTTCCCGCTCCTCCCTTCTTCCGCCTCTGCTCCTTCCACCTTCTCATCAACTCTCTCCACTCCTCTCACTCTTTTTCCCCTGCTCTATATCTCCAGTTCAGTCTTCTTTGCCATTTTCTCCCTTAACATGCATACCGTTATTCACCTAGGACTCAAACTGGAAGAGACGTGTGGGAGTTTGACTTAAAGTGGAACATAAATGAACTTTTACGCAACCCTTCTCAAAAATATCGTCTGTTATAATGTCATTTTTAAAGGGCCTATATTGTACACCTCATGGTGTTTTATTTGAAGTTTTGATCCATAAGAAGATACATTTGGGGTTTTTTTAGTACCAAAAAGCATCTCAATATGGTTTTGTAGCTCTTTTTTCATGAGGTCTGCAAAGAAACAGGTCGATTTTGGCCTGTCTAATTAATATGTAATGGGTTGGGGGGTCAATCTTCTGATTGTCCGACTGTTGAGTGACACACGGCCAGGCCAACCACGTCATCTGTTCACCGTGTTCAGAGCCGTGCTGTCCCGATAGCGTCTGCCCTGGAGAAACTATCTCCCTGCTCCCCGACAACGCAAAATTCATCGCTAACCGGTGTCGGCGGTGGCCCGCGAGGCGGAAGACGCCAGATCGAACTGCTGAGGGAGTGGAAGCTGGACAAAGCTGACGTGACGTGGAGCTATTGCTGGGGCAGAGACGCCGGCTTTTCTGGACAGTGAAGGAGCGGGTGCATTACCTCGGAATTGTGTATTAATATCCTTAGGAAGCCTGTGCAATTATGTAGCTTCCTGACATCCGACAACTGAGCAGCGTTTCTTCGACATATCTCCTGTTGTTGATCGCTCAGCAACGGAATGACGGGTGAGCGCTGGGGGCATGGGTGAAGGCAGTGACTGCGTAGCTGTGACATCACATTCATACAGAAGTCATTGCGCCTAATAGAAAAAAGCAGCTGCTGAATGCAGGCTGAGTGTATCTGTCTGTGGACTACCCGTTTTGACACTTTTATGGTACTTACAGAGCCCCTAGACCTAATTTATTATGAAAAAAGCCAAGAAATCTCAATTTTGACAATATGGGAGCTTTAAAGTCAGGTGCATGTAGAATCACGTGTTCAGTGTCTAAGGTATGAGACACCAGAAGTAAAAGTAAAGTTACCTAAAATATAAAAGCTTTCAAATGTTGAATAATTTGCTGACATATCTCCAGAGATCCAATCTTTGTCTTGGCACACATGACACTAAATAGCATTTATGTCAGAATGTAAATGGCAAGATTAAACAGATTGCAGAGTTAATTGGCTGCCTGTCGCCGGTGTAAAGAGATTAGGAATTATGAATCTGCAGCCTACAGTAGGAATGGAACTGGAGTTGGGAGGAGTGAACTTTTCATCATTATAATCTGATTGTACTAATATATGGTGATAGTTTGGAGGCACATTGATGAAAATAGCAGTCTCTGTCCATATGTTTACTGAATGCGAAGCCACGACGTGGAAACAAGTAGCTTTGTGTAGCACAAAGACTGGAAGCAGGGGGGGAAACTGGCTGACTCCGTCAAAGGATAAATTAATGCATATCCATAAAGCTCCAATGAATTACGATGAAAAAACGTGGAGACAGGCCAGCAGTTTCCAGTCTTTGTGCTACTACGCTAAGCTTACCAGCTTCAGATTTACTGCCCTTCAAAGCTCATACCCTCAAGACAGATCTTGAAATAGTTGTGGTATGAACTGCACTTACGAAGGCTGATTGTGTCATTTGTTATCACAAACAGGTGTAGCTTCGCAACATGTAATGACAAAGGCTCCAGGGAGCAGGATGAGAGAGAAGGAAATAAATTTGTTCCAGGCTGGAGAAACATTTCCTCCTGCGTCATAATGCATCCCTTATTACCACATGAAAAATAATTTTAAAAAACAGGTATAACATGGTAATGTAGATTAGATTTCGGGTTTCGTGTCATGCATCAGAGGATGCTGTGGCCTCTGCAGCTTATTACTCCCCAGTTGAGGAAGATTCAGTAAACGCTTCTTCCGACAGAAACCGTAGAGGAAATGAAATGCAAAGGAGCGGCTGCTCACGCTGCGCACTGTTAAAACTGCAGAATGGAAGGTTGCATTTTGCAGATTTTTTCACCTGCAGTTTTGCATGATCCATACATATAAACAATGTTCAGTTCATGAGAAAGACAAAGCACCCAAATATTCAATGTGTGTGTTTGCACTGATGCCCGATCTGTGAAGTAGAGGCGAGCAGTATGTTTACGTCCTAACATTTGCTGATCTTATTCTGTATGAGCGCTGGCCCCCTAACATGCCTTATGAGTGAAATCTGCCATTTGATATTTGGCTTATTTGGTGTTCAGGGAGAAGTAGATTGAGTTTAAAGGGCAAAAGAGAAAGGACAATTGAGGGGCTGCCCTGCTGCTGGTTAGAGGAATGGTTGAAGGGTACAATTTTCTAAGGCTCCGTGTCTTTCTTCTTCTGTCTCAGGTCAGCACTTTCAGAAGTGTAACTCCCTCCCTCCTCCTAATGTTAATAAGTCATATTTCAAAGAGAAACTAAATGCAACAGGGAGTAATATGCACACAGTGAAACTATGGGTGTATTATTTGGTGGTGTTAACAATAACTAAGGCAAAGAAGTGGCATTTATCTGAATAGACACAAGAATGAAAATAAAATTGCATGTGTAGCCAAAGTTTTTTTTTTTTTTTTAAAGCTGCAAATAAGAAAATGGAGATAATTGATCGTCTTTCATATTGGAATTTAATTCTCAGGTCATTTACTGACGGATGAGTAGGGATGCTGGAGTCAGTCAGAGTTTGGGGTGCTGAGAGAGAGTCGATGTCATGACATCATGTTAAATGCAGTACAGCACCATGATTTTTTTCTTTAATCAACATGGCCAACAACATTTTTCAAACTTTTTACTCCACAGCAGACCGCAAAGACCATCTTGATGTCCATGCAGCATAGGACCATGATCAGCTTTGGAGGAGTACAAGTCTTTTCTCGATTAGACGTTGCACCTGACGTTTTCCATGTTACGTTGTGCATTTGTGCATCAGATGAGACTGCACACAAAATACACTGGACGTTTTAAAATGAGATCAAATATTATAGAAAATAATAATGGGTGGATGTTAGGTCCACTACTTTGCTACGGAGAGGATATGTAGAAAAAAAAAAGAAAATGAAAGAGGAAATTACGACCAAGTCCAGTTGCTCCTGATTCAACACCATTGCGGAAAACTGGACTGGGATGAATGAGAATCTCGTGGGAGAGGAGTTTTATTTCGAGTTTGGACTCAAATATGAAGACATTAAATCAGTGCTTGGCAGTAGACACGGTTATAACATAAGTGAGAGACATCTGAACTTTTGACGCAAGCGGACACTCGTCATGTATTGACTTGGAAGTACCGGTTAAAATCATAGTCTCGCAAAAGTACATCTGTTTTTTTTCCCTCCATGTCCTCTCCGGGGCTCCATACTATGCCGCTTCTTCGTTGAATTTTTTCGTACTTTTCGTTGTCTTGCACTTACGGCCTCTTGCCCCCCCCTTCTTCCAGCGTCTCCGCCGATGAGTTTCTCACAGACGCCCTCCGATCGACAGACACACCAACCTGGCTGGCCGTGCAGCTCACCGCTGTTGCAGTCCGACCAAAAAAGAATTATCAATTTTTCTCAGTGCTTATCTCAAAGTGTGGTCCGCTGTTGCCTGTAGAAAAGTCATCCCTTCCTGTTGTGGCAGGGTTGTTTCAGGGAGCAATAATCAGAATGGGATTCCCAACGATAGCAAAAAGTTGCCTGGCTTGGGAGGATGTAAGATAAAGGAATTATGTTTTTCAGTACGGAATAGGGATACATAATCTATTTTGAATGTATCAGCCTATTAGATGACCTTGTTAACTGGCCTTTTAATTTGAAATGAAGGTCTCGTAACATCATAGGCCAACAGAGCAAATGGTGTCTCTGTGGAGGGATTTCTTTATTTCTTTTAACCATGTTTCTAAAACACTCCCAAAAAAACAGAAGAAACAATAGCGCAGAAACTAAATTCATTCTCCACTTCATAAAAACCCTTGTAAAAGTCAAGAACCATCATCTATCTTCAATAATGTTTCTTTATTTAGATAATTTAGGGAGGATGAACAAGTCAGTCTCTAAAAGACAACCCAGTTTTAGCTTGAACAGGTCCCCTCTACAAATGTCCCCCCAAAACTTTTTTTCATCCATTGGATACCCTGGATACATATCTCCCACACATTTTCAAATCTGGAATTGAAAGCAGCAATAATGACCTCAGTCGTCCCCCCCCCCCCCCCCCCCCCCCCCCCCCCCGAGTCACTGCCTCCGCTGGCCAACCAAGACGGTGGTTCCGAGCCATTTGATTCAAGGGAAGATATGTCAAAGATTCATCACAGACTATTTGGACATCAAGCAAACAAAAGAGTTATATACTAAGGTCAGAACAAACTGGGTGAGTGGGAACAAAGCAGATGCAGGAAATCACAAAATGCAGCTGCAGTTTCTACTTAATTTGCATGGTGTAAGAAATTCTTTACTACTTTTTTCCGTTAAAAAACAATATCCACAATATCTTTCGTCAAATAAACTTAAATAAAACCAATAATGGAAACGTTCAAGTCGCACGCTGCGGCAACAATATTTTGAAAGGAGGTGTCGTATACCGCCGGGCGAGATTGTGCCTTTAAATCCAAGTAATCCTCCTTTTTTGTTCTGTTTGTTCTCCACTCTGCCCCTTTCATTCTTTTCTATCATTTTTCCATCTGCTACTTCCACAAAGCCTCTTATCACACTCACACTTCAACTGCTCTTTATGCTCTCATCAATCCCACTTACAGTTCTGCACTCATTTCATTTCCACCATTTCTGCATACATCCATATCCTTCTTTCATTTCCATTTCCTCCCACTTTTTCTCTTTCCTCTGGGCCGCTCAAGTCTCTACATTCCACTTTATCCCCATCTCCCTCTACTTTCTGTTTCATTGTGTGTGTGTGTGTGTGTGTGTGTGTGTGGCAGCAGGGTGCTTGTGGTTATTTTTCAGGCAGCAGCCCAGAAGATTGGCCTGTCATAATCTATGGTCCTGAGTTATAAGTGTTTCTAACCCAAACCTGGGGACAGGACCATTTTTCCTCTCTTCCTCTTCGCCACCACCTCCTCCTCCTCTTCTCTTTCTCTCCTTTATTCCCTCCCTCCCTTTTGTCCCACTTCTCACATCATCCCTCACTCTTCCCTCCCGTTCCTTGTCACTGTGCGTCGCCATCCATTTTCCGCGGTGACCGCAATTCAAACTCTAGCCATTGATCACCGCCCACGGGGGGAGACAGAATCTCACCGAAATTCGGAGTTCACTGTTCTAGCATTTGATTGGCCGGAATTCTGCACTGCATCATCGCAGTGTGACGTCTTGTTGGAAAATGAGCTGAGCCACCCTCAAACCTGATTAAACCAACGCCAACACTTAAACACATTTCCATGCACACTGTAGTTGAGGTGCCCTTGGCAACGGTGTCATGGTTTTTAATTTTTTTATTTAGTTTCCGAGGACTGTCCAAACAGCGTTTCGTGAATTCAACAATCCAAAAGTCTGATGTGTTTGTTATCGTTTTTTACCCGTACAAATTTCCCCTTTTTTTTGGTTAAAGGCTGTATTGTTAATGTTTTCTATTGCATATTGTAATATAATTAAAAGTGTTCTAATCATAAACATTTGTCAGCATCATAAATATGATTTTATCTTACTGTATGTTTGTTAAAGTAGCTATTTTTGTGATCAATGTAGTTCCATTAACAGCTGACATCGCTAATCCTCGAGAGCCCAAACACTTTATCAATATTGAAGTGTGTATGTTTCATGATATTATTATTATTAATAATAATAATTATAATAATAATAATAATAGTTTCATGGCAGTCAAGGTCACCTTACAACAAATACAGTAATAAAAATACAATAAAAAATACAGCATTGATAAAATATTAGCACTGTCAACATTTTATAAAAGCAACAGTTGTAATACATATTGCTCTTGTCAGGAGAAAAACATTGTCTGTTGGGGTCTAACCAGCATCCACCACAGCAGGGGCTGTTAGAAACCAGAAGTTTTGTGATTTGAACCCATTTTGATTTTTACCAGAAAAAAATCAAAATATTCTCAACTACTCCTATGCAAATTTACAAGTGGAGTACAGTGTGTCTGTACCGCACAGCCACGAGAAGCGATTGACTTGAGTGTTTGAGTACAAGGGAAAGACATGCGGGAGGAGAGCGAGTAAATCAGCCCCAGCTACTTTACTCTCACAGCCACTCGTCTCTCTTTACGCCTTTACTTCCTCATTTCGGTGAATTCCTTGCATTCTCGTTTTTTTGTGATCCCTGCCACCACACACACACACACACACACACACACACACACACACACGGACAAAGCCAGAGAGCTTTCAACGCATGTAAGGTGATCAGTTCTTTAGAAACATGAGGTGCGTTCCCTTTAATGGGCACTTGAGCCGCAACAACGGGGCGAGCAGATTGCCTCCCCTCGCTTGCTAAATAATTAGACCTGGTGAGTGTGTGTGTGTGTGTGTGTGTTTGTGTGTGTGTACTGTGTTTGTGCATGCGGCTCTGAAATTGTCCAAACACAAGTGAGTGCATCTCTTAAAGCTCCTTCATTCGGAAAGCAAGTCAAGGACATGTTGGATCTAGCGTGAGGACGAGAAGGAGGGAAGAGTTTAAAAAGCATCTTCTGCTATTCTATCAAAGGTCTTTTCTCCATCTCCATTATTGGGTGTCCCTCCCCGTCGTCATTGTCGCAACCTCGGGCTCCGCCTGTGGCAGTTGATATTGGCGAAGCGGACATTCTGCAAACCCCCCTCGTCTCTTTCACTTCCTGTCTGTCTCTTTGTCTCCGTCTCTCGTCCATCGAACCCAGATTGATGGTGATAACGACGTGAGCAAACATCATAACTCTGCCGCAGTCAAAGCCCCTGCCCCCTATTAAACTCTGTCAATGTAACACGATTTCTCCTGAACACCACCAGAACTAAAATCTCTTATCTCAAACAAATCAGAACAAGCAGCAGATTGGATTTAACTCTTTTTTTTTTTTTTTTTTTTACTCTGGGTTCTGAGCTCGACTCAGATTTGAAGTTTTGAAGTCTTCCTTTGACATGCATATGGGTTTAGACGGCAGTAGGGGGAGGAGCTGAGAGACGATATGTTTCTCAACCTGAAGTCTGCAATTGGAAAGCTAGGGAAAGAACCTCATATGCTCTTTCGTGTAAGAGTCAGAGATGATATCAACTAATCTCCAGCTCAAGACAAGAGTGCATTGTGCTTGAAAAGAATCCTGCCGGAACACGACTTAGCCAGACAATAAAGGGGTGCCACGGATCCAAAAGGGAGGGAGGGGGTCACAAAGACAAAGAATCAAAGGATAAAAGAGGGGGGGGGGACGATGACACAGATTTATGAAAGGTTAGGAGGTTTATGAGATTTGGGAGCCACATTTGTTGGGTGAGAGAATGTGATTTGCTTTATCAGTGGCAAACAAGATGTTACTTATTAAATAAGGTGTTGCCTTGCTTTGTTATGAGGGCAAGGCGAAACATACAGGTGAGCCCCCCCCCTCCCACAGACACACACTTTCTTTTCTCAGTTTTCTATTTTGTTGCAACGGTGCTGTCAGGGTCGTGACCTTCGCCCTTTCTGGTGCCGCTGTCTTCTACTTCCTCGTTTCCTGCTGCTGGCATATGTCCTACGATGGGCCATGTTCCTGTCTCTGTGGGTCCGGTAGAATTGTCAAAGTATTTCATGGGCGGCCAGGATAAGAAATGTGTAGTTTCACCACGGCAGACGCGCATCACTAGCACCCGCCGTCACGCGATGACGTAATTTAGTGGAATCGGACTCTCTGAGCAGCGCTGTCGGCTTTTCCTAAGTCCTATGAATCCTCCTTTACACCTTACCTTGACCTCATGACGTTTTCCACTGAGGACAAGGAACAGTAGATAGGAAAAGACGATAAAAAAGGACAATCCAAATCCACGCTGTGTGTTTTTGACTGGTGCGTGGCCTCCGGATTGCTTTCTCCCCGCCAATTCATCCATGCAGCTGAGGCCCGTCTCCTAACAGACACCTGCTGTGTATATAAGGACAGGCTCACACATAAAGTAGCTGCCAGATCGTTTTATGGTCCAGAATAGTGGCCATCTCTGCCTGTTAAGGCCGACACCTGCGATGTTCCCCTGAATATTAATCGCTGTGTGTTTTTGCCTCGACATGGGATCGTTGACCTGACTTTACTTCCTGCCTCGCTCGTCCAAGTTGGGCACCTGCCCAACTTTGCCTCAGTCCAAACCTCTGTGACCTCTGGACCTGAATTCTGGAAACTGCACATTCGCCTGTTGGCCTGTGGACTCTGTGAACATTCCCTCATTCAGTCTCTGTTACAACTCCTTATATCAAACCACTGCATTTATCCTTTTGTCCCTGCAGAGCCAACCCTTTAATTCCAACCTTAAAAAGCGCTCTGAGTCTACTTTTCCCGTGAGGGGAAGTCATTATTACTCCCCAATCCTGTTCCTTGGCGGTTTCTTGTGGGAGTGATCAGGTCGTGGTTTTGGCTGAGCCTTTCGTTTCCACTAAAGGCAAATATTTGAATGCTGCAGCATACTGTGATATCTTACATAAGAGTCAGGGGAAGGACTGTTCCCATTTCAACATGACAGTGCTCAAATCAAAGCCCATAAAAAAACCCCAAAAACTATTTTCTCAGAATGAAGTCGAGCCCTGACCTCAATCCCATCCAGCTCGGAGATAGCGAGCCAGGCCTCGTCCCCCAACATCAGTGCTCCACCTCACTGATGCTCGTGTGGCTGATGAGTTCAGTCTCTCTTGTCTCGTTTAAACTCTTCCCAGAGGAGCTGAAGACGTCGTAGCATTATTCACTTTAATTTGTATCGTTTGCCTGTGTTGTGTTTTTTTTTGTGACTATTGTGTGTCTGTGTAGCGTGTCGACATGTCCCTGGGCAAGAAACTTAACCCTATATATATATATATCTATATATATATATATATATATATATATATAGCGCTGTTCGAATGTGTATGCGAATGAGACTTGTGCTATAAAGCTCTGTGGTCGATAAGACAAGAGAAGCTCTAGATAAATGCTGTCCATTTTGTAAGGGCTTGGGTGCGTTTGGGACCAGGCAGACAGACACAGGTTGAGGGATAAAAGGAGGAATAGGTTTTAACTGAAAATGATGCCGAGCACAGAGCAGAGGCGGGCGGGTGGACGGTTTCCCACGATGGCTGCTGCGCTGAGACGCAGGTGGCACCAGCCGTCGGGTGAGCGTGGAGCGAGACAGCTGGGGGCTTGGAGAACGAAGGCGGGCAGACAGCGGCCTGATCCGATTCGGGTCTCCGCGTGCAGGGACGAAAACGTGGAGTTTGTTTTCGAAGCACAAAAGGTCACAAGAACCACTAAACATGGCGTTCACGCGGCCGCCGGGCTCTCCGCCATGTAGCTGGTGTGATAATATGGAGAAGTGTCTCCGTCAGGACGTCTATATATATATACTGCCAAGGACTTGATGAGGACGAGGTGAGCTGCTGATTGTTAGATCACATGCACACACACACACACACACACAAGCACCCACACATACACATCCACAGAAGACATACACGCAAGTCTAAGCCATTATCAGAATATGTATGCAACAGTGATGTCACATGAATGTATAAATAGTTATATGAACATAAATGCAGAAGAAAAAACAAATGGAAAATTGAATCTCTCACCAAGTCTTGGTTATCAGGGAGAACGTCTCAAATATTCTTACTAATGCATATCAAAAGTCATGTACATTTTGTACAAATAAATCTGCACATCTCCAAACGTGCAAATGACAGTCAACATTTTCATGCAGTTTTACTGATTATTTTGGTTGTTACCATTATATTCACAGTTAGGGGGATAGGAGGAAGGTACTATGTCATTCTCGTTTTCGACCAGTCACCAACACAGCATCTGATAGGTAGAAAGTCTGTAACAAAGCCTCTGGTTGTTCAAAGATCCAAAATGGATGGTTAGTAGACCACTAACAACAACAGTAGCCTTTTTCATCTTGAAAAACTGGATAAACAATCATAAAAGTCATTCATTGTCTCTTTTATCATCATGGATATGTTCTGCAAAGTCTCAAAAATAGACACTGAAGTTACAGGCCGGACTACAAACCTTCTGAAAGGGCCAGGATCACACGGAAGCCCTGGTCGGAACAACGCAAGTGTTAGCTTCTCGCCAAATCAAAGCTCAAGTCGCTTGCATAAAGTGTTAAAATGTTATTAAAACGTTTATAACACAAGGTTGCGGCCGTCACATACCCCAGAGCTGACCTGCGGGGGTTAAAAAAATTCCCATAGTTTAGGAATGTTTTCTCAGTGAGCACATATGGGTGTATTATTTGGCTTTCCGCAAGCGAAAATTCAATCAATATTCATCATGACCAGGAGAGATAGATGTTGACACTTAGACCCCGGTACGAAGTAGGCGGCCAAAAGAAGTGGAACAATGAATGAGGTACTTCCAAAATGTAGGAAACTTCCCCCAGGGGCCAAAACACTGGGGGTGTGGTTGGCACAAGCAGATAAGCAGCTAAGCGTCATTTGTTTATCCACATACTTTTGGACAAGAAAGATTTACACTCATTTCAACACTTATCATCTATCTGAATGATTCTTCCAAACTCCAAATCATCTGTTCCACCTAGTTCACGAAGAAAACAAAGGTATATCGAATGATGAACTGTCTGTCTGCAGGAGGGAAAATTTAATTTCTTGTCAATTTGAACTACGTTATGCAACTTTGAGAAGCCAGTGAGAACTTTCTGTGAGACACTGTCACCTTTCAGTATTTGATTGCAATACACACTTACTACGCTACATTATCAACACATCCAAATGACGGAGGAAAAGATCAATAAAAGCAAAATTGCAGGTGTACAGTGTTTGTGTCAAATGCAGTACCGCTGAATGTAGTATTTGGATTTGAGAGCAACCTTCCTCTCACTACAAATGTCCTTCTCTCTCAATCCCTTTCTTTTCCAATGTCTCATGTCTAGCACACATCAGAAGCGGCCCATGTTTGTGTAAGAGAGACATGTCCGTTTTCTTCTCCCTGATTACTCCGCTCTGCCAGTCAGCCTTTTTTTTTGAATGTCACAGTTGCTGAGGGTAGCGCAATATTGGAAGTGGCAGGCAATGAGATGGGACAAACCTCAGTTTTGAGAAACGGGCTCGAGGAACAGAGTCGCTTGTCATTTTATCTGTGTGTATTTGTGTATGCGTGCCCAGGCAAAGTCACAGAAATAGAAAATGCTGACCTCTGTGCTCATTATTGTGCTTTGTCTCCTAACCGGTAGGATCAGGCCACACTGACAAGAAGCTTTCTGCCCCAACATCCACCTGGAAAACATGCTGACACACCGGAAAGTAGGGGAACTTTTTGATAAAGAAAAAAAAAATACCAGCGCGAAAAAAGGTGACAGCAGCGGGACAGTGTAGACAAAATAACATCTCATTCCATTCCATTCTCTGTCTCATTCAGTTGAAGCCTGTGCAACAATCACATACAGACAGAGTTCTTTGAAGAGCCTATGCAGAATCATTTTTTAGCAGTGCTGGCTGCTATGATTATATTACTATTAGGTGAATTAACCGTGTGCACAAACTGCCTGGGCTTATCCCCATGACGCTGCAGGTCACTGTGCCCCATATTAATTTCAACCCTGTTACATTCCATTCCTCATTCTCGTTCAACAGAGGTGTTGTGCTGGATTGGAACATCTTTTTCGGGAGTGTTTCAGCTTTGGCTGCAGTCAGTTTGGTGCGCCTATTAAATTGTGCGCGCTGATACAGAATTGAATGCTCCTTTTGAACAGGGACACACTTTGGATCTTGCCTGGTGGAAAACATCCGGAAAGAATCATTTACACACCTCTCGTGGAATCTGTCACATCCAATTTTGTTCCATGCTCAATGGGGTTTGGTAGAGAACAGATCGGATCTTCTCACTTGATCCCGGCTGGTCTGACGGGATCTGGCGAAATCCCGGGAAGCATTTACAGCTAAGATACCGACTGGTACAAACTTTTGGCTTCGCCGCAATAACCCCACTCGCTGCCGACAAAGATGGCCCGGATGGCATCTACATCTACTAGATGCCATCCAGGCTGCATACGCAGCCTGGATGGCATCTGTTGAGTGCTGGATATGTATGGTTGACTGTTGAGTGCTGGATATGCCTCGACAAGGATGGTGCTTTAGTACACATGCAACATGTGTTGTTGTTTTTTTCAGTGGTTCAGTACAGCATCTCTCATGTTGTAGATTTTTGTCAGGGCAAAGACTGGAGCACTCCCTCTGCACTGGCACCATCTTTGAGGCACACTCTGCCTGGTCAGCTGACTGCCCCATGGATGTCGTCTAGGCTGCTTGATGGAGAAGAGGAGTGAAATAAATAGAAAATAGCACTTACAAAAGTTTAGTCCTTTTCCCATTTACTTTTATTTATTTTGTTCTTTTGCTGTAAATAGCTTGATAACCTTGTGCGGCTGAACAAGGTCGAGAGACTTCCGGCGATGGATAAATCGTTGCAGAAAGCTGGAGTGTTGATTTTGCACAAATACCAATGCAGCTGTTGAGGACGGCACTCTTGTAAATGTGTGTGTGTGTGTGTGTGTGTGTGTGTGTGTGTGTGATTAAAAGGCATGGAACCCAGCCAATTGAGTCACAGTGTTAAAAGCTTGTACACATTTGGCAGGCCGTACTGGCAGGTAATCCAGTCAAGTGAAGTACTGCGTGCTAGGAACAGATTGGCTTGGAATAAAAGGGTGAATAGGGGAGGGAAAAAAATGAAAAGGAAATATCAATGACATATGTGTTTGGTCTAGGCAGAATGAGCCATTACGTTAATCTACATACAATGATGCAACATGATATAATAATCCGTAATTTCACAGCTTGGGATAAATAAAGTAACAATCTATCTTCTATCTATCTATCCAGTATTCCATGGTAGAAACCATATGTTGTGAAACAATATCACAGCAAGCACAAGGTAAAATTACATCATATCATATCTGAAACTCATAAAGACTATTGTTTTAAAGTTCTAGAGAACATGGAGAGCGTAACTGTTTAGATATAGATATAAAGTTCACCCAGACATGCGGACATTACCGCTGAGCAGCAAACCTTCCCCGGACACCATTTCTGGACAGGTCGCTGTCGTCAGCCTCCTCCCCTAGGATTTCACCTGCTGTCACACACTCCAAGTGTTGTGGAGGATGCACCAATAACACAGGACGAAGCACCATAATCTGCTTTGTCTTGTGTGTCTGAGAGTGTTTCCCAAAAGAAAGTACCCAACTGGTGGATGCAGCACCTGTCGGTACACGGGGGATCTGTGGAGGACGAGGTGCATCATTTACAGATCCTGGATTCCCAGGGAAATCAGCATGGTTGGTTGTTGTCAGTTGTGGGCCTGGACAAAAGGAGCAAAAAAACAAGCTGCATGCAGGATCGGGAAGGGGGCAGAGCGTGCCTCTTGTTGGTTAAGGAGGCGAGGAGCAGATGGGCAGTGATTTGGCCACTACTGCTGGCCCACCAACGGGAGAGTATAGTGGGTCAGGGTAAAAACACTCAGTGAAGGTTGGGTACCACCTGATGACATCTGTTCCTGGGCAAGGGCTCTGGTTACCTAAAACGGTAACCAAGGTAAGCACCCCAGCAAGTGTATGTCACGAGGTGTGCGGCATGTACACTGTGTTGATCGTGGGCTACTTTTAAATTTTTAAACCTGTGTATCCGATTACCAGTCATATTGATAACCAAGATAGCATTGACTTGGCAAGAAATTGGTTGGGTCTAAAGTAGCTTCTGATATAGTAAGCTACTTTTGCGTATTTCGTTCAACTTGCTACATTTGTCCAGGTGATAGCTCCTGTGTGGCGACGCTTTATGTATTGTAGAGTAACTGGCGACTTAGCTCACAACACCTTTCCAAGCAGCTTGACAAACGCTGCTGGCATGCAATGCATCCTGGGCATAGGTTGGCCTGAGGACGAGCCACCCATTGGAGCCTCCGTTGCTTGGGGATGGAAGGAGCCATGTTTGAAGGAGTCTTTAGAACTGGGACAGCCTAGTCACGCTGCTGTGACACAATCAGTCATCAAGTGCGACTTCCGAAGGATGCAACGTCCCTGAAATGGATCACAGCTAATGTATTTGTGAGAAAGAGAAAGACAGCAAGAGGGCAGCAAGGAAAAGAGAGCTTGTACAGTGCTCTACAACGAAGCAGTAGCACAAAAACACTAAGGGGCTTTTATGTTGTGTAAAAAAAAAAGTATGATCCTGAAATTGTTGTCTAGTCTATATGAGGGGTGTGAGAGTTAATGTTCCGTAAGGCTGCAGGCCGGGCAACTAAATCTCAAGCTTAAACTTACTATACAGACGCTCCATGAGCTTGTTAATATCATAAAATATTGATCACAGCATCTTTAACCAGACTGCAGTGGCCATGCTTGGGTACCATTGGAAAAACAAAATATCTGTAGTTAACACTTTTCAGATGTGGTCGGATACGCTGAGGAAGATACAGTGACGTTACATTTTCTACACTTTTTGTGCTGTAGTGAAATGGTTCTACATGTATGTAATGTGCTAACAATGTGGTGTAGGTTTATATGTGTGTGATGGTGTGAAGCAGGGATGGAAGAGATGATTCTTGGCCCGGTATTAAAGCAATCTGACTCGATGCCATCTGACACAGATTGGAACAGTATCCGTGAGATCAACTCTACTATATCCAGAGAGCAACGCTGGCTCTGGTACATATTGCTTTTGTAATAGCCTATCATCAGTTAGGGTTTTTTTATTTTATTTTTTTTTATCTGGGAGCTGATTGCTATCTCGCAGAAATAGGATATTTTCAATATAGTAGCAGATTTTCTTTTCGTGGGCCAGGTATATGGAAAAATGAAAGTTATAATAATAATAGTAAATTTTTCATTTCAGCCCAACCTTAAACAACCTGTATATCTCTGCTTCACTGTCTCTCTTTTTCACACACACCACACTCACGCAGAGCTTTTTCCTTTTTTAATAATTTTTACTACATGAGATTTCTTAAAAAAAATACATTAATTTCGGAGAAGCAAGAGTCCAAGAGGTTCTCTGGACAGCCCAAATGATAAATGTGTGTTACCGTGGCTTTCTTTCTGCTTTATCTCAGGTAACGAAAGGCACCTTAACTCAGTGGCTGGAGCCATTACTTTCAAAACGTACTATATGTATACATTGCATTTCACATCAATTAATTGACTTGCTGGTGGTAGGGTTATCAATTGAACTTGCATCAAAAGTCAGCATGATATCCACTTTTTTAGATGTCTGTATATGTCTATAACTTTGTCATTTTCTTTTCTTTGTGCCAACGCTCACATTTAACTTAATCTTCTTGGGCCTCCAAATGGATTGCTGCTACTTTGACTTGACTTTGTTGGACAAACGGCTAAAGAAAATTCTCTGTTGAAAGGTGCTGCCTTGGCAATCAGGTGTGACGGTTCAACTGAAAGTAGAAATGATGTGTCTCTCACCTTTTTTTGCGTGCATCTGAAAACCTATGTCTTATGACTATCAAGTAATAAACTACAGGAGTCGAAATGAAGGGGTGGTTTTCCCAAGCCACTCTGTGCACATACAGCTGTATGAAATAACAACATACACCACAGTACAATATGCAGCCACTTTCAATCCAACGAAGAGAACGTGCTATGGGGCCTTTACAAGCGGACCCTTCAGCCGTCATCCCACCACAATAAGCCGATTGCGTGCGTGAGACAGAGTCACTGGATCTGTCAATGATAGGCTGCGACCACGACCAATCATGAGTCACCACAGCTCCCGAACAGCTGGCACAACTGTTGGCGGCAGTTCAGGAGGAGTGTGATAGGATCCCACAGGAAAGCATCGCCCCCATCCTGAGGAAAATGGGTTGTTCGTATTGCCAAATACCTTTTGGTCGAAATTTGAATAACGAATTAATGAATTACATTTCTGGATCAAAATCTATCCTTGGTTTGTATGGCACCGTGTATAGTTAAGATAGGTCATTTTCATGCAAAGTCTTGCCGAAGGGGTTCAGTGCAACAAGGGGAAAAGGAACCAACAACAGTCAAGACTTCCCCCACTGTGTGTCTTCAGCTATCTGAGCTGTTATGACACATTCAAGCGGCAAATGACAGTTTCCGAACGAGCACTCGGTGTCCCCTTAACCTCTTGTCGCAACGCGCCGCCCCGCTCAAAGACACCACGCGCGCTCAGTTACCGAAAGCCATTGTCCAGTACGCGCTGTCAGTGAAGTTGATAAAAGACGGGTCACTGACAACACAGCACTTCCATGTTAAAAATCAAATGGTCCAAGATAGATAAAGTGCCAGAGTCATCACCCAATACAACTTTACAGGAGGAGAAAGAAAAATGCTTCTGACCAAGATGAGCAAAACGGTGTGGTTCACGTCACAAAGGGACCTTCTAATTATTCTATCACATTCTCCACTGTACTTTTCTGTCTGTGGACTCAGCAGAAGGCTCTGCATGAGACTGTGATCTGTATTCATGGCATTTGCCTTCCTCCAGTACAGAGCTGTGTCCATACCGCTCTAGTGTAGGAATATCACAGTTTTCTTTGCTTGTCATGTTGCCAAGTGTTGAGTCTAGCAAGTCCGTTACTCTGCCTATCTTCTTTGGCTGTATTCGTTGTGCTGTCTGCTCTATCTGCTAGAAGGTCGATGATAAATTTATAAGAAAACTGGGAGAACCATGCTCTTCTGGGTTAGTCTCTGTACCCCATGGCCAATTTCCTTTTTCTGTGGAAACTGCAATTGACAAGTATTGTCCTCCTTGTTTGTAAGTCATCCTAGCAACGTGGCTGTAAAGATCGTAAAGTATGTCTGTCGATAAACCACTCCATTCCATGGAATCTGAACTCTGTCTGGATTCCCTGTTTACCAGATGAATCCCACTGACACGGTTGACTCTTCTCTAGAGCCACTATGAGATTGGCATTTCAATTGATTGCAATTCATTTTGTTCATAGTGCCCTGATGACGAAGATTAATGACTCTGTAGATCATCTTTGCTAAAGAGCAGGTTTTCGCTTTTTCCCAGAGGATGACTTTACTTATCCCCACATTTTAAATCTAGCATCTTCATTGTGGTGTTATTGTAGTATTAAACTGTTCAGTTGAGACACAATGAAGGGACTACAGAGTCCACCACTGATGATGTCAGTCAAGGTCCGGCTACAGTAGTACCCAAGGAGAGGAAGCGCTCATGTTTTTCAATACATACTCACGTAAAGTTATAGACTTTGCATTATTTGAGATCATTTTTTACATCCAGCACTTAGTTTTATGACCCAATTCAATACTAATTAGTAAATATTAGCATGTTATACCTGTATTTATATATAGACCTACCAAAAGTGTGTTCATTGAGACCAAGCAATAAAACTGAGCCAGACTTTTGTTGATGCCCTCCTAATATTAATGAAGTTTAAAAGTTTGCAACTATGATAAGAAGTGGCAGAGACATTATATTTCGCGGGAACATTTTTTATTGTTCTATCCATTTCAACTTTCATTTCTATTCATGTGTGGTTTATTCAGCTCCGTCCCTCAAGTCCTGAAATACCTAAATCATATTCCAGAGTCAGAATGGAGTTTGGTCGTGACTGATAGAAAAGGTATGAACCGTTTCTTAATGTTCATTTTCACTCTCACCCCACCTTTATGGCTTTACTCGCTTGTCTGTTATGCTGAAGAACAGATGCAGGTGCACATATATACTGAGAGGAATGGACATACAAACACACACACGATAATCAGATTCACCTTTTTTTAATTAGAGGCAGAGCTTCCTCTCTTTGTTTTGTCTCACGCGGCCTCAACTTGCGACTCATGGCAATCTGTTCATTGTGCCATGATATTAGGTGATTAAAAATCCCCATATTGGAAGATGAGGAGAGGAGAACGAGAAAGACATAAAAGAGAAAGAAATGCTGTGGTTGTCCGACCGGCACCTGAGGAGAATACTGAATGTGCCAGACGCATCTGGCCTGCTATTGATATTCTAAGCAGCTTGCATGTGGTGAAAAGCCCTCCACGATATAAAGCGAGCAAATAGATAAACAAAAATCACAATACTCCCTTGTTCTAATCTTTCGTCACTGGTAGCTACTTAGAAGCCCGGTGAATGGGCATTTCTCCAGTGTGCCGAAGCAATAACAAAAACCCTTGCCTCTCCGCAACGCAATAACGGCGGCGATTCAAAGGGGTATAAAGAGCCGTACTTTCGTGCTAAAGAAAGGCTGGTGAAGTGTGCAAATTGATAGGATTCAGCAGGTGTTACTTCGAAATTGGCAAAGGAGAAATAATTTATTTCCTGTCGTCGGGGGGATAATGAATTTGCTATCATCCAAAGCAGTAATGTGAATCCTAATGGACAAAGAGGAAACAAGTCACAGCGTGTGTGCCCGCATCTGTACAAGACAACAAATCCACCAGACCCTGCACAGTGGGGACAGTAAGCGCTTGTTAGCTTTCACATAAACACACACGATGAGGATAACCATCGGGATTCTAATCACAGCGAGGCAATTATCCCGAGTTTGTTTCCTGGGAGGATGAGAGGGAGGAATTTGATGAAAACTCGACCATAATTCCTCTGATCCCTTTGCATTCCTTGAAGGTAGGTAACACAAAATTAAATGATGGAGAAGATGCGTCTGGAATCACAACATGTCCATTAAAACATTCATACCTTTTCCAGTGTAATAACCAAATAACACGCCATCTATCACAGATAATCAGGTCTTGACATTGTGGACTTATCTTACACCAACAGAATCATTAAGCTTTGTTGAGAGAGGAAATTGGTAAAAGCAGGAGACTGAAATACAGATAACATTGCAGATCAGGTTTCAATTTGTTACAACCAACGGTACCCAATACTCTTTTATTAATGTAAACATATAAATATATACAGTATATTTATTGCATGATTTGAGAAGTAAATGTCCAGTAATGTGAGGTAGGTGATCTGGCTTTCGAGATACAAATCAGTTTGAAGCAGATAAAATCATTAAGTAGCATGCCTGGGTATTATTTTAGATTAGAATTAACTTTACTTACACACAAAAAAATCAATCATCCAATTCAGCAATTAATTACTTAAGAAAATCTCTATCCCATTAAGATAATTAAAATTGTATTCCTTGGTTTTATTACAAACAGGTTTCATTATTGAAGCACTTTTTTTCTCCTGAAGCTGTTAATTGAATAACTTTAAATTACTCTCATTCTCTAATTTATTTTCATTATTTTATTGTTCGAGCTGGGGTTTTTTCTTTCTGTTGTTGAAGTTGATGTGGCTAAACTTTGTGGCATTTGCTTTTAAAGATAAATATAATTTGATGGAAGGATGCTGAGGCTGATACAACAAATACGTACATACATATGCACACACTGACTGCAACTGTTTAGTCTGAGGGAGTGATACGTCTTAAAGCTGTAATGTCAGTTTTTGGCTACAGGGGGCGACACAGAGTACTGTAAACTAAGTAGTGATATATTAGCTTATCAGTAACAAATTTCTCAGAAATTTATTATGTAATATAATTACTTTTCCTAGTAACTAGTAGTGTAAGGGATTACAATTTCCGAAATCGTAATTATACCACAGTTACTGATCCAAGGAACGCTGTATTACTTACCATACTGAACATTAGGACCTTGCTTAATATACCAGGGCAGGAATAACAGAACAAGAAGCTCGACACAATATCAGCTTGCAACATTTTATGTTCTTTAAAACCATCCGATACTCCTTGCTGCTCTAAACAAAAAAAATATGCAGAACCCCCAAAAATGATGAAGCACTATTACGAGTAACATAACTAATCACTTTTAAAATCAAGTAATATAGTATAATTACTTTTTGAAGGAGTAATAAGTAATAAGTAGCTTACTACCCTTCCTGAGTAACTTGCCCAACACTGATCTTATCTAACAGAACCTCAGTAGTTCCAAAACTCACATATAGAGATACAACAGTGCTAGCAGTGCATGCTACGCTGCTAGCAAAGCATGGACAGGTTTGTAAAAGTAGTGCCAGGTGAGCAAAAAGCAGACGATGAATCTACATCTGTGCTAGTGTTAACATCACTGCTAGCAATTTTGATTAAAGTGACTGAGTTCAGTGTCACTGCTAGGTGTGACTGTCTCATGTACCGAAGATTGTGAGTCCGAGAGCGTCCTCAGA
Organism: Scophthalmus maximus; assembly: GCF_022379125.1. Taxonomy (NCBI): domain Eukaryota; kingdom Metazoa; phylum Chordata; class Actinopteri; order Pleuronectiformes; family Scophthalmidae; genus Scophthalmus; species Scophthalmus maximus. The sequence goes on from NC_061522.1 coordinate 23,797,157, forward strand.
CACATGATTATCGTCTTTAGTTCTGCCCCCCCCCCCCACACACACAAATCGCACCCTGAACAACACTAGGAAGACAATTTTTTTTAGTCCCAGTTCGTCCCTGCAGGAAGCTGATTCATTTTTTTTGTGTGCAGAAAATCTGCTAAAAACAACGAATGTTGTTACACGATAAGCAATTAATGAGATACATGCTGCATAGTCACTTTAAATGCTTCCATTCTTAAGTGACTGGTTTGTTCGTTTTTCACATATTGAAGTAGCACCTTTGCATTAATTATTCCAGACGATGTTTTAAATGAATTCTAATTCTGCCTCACAGCACGTTTATGTGGGCCCATGTAGGTGGGTGGGGGGGGCTCAAAAATGTTTTTAATTGCCAAAGGGGGGCCCAGCTAACCATTGCCGTACCTTATAAAGTTGTTAATTGTTAGTAGCTGCCTACTGACACATGGGCATTTCAAGGTATGAGTCACATGTAGAAAAAAACAGTTGATGAGTTCTTTCTTGAACGTGATGTGAATGTGATGGTTAAATTTCTTGGTATCAAATGGATTTGAACAGTGTGCGTGTTTTCCACGTCTGTACTTTCCATATACATGCAGAGAGACCCAACTCATTTTTGACGGATGTCTCAATGTACAATATGGCAAAAAATTCTGCCTTTCTTGAAGATCAAAGAAAGTCTAGAGGATAACAGAGTGAGTCAGACTTGGGTCACGTTTTAGGATTATCCAGTGTTCATCTGGCTGTGCATGGGGAGTTTTCCACATTGATTAGTACGAACGCACAAACTGTACAATGTTACAGTTATATAGCTTTGTGACAGAGGGCTTCAAATGCTTTACAACGTACAGGACAGACATATTATAATCTTAGTATGGAGAAACACAATTGCAATATTAAGTTTATTATTGGATAAACATGAAAGCTGTACTACCATACACTGTTTAAAAGATGGACAACGTGACAGCTCCCAAAAATGAAGCCAAAACATCTCGATCGCCCCCTGGTGGCTGGCTGCAGCACATTATGATTACTATGGCAATGGCTCTTAGCCTGGGACCCAGACGAATTCTGGGAGCTCATTTCAATTTGCTCGGCCAGAATACCGTATGGATCCCCTCCGTTGGAAAGGGATTTCCAAATCGCAACGGATTATCTGATAATGGGCGGGGTTTATACCGCGACGCAGAGGGAAGCGACTTTTGTAATCAACCAAGGCTGCCGCTGGTGAACGAGCATTTGACCAAAAGTACCCGATATTTTTACTTTTTATTCTCCCGCAAAAAACAGCAACGCTCGTTCACAGACATTGTGGAATCATCATCACACACATCACCTCACTGTCTCTCTTCTATGAAAGAGACATAAATGAATTGCTGTTGATCAGGAAGCTGCTCCACTACACTCTCCTGCTGCTCCTGCTCGCTCTGTCCCTCCATGACCAGCCACTTGTCCCCCGTCAGGCCCCGCCGGTCGCTGTACCATGTCGGGGAAGTGTAGATATTGAAACTACTGCAGCCCCTGCAGCTAACATGTCTGTTATTTGCGCACATTAGCTGCTAGATTTTGAAAAAAAGTTTTGGGCCCGTACTGAACTTGCCCGCACCCCTTCAGCGTTTGTTTCTTCATTTTGACGCTCTCGCCTCTTCCGTCCACAGACTGTCAGCTCCGAGCCACTGTATCTGACAAGAGAAACAGTGGGGAGGGGGCGGGACCGCCAAAGAGATGTGATAGGGCCAGCCCAGAGCCGTTGAGAGATGGAGAGTATCGACAACGGAGGTCCAAAATGCTTGCACGTCACGTGACTCATGTCGACTTCAGATAGTTCGCGCAAGTTCTTTGCGCGCATTCGAATCCATTATTCAGAGCGACAGAGACTCGAAATTTGGTAATTAGTGGTCAATAAATGTATCGATTTACAATATAGCAGACCGACATGCCTGTGTGGTTACCCTATGTAGTTAGTCAATCATAAATAATCATATATTGTAATCCACTAACATGCTTTATTGCGCATGTTGTTTCAGTTGTGCTGATGGTATACAATCGGATTATTTAAACATCTTGCCCTTCATAAGTGCAACACAGACAGTCTATTGAGAGGCTCCATGATCCGCAATTGCTGGAAAAAAATGGTCCATTGGAGTGAACAGAGTTGTCGCTACTCTCTCTCTCAATGGCTCTGGGCACTCGGCTGCAGTGTCAGTATAGAAGATGTGTTAAGGAGGGGGTGAAGGAACAGGACCCAAATACAGAGTGTGGTGAAAAAGATGATTTAATAAACTGTAACAAAAAAAACGGACTTACAGACAAACACAATCCAAACTGAGGCGATTTCAAAACTCTAACTCAGACAAAGGAACCAATGGTAAAAACAGGAGCAAAATAACAAACCGAGGGGAAAAAAAAGAGAACAAAACAGGCCGGAATCATAACAGGATGGGAACAGGAACCGACTGGACGATCGCAACAGACGAACTGACACCGAGGACTGGGAGCACAGAGACTATATACTAATGTTTGGACAAGGGTGAGACACATCACAGGTGAACACAAGGAAACGTAAAGCGACAGACAAGAGACAAGAAAACAGGAAGTGTAGAGACACGAGGAACATTACTACTCCAGACTAACAGGCTGTGGCTTCAAATGATGAATGATGGGTTAAATGACAGAAATAGAAATGCTGCAGTTCCCAAACACCAGGAGTGTCTCTTTCAGCACATTGTTTCGGTCCAGAGGCCCATAAAATGTACTGATATGGTTCAGTCTCATCCTCTCATTCTCACCTGACTTATTTTCAGCAGCTGTCGGTATTAATTTTCAGCTGAAGACATCAGATAAGCCCAACTTCTGCTAAATCCCACAGCACCAAACCAGCAGATAGTAAAAAGTTAATGTCTGGGCGGTGAAGAGTGTTGGGGGAAGTATGTGCGTTAAAAGAAGAGATAAGAAGATGAGACGGGAAGAAGGAAGAAGCGATGAAACAAGAGAGGACCGAAAAAACAAGATGACTAAATCAAAAGAGAAACCAGAGTGAACTTGTCATGTTCGTATGTGCGTGCGGGGAGTGGGGTTGGTAATGCATTTCATTAACAAGAACAGAGAACAGAGAACAAAGAAAAGTGTGGAAATGTGTCTGTTCCTCCGACAGTCATGTTCCCATGACAACTGTTGTTCTTGGTGACATAGGCGGAGACACAAGTCATGCTGGATTTGCAAGGATGCATATAACCACACGCATACACAAATGCACATGCGCACACACACACACACACACACACTCACACACACGCGCACACACACACTCACACACACACACACACACACACACGCACACACTCACACACTCACACTCTCACACACTCACACACACACACACTCACACACACACACGCGCGCGCACACACACACACACACTCACGCACACACACACTCACACACACACACGCACACGCACACACTCACACACACACACACTCACACACTCACACGCACACACACATACACGCACACACGTGTGATTCTTCCTTCTCAGTTTGAGTCAAAAAGGCATCCCAGTCATCCCCTGCTGCCCAGCACACCCTTCTCCTCTTTCAACTTCGAAGGGGGGGGGGGGGGGGGGGGGGGCTGGTCATCATTTAGAAAATTCCTACAAGTAACCTCTGTGATTTTTCATAAGGCTTTTGTCTCGCAGGCGGCCTCCTTCTTGTCTCCCAATTCGCTCTTACATGCCCCTGTTTTTGTAAGTTGCTCATGTTCCTTTTTTTGTCTTTCTTTCATTCTTTCTTTCTTTCTTCCCCTCTTTATATTCTCTGTCTTCTCTAAATACTGAAAGGGCTTTAATCGACAAGCGGCGCTCAATCAGCCAACAAATCAGCTCATTTGTCTGTTTTGCGACTTTGCCCCGAGTCTGTCTCCGCGGCAGCGTCAGGCTCGACGTGGTGCTTTTCTGAAGCCTGTCGTCAAGGCCCCTTCTCTCTCTCTCACACACACACACACACACACACACACACACAAGCTTGCGCGCGTTCCATAAACCCCTCGCAGGCAGATGAGAAAGACAGTTTATAAAGTCAGTGATCTGCTACTTTTCTTTTCCAAAGGATTATGACAGCTTTCAAATCTGTGCCCATTAGCACTGTAAGCATTTGAACTACCATTAGGGGATTCACAAAAGACTGAGGAAGGTTGTTTTTTCAAAGAATTCATCAGGTAGAGAAAAAAAGGAGATGTCGGCACATCTGATACCGGCTTATTGCAGGTTCAAAAGTGAATATGTATCTTAGGGGTAAAAAAAAAAAAAAAAAGACTAAATAAATCAGTGCATACGCTCTGGCACACCAGAATCTCATCAAAGTGCAGTTTTTGCAGTGTGCAATCTCTTTGCTCTGAGACGTTCCCTGAAAAAAGATCTCTCTGGCCACTGTGCACTACACACGTTACTTCCAGATTAAACGCAGCAAACGGAGCCGTTGTTTTTTTGCTCCCAACATTTATATATATACAAATTTGTATTTCTTAGCTTATATTGTCAAGAGGCCGCCACAGCTTGGTGAGGTGAAAATAAGCAATGTAAATGTAAAAGCTGGAATAATATTTGGCATGTTAAGCATGCTAAGACATGCTGACAAGCACATTAGCTCTGAACACAGAATTGGCTCCATCCAAAGGCCCACTAGTTCTCCAGGTATGTTGACATAAAGCAAAATATACATTACATATACATACAAACATTTTGTTATAATTTTATATATTTTCTTTTTTCATTTATTTAAGAATAAAATTGATTCATGAAGCTGTTTCAGACCGTGGCCTGCTGTTCTGCATCATTTTCTGCTGACCGACGGCATTGTTTTTTGACACAATATCGTACACGAATGCTACTCGTCTGGTAGGTGCACTAGACTTCATTTCAGCCCCACGCGCTTTTCAAATAACCTGCACCTTCATTTAAGTTCCTTTGATTACCATATAGATTACATTTGTGGATTACAAGGTCACGTGTGTGGGGACTGTACATACATTATCAATCGACTTTCCAAAAAAGATAAAATAAGAATGAGAAGACTTGCTTTTGTTTCGCGCTATTGTCAGGGGTCAAACATTTTCATTGAAGGGCCTCATTTGGTCAATGGGCAACTATGTGCCTACTGCAAATCTACAGTCTAGAATAAAGTTAGTTAGCATGCTGATGTTGTGTGGGGAATGTTTCCATCTTTACCGTCTGTTTGTCCTGTGATTGTCTGGCTGTACACAATATTATTCTGCTACAGAGGTTGGTTGTATTGCTTTAAACCAATCACAATTGTCAAATATGAAGAGAAAACGCCAAGAAAAAATAAGAAAATGTCAGCTAATCCACAATCCTCATTTTAGTCCAAAACTTGCCATTTTCAGTGTGTCGGTTGCCAGCTCGGAGGTTGTCATTGTTTCCCGTACCAAAGGGGGATTTTCGAAAAATGTGAACAGGCAGGAAGTGGAAGGGAAGAAGAATGGCAGCCTACATGCTCAGCCTCAGACTACTCCTGTGACCAACATAAAAGTCAAATAACTGTCAGGGCAATTGTGAAGTAAAGTCCCCAAACTCATGAGACCACATGCTGAAGAACCATGTGTATGACGACTGCTCTGCTGTTGAGATGCAGTGTATCAGTGAGGAAATGAAAACTTGGGACACGCCGGGGGCGCCATGGAGCACTCGCGAATTTCAACATTGTCTCGCTCCGGGACTAACCCCTTCTACTTCCTCACCAGCGTGGCAAGTAACACACAGTGACTTCTGCCTTAACTTGAGACGCACACACCTTGCACTGCTCCATTCTCGACAGGAGATTGGCCCACTCGTGTGGGTCAGTTCAACTTGTAGGACTGGGCGCCCTGATTCTGCTGTGTGAGCTAGGCGGAGCTACTGCCCGCTGAGAAGGTCTCACGCCAAGAAGTAGGAGATGGAGATGGTTAAGGTGCGAGGGAGCAACAGGGGGATCTATCACACAGCGCACCTCTGCCTTTGTACAGTAGCTCACTAATGCAGTTTCCGGCTTGAGCTGCTGATGTTCATGGACGGGATGGAGATCTCAGAAACGTACCCGAATTTGTGGACCGCTCTCAGGATATGCCTAACCCTTCCAGTCACGGTAGCTGCAGCAGAGAGGAGCTTTTTTCAACGCGTCAGGTGTTCGGTCGGGGCGCCATACTAGCTCGAACCGCCACTGACCACAGTCGTCAGGATTCCCTCTCAGGGCACTATGAATGTACGTACAAAAATGTAGCGGAAAAAAAGCATCCAGTACAGAAAGTGGCCACATATTTTACCCATCTACTTAACAGCTGCTGGCGTGGGGCACAGTCAGTCCGGAGCGTTCTTTGGAATGCGTGCTTATGGCGGAAACATTTAAGGTCAATTTGAGCATCTGTCTCCTCTCCGACTTGCATGTGCTGACACCGAGCAAAAGCAAATCTGGCTTAAGACCCAGTTTGTTTTAGAGCTGCGTGAAGACCAGGAAGTCACAGATAATCCAATAAGCCGGTGCCATTCCTTTTCCTGGCAGGGCTGCGTGGCAGTGTAGCCCACTGAATGAGAATAGTAGCTGGGGGGGGGCAGGAAGTGTCTCCTCACCTCTCTGAGCCTTACTGGCTCCCCACAGCCACCGCTACCGCCTCCTGCCAAGTCATTCATTAACCTCAGCAGAGGGACTGCGGGAAGAGAGAGGAAGAAGGGGAGCGGAAGATGAGGATAGCAGTGTCTCTGTGGGAGAGAATGAATAAATAGATAGAGGAGATAAAGATATGAGAGAGAGAGAAATGAAGCTTGAGAAGATGCGTGACCAATTCTGTCCAAACATTGTAATCCAAATGCTATTCTTACTTATACATCTTGTTACCACTGTCATCAATCATCATTCCACTGTTCTTCCTTTAAATCAACTAATATTTGAGTCACATCGCCGGCAGACTGGAGCACAGAGTGCAGGCGAGAAAAAGCACTCGCAGCACTGCAGTGAATAGAATTCAAATGACTGGTGGGAAAGAAAAAAAACAACTATTCAAAGTTTCTCCGTGGATGTTGGTGAGTTCTGGGCCGAAGCGGCATCTTATAATCCAGGCCCACAGTGGAGATGAGATAAGGGCCGGAGCAAAGTGAGCGCACAATGCTAAGAGAGAGAGAGAGGGAGAGAGGAGAGAGTGTCAGTCTCAAGTAGAGAAGCTGGGGATGATGGGGAAGGGGAGAACGAAACTTCTGGCCCGGCGGGGGCTTTGGAGTCCTGTACCGTTTGTCCATTGTGCTTGAACGCACTACGACATGCACTAACACACACACGTGCACACACACACACACACACTGAGGAAACGCTCCCATCCCAGGGGGAGAGTGAATGTGAGGCCACTGCCGGTGTACGGCGGCCCGGCTCTGTGCCGCTCCGCTCCCGAGTGAAAGCGAGCTGTAGATGGCACTGTAGCACTGCAGAGAAACACCGTTGTCAAACACACACACACACACACACACAAACTGAAATGTGCACGCACGGCCCTGCATACATGTGAAGGAGATGGTTTCGGATGCCGGCATTAGATATTCCAGTACTCAAGCAGCAGTGTGTGTGTGTGTGTGTGTGTGTGTGCGCGCGATCAAACCCAGTAAACGCTTATATGTGTGTGTATGTGTGTGTTCCTTGTGTCATGTTTGCATTGTTTCATGGAGATATAGAGAAAGTACAACATACAAGCTCCTTGACAGTTTTGCAATGTCACCGCATAACAACGCCGGGGTATGATTTTCTTTGTTTCTGTCACTGTGGGTCCTGACAGCAGGCGAAGGCACATACTGAGATTCATGCACACGCGCGAGCGCGCAAGCACAAGTTCATCCACACGCATCAGAAACACATGCTAGTATTGCAAGATTGACTCTCCAGTCATTGTCACGAGTCTTTTATCAAATGGCACTTTATCTGTGCACAGTGTTGCTATCTGCAAAGTGTCCCTCCTGCCGTTGGACGCCGCCACACAGACAGCGTCTCGCTCACGTCCAGCCTTCTGTCTCATGCGCGAGCATGCTCAACACTCGCGTTGATACAATATTGAGACTGGGAAAGACAACTTTTTTTTTTTTTTTTAAAAAGCCAGAGGGAAAGACACAGATCCCGAGAAAGAATCTATGCCGAGGCATGCTGAAATGCTGGGCCCGTCCCACTCAAGCTCGGAGAGCTGTGTTCAGCGGCGCCGAGTGTTCCGTTGCGTTGACTAGAGGAGAGGTGAAGGTTGCGGAAATAGATGACTCGCTCAGGGCTGTACACACGCTCACAACAGATGCAACCGCAGCACTTCCTTAATAGTGTTCCTCGCACAGTAATAGTGGGAATACATCTGCAGGGTGAGCGTGTGCGCGCATGTGTGTGTTTGGGTGAGTGACTGTATATGTGGATTTCAATCTCTTTGAACTCTTAACTTCTGAGCAAAAGAAATGAAGTTTGAGTTCCTCTGATGTTCAGGGCACGGGAGTGAGGGAATTTGGGCAAAATGTGCACACAGTGTGCATGACTTTCTCTCCCTCTCTCGCTCTGCGTGCGTGTGCTTGAATGTGTGCACACCGATATTAAAAGAAGGGGAAATTGAAAATCTCTGACGAGGGTAGTTGCTGAATGCAGGCGCACATTTTTCATACACCATCTTTATCGAGAGGAATTGTTCGACCGTTCACCTGTTCGCCTAATTTCAATTTTTTATCATCTTGTGCAATATATATATATATATATATATGCATATTTATTTATTATGTAAATGCTTTCAGTCCAAACCACTGCACATTTTAGCCTTCTCTCCCAAGGGCAATACTTTCACTCTGTTTAAAATATAGGCTATAAAGGTCTTAATATTTTTTTTTCTTCTATTTTTATTGTATATGTTGCTATATATTTAAATTTTGTTCTACCTCTCCCCTGACTCCTTGACCCTTGCTGCGGCTGAAACGAGTGAATTTCCTCCCTCATCTACATCTCCATCCTTAACACATTGACAATATGTGTTGGATAATGATGCCTTATACTTAGCATCTAACTGGGAGAGGGGAGCAAATTGGCATATTCTTTTATAATGTTGATCTGTTCCTTCATGTGCAGCAAGTTTTGAGTCTATTTAAGAAAAATACAACATGCAGAGTATGCGTAAAGGTTTGGGTGTGAATAATTTTTTGAATTATTCCTTTTTTTCCTGCATACCAAGTCCACCATATGCTTTTGAAATAAGCGTATACAATAGCACGGTGGCAGATGAGGGTCCTTTCCTCACAATGACCCATTAGTTAAAGCCTGTGACTCGGAAAAAAAAAAATGGATGCATGATTCATGAGTGAGCTGGAGAGCCGATTCCTATTTTTAAGTCCACACTGGACCAGTCATTTCCATAAATTTCCTTGGTAAGCATATGAATAGACTGTTGGGAGCCTCAGCCGAAGGGGCCAGGGGTGGAAGTGGTCCACTTGTATTGAAAGGCTCTTGATGTGAAATGGCTCCTCTCTTCTTTCTTTCCGCCCTGTTTCTCCATCACACCCAGGTCTTCCATTCCAAACCTTGGCCCCGCTTTGCCCTTCCACCTGCACATTCTCCACCTGCCCCTCTTACCTACCTCACACTGTTACACCTCTATCCAACACCACTCTTCTAGTTAACCTCCCTCCACCCTTCAGTCTGTCCATCCTCCTTCCACTGCATTTCCACCCTTCACTCTCTCCCTCTGCATCCTGATACTTCTTCTTTCTCAGCTCCTCTTCCTAACTCAATCCTTCCATCCATCTCTCATTCCCCTCCATCCCGTTTTTATTTTTAATCCATATTCATGTAATTTCTATATGGCAGCCTGGGGCTGCTGTTAGGGACTGTTACTTTGTGTTAAAGGTCTTGAAAGCCTGCCTGATTTACAGTAATAACTTGGGATATATCCAGAAATACCATTAACGAAGCATGAGCGCACGTGCACACACACACGCGCACACACACACACACACACACACACACACACACGCGCACACACACAGAGAGAGAGCGTGTGAGAGGGCTATTTCCTACCTCCCACAGCTACCTTCTGTCCTCTACCTTGCTTGCAATTTTCTATGTACTTAGGCTGAGCTCCTGTAACAATCAAGCATACAATCTAACAAAAAATGTGACTTTTGATATATTCCCATGGGATAATGTGGGGTCTGTCTGTTTGTTTGTTTGTACGTGTGGGTTTGTATATTAAGTTTTTTTTGTGTTCCAGTTCCCTTTACACTTGAATGTTTGAAGCTGAGGTAAATGGCAAATGTAGATATTAAAGAGCCATCAATCCACACAGTAAACAGGGATAATCGATTGAATTTGCTCAGAGTTACAGAAGCAACAAAGACACACAGAGAAAAAAAAAGAAAATCAAAGCTGGTTTGATGCACGAGGTGTCATCTCCCAAGTCGTGTAGTAAGCCAGGGGGATTTGATACAAATGAAGAAATTGGTTCTGAGCGGCACAATTAGCTCTCATCGCCGGGGATCTCATGATTTAAGCTATCATCGCCGGGGGCCGTCTCGGTGTGTGACGATAATGCCTGTGAGGCCAAACAGCCGTCACACGAGCACATGTGATCAATAATGTAACGACAGTGCATACATACACAAATAATTCAGTATGCACATGAGACGGAGACTCTGACGGAGAAAATGAAAGAAATAAGGCCATGTATGCGTTTTAACCTTTAAATGTTGTGATTATTTTATTGTGTTCTAATTGGCAAAACTATTGCACCATATATTCATTTTGCAGCTCCGTGCAATCATCCCTTAACTAACATTAGTCATTTAGTATTTTTCTCCATGATTTTATGATGAATGGTAAATGGTCTGTATTTCTAAAGAACTATTCTCGTCTTACTGACCACCCAACACGCTTAAAAGTACAAGTCACATTCCCCCAATCACATGCTCAGTCCGCTCTTCCACCAAGACAAGTCACCTGGAAGAATCGATATGGAAATATGTGTGCACAGATGAAGTAAAAATGTTTTGCTCTTTAGCCGCAGTTAGCAAAGTTGATCAGAGAAAGAATGGGAGCAGCGTTGTAATGAACAGACACTTTGCCATCTGTTGACCATTAGGGCGGAAGAATTCTGCTTTAGTCGTGTGGCAGCCAGTGGCACGGACAGGTGGGAGAATGAATTTCCAATGAATATCAGTAGATTCCGGATGTAAATGTCCTGCAGTCAGTCAACAAAGTGAAGCCGGCTTCTTCAGCACAACAATGATCCATAGCAGACCTCAAAATCCAACATGGACTACTTCAACAACAACAAGCTGAGGGTCTGGGAACCGCCCCTCACTGGCCTTCGACCTGAACAACCACAGAAGAACTCCGTAGATCTTTGTGATCTGTGGGGAAGAGTTGTTGAATAAGTAAGGATAGAAAAAAATATATATTCATAGCCGACTGCAAAGAGCATTTGAAAGCTGTGATTTATTTCTGAAATACAGTAACAGTGCACTTGAAGAAAGTCTGACTTTTTAATATCTGTTTGCTGCAGTGGGTTGCATTTACTTCTTTCCACTTCAGGAGTCAACTAAACACTGGATTTTTCCGGGGGGGATGGGTAGGTGTGAATTGAGTTGCATTAAACTGTATCTGTACTTGCCAATAAGAGCTTTGTAATTCTTGGAGGGCCTATTTCACCACGACACTAACAACTTCTGCTGGCCCCCAGTCTTCACCCTGAGTTAGGCTCAACACATCCAATGCATCCGGACATAAACTGGATATTGATTTCACCCTGTGACTGTGGTTTTAAGGGAACACAACAGCCCTGGAGATGCCAATTTTTCCCTAAAAATGTTTGTTTGTTTATGTATTATATCTTTTTTTCATATAACCTCAAGGGGCGGTGGTGAATAGTTATCAGTCAACAGCAGTGTTCTTTTGGCCACTCTGCTTGTTCTAATGTTGCCCCAGGGATATACTGTACCATTGGCTGCCTAATGGCCCTCAAGCAAAAGGGCCAAAAAACTTCCTCTATGCTCCAGTAAATATCCTGACCCCGATGACCCTGAGATTTTTTTTTGTACTGCAGGGGACCTTTGAATTCACCTGCACAGAAAATGCAACGCGGATGGCAGCTTCGGAAAAAAAGAAAAATTTGTTCAGGCTTTTATCTCCAGTCGACTTTGTTTACGGGTCTCTCGAACAAATCGATCACAAGGCGGCAGCTGCTTCGGAACATCCTCAAGAAGACAAAGAAAGTGGATTGTATCAGTTCAGTTGTAAGTTCTTTGCACTGTCAGATAATTGACATCAAAATATTGCTGTTGTTTTATAAAGCACGGAATGGTTTAGGGCCAAAATCGATTTTTTTGAAGTCCTCACTAATGACACATCTTCTCTGTTCTCTGCTCTGTATCTCACCAAAGGGCCTCAATATGCTAAGGAGCTGGGTATCAAGCCACCAACTGTCCAGTTGGCGGACGAACCATTCTACCTGCTGAGCTAAAATTCTCTATTTAACTTTTTGATTTCTATGGAAATGCTTTTTTTGTATTGTCCCTTGTTTGCTTTGACCTTTTTGTCTTGAAACCTTTTACATCTTATGTAAATTTGAATTGCCTTGATGTTGAAATGTGCCATACCTGTGCTAATGAAATTGCCTTGGACACACATACAAGGGGCCCAAAATGAATATTTTAGAAAAAAGTGCACCTCCATGACCGTAAGAAATAGAGAATACGTGTGACTCCGAAGTTCTGCACACTGTCAAAGGCCCAGGTCTTCAGATGTATATGCTGACGACACAGTCGCTTTTCATTAAATCTTTTGCATACAACAGCTTCCTTAAATGTGAGAAGTGAAGTATTTAGGGATCATTTTTGATTTAGTTGAATTTGGTGCTAAAAAGACACTTAACATGATTAAGGCTTTTGTGAGATAATGTGAATTTCTTTTGACACCTGTACAGTGCCTCGTTGTTCCCAAAACACACATTGTCTAAGTGCCTGTCTTTACAATTGGGCCTTAAAAAAATCTGGCAATCACCATTGCTGCATTTGAAGTAAATGAGCACAGTAAGTAAAGATTTTAAGTTTTACAAACTTTATAGATTTTCATTTAGCCTTTCTGCAAATACATCAAGAGACTACAGTGCTGCAGCAGATCCGCCAGAACACCTTTAAGTGGCAACTGTATAGTTGTTTTGCTTTGACAGCTTCCCCCCCCTTTCTCTGAGAGGAGCAACGTCCTGTAATTTGCAACCTGATCACTTTACATTTCCTGTGAACTTCAACACCTGTGAACCAGCAACAAACCCGTACACATTTTCTGTGGCTATGTTTCTACAAAATGGGTGTTTTATTGAATCTTGCTATACTCAGTTTACCTCTTTGTTTAACTCTATTTTCACAACAGCCCGTCTAGGAACGGACGTTGCAAATTAGCATCCGCTATGAGCTCTCTGACACCTACCAGATAGATGTGTTTTCAGTTTGTCTACATGCACAGTATGTGTCCATTTTGATTAACAACAAATAATAGCAATAAATGTGTGTGTTATAGTTATAGTACCATCATCCGACTGGTACTGTGCCTGTTTAAGATGTATGGAGTTATGTCCACACCAAACAAATGGAAACTCCAAAAATGTCACATTGGAGCCCAATTTGCACTTGACTTTAACTTTAATTTGAACATTAACTAGCACTTTTTAAATGTCTTACAGCCTCATAAGTGAGCATAATAAATAATAAACATAATAAACAAGACATTCTCCTCACATATATGTAACCATGCACATAACCATGCACATGTGCATTTTTAGTGCTGTTGCTCTGAAGGACTGAATTACTTCTGCTCAGATGGCTTTCCACAGTAAATGTTTTATGCTATTCTCCACCACGCTCAATCCCCCTGAGCAGCCGCCACACCATGTGAAATTTTAATGAGTGTTGCTTAATTAAAATTTTGTTGAATATACATAAATGCAGTGCGCTGACCTTTCTGCGAATCTTTCCGATTCACCTTGAGATTCCGGCTTAAATGGTGAAAACTAATTGGAGAGGTCAAAATGGGACAAGCAGCCAAAGATTCACCCAGACCCCCAACCCTGAATACAAACATATTTTTTGCACACACACACACACACACACACACACACACACACACACACACACACACAAAGAAATAATCAAATTAGATGAAAAACAAAGGTAATTCTTCACACCAAAAACTAAAGCAAAGGAAACCAAAAAAAACAGGCCGGATGAGATGAACAAGGAGTTGTCATCTGCTCCCAAGCAGTTGAGACTCAATTAAAAGTTCCGTTGTTCTGCTAATGGCAAATTACATCAGTGGAGGGAGCGAGTGAAAGACAGAGAGGAAGGCACAGAGTCCCTGATTGCTTTTTTGAATGAGGGGAGCTATCAGGGCCCACATTTGGGAATGGGCCCCGTGCACACACGTGACGGACAAGTCGGCGTCACATTTTTGCTCTCTTTGCCTAACACATACATGGTCAGCCACCCACAGATGCATCGACTGCCATAACAAAGCCTGTCCTGATAACAAGGGGGTGGGGGTGTGGGGGTGGGGGGGGGGGGGGGGGGGGGGGGGGGGGAGCTAGGGGCTCTAGCATGAGGGATTTAAAATCAAGGAGTTGAGAGAGACAGATAGAAAGACAGCAATCCCCTAAACTGTAATGAGCCCCTCCATTGTTTTTTTCCCCCCTTTCCTCTGCTGCTTTCCCTCTGATGAAAAGGGGGCTGCGGTAGACAATGGAAGCTATCGAGGGAACACAATGGGAAATCGTTATTGCGGTGTCATAGAACCGCTGTTGGCTGAGTTGATATTTGAGTGGCAGCCGAGTGAGGCGAAACTTTAATCTATGACTGCTTTATGTGAAATTACACCCCACAACACTGCCGGCTTTTCAAAAGAGAGAAGAGAATGGCTGCTGGCGGTGGTAACACAGAGGGAGAGGAGCACTATACCCAGCACTTGAATATTATTTCTAGAATTTCTACAGAAGGCGGCAGAAATGTAACCATTGTCTGTTGATTCCCAGCGTTTCTATGTGGTCCCATTACCCTTATACCCAATTCTGCCCGTTGATCTAAAACCCTCAACTCTGGACTTAGACGTCAGAACACGTGAGCACATGAAAAGGGGAAGTGTCTCGTGGCATTTCTGTGAGAAGTGTTATCTGAGGCTCCATGCAGACTGTCAGTAGCTATGTGTTCTGTGTGCTGTGCTTTGGCGTCTGATATGCCTTCGCATTCGCAGATCTGTTACACAAACCACACTTCAAACGAAGCAGACAAGCTGCAGGCTACACGCCCCCCAACCAAGGCCCGTGCATTGTTTTGACTCATGGCTGATTTCGGCCTGAATGAAAGACTCTAAGGCTTCTCACAGATCTTGATTTGGGCCCTCTCAAAATGAAGCCGAGCCGTAGGTTTGATACGTCTTCTCAAGAATTCTTTCCTCGAGTTCTGTAAAAAAGTGTCCAACGGAGCGTTGGACAAAAATAACAGATTTGTTAAAGAACACGCAGGAAAATAAAGACACTTTGAGTCTGCAAGTTTTCAGTATTCAGTTGTCTCAATTGAACTGATATAGAGAAAACTGAAGGAGACTAATTAAATTGTGTGATCTGCACTGCACACACGTCGATGACATCTGTTGTTGTGTTCAATGAACAGATATTTCACATTACCTTATGGTGAGCTGTGTGTAAGTACTGAAATATTTTTTTTTCATAACGGGGTAACATTTTTTTAAACATTCAACTAAGAGGAAAAAGTGCTTCTCCTTGCACTCCTTATTTTTGAGAGATCAATAAAAGTGATAAGAGACAGAGCTCTCTCTAATGTTCTCCTATTACAGTGCATTTTTCATGTCAAATGCACCAAGGGAAAGGCATTAAAAAAAAAAACACAAGAAGAAGCTCTTTGATGGCTAAAATAAAATAAAATAATCAATGTAATTATTGTAGATTGTTACATTGTACATAACTGCATCAGGCTCAGACTCTATTGTGGTTTGCCGCGAGGTGTTTGGTGTAGCGTGATTGCCAACTGTAGCTCTGTCTGGGCCAGTAAACACAAAATGATGAAATAATCAAACATCGCAGATTGTTAATAGCGCCGGGCAAAACCTGATTTTGTTTTTTCTTTTAACAATACCGCGCAGTCTCTGGAACACGTCGCTGAGACTATTTTGTGTCAGAAACAGAGCGAGAGTGGGGCGCGACAGTGGCGGTTGTCCATCCAACTGCGTGAAGTCTCCATCCACAAATAAGGATCAGAGAACAAACAGGCAGCTGGAGGTTAGCTGCGGCCAAATCCACACCTAGGTGTCAGATTATGGTTTTCACAGGTTGTATAAACAGAATGCGTGTGTGTTTTTCACGAGCCAACATTTTCAATCTTAAGTCTTAAAATAGGTAAAGGACTCGATTTATAAAGCACCTTTCAAGAACAGTCACACGGTGCTTCACTGATGATATAAAACATATACGTTCTGACATAAAGCATAATACTAAACTGGGGGAATTCAACAAAGCACAACTGTACTGTACACACCGAACACTTTTACAGTTACAGATACTATACAAGGACGATCCCCTCGGTGTCAATCCATCTGACTTCCGCGCAGAGTGACCGCGGGAGGGCTGCGGCTATCCCGGCTTCCAATCAGAACCTCAGCACGCTGCAAAGAGGAAACCCTCGGGTCCAACTCCAACCATGTGGGGGAGAGAGAGAGAGAGAGAGAGAGAGAGAGGGGGATGGAGAAGCTCTGTATCAGCAGTTACACGGCCTCAAGAGTAAAAAAAAAAGGAACAAAATGCTTATGTTCTTAGCACACGCAAAAAGTTCAGACTCTCAAGGTGCAGGAAGCAGTGCTGCAGTGGTTCTGGATGAAAGAGCGGGCCTTTCGGCTCATATTGGGGTTGTTCGGGGTTTAGTCCTGGGTCATATTGTGCTTAGAGATATTCTCGTCATCTGAATATTGCAAACCAGATCCTGCTCCTGTCTTGGAAAATGCAGAAACACACAATATGGCAACAGCGTCTTACAAGGAGGGGGAGCCAAGGAGCTCACTTTTCCTCCGCATTTGTCTGTTCCTTTGTTTGTTAGCAGGACTACACAAAAACTACTCAACTCCTTTCCGTGAAACCGACTCATTTTTGGAACGGACCCAGGTTATCTTGGAGAGAGGACGCTCTCCAAGCGCCCGTCTAGTATCATATTTGTCTTCATCAGAGCTCGGATGACTTGCAATCGGGGTTCTTAAAGAAATCACATCATTGTCCCGGAGTATAACTTTTCCAGAGAGTACAATGAGTCATTCCAACATGTCTAAAGGTTGAAGATGTTAGGTATTAATTATGCCTGTTCCAAATGACCACATTCAGAGGGTGACAACCCTGCTGCCAAACTCTGTGTTGCTGCACTGCCTCCTCATGTTGGGAGGATTGGCCAATGGGATAGTGGTGTCACACAATTGTAACTGTGAACTGTGCCTTTAAGACATACTGGGTTGCTTAGTTACAAGGGCAGCACTGCTTTCAGTTAGTTAAGCGATGCTCTTGCCGTGAACGGACGCCTATTACCGAGCTCCTGTTTATCTTTCGCCTCTCAACTCAACAGTAACGTTACAGGGTCGCGTGTGGCCCAACGACACACACGTGTGACGAAACAGCATAGCCGTGCAACCGGGCTTTGCCAGGTCGATGTGTTAATAAGTTAACAAACGGCAAGCACTGTGGGGAACCCCACAGACCAAATCACAGAATCACAGACCCAAACTGTGACAGTGGCCGAACCACGATAGTCTCCAATCCCTGCGATGGAGGCATTAAGGGATGGAGTCTTCTCTGTGCTCCGCTCTCATTACTTATGTGGCTTTTAAAAACGGATTCTCTGCGGTTCGGAATTTAATTTCACTCCTGCTTTTCCCGTTTGGTCTTTCCGATATCAGGCCGTTGAAATATTTCCTGTTTACTGATCATTTCAAGCCTCATCACAGATGTGATAAGGTTGCTGCCGCCGCTGCTGCTTCACGAGCTTTTTATCGGTAAACCGGCGCGAGGCATTCATAGTGAAAAAAAAGAGGAAACGCAATGTGTTTATCACCGCAGTCAGTGCTGCTTTTCTCACTTTTAAAACGGACAACTGTGAAAATGTTTAGCAGCATTTTTGTTTCGGTTTTACTGCGGGGAGGAGTACTACAAGTGCAAACGGCCTCAGTGAGATGCAGTGGTGTGATGTGACTTTCTCATACAGCAAAACAACTGAGCCACCAGTCTCATTCTGGTGTTTAATATTCTGGGGAGAAGAACAAACTAGGTAAACGTACTCTCTTGAATCCAGGGCAAAGTCTCATGACTCTGTGCTGCCTGTCTTCCCTGCTGAAAGACAGAATTATCAAAAAGTCCATTGCATGGGAATTCATTCATTCATTCATTCATCGTCTACCGCTTTATCCATTTAAGGGTCGCGGGGGGTCGCTGGAGCCAATCCCAGCTAACATTGGGCAAGAGGCGGGGTACACCCTGGACAGGTCGCCAGCCTATCGCAGGGCCACATACAGAGACGGACAATCAGTCACTCTCACATTCACACCTACGGCCAATTTAGAGTCTCCAACGAACCTAACCCCATTCTGCATGTCTTTGGACTGTGGGAGGAAGCCGGAGAACCCAGAGAGAACCCACACCCACACCCACGGGGAGAACATGCAAACTCCGGCCCCCAACAGAAAGGCCCTGGTTGAACCGGGATTCGAACCTAGAACCTTCTTGCCGTGAGGCGAAGGTGCTAACCACTACACCACCGTGCAGCCCATTGCATGTGAATTGACAAATATAAATATGAATATATATGAATACACATTCATAATCAAGCTCCTCCAATCAAAGCTAAAGGTTCCGTCGTCCCTATTTGAGCTCCTCGAGTATTTCACGGAACACAAATGATATTCGGTCATTAACTGTCCATATCATACCGACAATATTTTTAAGTTATTGGAGTTTCACAGCGGCACAGTGCCTTCAGTACCCAGAACCGAACGGAGCGTAGAATGATAAGGGACGTCTCAGGGACACCTCACCCGTGTGGCAGACCAAACAACAGACTCCATTCCAAAAAATAAGAACAGGTAACTATAGTGAACAATTTATTCCGGAGAGGCAGAGACAACAAGAACGATCTCTGAAGAGTTCAGAGGGAGCTTTACAAAAAGACTTTCAGGTGGCTGTCGAAGGTCCCGAGATACGATTCTACCATCTGTTGCTAAAGCCTGGACAGAAATGACCAGATAACACAAAGAAGAGAAAAGAAGAAGCTGCGATGATCCCTGCCCCCCCCCCGAGTGTTGAAAAGGCAGCAGTGAGCTTTGAAACTCTGGGAAAGCTACTTCCTCTGACTGAGTTCAAAACTCCTGGCTATTGTCATGGGGGGGGACGGGGGGGGGGGGGACGAGGGGACGAGGGACCATTGATCCACTGAAGTTGCTGTTGGACTTGTACAGCTGCTCACTTTTCTACTTTGGCTCTCTTTGCAGATGAAGTTATAGCGTAAATTAAGTCTTCGCGCAATTGCACTGGACCAAACGCAATGCTCATTGATCAGTTCAGCGATTTCACAGCGCACTTTCCTAAATCAAAGCTTCCACATCAATACGGCGCAACCCAAAGTGTTACAAAGTGGAGAGACGGAGAACGACTATTTCTTCTGAGTGAATTAGATTTGAATTGAATGCAGCGCTCCATCGATCCGCCGGCGCTAGACAAAGTTGATTGCACCCGGAAACTACAGATGTCATCTCGTCTTGGAGAGCACACAAACATTCTTACTTTCTTTCTTTATCTCACTTTCCTCGCAGCCGGTGCCGTGGAAATAGTTTAGCGAACCCTTTTCTTTTTCTTTTCCTTTTTTTTTTTTTGGGCTGCCATTTTAGAGGTGCTTATGGAGGCACTTTGCAGCTTCAAAGGTTGACTTCTATCTCAAGGGCAACCGTAATTTCAAGCAGACAAACTCGCACACGTGCAGAGGCACGCGCGCGCACACACACACAAACACACACAGTTCAGAGTTCTATAATGGAGGGTTCCCTTTGCCAGATGCATCCTGTTGTTATTGTTTCTCTCCGCCTCTCTCGCTCATCACTTTTCCCCGAGCCTGGGTTTGCGGGGCATCAAACCAAGGACATCGCGAGTGAGAGGAATAGTACGGGGGAAAAAAGAAAAAAAAACAATAAAGAAAAAGCAGCGGCAAAGAGAGAGAAGGAAAAAAAAAGGGAAGAGGGAAATATCAAAACCCTGTTGGGTGCAAAAGTATGGACGCGACAGAGCCGAGAGGAAAAAAGGAGCGCAGAGGTGAGAAGTGGAATAAAGGACCGAGGATGAGGAGGAGGAGGAGGAAGGGAGTGAAAAGTGTAAAGTCACAGTCGGAGAGTCGACGTTTCATCCGGCAGGTGACAGATTGTAGAAAGAGGGGCAGGGAGTTCATCAGAGGACAGCATCTCTGGGACACGGGGGTGCGTGGGACTTGCGAAGCAGCATGGGAGAGTCGTCGGGGGGAACGTATGCAGCTTAACAGTGACAATTTTTTAAGGGATCTCACTTCTTTAACGACAAAAATGGTTGTCAGATTTACTGACAGACTTCAGGAAGTTTTCGTTCCCCTTCACTTTTCAGATAATTGATATTAATAACAACTGCTACTCTTGCCCATCGCTCTAAATACCACGATGACAAAGTGAAAATATGTTTTTTTTTGGTGCCAATGTATTAAAAATCATAAACTGAAAGGTCTCATTGAAGCATTCAGACCCTTAACGCGTGGAGCCGGGGCTCCTGTCGTGACTTCAGCTGTTTCCCTTGTGTTTCTATGTGTTTCTCTTCCTCCCCTGTCAGTCTACGTGTGTGTGTGTGTGTGTGTGTGTGTGTGTGTGTGTGTGTGAGCGACGGGTGTGGCTTTCTCGCCTTGTTCCAAGCTCTCCTTCCTCTTGTTGCCAGATTTTTCAGTCAAAACTCATCGGTACCTAGTCTCACGGCTGTTCTGTGTTGACATCACAGCCTGCCAATGCCACCCCCGCTGTCTCAGCTCTTCTATTTTCAAGCCAACTTACCTGGGCCTCCGCCATTTCCTCCTATACTACCAGCCAGCTTGCCCTCTATTGCCATCCTCGGCTTCGGCAACCATGCATTCATTACATCCCTTTTTTCCGAGACCTCGTCTGCGTCTGTGCCCTGACCGAACAAGAAGCTTTAACTCTCTGGAGAAGGTTTTCTTCGAGCGCTGGTCAGAACTTGGCTGCATTCATCCTTCCCTCAATGCTCACCAGTCTCCCTGTCCCTGCAGTAGTGAAGCTCCCCCCTCACCCTCAAAGTGTGGCAATAATATAATATATATTATTATATTTTTTGTTGAGTTCTAGCCTGAGGACTCAGGTTTTGTGTCAGCAGACCAGACAATGTTATGCCTTCAGACTCATTTAAATGCCATTTAACAAACTCAAACTAAATATGCATTTACTCAAAGTGGCTCCTATAGTCTACCATAAACACTTTACCTCTTGTACCATCTTGTCCGGTGACTCAACTTATTCCAACGTTTTGACACCCTGGCCCAGATCTATCCCTCGTCGCTATTTCAATGCTGATGAGGTCTACAAAGAGTTCCTTGGACTTCATGGCTTGGTTTTTGTCCTGACCTGCAAGTTTGATTTTTGGAACCATATACGCAGGTGTTTGCCTTTATGTGTCAGCAATTCAATCTGCCACCTGGAACTCTAGTACAGTTCTGTTATCATGTCATTTTTTGGTTTGTTTTTGTTTTCATGTGCAAAACAATTCTGTTTGACACGTTTGCAAAGTCCAAGCGGAAACAGAACATATCAAATGTGTTCCTTTAGCTTTGTGAACTATAAGCAAATGGATGAAAGTAAAGGGAGTAAAAATTAGGGAACTTTTAAAAATGCCTACTGATTCAAAGAAGGTGAAAAATGATGCCCGGGAAGAGACAAGAGAAAAAAAAACCTTTCAACCTTCATACCCCCAGCATCAGCATCATGTCTGGACAAATTAACAGATCGTATCAGCGTGATTGATTTATACATATTATGTCTTATATGATTCGTGCAGTTAGGCCACCATGCCATAGTTTGTGTCAGTTTTTCCCTTTGTCTCTGAGATACTTTTTTTATTTCTGAGAAAGCCTTAGTATCGAGCTGTGTTATCGTCTTCAAATTTGTCAATATCAGGCATTGGTTCATGGTCTCCATTTTAGGCCTGTGCAGAACTTGTCCCCCGTCTAGATACCCACCTCACTCTACACTTGACTAGATCAGATTGAGGAACAGGATGTAATCACTCTTAACATTTAGGAAGACCTTGGCTTCTGGGATGAGGACTAACTTGCTGTGTGTTGAGTGGATGCCTGCTTCATTGTTATGGTATTGCGCCAGATGCTCTTAAAAATGTAGTCTTTCGATTCGCGGGAAGAGGTGCAGATCATCAGAGCATCGGTTTTCTTCGGGGCGGTGTACCCTACATTATTCAGCCATGTCAAGCTCCGGGTGGGGTGATTCTCAGATGGCCGCTTCGTGGGGAAACATTGAACCTGACCTCTGAATGCGGAGGGCACGTTTGCTCCCGTCGGCCCCTCCACCCGGAGCGTTGAAGGGTTGGGGTCAGAGGTCGCGGCTGAGCTCTCAGGCTGGCAGACGGAATAAGGCTATGATTGATGTGGGAACGCGGAGGGGTCGAGCCCTACCCTCTCCATCATTAGCTCAGACTGAAGGGCTTATGCAGCGTAATGTACCCTACTGTACATACACACAGTGCATCGACACGCGTAGCAACTTTTCTTTCTCCAAGGCCGGTGCGTCTGTGTTAACAGAGGCCTTTCCGCCACCCATCAACTCACGCAGCCTCTCCCCCAACATGTCCATCTATCTTCCTGTCTGCTGACGCTGATCAACTGTGACAGCCAAAACTCACCGTGCCTTCTTCCCTTTCCGTCTCTCCGTCCTTCCATCTGACTCAACCCCCCTCACTCACTTTTTCTCTCTGTTCATCTACCTCGCTCTTCCTCCTCGACGGCCACGCCACGTCGACGGGTGACATTGAGGAGATTGTTGCTTTTCTGTATCACTGTTTGTGACATCACAGATCTTAAACAATAGCTGCTGTGCAGTGATTTTTTATGTAAATGACTTTCATGTAGCTCCTCTCTGTTCCATTTTTTGGCTGTGGGCGAGGGAACCAGTCGGATGTGAACGCTCGCAGTCGTGGATCACCATCAAGAGAGATATGCTGAAGTACTGTATATATATATTTATATATATATATATATATATATAAATATATATATATAATGCAAATATTTCAAAACAGCAAGAGCAGCTGCTGCAGTAGCATTTGATTCAATAAGCAAGATCTCGCTCAGCTTTCCAAAGGCATACGACTTGCTCTGGTTGGTTTCATCTATCCACGGCTTGACCTGTTTTTCCCCTTGCGTTTCTCTTTCACCTTCTTTTCCTCCTTCCTCTACCTTTTACCTCCTGAATTTTTTTTTTGATTGCCTTCGATAACCACTTATTAGGAATTACAGCCGCTGCGGCATCGCTGCAAAGGGTTAATGGCCATGCAGACCTTGACCAGAGAGGCCTTAATGGAATCGGGAACCAAGTTCAGCAGAGGTGACGGGACTCAGACGGAGCCTTGACACCACTTACGGAAGCACACACAGCAGGAGAAGTGCATGTACAATTAAGGCCCATTTTCATTTGCAGACCTCCAGTTCACTCAGCCAATAATACCTGATAGGAAAACTCAATTTGTATGAAGCTTGCTGCATATGAAGAGTAGGAGGAAATGAATGAATTCTATTTTACTTATTTATCTTCGTGCGCCTGCCACACATGCACCCGCAAACACAAACAAGATAGGGCTTCTCTGACTTCCAATCCCCGTTTTCTCCTCCTCCACCTTCCTCTGTGTAATAAAAATGTTAATTGAAACAAAGTCTACCAAGAGATATGTGACTATGTGTGTGCATGGGTGTGAACGAGAGTGTGAACTCTGTGCGCGCTTCTGGATTTAGAGAGCATTCCCGTCGTTCTCCCACACATACTCGCATCTCTCTGCGGATGATTCACGCTGCCCGTGTGTGTGTGCATCTGTGTGTGTGTGTGTGTGCATGTGAGAGGCTGTCAAAGCTCTGTGTGATGCTGAGTTAGAGAGCTCCGGCTCAGCAAGGAAAGTCATTAATTTTTATCTGCTCTGACGATTCGACTGTAACCTCACAAATAAAAGAGCCCATGCTAACGCTCTCTGTCTCACACACACACACACACACACACACACACACACACACGTACAGGGTCACAAATCAGCAGCATCTCACGAGAGATTGATACAGTGGGTCCATGTAGGGGGGCAATTCGGGGCTGCACCTCCTGTACTCCCGCTTAACATCCTAAAAAATGAATATAAAAGACAATTCATTTATTAAGAGATAATAAAGCAAATCTGATTGTTCGGCTCAATTAACCTGGTCAAGATCAGCTTATTACGTCATGACCAGTTTTTATCATGTCATTTCAACATTTGGGTCCCGTAATGTTCAGTTCATTTCCCCAAAACATTATTTTGAATTACCAGGATATTTTTTAAGAGCGGATTACTTAAATCGGTAGGGGAAAATAGGGATTAGCTGCTACGGGGACGAAGAACACACAAAGCCCCCACAGGAACCCGGCCGCTGGCCTCGTGCAGCTCCCCAAAACACCCGGAGAATGGATGAACAAGCTCCCACAGCCACTCCGGTGGCCTCGCGGGGGTGAAAAGTCGGTTATTTGCTCCACGCATTTGCTTTCCGCGTCGTTCCGTCTGGATCCAAGGTTTGATGCTCAGCGCGGGCCTCCTCGGTGCGACATCCCGACAAAGGTTTTGCAGCTCGCAGGGGGATTCCGTGCTCACCTGGCAGTGTGTCTCCCCCGAGGACATGTTGGTTTGGGACGTACTCAACGCGTTCCTTCCCGATGACATCAGCAGCTTACGTCTCTCCTCATTTAGCCCTGGGTCATAAACTCTCTCGGTATTCACTGAATTGGCTTGATGACAAAGTGCACGATTGGGTTTTTACACCTGAGGGACTGGAATAATGTGCAATATGTACCTGTACAATCATGTACTCACATGTGTATGATATGCCCTGATGATACTCGCCCAACGCCAAGCTAGCCACTTAGTGACATCTGTTAAAAAAAATAAAATAGAGTATTTTCATGATTGTTGTGTTTCGGTGTGTTACTGCACAGTGCCACTGCCTATTATACCATCTCCTGTCACAGTGCAAAAGGTTGTTTTTTTGTCTGAGACATGTAGCTATCTCCATTCCCTCTCTCAGTGGTTAGACGTCTCATGAATTATTTGTTTGAGATGCTGTTACTATGCACAGATGCAGCTTGAGCCACGGTGACTGAAGGGGTGGGGGCCCTGTGATTGGTACTGCTGGTGTTATCAATCCTCTTTGTTACTTTAATAGCAATGGAGAAGATTCGTACATAAAAACTATTACCCAAACTTTTTTATCATACGTGGACAAAGGAAAAAAATCAGCCAATCGTTCCAGTTCTAGTGCACTTAAGAAAACTAGGGGTAAAATCCAGGGCAATATAAAGATGAAGATGGTGGACAGCTGATGTGATTTGATCATCAATCAGACTTTGAACTGCGAACACACTCATACATAGGCACATTAGCCGCACGACGTGTGTGTGTGTGTGTGTGTGTGTGCGTGTGCGTGTGTGTGATTACACAGCGCATCAATACTCTCAGTGGGACCAGTCGTTGCCTGTTTGCAGCGTGGTCTGAAAATCACTCCAGCAGTCTGATGTGAGCGAAGACGGAGACCAAAAAAAATTATTCTGACTCTGCGTCGTATCTGGAGACATTTCATCGCCATTTGTTAGTGTGTTTACGGATCCTTGGAACGGTGGCTGAAACCGCAGCAATCCCTCAGTCGTCCTGTGGTCCGCACTGCGCATCAGGCAGGAGCCGACATGACGGAAGGAAAACTGATGATATGAAACCGGGATATAAATCACACGTCCCCGACAAAAAAAAAACTAACAGCCGAAAAAGATGAAACTTCCTCCCTGGATGCACGGCAGGTCCCGCAATCGCAGAAAGGCGCAGCAACCACAGCAACAACAACAACACACACTGAGATATAACAGCTACCTCGATTGGTGAATCGAGGAACGGGCACCAGGTTTGAAAGTAAAACATTCATCTCTCAGTCTCTCCTTCTACCTTCTGACGGCAGGTGACATCTCTCCGTCCTTCAAAAAAAAACGATGGGGGGAAGAATCCGGCCCGCCTTCCGGTGGAGGACATTTTTTAAAGTTCAGACTCAGGGGGGAAATCTTTGATTTTCTTCTTCTTCTTTTTTTCCAGATATGGAGTCGGGATGTGTTTTACATGTTCCACGCTGATAAAAATAAAATGAGTGATGGGACGATTTCAAAGGCAGAGGGACGCTCGCAGGCCTTTCAAACTCTTTTTGAAAGTCCCCTCCCCTCGTCTCTCCGATCTGAGGGGGAGATGAAAGCCACGGCCTAATGCTTCCTAAGTGACATTTCTCCATCTCTGATCTCTGTCCCTCATGCAGACAGACAAGGGAGTGAAAAAACTGAGTTGGGATTTTCACCCTGAATGTTTTGGTCTCATCTTCTCTCCCTCTATCTGTCTCCCTTGCGCTCAGTTTCTTCACTTTTGACATTTGACTGCACGCAAACCCTCCTGTTGTAAATCTGTTACTCTCCCCAAATCAGATTATTTATTTTTTTTTGGGGGGGGGGGTAGAATGGTCCACCTCACGTCACACTCAATCAGTTTTATTACCCCATAAGCCCCGCCCCTTTTTAATAGTCGTTAAAAATAAATACATCCGATCATAAACTGCACGTGCGGTCATTTTTGATGACCTCGTATCGAACTAGTATTGAGCTGCACCTGGTTCCGGCCTTTAATGCTTCCCTCATAAACTGCAGCTGCAGCTGTTGTTCTTCACTTCTAATGTAAAGTTAGAGTTTATTTGTCCCGTGACTGCAGCTGGAGTCTCCGAGAATTCCCCCCTTTGCTCTTCCTCTCTTTCATAAATCCCATTCTCCCCCTCCCCGACAGCATCTGCGCCCCCGACCTGCGCGGACTACCTGACTGTCATACAGTCTGTTCTCCCCCTTCCAGAAGTGCAGTCAACAAACTCCCAAGTGGGGTGATCACAGGCAGCATGGATTTCGGGTTGATGGCGGAAAATGGGTCGCACTTGTCAGGTATGTTTAGGTCCATTGTATTAGCAGATGCGGAAAAACAACAGTACACAGCATAAAAGAATAATTAAAACAATCAAGTAAAAAAAGGTTACAATCACAAAGCGCTTCCTTTGCAGAACCCCTGTACATCACCTGTTCCTGTCTTGCACGCTGCATGAAACGCAGTAGAGAGGCGGTCACTTCGCACAACCTCTGATGCTGAATCAGTGCCTCTTCGTGTCTCTGCTCTAAGTCATTTTAGTATAACTTCTGTGTAGAGTTTTACTATAAACTTACTCGGATCAATTCGGCGTCTGCGTCGAACCCTCGGAGCTCTTGAGTCAGATGAAACCTCCCGATTGTGTAATTCCTTGATAAGAGTTATACAAAGAAGGTGGACAAAACAGAAAATCTGTGATTACAATACAACTTTAGTTGATCTAGTAAGACTTGAATGCACTTTTCATTTCACTGGGAGAAAATCTCTACCTCAACAATTTTGTCCATTTGTTTCCAACTTCTGTTCCATTTTTCACGAGAGGTTTCCAGGCGAACCAGAATTTTACCTGTAGGAAAAAGCAAATACATATGATTATGATTTGAATAACTTAAAAGTACACCTTATGAGTCACCATACATAAACCTATATAATAATAAACTAAAAAACATTTTTATACATGCCCTACTTTCTAGTGCACAAACCATCTTCTCACTCTGCCACAAAACTAAACTCGTCTCGCTGTACACCCATGTCTGCACATAGAAGTGAACTGTACATTTTATATTTCCTTGTTTGGTAAAATGTCCCTAATGTGCTAAAAAAAGAAAGAAAAAGGAATGAACAGCAATAATAACTAAGTCTACAAGCCTTTGTCAATAAAACATTTACTCTATGCCATTCACAACAAGCATCACCTTTAACTTCTGTCGAGTTACAGTTCATTTGGTTTAATTCATTAAAATTAAAATATAGTGGTGCAAACTACCACACATACAGAAAAATACCGAAAAAAAAACTTGGATGCATTTTCAAGACGCTGTAGTATAATTTCAGTTACAGATAAACAATTATTTAAAATGTTGTTGCAAAGCTACAGTGTTACTTACCACATGTAATGTTTGCTGGGACGACTTGTACCCTAAGTCGGCTCGACGCGCGAGTCTACTCGCATCGAGGAGTAGCACTTGGAATGGCTTCTTAGTTTGGCTCCTTCGCCTCAGCTAACTGGGCAGCTTCGAAGTAGGTGGGTCTGTTTCAGCGACCGGTCTGCATTCGTCCCAGCCCCGCTCCGTCCCTTTGTCTATTTTCTGATTAAGGCGGGTAAAGGAGGAGTCGGGCCCTGCCAAGATGGTGGCGGCTGAGCCGTTGCGGAACCTTCCACTTTGGCTTCAAAACCGGTCTTCAGAAAACCTACGGGTAACGCCCCGGACGCTATGTCCACCTTTATGCACAGTCTATGGTTGAAACCTAACAGCTGCTGACAGATCAGAGGACTTATTCACGTATAGTTTGGTTCCCAGCGTTTCTCATTCATTTAGCACCAAAGGTGTGAGGCTACAAGTGTTGAAAAGCATAGAAGGATTGGGATAATGGGTACAGTTAGTTCATAATTTCCGAAAACGAACATCTCCCGTCCACTAAACAAGTTACTGTTTATCCTAATAGTAATCATGACAAAATATATAAGAACTGAATCACCTAATTCAGTTCTCTTTTTACTTGAAAGGAATACAACACTAGAATTTTTTTTTAAAAAGTATTCAATGGCTGTTTGTATTTATATATGTTTTCAGTTCTAGTAAGCAACTACTACCAATATATTACTACGGGCCCTTCCCAGATTTACATGAACGTGGGTCACTTGCTAACCTGCTAGTGTCGTGGTGATGATAGGTTTGTTAAAAAGTGCCATTTTAGGTTTTCTCTTCAGTGGTGATGGCTGCAGAGGATCTGTGTGTCTCTTCCAGAGCACTAAAGCAGTTTCATGTTGGGGGAAAACTATGTGGGGTTAGAGCCGTTGACGTCTGCTCAGGAAGGAGGTGACAGGAAGCGACCTTATATGGGCAGGCTGAAGGACACCAACATCTCCTGGTGTAAGTGTGAGTAAGTAAGTGTTATTTCTTATTTTTTATTTTCTAGATTTTTCATTTTATCTTTATTCAATCAGGCAGTCTCATTCAGGAACAACAAGGAACAGTTACAATAATCATAAAAAAAACACTCGGTAATAAAGTTATTAAAAATTCCAAGGGAATGTAGCATTCTAGTTTAAGAGAAGTTTGTGTTTTATTCCATTCCAATGGTGTATAGTATCTGAAACCAGTTCTGTCAACATTAGAGTGTAAGTGAGGGATATTTTAAGTTAAGTAATTACTGGATGGGGTATTATGGTTACAGGATCTAAACGATAGAAGAGATGTGAGGCAGTCTGGAACCTTCAACAGTAGGGCTGTTATAAAGGAATAACATGTGATGGCTATTGCCATAGCATTTAAATGTCTGCTTTTGTCCCAAACTCAACACAGTCGGGGGCCACCTTTCACAAAGATGGCTGAAGGAGCAGCTAAGGAGCAGAAAAGGAGTGAGGTAGCTTACAATGTAAGTAGCATCGGAGAAGTGACTTTGAAATCCTGCTTCTCTATCCTATACCAAGTGGTTGAAAAAGTTACTCAACATCTAACACCTAATTCATGATGGTCTCAACCATTGCCTGGGAATGTTTATCGAGTCTTGTTGAGGTTTGAGTTTTATGACACTCGGTTTTCTCCTTCTCACACCTTCTACACTACTCTGCTGCTGACGGGTCGTAATGTTGTTAAATGATAAGAGAAGAGGGTAAACTTCTCTCGCTTCTCATTTCCTAAACCAATGTATGTGAAAGCTTACAGAGTCTTGTGAAGAAGCCTGAATGCCGATAATGAACACTTCATTTATGCTTCAGCTCTGTTGAGAGCTACTCTAACAAAGGCCCCGTCCACACCACAAGATATGTCGAAAAAACGACCCCCCCCCCATTTTCCTCAGCAGGGGGGCCTAAAACTTCTCCGTAAAGGTGGATTCATTGGAAAGACCTATATGTGGCGCTGTTTTCCACTACAGAACTCCACCAAAAAAGAAGAAGAAGAGACGGAGCATACAAATACTCTTAGAAGAAGAAGCCGAACAACAGCAACACCACGAAGCTGTTGAGTGAGAAGGGAAAAGTAGACTCCTTTGTTTGGTCCGATTCGGAGTGCGAACCGCTGTCGCGACCTATGGTCGCCTGGCTGAGTGGCGAGTTCTGTACTCCGTGGCTCTGCGTGTGTGGCGTGCAGCGGTGTCCGGGGCTCGCACTTTGCCGGTTCTCCTTGCTCTGTGGTCTCAGTGAGGAATCCTCACTCTGAGCAGTTGCCGCGTGACAACTGTTTGGTTTCTCCCCTCTCCCCGGCCCTATGGAGTGACCGAGCAATGGTATATTTTTGCCCTGGCGACCCAAGAAGAGTCAGCATCTGATGCAGCACCGTCACAAGCCTGTAGTCCGCCATTGTTGTCGTAGGAGATGCCGCGGGCGAGGGGCGAGGGGTGGGCCGGGGCGATGACATCATCGCATGCGTATCTGGCGTTCACACAAACTCAAATACACAAACGCAGGGGCGAGATTTATCTTCTCCTTCTTAGATTTAAAAAACAACCCCTCTCCTTTCTCTTTGATATAGAAATAGTATAAACTGTGGCCAACAGATATCGTTGGGGGTGGTGTGTGTGTGTGTGTGTGTGTGTGTGTTTGGGGGTGCGCAGGCGATGGTTTGTAGCAAAGAAAACGACTGGTTCCTTGTGTCGGGAAATTCCTGCTGCCCGTGTTCACCAACTTAGGAGTTTGTTGATTACCCCTGTCTTTCCTTACGAGAACGAAACGCTAGGCTGATAAGAAGCTCAGACAATTTCATGAGTTAAGAATCACTTGAGGTAACTAAAACACTTAATTGTCGTTGTGTTCGGAATTTATGACAGGTTTTAGCCATGTTGAGAAAAATGTTTGAAGCAGCTGAAAGACTACAGAAAGACTAACGTTTTAAAAGATCATGACAGGAAGGAGGGGGCATACAGTATATGGGTTGGTTGTCAGGGTGAGAAGGACGTTGAACCTAGGATGCCTTGATGCACTTATGGAGGGGGGAGAACAGATTGTATAACTATAACTTTATATTAAAAGTTAAAACAAGGTCACAACAAGATCAAAACAACAGCTGCAGTTTATGAGGGTATCATTAAAGGCCGGAACCAGGTGCAGGTCAATACGAGGTGAATACGAGGTCATCAAAAATGACCACACGTGCAGCTTATTACCGGATGTAATTTCTTTACGACTATTAAAAAGGGGCGGGGCTTATTGCGTAATAAAACTGTCAGATTGAGTTTGACGTGAGGCGGACCATTCTACTCTCTTGGGGGGCGGGGGGAATGTAAACACTAGGAAAGTTCCGGGTAATTTGTAAAGCATTTGTTTGCGGCGCGTGCTTATCTTCTTTGTTTCATCACTCTGTAACCTTGAGATAAAGACGAGAATGACACTGGATGCTGTCGCCTGCGCAATTAATCACACAAGCGCAGCCATACACAAAAAGATGCGACCGTGCGCGTGCATTCGTGTGTGTGTGTGTGTGTGCGTGTGCGTACGTGCACATGTGCAAGCACACAATCCTCGAAATCTCGGAGGGACATTTTGTTTTGCAGCAGCAGATTATATGACACACCGCCACTGCGTATCTTGCAATCTTACAATGAAATGTTTATTCATGAAGCTGACCATGAAGGCACATTCACAGGTACACACACACACACACACACACACACACACACTCACACGCTGCTACTTTTCTTCTCCTCATCACCATCTGCGTCACATATCACATCGCTGCCACCTAATCAGCAGGAGTCAGCTCCCACGGGAGAAATAATTACATTGTCTGGTCTCTGTCACTGTAACAAATCTGGCGACAACAAAACACTGGAATACTAACCAGGACACGTCAGATTCCCCTCCTAGGCGCGTAACGAGACTGTTGTTACATCTCTACTGTCACGGCGCGCACCATTTATATTTTGCCGAGCAGTGATGGATCCAGGAAGGCAGGGGTGTCCGTCGCCCTGCGCCTGACTATTATTTTCTGCTCATTTTGGGGGAAGGTGCCAATCCGTCTTTGGGTCTGTGACTTGTGATGAGCGCCACTGTAAATTCACGACGTGTTTTAATGACCGGCGTCATTTGCATTAACGTTAACAGAGTTGTGCACCGATGCTCGAGCTGATTTAATAATGTTGCACAGGTCCGTGGTCGGCAGCGCTCCGAGGGGGACGGTCGGCTCTGCGGGTGAAACGGATGCATTTTGGGGGGTAATTGCTAGGCGACGACGGAGTCAGTGTGGGTTGACTGCACTCGCAATGGCATGCGGCCTCTGTGCGACACCGCCCACACTCTCATTAAAACAGCATTCAATCACTTTCACTCAACAACTGAACTCTACCTGAAGCTAATATAGGCTATCGCAGCCCTCTTTCCTCTCTCTCATTCTCTACCTTTAACATGCTGCTTTAAAAAAAACACAATTCTGTAGCATTCGTTTTTATTCTGTGGCAATTACAGTGTGTGTGTGTGTGTGTGTGTGTGTGTGTGTGTGTAGGAGGTGACACTGAGCATAGGGAGGAGGCGATGTACTTTCTTTTTTTCCATCAGGTTAAATAATGTTCATTGACTCGTTTGTCACCGGGCTGACTGGTTCTGGGAAACAGCCATGATGTCAGTATTGAAAAGTACCATGCAAAGTTTTGAATTGTCAACAAATGGTGCACGTCGACAGTGAGGAGATACAGTCCCCTTTTAAAAGTGTTGGAATGGCGAGGCTCCTTTGTCTTTGTTGGTACATTGACAGCATCTGTGTTCAAGATCAAAAGATGAATATGACGCAAGAGTTCGGTATTTAAACTTCTATTTACTGTATTCACAACTAGATGAGGTATACATCTCAGGACATGGCACACAAAATGTGCACACACAGGCACATTTTTGGTCCGATAGTCTTGATGTAGCTCAACGTAAATGTCATAAAGTACTGTGTTGTGTTGACTGTGTGTTTTGGGTCAGTGTCTTGCTGCACAATGAAGTTTCCCCTGCTTCCTTTGGATGCATTTCTCTGCAAATTTGCTGGACAAAATGTTGCTGTGGACATCTAAATTCCTTCTGCCGGCTTCCATGCATTCATCCGTCTATCAATTATCCATGCCGCATTTTATCGTTTCAGGGTAGCAGCGGGCTGGAGCCAATTGGCCGTCTCCAATGAACCTAACAGTGGATTGCAGGAGGAAGCCAGCGTTCCCGGAGAAGCTCCCCACCAGGGAACCTGCTCACGAGTTATTATCAATTTAGAGCAGCCGTGGCATCACCTTCACTGTTGCTTCACAGACAATCTCGTATGTTCTGAATCATGGGCAGATCGTCTTCATCTGCTCTCTTCATCTCGGTCCATACAGTGTATTTTAAATCTTTGTTCCAGAGCATTTGTGACTCATCTCTGTACTTCTTTTGCAAATTCCAATTGGGCCTCCACATTCTTACTGCTAATGAGCGGTTTGCATCTTGCGATCTGGGCTCTGTATTTTCTGCTACCAAAGTCTATTGAGATCAATCGACCGACAATCAATCTGAGAGGCAACATGTTCCAATACTTTGACTCACCTGATAAATGGGCCTGAGTTGCTTCACACATCTCGATTTACAAGGAAGCTCATAAACACATTGCGCTTGTTGTATACTAAGTAGCGATGATGTGAAGATGTATTGAAGAGAAGTCCGCTGACACCATCTTGATTGTATATCAAGGTTTATTACAAAAAGACCAGCATCGATTCAAGCACTGCAGAACTTGGAGAGTGTCCGGCCAAAAGGACAGCTCTGCAGACACTGGTTCGGGCTTACATTGATATCGGTCCGTTGTTTTCTAAAAAAGGAACATCTGGTTCGAATTGAGTTATACTATGTAAGATGTAGAACGAAGAGGGGTCAAAAAAGGAAAGGTAAGGGGTCATCAGGAGGCCCCTAACATAACATTCCAGAGTAAGAAACACGTGGACCACACGTGCCACTCGCATTACATATATTGACAAAAAGACACTACACGCTACAGCGCAGCAGGTGAAAACTTTACATGGTATAATTAAAGCTACTATAAATCAATATTCTTATAATTACAATTTATCGAAAAAACTGTCAAAGCAGTGTGATAGACCTAGAGAGAATCATCTTGAATCAACTCAATCAGCAGCTCCCCGTAAATAAATAGGCGACGGTGATATTCCAATATTTTGTGCCCACGGATTCTTTCCACTGCCACAAAGCGGCCAAAGAAATATAATCAGTTATTGCACGTTTAGGTGTGTTGATTCATGGTTGATCAGTACCAATCAAATGCATTGACTGGTGGGTTGAGGACTTGAACGTGTGAGTGACTTAATGCCACATTAATGTAAATCTGCCAAGTTGCAAGAATATTGCTATACCGAACACAACATTCAACACAATGTGTATTGATTCACGGCGTTCACTGACCACGGCGCCAGCTCGGGCGATACATCACCCTCTCGCAACATCTGAATCACAGAGGTGCTGCATACATGTTTAATGACGATTCTTCAGAGTGAATGGAACATACTGAATCATCATTGCACTGACTGCGACCGTAGCTTTCAGCAGCAGTGCTCTGTTCGCTGGTGGCTGCAGGGATCACCGTTATCAGCTCAGCGCCAAAAAGAAAAGAATCGCTGTGAATATTAGGCTGTGGCTGTATGTCCTGAAGTGCATCTGAGCAGTGACGCCGTCATTTACCTTGGGAACATTTTTTAACAAACTACGAAACGGTTACTGACTATTCGTCTTCCATCTGATCTAAATTAAACAGTTTACTTCAGCATGTACGCCTCCACCAGGACATGAAGTTTTCTATGAACATCCTAAAGCACTCGCAGCACTTGGTTGAGGATATAAGAAGATTGTGGTCTGGGTTAGACATTGCCATCAACTAAAGTCCGTTCACACCAGAGCTAAGTCAGTCAAAGTTTCCAGTTCAAAAGTGTCCTTAATTACAGCCCCAGTGTGTTAATTTTTGTACTTTGCCGGCGGCATCTGGTGGTAAAGTTGCAAAACGCAACCAACTGAGCAAGGGGACACTTTATAGTGGCACACCGCTAATTCCATTTCTGGTTTCAACGCAAATGCGCATATTCTGGACCGTTTTCCGCAGCCGTATTTAATGCTGCGTTCCATCATACCTCGGAATGCTCGCAACCAGTCCGAGCATTCAGAGCGATTTTTTTCCGGCCTCCCGAGTCGAACGTGGCACAGAGCGACGTAGCAAACACGCCGTCGTACACGGAGACCGGGTCCATCTAATGTTACTATATTTAACTCTTGACGATAAAACACCAGTTCTTTGTTGCACGTGATTATAAATATATGAACACACAACTATGGACAACATATTCAATTTCTGTGAATAGAGATATTCTTCTAAATATTACACACTGTAGCTTTAATTATTTTCCCAGAGCAGAGCATCAGCACAGCAACAGGCCATCTTTACACTCACATCTGCAGGT
Organism: Scophthalmus maximus; assembly: GCF_022379125.1. Taxonomy (NCBI): domain Eukaryota; kingdom Metazoa; phylum Chordata; class Actinopteri; order Pleuronectiformes; family Scophthalmidae; genus Scophthalmus; species Scophthalmus maximus. The sequence continues at coordinate 23,833,118 of NC_061522.1, forward strand.
GGGTCACCACAGATACACAAAGAGGCTGGTGGCCGTGTGGTGGAGAGCCACGGACGCTGTGCCGTTGCAGTCCTGCTTCATATTAGGGGTAGAGCGATATGGATTTTTCCAGGCCGATACCGGGAAGGAGATATCAGCAGCATTATTATGAAGTTGAACAAACATTGCTAAAGTTCAGAGAGTAGGGACAGCGGCTGCATCAGAGCTAAAGTAGTGCATTTTAAAAATGAAATGATCTCATCTGCAAATCGGCTTTAAAAAAATGGCAGACACAGATAATCATAAAAATAGTGAAAATCGGCGCCAATAATCTATCGACCCCTACTGCATATGCTCACAGTCCACCCTGATCACAAGTATTCTATCATCCATGGGTGTTAAACCTTGGGTGTTGCCAGGGAATATCATCCAGGCAGCAATATTGTTTCCCCCCCCAAAATGTAATTGGCCAAATACATTAGCAGACTAAAAATGTAGTTTCTAAGAGACAGTGTTGCTTATAGTGTTTGACTCTAGTTTGACCTGGGTCATTGTAAAGCCCCCTGTTGGGTTCCAACTTGTAATTCTTTCCTTTTGCAGGTTTCATTGTTTTAACAAGCTACAGTCCAAATATTAATTTGTGGAAGCATCCTCTCATTCTTTACTCGCACCTCCAGTGAACAGTAACCATTCACAGCAATATGTTTTCATCAAACATAATATTCATTGATGTAATATGATTTATTACTTCATTTTTAAATCTGTATACTGCGTTCTCCCTACTCCATTTTGTCTATATTTCCCCTCCCTTTATTCTCCCTCTGTCTCACGACTCATCCCTCCTTTGAAACGGTTAATCAGAGGGCTCACATCCAAGAAAATTACTAGCATGTTCAATATGCTTCGGCTCACATAACTTCATGTCCAAGAGGGAGACCAAATGAGCGAGCCGAGTGAATCCAGTGAACAATTTGTCCTTTTGGCGCAGCACGTATAATCTTTATTAGATTGAGCCGTAACTTGGTATTGGCAGCAATTAGGCCCTGGAAGGAGGCACTGCTGCAGAGGTTAATAACTGCAGTCTGTCTGCATGTAGCTCTGCTATGATAGAAAGGTTAGCTGTATTAGTGACGGTGGCGGAGGGCCAAGCTACAGAGAGAGAGAGAGAGAGATGGGGTGAAATCATTCCCACTGGAGACTGGGAACATTGTTATCGTCTCACTGAGGAAGGCAAAAAAAAAAAAAGGCGTCTGATCTAAAATTCTGTACATAACAGGTTGTTTTCTTATTTTCATATAGAACAAAATGCATTTAATGAGTTGCCATGATGAGAGCAACTTTTTGTGAAAAAGTGTTCCCTAGAAAGGCTTTGCTGCTTGCTGGTGTTGCATTAAACAAGCCACTTTTTTGAGTCCCCTTAAGATGTAAACTAATTATATTATAAAAAAAAAGTTATGTCTTTTATGAGAAAGACACCAAGATTCTGAAATATGTGTTAACAAGAGAGTCCCACTATAATTACCTCCTCCAAGGAAGTTCTATTTCCGTTTGTTTATTTGTTTGTCAGAAGGATTACGCAAAAAAAAACTACTGAACTGATTTCCATGAAAGTTGGTGGAAGGATGGGACATGGGCCGAGAAAAAAAGTAAAAAACATTTTTGCATTTTTTACAGGGAACAATGCTTGGATCTGGATGAGAAAAAGTCAGGCGTGAGGGGGATGATGTCTCAGAGTCTGCGCAGTCTTGACCGGGGTTCAGGGGACTGTTGGGCCTTGGCAGAGGTAACATCAGGTCGGCTTTAGATCTATATAAAATACAATAGTATGATTGTATGTACTATTATACAGTAGTATAACAATATTAAAGTCCAATATTTGAAAATAAAAAATGTAAATATATACAGTATATGGGATATATCAGGACTAAAGGTAGATTATCCACATTGTTCTGAAAAAGTAAAACATGTGGAAATATAAATTATTATAATTTAAGGGCGTTGTCTTTATGCATAGTATTGACTTGGATCTTAGTGTTTTCAATGTGTTGCCTACAATCTTCGAGGGATTTGAATAGTTCGCAGAGCCCTCTCTCAGCCTCTGTGGTTTGTGTTTGAAAGCTTGTGTGAGAAACAAAATTGACAAATATTCCAGATGCATTCAGATGGAAAAAGCAAACAATGCGATAAAGATGTGTTTGTCTTAAATTCAAGTTAATAGCGTCGCTGATGAGCTAAAAATACTGCTGTAGCCCCGGCTGTTGACATATTCTCCTCACTTGTTTTACAAAATGCCTTGATTTATCAGTTCAAGGTATTTCAGTATTCAGTTATTATCACCCCTTTGAAAATTGGTATGTAATAAAACTTGAAGTGTGCGAAATATGTTTTCACAAAGGCAGCAGGTGAGAGAACAGAAAAGTGCACCAGTAAATATCCCAACTGTCAAACTAGTTCTGTGTCCGTTTCCATAACTCGTGTGAACCGGCCTGTTATGAAGCCACAAACCACATTCACTGTATGTCACAGACTCCCACTGTACCCTGAATGACAACGAGGGTCTACAGCCGCGCCAGCGGTCGAGGTGGGGGCACCACTAAACGCTGCTTTCGTGTCACGTGGGACGGATGGTGGAGATGTGTACCAATCCCTGTGTTTACTACTTGCCGTCCTTTCCGGTCATTAAGATAGTTGTATGGTTTCAGAGTCAGTCGTCTGAGGAATAAAATACCGTGCAATGGCAGTATAACATCTCTTCTGTCACGTCCTCCTCCCTCGTGTATAGTATGTTGTTAATGATGCCATACTTATACCAGTATTCTACCTCATGTGTATATAGTAATCTGTCTATTATCCATATTAATTCCAGCATCTTTGCACTCTGCACCATTGCACTAGTGTCTTACTTACAACCTAATTGCTCCTCTTTTTCATACATACATATATATATATATATATATATATATATATATATTAACATAATAGCTAACTTATTATGTTCATCTTGTTCAGCTCTGTGGTTCTGGTTTTAGTTTGCCATACATCTATTCTGTATAAGTTCACTGTACCAGTGTCAAATGCCTTGTATGTTCACACATGATTGGCCAATAAAGAGATTCCCAGTAATACAAAATCTGAATTTGAAAGTCGATATGAACACTATTTTCAAGTCAGGGGCGCGTTATTGTGAAAACTCCAGTATGACATGAACAGTGCATCAGCACCGCAGCGCCTTCGGCTGCAGTATACGAAAGCATGCTCACATTGGCAATTTGAACATGCTGATATATGTATTGATTTTATCAGGAATACTGCTGGTCTTGATGGAATTCCACCAGTCCTGCTGGTATTTTGGTCATGCAACAAAGTACGAAAAGTCAGGAGAGACAGTTATTAGTTATTATACATTTTGGGCCGGTTCATCTACTGTAGAAATATTTCTGTGAAAAGAAGAAGTGAAAGCTGTGGCGTGCTGGTGGCGCTGCGGGGAAATCGTGAATGTCCATCATCCAGTGGTTGCTGAGATTTTTGTGATAAAATGTTTTTAAGTTCATGTGATTTTTGGGTCATTAAAACACCAACAATGCCATCTGTAGCCGTGCTGCCACTCTTGCTTGAAAAACAACAACAACAAAAAAACGACAAAAAAAATGTGTATCTTTAATGTTGCATATTGTGAAAAAGACTTAATATTCAGGTACAATATGCAAAGAGGTCTAATTTCAAGGCCGTATCGTTCTTAGGACTGGAACACAGGTTGTTCTTTGCTGTCACACGTGGTAGTTAAGAATCTGAGCATATTCATACCAGACTAACAAGAAAACAAAAGGTTGACGGCAGAGGTTGAAGACTCTAAGATCTATGGGGAGTGTTTAGAGGCAGTTTTTGTACACGCAGATATCAATAATGAGGACATGTAATCAACGCCTGTGAACACATCTCAATTAAGTCAGATCCATTTTAATTAACAGTCACTGTGTTGCATCCCCATGAGACATTTTAGCTGCGTTGGAGCGTGAAGATGCATGAAACAAAACATGACACTGACTCACAAACGGTCTCCATCCGTGCGCTATAATGCCGCGACAGTTTCATAAAGCCTTTGATTCGCAGCGGGGCCAGACTTAACTTCTACGCTGCACCGGAGTCACGCACCGCGACCGTCAAGTCTCAGATTCAAATTCCCCTCTCAGTGTCGGTGCCAGAGACATCTACCTGCCACTGCTGAGGCCATTTGAAGTTGGAGTGTTATTGCCAAAGATGAAATCAAAGGCTCGCTGCCAGGACGGCTCAATCGCTCTGGCTCTGTTGCTCTGCCTCCCTCTCTCTCGCTGTCTACACACAAACATAAAGACCAAGGACGCACGCGCATCATCTGAAAACCATGAAAAAAGGATGATGAGAGTGAGAGACATGGAGACAGGAAGAGAGAGAGAGAGAGAGAGAGAGAGAGAGAAGCTAATGCCTCTAGTAATTCTGTTGACTAGGTCTTTCTCCATCTTGCTTGGCTGTGTGCATATTTATTCAGTATGAATATCTCCTTTAGCTTGCCACTACAAATGAAAGGTAGTGGGTGATGGGATTTTATTTTTAATCCCTCTATCCCACCATCTACTCTGTCTATGATCTCTCTCCCTCACCAACTCTTTTAATTGGGTGCCTCATGTGCAGTTGCATCCCCAGAAAATTTCGGGGTGGCACACCAAATCCAAAAGCCATAACTGAATCTCAGGAATTCTATTATGGCGTTGTAGTATATATTTGAGTTTTGGATTTGAGATTTGGAGAGTTTGATTTTGTTTATTTAAGTCTGTTTTTTGTTCCCTGACTATACTATTTAACTATAATAAAAATATACTTTATTGATTTAAATGGAATTTACCTAATGTAAAATATCAGATAAAAGCAGAATTTACTATAATTCCGCTGCTCTTGTATATATCAAATACAAGCTGCTGGGCTGGCTGCATTTGTTTTCATTTATTATTGTACTTAGATCTAACTTGAATATTGAACTATTATAAAAAAATATATAATTAATTGATTTACATGAACAGTACCCAATGTAAAATATCAGATAGAAGCATTTTTCCACCATGTAGCATATTATGTATAATGCTACATGCAACTCTCCAAGGGGGGGTCAGTGATTTCATGGGGGGGGGGGGCCTTGACAGCGCCACTGCTCGTATGCATAAGCACAAGGTTAAATCTAAACTCTTTCTTACTTCTACGTAGATGTTAGACATAACAATAACTTGCGGTGTGAATGTGCACTCGTGTTGTGGTGGCAGCTGTACAAAAGAGAGGGTGTGTAATCTCTGCTTCCATCGTCTGACAATAGCTCGGATTCGTTTTTAAAGCTGCACCAATCAATATTTTTACATTAACGGCGGGTCAAGTGACGGAGGGTAAAGTGAACTGTGTCGCTCATTGAGACAAGCCCACAGTGAGTTATCGCTCGAGTCTTGTGCGTCGTGTTTTAGGGTTCGGCGTCTGACAGCTCATTGTTTTATGGTTGCTACATTAGTATTTATACAGCGATAGTGTGTCAGTGTTGTGTTTCGGCTTGTGCGACTGCCTCCATGCAGAGCAGCATTTCAAATAAACATTTACAAGTTCATGGCAGTTTAAAATAATGTAACTTTAACCAGTACATAAGAAGGTGTGTAAATGTACAAATCGGACCCCTTTGCTGCATGCCCCCCTCTTTTCCTCCCCTGCCTTTCCTGTCCGAATCCTGTCACTATCAAAAATGTCCAAGAGAAACAATGCACTTACTCTATTTCCTTTATTTCACATTCCTCAGGTTTCATTTTTGGATTCAAGAGGAGGCCTATGATGTAAATGGACTGCATTCGTATAGTGCTTCTAGAGTCTTATCGATCACCCAAAACGCTCGACGACAAATCAAAGTTAGTGGCAGGCTTCTCACATTCATACAGTGTCCTGCCCAAGGACACTTCAGCATGCTGACTGGAGGAGCAGGGCATTGAAACCACCGACCTTTTGGTTATTGGATGACCCTCTTTAACTCCTGAGCCTCAGCTGCCCAGATGTGATCTGGCATTTACAGAGCCATCACTCAGGATGGTACCTGCCTACCTCTTATGTTGTGTTTTTTAATTGTATATATATATATATATATATATATTCATTGCAAATAAGGCCAGTGTGCAACTAGCGCTCACTGTCAAAATGAAAAGTTTCTTAACTGCAGCATGAGCATAGGTGCATATGGAGTTTACAGTGCACTGAGTGTAACCACCCTGCCCCGGTGAAGTCTGCTTCAGCCCACAACTCTTGCGGTTTGAGTTTGCTCTCACTGCTGTGGCAGCGTCATTTTCAGCTGGCACGAGGCGACCAGTTTTAGAGTCAAAGCTCCTCAAAACCCACGGCATGCCACCCGAGAGAGCAGCAGAGAGACACAGTTCGTGACCAGCCTGGGAACATGGTGGAGCATTTACCAGCTAGACAGCCATATATTTCCCCCTTGTCCTAAAACTGAGCCGACGAAGCAACATCAAGGTATGCCAGTCCCCGATGTTTCTAAATGTTATTTTCATCTCTTGTAATAACAACATGGAATATGACTGAGCTCGGCTGTATTTGGCATAGAGCCTCCTAGTCTGTCTCCTCATAATGTATAGACAGGTGGGGGCCTGGCCAGGAACAGACCGTCTGATTGCAAAGTGAATGTGGTTTTCTTCATCATTTTATTGGTTTGAAAACTAACAGGCTGAAAGAAACCTCTAACAGAACTGGACCCAGTTGTCGGCGACCGTCTGCCTCGTCCGGGGAGAGGAGAGAAATGGGGAAGAGAGTTGGGCGGAAAGAGCGGGAAAGAAGAGAGAGACCGATAACAGATGTGCAATCGTTGTTTTGAGTTCTGTGAGACTGGCTCTTATGACTATAATAATCATACTGACACTTATAGATGTAATAAAGGTTATTATTACTATCACTATTATTATTATTGATATTAATGCAAATAATAATAATATATTAATAATAATACTTGTCAGGCTTCTTGTAAATTTGTTTTGTCAGACGTTCGAAGGGCCACCTCCACCTCTGACAGAGGCGGGGCACCTGGCTTTGAGCCAGAACACTGGGCGAGTGTGTCCGTGATATGAAATGTTGGATATGTAAGGGCCGAAGACTACTGTTGAGATGTGTAATATATATAATAGATTCCGAGGAATAAAGATAACGTTCCAGTCATCGGGGAACAGGAGCACATCTATATGGGGGGCCTCGGAATCCTCTCCCGGCGCAAGGATATACCGAATTAATTGTCCTCCCATATCGATCGGGATGACAAGGAAAGTACAGGCCATTGTTCTTTAACTAGTTCAGGCTCGGCAAAAGGGAGGAGATAGGGGGGGAAAAAAGAGGGTTCGTTAAGGGTGACAAATGCAAAAATTGAAATCTAAACCCCACAGGCTCTGAACAACTGGTTCAGATGTCTCTCCCACTGTGATGTCACAGTTGGACTCTTTTGGGGGTAACCCCGCCTGCAATCTGAGAATCTCTACTTCTCTGGTGAAGGGAACGTGACATTTCCTGCAAATTTTGAAATCGGGTGACCAATCACAACAGACTGGGCCAGCTGACCAATCAGAGCAGACTGGGGTTTATCGTGAGGCGGGGCTAAAATGCATCCTGGTGTTTTAGACAGAGGGTGAAAAGAGGTGGTCCAGGAATAGGCAGTTTGAGAACACTGATGCCTTTCTCTGAACATTAGTGCATGTCAGACTTTTTAAGTGGTAACTCAAATTAAAAATATGAACTGGAATATGAGAAAAATATGTCACCTTTATGGAAAATGATGGGAGTTCCCCAAGCAGTGTAGGTCTTTCACAGCATAACTAAGAAATGGTTCAGTAAACACCTGACCAGCTTTAACTATTCGCTTCATCAAAGAGGAAGGTCTTGAGTTTAACTTTAAAATATAGAGCGGGTGTCTGCCTCCCTAACACACTGGGAGCTGGTTCTAGAGGAGAGGAGCCTAGTGGCTGAAGGCTCTGCCTCCTGATTTAAAATCAGATTTACAATCTATTTTGTAACTTAAGGAATTTTTTTTTAATCTTTTATTCCATCTCACCCATTTGCAATGAATCGTTACCCCTTCTGAAAACTAAGCAGAATTGATCCTGTTTACACTTTAAACTCACGTCCCTGCTTTTTTTCTCCACCGAAGAGCTACTGTAATTGCGGAGTATCCTCTGGGTGAAAATCTCCGAGTGGCATTGTCCAGGTTTGGCTCTTCCATCAGTGCACTGGTCTCAAAGGCAACTGTTTGCTTACAACTTTGAAAAACACAATATGCCAATGCTGTGTTCGCAAACTTGCTTCCAGACCCCCCCCCCCCCCCCCCCCCCCAAAAAAAATCTGTTATTTCAGGTTTGAATTAAATCATATAGTCAATCTAAAAGGAAATGGCAATAATTGAAGTTTTATAAAACAAATTACAGCACCTCTCCACTGGGATTGTTTCCTGTCTTGGGATGCATTCTTAAGAGGACGCATCTGTCTTGTTGAGTTACTTCGCCACCCATTTTGCCGCCCATGTAACAACCTCTCCCCTCCCACAGTGCACCGCTGGGGGACTGTTGTCTGTTCTGATTGGCCTGATGAGAGAGTAGGTCAGTATCTCAAGTATTTGAAAGCACACACACACACACACACTAGCCTGGAGGGGAGAGGACACAGAGGAGGTCAAGTGTTGTGGGAGGGGGACAGGAAGAAGATAGACAAGGAGGAAAGACTAATAAAAAACCTAAAGGAGAAAGAAAGATGAAAGAGATACTGAGTGGCTGGAGATGCATGTGTGTCTCAGTCTTCGTGCCGCACCCATCCATCTCTCTCCGTCTGCCTCTCTCACCCCTCTGCCTTCCAACTCCAGACTGTCCCCGACGTGGACGTCTACCGTAATGAAAAAGGATGCCTCGCGCCGTGTGTGTGTGTGTGTGGGCGTGGGCGTGCGTTTCGCGTGTTCAACTCCGACTGCGCGTGCACACGCATGTGTGTGACGTGTGCCGTAATGAATAAGGATGTGCCGTGTGTGGAGCTGGTCGTTAATCACTGGCAGTGCTGGCAGCTAACAGATAAGCAGATTGATCCAAGGCCACCGAGGGAACGCCGCCTGGCACTAACCCATTCATCACACGCGTGCGCACGCACACACACACACACACACACACAGACTGTGAAAAGGCTGGCCAAAGTGTTTGAGCTCACAATCATCTCGGTCCATGCATGTTAACATCTGTGAGCGTTACTAGAGTACAGATCACATTGAGCTAAGAAGAAAGAACAGATGGGCAGCACACAACTGCAAATGCTCCATGACTGCTCACCTGTAAATTTGTTGCTGTCTCAAAACACACACACAAGCGCACATACACACTACATACAAACACACGCTTGCATCTCCACATGAAGACAGATACGGGTGTATCGCTTTGGTCATCCAGAACTCCCACAGGGAACACAGAGTCAAGGGAGATGGAGTGGTGGTGATGGGCACAGATGGATGGATGGATGGACGGTGAGCGAGAAGACGGGATGACAGGATGGCAAAACGGAGCTAAGGACACGCTCCAGTACCATGTGACAGCTCGGCCAACTCACCGGGGACCGAGGGAGCCGAGAGGCAGATAGAAGAAGACAAAAAAAACAGAGGGGAAGAAAGCCGGAGGGGCAAGAGGTCAAACATCTGTGCTTTCTCTCTTCTATGGCTTCCATCACACGGTCAGTGATGGGAGGAGAGACAGTGAGGATCAGGGATTGTGGAGGAAGAGTCGACCAGGCAGCGACTCGCTCCACACGCCATCTTAATTACAAGATAAAGTTACATCTTACACTACTAAAAGTCCGTGCTAGGCTCATCCCCATGGCCGCCGAAGCACAAGCTGTGAGCACAACGTTGACGTCTTGTCACCTTTTAAAGTCACAATGGCAAACGTGTTAGCAAACACTTGCGCATTGGTAAAAGCAAGTGTTGAAATGTTAACTGATTAGGGCAGCTCATTTATGCACACTATAAAAAAAATGGTGTTAATTGTTTGGATTTACTGTAGTAGGATGGAAACAAAACTATTCTGAGAGCTCATTTTCAGCCACACATCACAGATACGCTGTAGTCTACATCACACATTTCATTGCTCTGACTGTCTGCTCTGAGAATGTTGACAACGGCCCCGTGCAAATCGGAACTCAGGGGTTCCAGACCCATATGCAAATTGGTCTGGTGATACCAGGCCAAGTTTTGTCCATATGCTTTCACTATTAGAAACTTTCTGATATATTTATGCCAATTAGTCAAATGCCCAAAATACTGGGAACATATTTGACTTCCCTTTGAGGCAAATCTTAAACCTTAAATCTTAAAAAAAAAAAAAGAGTTGTCAGATTTTAACATGTCCCTTTAATTTTCTAACCCAGCCCCCGTCAATCCTGAAATCAGCAGTCAGTAGTCCGGCCGATGCTTCGGTGGTGACATCACCCTTTTACGGAAGTGCACAAAGCATGTCTGGCGCTGGAACGTGTTTACTGAACATTAGAGCATGTGAACCTTTCCAAGTAATAACGCAAATTAAAATTATGAACCTGCAAATGAGCAGAGAACTCATTTGCAAATACAGCACATATGATCCAAGGATGAGTGGGAGTGCGTTCAGATGTTGTTATTTTTTTCTCAGGGTCAAAGGATTAAAAATCATGATGAACTGTTGAACTTTGTGCCCTGTGTGAAAATACAGCTGAGGGTAAGCAGCCACTGAAAGTATATATATACATATAACAGCTGTTAGATTCAATCAAAGGGCTATTTGATTTGTGCACTATTGATATTGAACAACACCTTCTGTTTCACTCATGTAAAACAATTAAATGTAATCCTTTTGATAATTAACATTTGGTTGGTGTTAACTTTCCATCTTACATTACCACTCCTGTCCACAAGAGCATGATAGTTGAGCCTATTTTAATTTTTAACCACTATGGTGATAGTTATAGCAAAACTAATTTTGGATATCGGAACCTGTGCTGCATTTGAATCACATGATTTATTGCCTTCAAATTTCATTGCGCAAGCAGATTCCTCTCTCTCTTGTGATACAGTACGTTGCACTGATTAGATTTTTGCAGTCCATAAGTCAGAACTATCGATCCCTTGCATAACGCACCGAAAACCATGAATAACTCCTCCAGGAAGCTGAGGACTAAGTTATTTCTAGAACCTTTGCAGTGCCTTCTGAGAGGTGAGAGAGTTTTTCTGTGTCAATATGTAAACATTCAGGCCGTGCGATGTCGCTTCACAAATTGTTCTGAAGACTTTCCGACACCTCTGTGGCTCACCCATTCTCCTGCAGCAGACTCCTCGGGAATCATCTCTGTTTGAGGTGCAATGGCACTGATTTGAAGTTTCAGATTTGTGTCCAACACAGCCAGAAAGTAGAGCTTTTAATTATAAGAAGATGCCAGGAAAATTAATTGAAGATAATGGAGAAAATATTCCCTTTTCGGTCTCAGTACAATTGTTTGGCAACAAACCACTTGGATTGTGCTGCAGCTTGTGGACTTTTAATGCCCATTTAATGGTCTATTATACAAGGATCCCCTGTACAGTTAAACTGTTCTGAGGCAGAATCTTTTTTTGTTTGCTTGTTGTTTTTTTGAGTTGAATTACAAACTCTGTGGATGTATTTCTTCAAAAGAAAAAAAATTTTGTCAGACAAAACAAGCCATTCTATCCATCCATCCATCGTCTACCGCTTAATCCACTTAAGAGTTGGGGGGGGGGGGTGGCTTCTCGCCCGATGTCAGCTGGGATTGGGGCTGGAACCAATCCCAGCTGACATCGGGCGAGAAGCCATTCTAGTGATGTCAGTCATTTCTAAATTAAGTCTTAGTCCTAATAAAGAAAGTCCATGTGGTCCACGTTTCAATCATTAGTAGTCAACGTCACCATTTTCATTTTTAGTCCACAAAAACTTTGAAAAGCAGTGAGCAATTTGGTAAAAGTACTGTCGAATATTATTTAATCCAACTGATTTGAACAATTCCATGAAAGTTTGGAAACAGCATTAGAGAAAATGACATGCCTTCTTGTCTTTTGTAATATTGAATCAATCAGAAAGAACACAAAACCCTTCATGATAACAATCTGGCATTAACTGGCAGTGGGTACATTAAGAAAAAAAGATATATATATATATATATATATATATATATATATATATATATATATATAGAGCCATTTGCCTTTTAGCTATCTTCATCTTAATGAGTGTGTTTTAAGCACTTTGTGTTGTCCTGTCACCAGTAGATATCATGTTCACAGGAACAGGGATGCGGGCCTTTGTGCTGAGGAATCGCTGTCAGGTCACGTACTTCTTAAAATAGTTCATCAAAGTACATCACTGTGGTGACTGTCAGTTATCATCTCAGCCCTAAGTCGGCTCTGGGTGAGTGAGGGGAAATGTTTTCACTCATATACTGCATGTATATTAAGTCAAATAAACCGGGCGACCTTGTGGCATGGCGGCCCGGCCTGACCCCAGTGGGAGCTGTCGGTAGTCACTTTGGAGAGAATCAACACATTTCATTTTAATAAGCTCACATTGCACGTTCCTCGTGAGCTCTATCCACATCGACAGGACTCGAGGACAGGTTCATGTCATCCAAATCTTAAAAGACCTGGTTAAAAATATGCGATCAGTCACACTTTCAAGGGAACGTTGTCATTTGGGAAACTGGAGAAACTTTCACCATTGAGCTGGATTAATATGCTTCATTACCATCACAGATTTTTCTCCTGAACAAGTCAAAGCTACTTGACAAATGACCTCATACATTTACACATAACATAAGCCCATCTTTAACGTTCTTTTTGGAAATGAATGGGTCTGCCGACCACCCAGGGTTGCTCAGTACGACAAGGCTGTGACCCTTCTGTGAAAAAAAAAAAATGCAAGGTTTATTTCAGATCTCAGATAATAGAACAGCTTCAGAACAGCGCTTAAAACCAAGCCAGTGCACATCTGATAGGTAGATTACATCCCTGTCTTGCGCGTCAATTTCTGGCAGGAGCGCCCCCAAACTCTGGGGAGTTAAGTCCTCACGAGATCAACAGTTTTCACGGCAGCATTAATCACATCACCCAGCTGAGCAGCTCTGGCACAGAGGACTGCCTGTGACGGATATTCTATAAATGTGTAAGTCGTATTAGAAGCAGTTTTAGCAGAAAAAAAGATATACATATTCTGTTAAACACAACAGGACTTAAAGAAATGTGGGCAGATGCCCTGAATGTGGAACTAAAACATGAGTTTTGTGGCAAATGTTAAAAAAGTGTCGATGGCATCATCCTTTGCAGTTTAAAATGTTACACAGAGACTTTTTGTGATCGCTCAAATTTGATTATTTGACGCATTCTGTCTGATCATGCAGTTAACATATTGAAAAAAAAAGCACCTTTCATCGTTTTCAGGAGGGTTTTGTGGAGAATTGGTAAATTGAGCCGCTCCATTCTTGGAGCAATTGAGTTTGAGTTTATTTATTTAAAACAGGGACAATACATATTAATGAACATATACATGTAAATATGCAAGATTATAGCCAACGGCTAATTTCCATCTTTAGTCCCTTCGGGAGGTTGACGTCAACAACATAGGATGGTAAAATCAATAAAACAACAGTTACAACAAATAGAATAGTTAGCCTTCATGGCCAGTATGAATGGGAGGAGTAATTACAGAGAGAGAAAACACAATGGGACAGAAAATAAAAAAGAAAAGCAAGAACAATGAAGAGTTGTTCTTCATTAGCTCCTTATCTGACGCCAATTAGTATGAATGTTGTATTTGGAATAGGTGATAGCAAAAAATGTTAATCTTGTGTACCCAATTTAATTTGTGGTGGGGAGAAATGGCAAACAAATTACATATTAATTATATTATGAAGAAGGATGAGTTGTGATCGATAAGATCTGTGACCCTGAACTGAACTGTTTTGTGTGTAAAGATTAATGTGTCCCTTTCTGTGTATTCCATTATTTTTTATATTAAATATGCATTTACTAGGTTTCCTTCTTTTGTTTGTTCAGATTCTTGCCAAGATCTTAAAAATAATGAAGAAAAATGAGTTAAATACACAGTTATAAAAAGACATCAGGGAGAGAAGTAAGATATGCCTAACTGTAATTGTAGAATTAGAAATGTGGGCTGGGTTGGGTTCGGGCTCTGATTATGGATCAGGTGGATCTGGCTAATAAAAAACACTTGACCTGCACCGTGATCCCTAGAGTCTGGTCTTCACACAAATGGTTATTGGCTTGAAGCGGATAAACTTTGCCGCTGAATATACAAACCACGTATTGAGCTCCCCACAGCTAATTTCCTAATATCTTTTATTATTTTTTTCAGTCAGAAATTCTCTCATCTCTTCTGCATCAACGTTTAGCTATCCACATGTTGATATTGTATTTAAAGTGAGAAGAACAGAGCTCTAGATCAATTCTGACAATTTCGGTGAAAAATCCCAATTCCAATCGACTGCATCTTAATTTGATTCGCTTCCAGTGTTGATGTTTTGTCTCTTTTTTTTTGGGAGATCTCCCACCTGCTTTTGTGGTACTCTACACCTGCATCTCTGTATTTTTTCTATGAAAATTAGGCCGCAATTTGATGTGGAGATTGAGTACCGCCGCATCTGTGAGAGAAAACGCATCATACCTTTGACAATGCTCTCAATGCTGGGGAGTCACATGAAAACTAACAACCAAAACCATTCCACACTTATCGATCACAGCCTCTTTTCACAGAAGGCACCATAGCACCGTGTTCATGTTGGACCATTGCCACAGAGTTCGATGACCCTCAGATGATAGTATGTGTTGAAATGCAATGGGGAATGTCAGGCTCGTCCACCGCACACTCTCACCCTTGTATCCCCAGTGGTGGTTAAATTGCCATTACTCATCCTACACCGAAGCTACAAAGTAGTTTCCATATCAGTGTGAAGGGGGTCACACAATCCTACTCAGATGCTGGTCGACTGAAAAGAAGCGTGTGAGATTGAGATGTGCCTGAGAGGCTAGACCTTGAAAATCGTAACTGTTCCAGCACTAACATCAACTTCTTACAGCAAAATACTGCATTAATAACATAACGTTGTATGTCATGCAGTGTGTGCATCAGCAGTGTTGCTAATGTATTTAACAACATTTGTATTTTTTTTTTGCTTACAGCGAATACAGGCCTTACGGTGTATTTTTGATATTGAAGTGAGCTAAGCTATATGTAGTTGCTTGCTCGCTTTCGTATTTTGGGCAAGTAACTCATTGATTTTCTGGTCTAGAGTAATACATGTGGATAAGTAGCACCCATGTTCATTGTAAACATGTAGTTACAATCAGTTAGCTTAGCTTAGCAAACATTGTACACATAAAGACAGTTGATGAAAAAAGATTCCAGGAAGCCCTGTTACTTGTCTTCATACTTAAGTTGTCCACATGCAATAACCACAGTAACCACACTGCAGTTGCTCCAGCTCATATTATTATATGAGCTGGAGCAACTTATTTTTTTTATTATTTTTAGCTCTTCCTGAGCTATGACCATACTACATACTGCACCAAGGAGTCCTCACGCACTATCTGTGCAGTTGATTGAGGGACCATGTCAAATTCATAGCTAAAATAATATTTTTCAGATATGTTCATCTTATTTCACTTTATTTTATCCTAAAGAGTGAGTAAATGCCAACTCCATTGTATTCAACCAGTTGCAGTGTTAGTGCAACACTCAAACACGTATTGTGTTTGGGAGGAACTGAAAAAATTCTGAATGCAAGTTTTCTGCTTCTTAGTTTCAATATTCCCAGAATAGTGGACAAGTGTGTGGGGAATTCTTGGTGAGAATGTGCAAAGTTGAGAGTTGAGCTGATTTGCAGTAATGTGTCAAAATAGAGATACATTTAGTCTGTCAACTGATGAAGATTTATTAAGAATGTGTAGATATTTCATGTTCAGTTAAAGGTGGGGTTTTTTGTGCGAATATCACTGACTTAAGAAGAGACGTAAATGCAGTAATTTGTGAGTGTGAGGCAATGGAGTGGGACTAAAATGAGAGGTCAGAGTTTTATGTGTAATGTGAATAAAAATGTGAAAAATGCTGTGGTTGTCCAAATGATCATTGCATAATTGTAAATGAAAAACAGGAGACCTAGGGACACATAGATTGACTTTGACGGGAAAGTAATATTACTATTTCCCCTTTTGAGGAAGCAGAATAAATCTTGTCAGTCGAAATGAAAGCCACAGGGTTCATGATCACGCCCCTGCCTGACACCCACAACGGGTCAGGCGGACAACAAATGAAGGGCTCCACTGAGCGCAGAACTTCTTAAAGAGGACAGTGCACCGCGTAGCCCATCAGGTGATCACTGCAAATAAATGGCTGCAAGAAATCCCTTGTTAGCAAACCATGAGCTGTAATCATTCAGCGGGAACGCTGGGCTTCTCCTCCATTATTCATTTCTCCCTCCCCTCATCTCATCCACTTCTCTTTCTCTCGCACATCGCGCAGTGCTGTCCTCCCATATGCGTTGCTGTCATCACTGTGTCAGAGAGAGAGCATATAATGGAGAGTTTGTGTGTCGCTGGAACAGTATTACACTTAACTTTTGCTCAAGCAGTATATGTACTATACCATATGTCAATCAATTTAACTATGTAGTCTTTGCATAATGTCTATGTATTTCTTTCTGTCTGTCTGTCTAGGGCCCCAGTGTGCTCGATTGCTTCGGCGCTTTTATGAGTGGGTAGATGAAGTGCAGCAAACCTACGGGCCAAAATGAATTAGTAAACCAAATTGCTGTTGCGTTGTTGTTTTGTGAGCCAGGCTGAGTAATCAAGCCTCCCAGTGTTGTTTACCTCCGATATGCCTCAGATGATGAAAACATCTCCATGCGCTTGTACTGCTTTGCAGGCCTTTTTTTGCACCCATGTCAAGTAAAGCCTTCAACGTGCCAACACATTTCACAGCTGAGCCCCCGTGGGGTCAGGTTCCTCGTGTATTAAACGATCCACGTTAGTACTTTAAACACAATTACAACAATGCTGTCAAAAAGCATATTATCCTCTGGCAAGCATCAGCATCAAAGAGCTCAAAAAGAGCCCTGCAATTACCGTGAGGGTTAGCATGACCTGGATCGCTCTGAAGAAAACATCAGCAACAAATGAAGATCAAATGTTCACCAAGGCTATTGTGCATGTGTCTTCAGATGCAGTCTAATGCTCAAGGAAACGCATTCCCTTGTATGTGACCTCGTGTTCATTCCCAAGGGTTGGTGGAAGGAGGCTCACAGATGAAGTTTCTCTCCCTTATCTCCTTGTCGGTTTTCGGCGTGTGAAGACCTCCACAGAGACCTACGAGATCCAGAATTACAGGCACACGAGCACAAAGAGTGCATGGGTCAAGGGGAGAGGGCCCCTGGTGATCACAGGAGGGTGGTGTGCTGGATTAAAGGCTGGGGAAACCAATAAAGGGGCGTCTTAATAATAGAGGGAATGTAGGAGGCACAGAGGATAAAGGGATGGACTTTGGAAAAAAAAGACATAAAAAATGCAGCATGGTTTCAACGGAATAGAAAATAAAATAGAAACCATAACGAAGAAGAATAAAACCTTGTGCACAATCTAAAATCCAAGCAACTGCTTTACTCCTATGTAGTTGGCTATGTCCATTGCTTTGTAATAGGGAGAGGTTCCGATTGCCTTAAGTTTAAAGATTCACAACTTATTTCACACAAAGCAGGAGATCACTAAGGAATTCTCAGTCATCTTTACTTTCGACTTTTAAGCGCAGTCAGCAGAAAGGAATCCTCTGGCCTCAGAGTCCATATTTCTGTGATATCAGCACATGCAAGTGAAGATGGATCGAGGTCACCTGAATGTGTAACAGGTGTCTCACATGGTTGGCCTCAAATCAGTCACACATTTGTAAATCCTTTGGCTTCTGATAGATAGGTAATTTAAAAAAAGAAAGTGAATATAAAGTATCCTTGTAGGGTGTTGGGTCTCCACAAGCCTCCAAAAAGTGTCAGTCCTCCCGAAGCATCAGTTGTTTCAGCAAATCCCAGAAAATGTCACGTTTGCTTTGGCAAAGCCACAGTTATGACTGTTGTCCATCGATGCCAATGGAGGTGTAACATCATGTGTTTAGTCATGACCCGTCTTATTTTGAAATTGTTTACCTCATTTGTCTGTTGTTTTACTTCCTGCCTTTTTCTATTTGTGCCTCAGCCTCTGCATTTCCCAAACTCAGTCTGACTGACTGTCAGTTGTTTCTTCTAAACTATGGCCGCAGCTGTTTTCTAACCAGTACAAAAAAAGGTTCAAATTGTAGCTATGACAACAGAGGTCTCATAATGTTAAAAAAAATGTTGTGCCTAAACAACAACCACACCTTTTACTAGAATAAATATTAAGACAATATTGTCATGTTGATTGTCATATCAGATTATGCTTACGTGACTCTGAAGTATTTCAATTTGGATGACTTGTTGCCAGAACAGCTCTCTGCTCTCTGTCTAAAATAAAGGGAGGGACACCATTACATCACCATTACATCTTTGTTTCGATGACGGTGGTGGAAAATGCAGTGTAAAACATCAGCCTACAATCTGCTGCACTGTACAAAACCTCACTGAGGTCTTAGAGGGCCACAGAATATGATTCACATAATTTTCATATCGCGTAAAAGCATATCGTGAGCCCTCTAGTGCTGTGTGGAAGCACACGACTGTTTGTTAAAGGCTCAGTTAAAGGTTCAGTACATTTCCAAAAGTCAAGAATTAAGTTTAAGTCTTAACTCTGAAAGGGCAACTATGTTTACCGGTCATGGGTAGACCTATTTCATATGTGGCTCTGGAGTGAGCTATGACAAATCTGATACATTGCCTCAAGTGGTGTAACTTGGGGCAATGTATTCATCTCAAATGGAAGAATGAAGCAAGGAATCCAAAAAGTCGGTTCTGTAGGTGATCCATGAAAATGTGAGCAGGTAATTGGGGTAGTACTTTCCTGCAATGACCCTCCCCAGTGGCCTGCGTTGTGGGAAGGGCCTCTGCCCATGGAGATGAGGGTGTTTCCCCCCCAGCAGAGGCACTGGTGTGTCACAATATGAACATTTATTTGAAGTAATCAGAACTAAAGAAACAGTAGACATTATATTTTTGTTCTTCATATATCTCACCTCTTTTTTGATTATGAACATAATTAACTATAATGCAATCTATCTAGACTAAGATAGGTAATACAAGTTACAGTGCAGTACAAGAAATGTATAGATAGCTTATTTTAACTGAAGTTACAGTAGTATTTTGAAGTCAATTCTTTGACAAACAGGAAGCCATTGTAAAGATCTGAGGACTGGAGTAATGTGATCTACTCTTTTGGTCTTAGTGAGGACTCGAGCAGCAGCGTTCTGAATTAACTGCAGCTGTCTGATTGACTTATGAGGGAGACCTGTAAGGACACGGTTACAGTAGTCGAGCCTGCTGTAGATGAATTCATAGAAATAAGTCCTTTAATCCTTGATATGTTCTTAAGGTGATAGTAGGCTGACTACGTAATCATTTTAATGTGGCTGTTGAAGTTCAGGTCTGAGTCCATGACTACACCCAGCTTTCTGGCTTGGTTTGTGGTTTTTAACATCACCGTTTGGAGCTGGTTGCTAACTTTAGATTGTTCTTCCTTGGCTCCAAAAACAATTATTCATAAAAATTATTATAACTCATCATTGGCGAGCAAAGGTAAAACTGAACAGTGGCTATGAGGTGGCAAAACCTACTGTACCTTAACAAGTGAATCACCAGGTTTGTGAAAACAAAAAGGACTGAGTGAGCACTTATAGGGCCACCAGTCTGGCTGAATGATAAGCTCGGAAGACCTACTAAATGTAGCCCTGTCACCAGGCAAGCTGAGCTGACATCTAAAAACTGAATATGGAAAAATATTCACCCAAGCCCCAAGATTTTTTTGAAAAACAAGCCGAGAGAGTATCTGAGCTGTGGGACAGCGACTAAATCCATGTGTGTCACTGGGCGCGAAAACATCAAGGCCCTGAAGCTGCTCGCAAAAAACGGAAAGCCAGATGCCATTGGGGGGGACGATTTGATTTTATCTGCTGCCAAAGAGATGGCTTGAGTGATGATCGGTGAAACTGTTTTTGAACCTCTGAAAGCATTTGCGGATTCCAGTGAAAAGGACTAGACACAGGGTGGTAAGCTTGGGCCGCGTTGGAGGAAACTTAGTGGAGTTGTGAAAAGGGACAAAGACATAACAGCTGTCCACAGCAGTGTCCACAGAGAGGCACCGGCCACAAAGACAACGCCTGTGGTTTTTTAAAGATTTAGGTTTTGGAGCGAGAAGCAGTGAGAAAAGTAAAAACCTCGTGAAAAAACTGCAATCACACCTGATGGGAGGCTTCTCCTGCAAACTGAAGTCTGGTGGCTTTCACATGGCAGGGTGCAACATGACCTTTTGAGCTTCGTTACTGAATCAAGATATTTTTTCCCGGACTCTCAGTATGCAACGTCAGATTGATTCTGTGGCTTTGCAAGTTTGTGTAATTGGCTGTACCTTTCGACTACTTAAAATGGACTCAATCTGTCCTTCCAAGGAACAGAGTTGACTATGTTTCACGTCCACAGTGAGATATAGTCAACAGTTGCAAATATGTAAGGAATAGGGAAAAACCAACCCTGAGGAGGCAGCTCTAAAAATACTTGCCTGTGCTGAGCGAGCAACACAGCTGGATATAGAATCTGTTGGCCCGCCATAATGAGGATGCCATTACAGGTTTCAGTCTTAGTTTCAGAGAGCAGGAGAGCCTTGTGAAGTTAACTAGTGAGATTTCTTTTTGAAACTGTTCTTCACTCACTTGGCCCATTTCTGCATGGATGCCTACTCGGAATATAGTGTTCCGTCTGACAAGGCATTGGCCTGGCTGATGATGTTTGCTGCCGCTTATCTGTGTGCAACTAAATTTAACAAAGTTCAAGAATAATGTGGATGTTGGGCCTGATCTCTGCCTGAAGTTTGTGCTCCTCCGCAGCAACATCAGCCTGCTGAGGCAATGTGAGATGCTGAGAAGCAAATGCTTTGTTTTATGCTGGCTTTGATGGACTGTAATAACTGCATCAGCATACATTTGTTGTAAGTTTAGATATTGTTAATTTCATGTAGAAGTGTTTTATTATCCAATGTCAAACAGCCAGGATACAGGTTTCACAATTCACTATTTGCACTTAATTTGTAGCTTGACAAATTCTTACGAGTATGTTGATCCATTATTATTTTTGCCCTGCATTGCCATAGGCCAACGTTCACATAGAATCGTTCTGTTTATGAAATTGAATACGTTTAGGGAACTACTTCATCTTAGTCTCATGTGTTGATCAGAGTTGTGATTAAAGGTTTTGGGTGAGCTGAATACCATATTCAGATTTCAAATTGTGCTGTAACTTTATTAAGTTCGGAAAGTTCCGAAGATGGTCAGCATATCATTAGAAATCAACATAAATCTATAACAAACTTTAAGGATGAGGCCCCAACTGTTAGTGCACCTACTGTCATAAGATCCAGTCTACCAAACCTTCTGTGAAGATGGTCATGGAGATATTTGGTAGACCTTATGTGTGCAAATACAATTCCATTACATCCCAAATCCAGATTCTGAACTATGCACGAGTAGTAGTAAAAATGGATTGCACAGCAAATACTACACGGCATAAGAAAAAATTGCAAAGCGCGAAACTATAGAGAATTAGTGGAGGTGACTTGCATGTCATCTGTGTCTTAGTGAGATATATATTTAAAAAAAAATGGATTTCACTGTCTTTGCATCAAAATGTAAATACAATCCATCTACATCTAGTCTGAATATGAAAAATGTGATAATGTCCACGTCCATTCTAATAGACCCAGGCGTACGGGACGCCCTAATCTTGATCATCAAATCTCTTTCATAAATCCATTGTTAGAGCCACATCCGTACCCATCCCTTTCCCCCTGTATGCCC
The DNA here is from genome assembly GCF_022379125.1 of Scophthalmus maximus. Taxonomy (NCBI): domain Eukaryota; kingdom Metazoa; phylum Chordata; class Actinopteri; order Pleuronectiformes; family Scophthalmidae; genus Scophthalmus; species Scophthalmus maximus. The sequence goes on from NC_061522.1 coordinate 23,855,188, forward strand.
AAGCTCACATTGCTCTCCAAGGGTCAAGTCTTCTAACAAGGCACACTGGAGTATATTATGTGTGCACTCTTTAATCACATCCTTCACGTTTCCATCGCAAGATCCCGTGTGCCCATCCGCAGCCCCTGCCTTCACACACAGGCGAGGTGTATTAATATATAATTTATTATCCATGTCTCTGCTGCAACGCCGGAGAGACCGGGCTTTAGAAGACAGTCTTGGTGGACTGCATGCCGGGCCACATTCTGCTAATTTAACTGAAATATGACGCTCCTTCACCACCTGTCAGCTGCATCATTACATATTCAGGCACGTTCATGCTGCAAGAACATAATTCTAATGATATAATAATGACAATGTGGCCGAGTATTGTGAGTGTATCAATGGTCATATGTTGTTTTATTCAGGCTGACATTTTTACACATAATCAAATAGTACAGCCCTTGACGTAACGTACAATCACAGTTGATAGAATACAGGGTTGTGCGAAAAAAACTGAGGCAGAAATAACACAATATGAGGAGAAAAAATTAAATTCCGATCATATCTGCAGCTCTGGAGATCCACCTCTGTAAATAGCTGATATATAGAGGAAAAACAGGAAATATAGATGGGAGTGTTGGTAGGAAGAGATAGACCGTGTTTAGAATGAGAGAATTACAATAGGTGCACTCACAGCCCCCCCCCCCCCGACACACACACACACACACATTGGTAATGATTAAGGGCCGTGGCCTGGCATCTCTATGACTTTCAAAGCAGGCAAGAAGCGGAAATGAAAAGATGATAACACATAAAATGATACACGTGCACAACGATAGACATACAGTCGCACACACACGCTTGTGCTAAATGTCACTCAGCTCCGGTTATATTGAAGTCTGGTAGTGTGTCATTTCCACAGCAGACGGCAGAGACTGGCAGTCTGACTTCCGCCGTGATTTACATGACAGACTGAGACACCAACAACCCCCCACACCCCGGCCCAACTGCATGCACTCACACAAACACACAGAGCAATCTGCAGTGATTAATGATTATTATAAAATGTGGGCATATTTGCCTGTTGTACTAATCTGTGTGTGTGTGTGTGTGTGTGTGTGTGTGTGTGTGTGTGTGTGTATTAAATACAGTATGTATGACTTGACATGTGATAAGTCATTATCATACATTATCTCTGATTAACATAAGATTTGCCTTGCAGCTATTACCCAGAACATTGGCAGGTTATTATTGCCTCACTTTGATCACAGGCTATAATAAGGATTTAATTTCTTGGGGTGTCAGACTGGGACATTACTGCCCAATTTCATGTGAGTCAGTGAGTGTGTGTGTGTGTGTGTGTGTGTCTGGGCATTACTCGTGTTGCTGGGACCTACATCTGTTAACACACTAATGGGACTTGTCTCTCTTATGGAGACAAAATGGAAGTGCCTATAACTGAAATCATTACATTTTAGGGGGAATGCAAGTTTTAAGGTTAGGACAAAGGTTGTGGTTTGGCGAGTAGCAGTCATGTTTCATGTTAGAGTAAGTCTCGATAAATGAGTGTAAGTCAATGTGAGGTCCTCTGAAGTCATGGAGACACAACTGTGTGTGTGTGTGTGTGTGTGTGTGTGTGTGTGTGTGTGTGTGTGTGTGTGTGTGTGTGTGTGTCTGCTCAGCTGGTACCAGACTGGAAGGCACATCGGGTGGGCCAGTAGTATCTCAGGGAGGCATGAACACAGCTAATTACTGTCTGGATCAGTGGGGTTGTAGGTTGGCATCTGTGTGTGTGTGTGTGTGTGTGTGTGTGTGTGTGTGTCACCCTGGTGAGAGGAAACAAAGACAAACAATGGATGCTACTCTCTCCCTTCATTAACGCTGTCAGTAATAGCTGGGTGGCAGTTAACGGTTAAGTCAGAGTTTCTAAACTTTGGAGCAGGGTCTCCACGTGAGGCTGCTTGATATGCAGACAGGGTGATTGGAGGTTTTCTTTATAAATTTTTTTCCTTTCTCCAGGCTGTAGAACGTATAGTTTTGTTGTCAGAAAACAAAGCCCTCTCGTGATACAGAGAGATGCTCGCGCTTCCTGTTGCTAGCCTCACAGGAGCAGCAGCTCAGGCGAATAAGTCCTTTTTCCTCAAAACTGAAGCTGCCCGGTCAGTTCAAAATCAGAATTCACAGGGTATGAGAGCGATGAGCTGCGCCTTGTTCTTCTGAAAAGCACTGTCCATCTCTCCAATGCATGACCTGCTGCCCTGTCAGCAAATGAGGATTGTTCCCTTCGCTAATGCAAAATGGAGAAGCTTGTTAGCCCTGTTGAATGGATAATCGAAACCCTCCGAGAAGTACTGTGAGGAAGCATTTTGGATTGGACACAGATGGGAAAATTGCGAATACATATTAAGATTGTTCCATGACTTTGTTCACTTTTTTTTGTGACTGCCCTGGCTTCACAAAAATAATAGGTAAGCTATACAAAGTTTGAATTTGATTTTCTGCATATGAAGTCATTCTGGAGGACACTTTATTTTCCGCACATTAATGTAACATGATTTTGTGCAGAACATACCCTTATATGCATATTATTATATATTATCGAGAGTGACAAGTATATCAAGGGTTGTATGTCTTAGTTAAAGTGAAACTCAACAAAAAAGACAAGAAATATAATACATGCCTCTTTCACTCAACACCCAGTATGTTATTTGTACACGAGACACTATGAGGAGGTGTGAGCATCACACACACGGATAAAACTTAACCACCGCGTCTCTTCACTTTAATGGAAGAAAGGTGGAATATTGTTCAGCACCGGATAAAGGTCAGTCGATCCACACAGCGAGAAGAGGAATGTGAATATAAGGTGGACAAAGAGAAAAGCTCAAGAATAACCTCAAATGGGAGCTTGCATTCAAATAGTGATTCAAACATGTTGTTCTTATGGGCTCATTACTGCTATTTATTCTGCAAAAAATTGACATTTCAAAGAAAGAGGGGCAAGGTTTTCACTTATGTCTACTTGAAGTGGAGGGCAGATTTTTGTTGAGAATATTATGAAAACCCTTATCGATTTACCAAAGGCTAATTAAAGTGAATTAAGACCAGCGACACCCACATGTGCAAAACAACTTCATATTACCATTCATACAAGAACAATACGGACGGATTCATTTGACTTGCATAAGAGAGAAGGTGTCTCAGTTGCAGCCACTGCTGCTAAAAGGTTAATTCTCCACTTTGAGAAGCAAATGTGTCGTTATCTTTATTTATTGGACAGGGATAATACATTAATTAAGAACGGGCAAAAAATAATGTGCATGAGCCTTTTTCATTTTCATCTGCTGCTATGCCACTATTTTGTGAATTTCTTCACCATTTGGCACATCCATCCAATTTTTCTGGCCAGAAGTGTCCAGTAAAACAAGTTAACGCTGGGTAAAAATATCAGAGGCATTGTAGGAGAGCTTCAGCCAAGAAATATTTAGCACAGTATAAAGTAGAGTGAGTCCCACTTGTGTTTTCCCCGGTTTTAGAATTTTTTAGTTTTTTTGTTCAATGGCATCCAGAAATTTGAGGTCGCAGTGTCCTTTCTGTTCAGAACAAGAGAACAGACATTCCCCTGCAGTGCTCATTCCTGATCTTAATACTGTATTCATCCGGACTTCTGTTGGGAACACTTATTTGATGAAATGACATGAAAGACAACTTTAAGTTCACTTTTAAAAAACAAACACAAACTGAGTATGAGCTACCGATCATGAACTACGTCTCTAGCAGTAGATTTATTGTTGCAAAAAGACAAAATAATTAGTGGGAAAGTTTATGTACACGTGTTACAAATGTGTAACAGCATGGTTATTTCACCTGAGGAAATAATGGACAGCAGCCAGCTTTCAGTCGAGTTAGCTGAGAATATTAATATCACCAGCAGATTGTTATCGTATTTCAGCATAAAGATTGGAAGCAACGTCACTAATTAACCAATTACGTCTCATTTATTTATTTCATACAAAAATCTAAGTGTAAAAACAGCAATTGGTGAGCTTCTTGGGCAGCGGCAGCAGAAACCCCAGGTGGTCACTGCACATGGTCAAGGTTCATTTGTTTTATCATTTCAAGACAAGATTCTCCGCCTATACCTATACCTATACCTATCTGTTTTCACACTGCACCCGCCTACATTTGCTGTGTGTCCACAGTTTGGTTACTGTAAATCGTTCTCTTAATAAAGTTAAGCTAAACACCGGCTGGCACATTTTGCATAAACATATGGAAATGTTCACAATCTTTAATTGTAACTCAAAGATTCTACTGTACCAATATTTTCACAATGTAATGTGTTTCATATTTTGGCATGCTTCAAACTCTCCCCAGGATCAAGTCACAGCATTCCCACAGCTCCACCAAACAGCAGGGCTTTGTTTCCATTACAGGATCTCATCTGAGAAACTACTTGACATTTAACACACCTGTATTGGAGAAGGTCTCGTTTTCCAAAGGCAAACAGCTTGATTGAATCTTGTTAAATGTGGAGAATAACACGATAACCATAACCAATATTCAGGAGGAGATGTGCATATTCGTTTTTTGTTTTGAACAGTTGAAATGTTTAGGCATGTCCGGGAGAAATACAGAAGTCAACGCCATAAATCCTTTACTGAGCTGAAGAGTGATAGGCAATTATGAGCCTATAGATCTTTTACTACTCTGCATTTTGTTTCACTGTAACCTAATCCTTTTTGTGTTTTTCTTTTTTAGTTCCCCCTTTTTTCAGTTCTGTTTCAATGGGATGCTGAGTTATTTGACTGTGACCCTTTGATAGTCTTTTTTTGAGATTCCTTTTTTCCCCTCTCTCTCTCTGTTGGATTCTGCATACTTTGGTTGAGGGTCTCTGGTGGCAAGAGAAAAACAGCAAGAGCGTTAATGAGAGTTGGGGAACAGGGGCTATGTAGTTAGGTATTTTGTAGGTGGAGATTCTTCATAGTTCTTTCATTGAAAAGGGTTTTTGTCTTCTATTTTTACAACTGTGATCCTTCCAGTGTCCTTGCTCCTTTTTTCTCTCTCACAGAAACGCAGAGAGGTCTTTGAGAAGTTGATTTATGTCCATTTATTGGCTTGTTCACTATTGGTGCGAACAGGAGTGAACACTCCTTCAGCATAATTATAGCTGCAACCCTGCTTCGTCTTACTTTTGAACGTCCCCATTTTCCTGCCTCCTGTCGACCAATTTCCACTGAGGGAACAAATGTTAGCGTGACCTTTTTAAATTGATAATACAGGCTGACACTCCCTGTCTGTTCATCAGACATGTACTGATTGCCAACTCTAAATCTTTGCTGCCATGAAGGATTTACCACCACCAGCTGCCACCTACTGTAACTAGCTGCAAGTGTGTGTGTATATTGAAGAGCAGGATGTCACCCGAGTCACTCAGTGCATACAAAAATGGCCAAAACAGCAAACTTAACAAAATGGGCCATGCAGTCATAAATTACACACTGCTTCAATCTAAGTAACCTTTCAACTATATGAGACGATTATTTCCGGAAAATGTAAGTTATACAAGCCCCTTACCTGATATCAGTATTATTAATGGACATTCTGATGATAAATGTATCCTTCCCAACACAGATTCTGATACCTGGACTTTACGTATCCGCAGATACAGAGTATCAATCCGATACCAGTGTATTTTAAATAATAACAAGTTTTAGAACCTATTCAAACAGATGTATGCTACTAACCCTGTATGGAAGTAATAATTTCTATCATTGTAGTATGACCTGGCTCAGGTTTATCTCAACCACAGCTTATAAAAAAAGACCTCTAAAGTTTTAAACAGTATAGTTACAGTATGAAACACTGCAACAGCAACTTCAAAAATAAACACATTTAGAAATATATATATATACATGATAAATAGCACTAAAAAGCAGCCTTTAAAAAACTACAAAAATAAAATACAGATTTAGTCTGTATCTTCCACAGCAACAACATAAAACAATATGGTATACGTCATTGTTTTCTTATGGGACTTTCCAGCTTGAAATATTATCTAATTTCTGACATTGTTGCTAACTCTGACTATGGCTACACTACTGGAAATCACTTCTTCCTTGCTGCTCTAAAACAGTACTTGCCAATGGTAGTACAGCACAACTGCTGTTTGGGAGTGGCAAAAAAGAAGTGATATTCCAGAAAAGAAAAACACCATTTTTATCAAGGTGAAACTACTTTAAAGATGTGGTATCGGATTGGTACATAGATTTGCGTACTTTGCGAAGACCGATCCTGCATTTTCTGCAATATCTGAGGTATTTTCCCTTCTGGTATCGGAATCAGAACTTCTCTATTGGTTTTTCTTTTAAAAAACATGATTTGTCTAACCCACTACCTTAAAACCTGGATTGATGAAAAAAATAACAAGAAATATACTGTACAGTATGTACAGTATGTGCTCTGTGTAAAGAAAAGGTGGTTCCATTTATTCTATGGAGTCTTCGAATGAAAGTTTTACTGAATATTACTACATTATTGTACATATTGATATTTCCTATATATGCTGATGATGAACAATTCTACCTTTCATTTATTCCATGCATTTTTCAAAAGCGATTTAAATATGACTGTCTATGTTTCTCTTTTAATGTGAAGCAGTAGCATTAGAAAAATGTTTACATTAGCACTCAATTTATACATTTCTGATGTGGTGTAAAGCGAGCATTGCATGGGTTCCTAATTCACAAAGGTGAACTCTACCAAAACTTTTTTACAGAGCTAATAATTACTGCGTGTAAATGCATTGAATTTGAATTGCAGACAGAATCCTGACCTGAAATAGTATAAAAAATTGAGTCTGATTTCATTAATCACTGCAGAAAGAGCCAGAGGCAAAAGCCTGGGGGATACAACATAACAAACGCACCTTTATTAGTGTGTTTGTTTCTTCATAACTTATTTTCCTGATTTTCCTTTTCGTTTAGTGCAACAAAGCTATTCCTGTCCCTTCCTTTTAAAAAACTTCACTGTTTGCTTTTTTTAGTGACACTAAAAAAAGTGTCCTCAATCGTGTTTTCATTGTCTGAGCAGTTGAAGTAACAACATATGATAAATCAGATTTGTTGGATATAGGCTTTCACATTTGGTGTTTTGGTGCAAATTAGTTAACAACATAGTATGTAGAATCATATAAAGAAAGATGGAGCAATTCATCGGAAATAAAATATGAGAAATATTATAAAGTATGTACATTGTTATTTAAAGGTAGAGCTGTACAGCTTTTCGCAGGGACATGGAAAGTATTTACAAGGGTATGTCAAACGTTTAGTGCGTAAGTACAAAAACAGTTGTGGCTTGAGGTTTTGGTCCCCATTTTTTAAATTTTACTCAAACTGATTCCCTGCAAAGAAAAAAAACTCTCTTTAGAAAACAAAAAGGCAAGATGGGAACTGAAAATTGTTTAAATTACACATACACAAAAGAATTTTTTTTTCAATACATATGTTATTGAAATTGCCTTAATCATTACTGCGTTGAATTTTAGGAACACTGGGTGGTTTTGTAAAAGCTACTCATACATGACTGAATGATTAATTATGCAAATGAGACAATTATTGTTGAAGTAAGCGTAGTTCCAGATTAAGGGCATGTATAATTCATGGCATACTCTTTAACACTACTTTCATCAAGTTTATCATTTACCTGGAAATTTTCTTTGTGCTCCTCTCTCCCTAACTCCCCATTTCTCTCTCTGACACACACACTCTTTTCTTCTGCCCGAAGCCCCACTTGTATCTGCCTGCCAATCAAACGCTGATTATAAAAAAGAAAGAACTAAAACTAATTAAAATATTTTTGTCCCTTTTCTCCCAGGCAAATTCAAACAGTATGCATCAAGCAGCGTGTTTAGAGAACCCTCCAATGTTCCATTGCAAATAACCCTGTCAGCTTCAGAACAAGGGGTAAAAAAACTACCTACTTATCAACATGTAGAAATAGGCCTAGATGGAAGAGGAGTGCTGCAGGCGATGTGAGGAAATAAACAAGTTTCATATACAAGTGCACCCATGGAATTCAAAGTGTGTGTGTGTGTGTGTGTGTGTGTGTGTGTGCATTCAAAGAAGTGAATGAAAATAAAACTTTTTCTTATTTTGGTGGTTCTTTGATGTTTCATATTACATTGCTGTGTGATGGAGTTCAGCTCATATTCAGCCAACTCTCATGTTTAAAATGAGAGGATAGGAGGTACTCTGCTAGAAGAAGGGGACTGTTCTTTCAAAAATAGCTGCCTGCTAATGCAGAGAGAGAGCATGAATCATAATTACTTGAGTTGTTGTTAATGTGCAGTGTGCTATCCCATAAACGTGGGATCGCCGCGTGCATTGAGAGCATATTGTCATCGCTGCCTTTCTCAAGTGTGAAATTACTATCAAGTCGTGCGTGCAGCTTGGCAGTGGTTCCAGAAATACAAGAGACTCTTAAGAGATAAACCATCTCAGTATGAGATCTGTTTCCGTAAAGAAAGACAAGAAGCAGTGGGAGAGATGTGTTAAAAAAGAACATAGGATGTAGGTCTCACCTCGTAGACAACACAGTAGACAAATGCTCTGTGTAGCCATATAAAGGTGGGCAAAAGTTTTCTCTGATGTTCCCCTTAGCTCCTTCTCTTAAAGCTGCTATATACAAAGATATTTTATCTCGAAGACACAGTATCTGCGTTTAGTGTGGAGGAACTTGAATCCAAACCCATTTACATTACTGGAATTAACTCAAATTATGAGCCAGGCCTTTAAGCCCGGCATCAGTGCCCTAATTACCTATTAAAGCAGGTGGAACAATTCACCCAAATGAATTGGAAATTGGTTATAGCACAAGAGACAGGACTACATCGATATGCAGCCCCTTGGATTGATTTCAAAAGGTTTTACGGGTCGAACGCCTATTTCTACAGTTATGAATCGATTGCTAAATGGATGTGCCGCTAGTTCCCTGAAAACAGCGTCATCAAAGGTCAAGTGCAAGACAGTCGCGAGGCTCGTCACATAACATTAGTGTGGCATTGTCAGCGAGTTAGACAACACCAACACCATTTACAGTGCACCATGAAATGTCAAAGATTAGATTTTAAGGACAGGAAGGTAGACAAACATCTGGCCATATGTAAGCTCTTGGAGAACAGTTACTAAGTGGAAGCTCAAAAGTTCAACACCTGTCACCTGTGAGAGGGCATTGTGGAACTTATGCAGATGAGAAGGAGACTGTGGATGTTAGGGATGCCACATCTTTGCTCATCATAGATGCGACATCACTGTGTCATGTAGATGTATGGTACATACAGTACAGTTTAGATTTATGCACTAACCATCTGATAGCTGGTGCTTACAGATTACCACTTCACTGTATCCTGTTTACACAGAAATGTTGCACTAAATGTGTGTTGTTGTTCTTGTTGTATTATCTTACCTCTTGTGTCCAAATGCTTTGGCCGAAGCACTTACACGACATTGCGAAAAGAGAAAATGGGTGTCTTTGAAATGCTGTTTCATTTTGTTATTATATTACCTGAGAGCTCACACAGAACTGTGGTATTCACCTCTTTCCATAGTATCTTTGACTCTAATTTGTGCATTTTGTGAAAATGTTTTCAGTGTTAGAGGGGCTTTGCAAAGTTCATGAACTGCTATGGAGGGCTTCTTCTTTCATATTTATCTTAACTAACTGCCAAAGTAAGGCATATGGGCATGGATTTGACAGACATACTTGTTTGTTTGTTCTTACAGTAGGCCTTAAGTCTCGTTGTCTAACTGCGCCTATTCAAGTGACAAACACAATGACATGTAGTTCTGACATAAGTTTTAGCTTCCATTGTTTTTCTTGTCATAAAATAAAATAAAGGTCTATTCGATGGTAAACATTATTCGAATGTATAATAGCAAATGAATGTCTAAAACCCCAAAAATTGTATCAGATTGCATCGTATCATGACCCATGTATCTAGATATTTGATCATTTTAGAAGGGTGAGATGTGCCTCTGCTCATGCATGGGGCAATACTGGCGACTCTCCTACAGAAAGTAGCTTGTGTTTGTCCAAAAAACACTGTATATTTTGCTAGGTGGTTCTTTAAAAAAAGAAAAAAATCAAACAAGTCCCTAAAGAGTTCTCAAACCCTACGACAAAGGTGACACTGCCAACACTGCTTGTTCAAGCCTCCTGACAACATTATAGAAACTGTGCCCATTAATTTTAAACGAGCGATGTCCATTAAGGAAACTGTAACGCTTGGTTGACATTACTCAGACATGCGGCCTTCAGCTGACCAGTGGTGTAACATTTTCAGTCATCCTCTCAGTCACTCGCAGGGACAATCGCATTTGTACAGCTGACCTCGCCATTGCCGTCCAACTCAAAAATGAAGAGAAACCTAGAGACCCTTACCCCATTACACAAGACAGGACTGGAGTTCCTACTTAGTTCTGAGCTAGGGCAGAGTTCTCCATGAGTAAAGCAAGGCAGCTCAGGCTTTCCATCTGAACACACCTTCAGAAATGTGTTTGTTACTGCTGGTGGGGACCAAACGGAAAAGCAACATGAACTGAAAGACCACGAAGCCATAGCATGAGCTTTATCTCCCACTCCCACTCTGAATCGCAAACCACCAGTTTCCATGGGGACTTGCCAGCCAGTAAAACTAACGGGTCAAAATGAAGTGCCGTTACTCTGTGCTGTTATGTGTTGCAGCCACTGTATTTGTGTGTCTGCATAATTGCGAGTGTGTGCGTTCATACCTGAGAGGGCTGAGCCTGTAATGAAAGGCCTTTGTTTGAGTTAATGAGGACCAAAGTACTTCAACTGATTTAACAGACATTTGCTTTAATTAATAATTAGCCCATGTTTTAGCAGTCAGGCAGCCAATTCTTTCTGAGTGTGTGTGTGTGTGTGTGTGTGTGTGTGTGCGTGTGATATAGTGTGAATGTCTTAAGGTTTGATCATTCCACGCATTGCAGAGATAGTGACTGCGATGCGCTTGTATTTCATGCTGTGAGGATTACTGTGAAAAGTGTTTTCAGCCCCATCAGTTTCTTTCTTCCACTGGAAGATATGACTTCTTCTCTCAGGTCACACGCTCTACTGGTTGTGACAGGGGAGAGCCCTTCATATCACCACACACACACACACACACACACACACACACACACACATAGTGTGTACTCAGATTGTACATGGACTTGTGTGTGTTATGGGTGCATATGTCCCCAAGGCTCCGTACTCGGTCCCCTCCTCTTCATCACCTACATCCTCCCCCTCGGTCAGATACTCCGCCACTTCAACTTGGACTTCCACTGTTATACCGATGACACCCAGATCTACCTCAGCCCCGCCCCCTCTCCCACATCGATTCCTGCCTGTCAGCAATTAAGACCTGGATGCAACACAACTTCCTGAAACTAAACAGCGACAAAACAGAATTCCTCCTCATCGGTTCCAAATCCACACTCACCATCGATGGCACCACTGTCTCCCCATCTCCCCAGGCTCGCAACCTTGGCGTAATCTCCCTGGTCCACCCTCTCCCTCGAACCCCATATCCGCCACATAGTCAAAACCTCCTTCTTTCACCTCCGTAACATCGCCAAGATCAGACTCTCACTCACACCCCCCGCTGCAGAACGACTCATTCACGCCTTCATCTCCTCCCGTTTATTGCAACTCTCTTCTCCTTGGCATCAGCCCCAGCTCCATCAAAAAACTCAAACTGGTCCAGAACGCAGCCGCCCGTCTCATCACCCACACCAAATCCTGGCACCACATCACCCCAGTCCTAAAACAACTACACTGGCTCCCTGTCTCCCAGCGAATTACCTTCAAGGTCCTGGTCCTCACCTTCAAAGCCCTCCACCATCTTGCTCCCCAATACCTCACTGATCTCCTCTCCCCCTACCAACCCACACGGTCCCTCAGATCCACCTCTGCCGGTCTCCTCTCCACCCCCAAAACCAAAATCCGCAGCTTGGGAGACAGAGCTTTCTCCAGGGCTGCTCCCAGGTTGTGGAACTCCCTCCCCCAAGAGATCCGTGATTCCGACTCCCTCACCACCTTTCAGTCACGCCTAAAAACCCACCTCTTTTCCTCTGCATATCCCTAGCTCCCCCGTTCCAAATTTTTTTTTGTTTTGTTTTGGACCAGCGCTTTGGGTCCATGAAAAGCTCTTTATAAATTAAATATATTATTATTATTAATATATTCACACATTTCAGTCAACTGCAAAAATGATATAAACCCATCTACACAGCCATTGACAAATTAGCACCAGCCGATTATCTCTTGATCGCCTTTCTCTCCGTCTTAGCATCGTCAAGCATTCATTACTGTAAGAGTAACCACACCTTCAATGCACATTCAACAGATTAATATACAGAAAATAAATGCCCTTTCAAAAGATAGACACACTCGTTTGCACAATTACACACACTGTTAAACATATTTAACGGCATTAATAAGGCCACAGGGCCTTATCTGTTCAATGTAGGCGGTTGAGGATATATAAAAAGGCAGCGGCGTAGAAGTTTTGTGCAAACAATTTGTGCTGCTGTTTCCATTCATTCATTAATGTACTATATGGGATTGATTTCACTCGGATACCATCTGTTTCCCTAAGTGTGCATTTGCATAAAGCCTTGAGCAAAGCAAGAGCATGAATTAAAACAAAGAATGTACCGAATTAGGATCACACCCCCAATGCTCGCAACCCCCAAATTTCCGCCTTTACCCTCTTTAGCGCATCCGCACATTCACATAGAAACATTCGTTCGCACTTTCACACACCAGTGCACGCACAGGCACACTGCATGCCCAAGATGTGAGCCATAGGTTCATTCACCTATAGTGCTGCAAACAGTGAAACATTTATGAATGTGATAAAATGATTACTCTTTTTACCTGCAGCAGTGTTCGTCTGTCATTTACATATTCTATCAAAGTGCTGTGGTCTTGTCTTCAACTGAGGGTCTAAAGTTGTACCGTTGCTGAGCCTCCTGAAACATCAAAATGTGTTCATAATGTAAAACTTGTAAACACCTTTGGTTTTCATCATACTTTTATTAAAAAATCACTTTTTCAGTGTTTGTGCACATAAATATGGTTACCTGTGGAGCCTACAGTCTGGCTCTGAACAACTGGTTCAGATCTCTCTCCCACTGTGATGTCACAGTTGGACTCTTTTGGGGTAACCCCATCTGCAATCTGAGAATCTTAACTTCTCTGGTGAAGGGGTGTGACATTTGCTACACATTTTGAAATCGGTTGACCAATCACAACAGACTGGGCCAGCTGGCCAATCAGAGCAGACTGGGATTTTATCGGGACGAGGGGCTAAAAGAAATCCAGGCGTTTTAGACAGAGGGTGAAAGGAGGATGTTGTGGAATTTCTCTCCTCTCCTGTGTGAGCGACTGTGCTTGGTTCACTGTGCGAGGTCATCTTATCCTCGGCAAGGCAGATCACTGTCTCTGGCTGTCAAAGTCTGAGATTGTAGTCTAAACATTCTGATTCTGAGGAGCCATTCTATCTGTTTAATGACGACTTGATTCTGAAAGTCAAATACACCACGCTGACCGGGATATAGGCTTTTTTTTGGGACATCATGTACTGACACTTTTTGAATACTTCTGCTTAAGACATCTAAGGTCTCTGTCTTCCTGATTCAACTACATACATTTTATCAATCTCAGAGGAGCTGCAGGAATGGGCAGTATGAGAACACTGATGCCTTTTCTGAACATTAAAGCATGAGAACCTTTTCAAGTGGTAACCCAAATTAAAAGTATATGTCACATTTAACATTTATTCGTTTTTGCATATTCTACATAAATCACTTTTATAAATGAAACCACATCTTACGTAGACTGCAAAGCAAACATAAAGTAGTACTCTTATCATTACTTTTTTTGTTTAAATCAGTAATTGGATTCAAATATAGCCAAATCCCACCAGCAGTATGTTCTGGGAACTTCTCCGCCAGTCAGCCCACACTCGGATGCTCCTTTGATCCGTCAGGTGGTAAATAGTTTCAGTTCTGTCACCATGGCCACCAAAAGCAACAACAACGTGCAGGCTTTTAGACAGTTGCTAAAAGCTGAGATAGTCAATAATCGTATATTAGCTGTGAGTGAGCCCCTCGCTGAGACAAACTTATAGCAACTTGGGAAACATATAACCTTTAACTAACTCCACCGTTCCCATCCGGGAGACAGAGAATTTTAGCATCTTTAATGTTTCGGTTCAGTCTAACAGTTCTCATGCCCCCCTTTTTAGCCACAGCAATTTCAGGATAGAAAAGCTCTGATAAGCTACACGACATGTCCATTATCGGGCAGGCGGGCAAAGTTGGCAACTCGCTGAAGAGCTTTGAAGAGTATTAATATTGGATTTATATTGATTGGTTGGCTTGAAACTCGACAATAACAACTTTAAAAGGCCACAGCATGTTGATGCCGTGCTTGCAATGTGCTCTGCTTGTTACGGTTAAGTAGAGCAGGACCAAAAATGCAGGTTAGGGGGGAAGAAGTATTTAATTAAAGGGAAAAAAACAGACCTCAAGTCTCTGAAGGGGAAAAATAAACCAAATCCAAAACTCAGAAGATCCAAAACTTAACGCAATAACTTGGAGACATGGTACAAAGCTGACGCATGGCATGGTTTAACATAGATACACAGGGCTACTCAGGGATAAACAGACGATCCAACAAGAACAAAGGAGACTACATACACTCAAGAGGGCACAGGTGAGACACAATAGGAACAGGTGCAGACTCAATGAAAGTAAAGTAACAAAAAAACAACAGGAAATGAATTACAAAATAAAACAGGGAATACTAAACTGAAGATGAACAAAACCCAAGGGATCACAACAAAAGTGACTTTACATAAACCAAGACACACAAGGAAGGGCAATCACAGAAATCACACATATGAATGAGGTCCATAAAGAAACAAAGGTCTATAAAGAGTTCACAAGATCACGACAAAGTATCAGCCCTAGCGGACCACGACACTACTGCCACCGAGGTGCCAAAAGTCAACCCATGCAGCTTTAATGGAGAAGTAACCATAGATCTAACTGCTGTGCACTTTTGTGCTTTAGGTTTACTACGTGGACAGACTTCAATCTTGGCTCCTCACAAACTTGGGGGATATTTTCCATCGTTACGCTAACTTAGATCCTCACCAAACTAAGTGTACGAAGTACGGAGACACCAACAAACTCACTACAGCGAGATCTGAGTTGGGACAAATCTGGACGACAGATGACCGGACGGGTTGTGAACAATTAGGGCCAGCAGTTCACCTATATCTCTCTAAACCAGGGTTTTTTCAAAATCTGAGACTGTGGTCCTCAGACAAGGCTTGGAAAACTGGGCAAACCTCGACCCACCTGCGTTTAGTTGCTTTGTTCTCCATTTATTCTGCCCAGATGCAACGAGGACACATTTGAGATCCGATCACTCACGCCATGAAAAGGCATCTTGGGTCACATCGAAGGACCGCCTACTGACCCGACGTCCTTTGACCTAGCTAGCTACCTTTTTTTTTTTTTTTAACACTTCCGAGTGATTCCCATGTTCGCCACAATATTAACACTGACCGCCACATAATGATGGGTAAAATCTTCTTTCATTGTAAAGCTGTGCACATCACATTGATTTGTTCAGGCCCTTCTGGCTCCGCTCTCTCTTACTCTTTTTATTTTTCTCTCTCCATCTCACACACACACACACACACACACACACACACATACACACACACATTTACAATAGACCCATCTGTATAGTTGGACTGGCTAAAAAAACATTCATGGCGAACAATAATTTGATTTCCACTTGTGTTTTAAGATTTGTCTTGGTTTCATCGCACAGTTTCAGGCAAAACATGCTGAAAAGTGCTGCCCTTGTACACACACACACACACACACACTGTTGATGAGCCAAGGCCTTGGTCCTGGACTACATTGTGAGGCCTTGTACAGACAGGAGAGTTCCATTAGCTAAAGCAGTCGAGCATGGCCACTGCTGGCTCATCACTATCTGCCACCCCATCTAGTCACACGTCTGGAGGGAGAGAGAGAGAGGGAGCGCGAGAGGGGGGGGGGGGGGGGGGGGGGGGGGGGGGGGGGTGAGGTGAGGTGCATGGAAAATGAAAGCGAGCGAGGAAAACACCAGCCAGATCTGAATTCTGAAAAGGAGAGGAACGGGAGCGGGAGTGGGAGAGAAGAGAAAGGGAGATGGGAATAAATCAGTGAATATCACTTCACACATCATAGTCAATTTGGTCAGAAGATGATTAGTCAGCATGCGTGGCACAAAAGAGCTGAGGGAGCAATATATTTACCATTAAAGTGGTGGCTTAATGTTTCACTGTGATTTACGGAGGTTTAAATAGCACATCATTCCCCGGTTACTCGCCATATTGTTAACAATATATCAATGCTACTCCCCTCTTATTGGAATCTAACTACACATACAGGACAATTACTCATGACGCTATGGGGCTTATTCTCGGGATGCTCATCACGCTGGAGTTGATTAAGTTAGAGAATGCGTTTGCCTGATTGTTTGTCCATCTGCTTCTGAAACAATTAAACACATGCCTTGGTTTCCTTTCCTCTCCTCTTCTCCTCTCCCCTCCCCTTCATGTTTGGTATCCCCCCCCGGAGCTAACTTCGCTCCCTCCCTCCTCATTTCTCTCCCGCTCCTACTCCCCTTTAATTCCCTGCCTACGGAACTCTGAGGAAAGTGCTGATGAACAATTAAACATGCTCCTTCCCCAGGGAGCCAAGGTCACTCATTGTGTATGTGTGGGGGAGGTGTGAGTGGTACGTGCAACAAATGTGTGCGTGAGTGAGAGTGTGTGTGTGTGTGTGTGTGAGAAGGAGAGAGAGATAAAGAGAGGGAGATACTTGGCAGAGACACATATGTCAGACAGAGGGTAAAAAGCTGAATAACATTATACAGTTTATGTAGGCGTTACTCTCGTGTTAAGTATATATATAATTTGTTTGTCTAAAACACTGACCGGGCAGCGAAAGATGCAGAAACCAATAATTCATAATGCATGAGGTGTCACTGTGTAAAAATCGACGGTTAATAACTGATTATTCTCGTGAAGATTACTGGGAATCAGAACCAGTCGTCTGGATCCCGGACGAAGAATAAACAGTGCCGTCTGCAGTAGTTTGAGCCATTCGAGATTGGTCGAGGTTGAAATATATCAACAATAAGTGTGTGTTCCTGGCAATGCGTGATCAGTCTCCTCCTGCCAATGGACCTCCACACCTGCCTCTCATCTGCCAACAATTCCTAACCTTGACTCAGCATATTAGGAGAGGATCATTGCCTCCTCTCCAGAACCTCATATTACAGGCCAAATATTGTCACCGGTCTTGACTATTGTTTGTCTTGTTGTATTTGCCTGCCTGTATTCCTGCTAAGCTCCTGCCTTCCAGGATCACATACTCAGCTCCATTCCTGTCACGCTCAGCCAGCCCCTCGACCACACTGTTCTCCTGGACTCTCTGGAAAATCCCTGGAACATCCCTGGAACACTTTTGGACTCAATGTGCCCCGTTCCCATGGACACTGGACTGTACCGTACCATCTCTGTTTATTGGTCAGCCCAGTGCTCATTTCCTGTACCGAACATCCATAGATTGTAATATCCAAATCTGAAATCTGTTCAGCAATTTGGGTCTGGCATGTTGCTCAGCTTAACAGGATAACCATACAATTTTGTACAGATGTTCAGCATCACCATACGATAACTTTGGTGCGGCCAACCTCACTTTTTCCCTCTTGTGCCATCAGCAGGGTGACATTTTCTTGGATTTTAAATAAATGTCTTGTTTACTATTTATATATTAATGTATTTTTAGTATTATTATAGACATCCATGGTGCCCATGACTTGGCATTGTATTGTGGCATTGTTAGAAAAAAAGTACTCTAGTAGACTATTCTTCAGGTCAGTTTAGAGGACACATTTACACGCGGACACTCAAATTAAATGGCAGACAGTAAATGTAGTGCACTTTAGAGTAAATAGGGAATGGTTTTGGATGCAGCCTTAGACTTGTTTAATTATCTTGGCATTTTGCTCCAGCACGCTGTACTTAAAATGAAATAGTGACTGAGGTTAAAGTGTTGACTTGCAGCTTTTAGGGTGTGTCATGGAAAAATAGCAGGGGGACAATGGTCCTGAGTAGGACACCAGGTGTAGTGCCAAACATGTCAATCGCCCTGTCAGATGGCGATACAAGTGTTATCTGAGCATTGTAGTCATTAAGCACTCACTAGCTATGTTTCCATCTCAATGTCAAGTGAATTTTTTGTAAATCTTTGAAAGTTCACGTTTCCACCAACTGGTATGGAGCGAATGAACTAGATCAGTTTGGTCAGAAGATGGCGGTATAGGCTACCTAGGCGTACCGTAACACGGCTATAATAAAACAGTAGAAGAAGTAGAGGTGTTAGACCTAACACAAAACAAGTGTTCCCTTGGAAACATAAAGTACCCATACGACATGATGTATGCTTGGCAATGGAGAGAGGTCTGCAGGAGTTACTTTCAGCTGAGCAACTTATCATAGTACTTTAAATTCAGTTAGCATTGGCAATGTGTAATGCTGTTTCGAGACCAAGGCAGTGAAAAGCCATTCTGATGCTCGCAGCAGCAGCAGCAAGGGCGATAAGACAACTGGTCTTATGCAACCATAGCTCTGAGGAAGACTCCGACAGCGGAAACAGCTGATCGGTCATGTGAGTTAAATGTTTGCTATGTCAGAACTTATTTTGCAAAGTTGTCTCCATCTTATATTTTGCGCATCAACTGTCTTTCGCAAAAGGCAAAAAACCTCACAGCAGGTATTTTTCCGAACGTTGCCATTTCCATCAACCTTTTCGAATGCGATACTAAATTGATGGAAACATAGCTACTGACTAAAAAGGATTTATATCCAAATATTGAACAAGGCGGCAAAACCTACAGTTCGAATTCAGAAAAGATTTGATATTTCTTCATAGGTCAAAGGGGGAAGAGGGTCGATGGACAGTTGTACAGAATTAATGTGTGGGTAAGGGTTTTTCAATACCCCCTCCCTACTATATTACTGTAAAAAGTCAGCCATTTTTTATTCATGTGATTAGATTTGATCTCCTAAAATTGGGGCACTGTGGTACTACTGTATATAAAGGGCAGAAACATCTTGACAGTTCATCTGACATTAATCAACTGTGTAGATAATATTATACACTCTTACATGTGTATTGTAACTCCATGGTCATAGCTTTAATCTTAAATATAATGTGGAAGAGTATTTTACACAAGTGGCACTGTACAGTACAACAAGTGTTGTACAACTGCAGCTATAGTTTCTTACTGCTTCACAGTATGTGTAGTTTAAAGACCTTTTGTGCCGAAAACATAGATGTATTTAAAGAGCCCTGACTTTGGAAACCACATAAGCAAACAGTTCCTGTCAAAGATAATGAGTAGATCTGCAAACACACACACACTCTCTTAATAAATGAACAATGCTCATGACATTACTCTAAAACAGAGAGTGACAATCAAAACCATCTTGCTTTGCCGATCATCATCTCTTGGGATTCGTCAGCAGCAGGGGAGTGGGTGGAGTTCAAAGCAGAGTGGAAATATGGAAACAAAATATAAACTGGAGAACAAGGCATTCTGGCGGTTTCCTCACAATCACAGTCTGGCAAACCAATATTAGCTGTGTCTGTGTGGGGGAAATCATTCATTTTAGAAAAACAAAATATGTCAAGTTTACCCCTGGGGCTGGCGTATTTCTGTGCATTCAAGACGGTAAGTGTTGCAATGATATCCTGAAGGCATTTTGAAGGGTTGAAGTGAGAGCTCTAATTTGTACACAAATAGATCTTTCTATTTACAGCCTATAGGCAGGATAGTACCAAAGGAAATGCATTGGGAAGGGAAAAATATGTATCACTGCTTTTTAAGTATATTAATGTTTTACTACGTCACCTCAAATTCAGGATCACTTTACTGACTTGAACATTTACCACTCTATTTGTATGCTTTACATGGAGCTACGTATATGTTTGTCTCTATGATTACACCAGCTGATTGTCAACCGCCCGCCTCAATTGCAGCCTCAATGATATTCATGTTTGCATCTACTGCATCCCTTCATCACTGCTGACAAGACAACAGTCACTGTCACCCTGCATGTCAAAAATATTGCACAACTCTAAATCCACAATGTAGCCACAGTCTGGTACTACAAATACGACAACAGACCTTTCCCCGCTGGAGACTGTGTCCAGCTCCTCGCTCAAGTTTAGTCATCTGCTGTCTGGGCTGCCGTGACTCCCTCGACAGCCACACTCCTTCCAGCCCCTACAACTCATCCAGAACGACGCAGCACACCTCGTTTTCAGCCTCCCCAGACCCTCCCATGTTATCCCCCTCATACAGCTCCTCCACTGGCTGCTTTAACGGAATACAAAATCCTGCTTTCTGTGGCTGGCAAACAAAGCTGCAAAGGGATCCACCCGTGCACAACACAAGGCCACTTTCCAGGCCCCCCCCCCCCCCCCACACACACACACACATACACAAACATACACCGACCTGCTCTGTCACCACCGTCACCACTGGTCATTCTAGTTCCCTGGCCTGGCTGTTGTTGCAGTGGTTCCTCATGGCTTCTTCTCTACTTCTGCCACTCCCTCTTTCAAATTTTTGCAATATCTCATGTATCCTGTCTGTCTTCATTTCATAACTATTTATTGTTATTCTGGCCCCTTGGTGGGATTTTGCATATTCTACTGTTGCACCCCAATTAAGTTGCGCAGAATGAGCATGCCAGTCAAACTAATGAAATGTGAATGCTGGTCTTTCTGCTTTTCGCTGTTTTTCATTCTCTCTCCTCTTGAATGAATGAGCCTATTGTGGCAGTGTTAGAAATATACCCTAATATCAAAACCCGTGTTACATGAGCTCACTAAGCCTTGATGTGGGTAATTCTATGCTTCCTACCCTAAATGTGATATACATGTGTGTCAGCAGGTGCATGTGCAGTTTTAAGTCGGTCGCATTAACCCTGTGAACCTCAGGCGTGGGGAGCCTGTCTAAAGACTTGTTAGGTTTGAGAAGTGTTGTGCATGTGCATGGATGGAACACACACATCACAGCATGGGTCAAAGCACTATGAGGTGACCATAAAACTTTGGATGGCTATAGCTTGATTGCTTGCTGCCTGCTCAATGACCTTGAGATAGTGTTGGCAGGGAATCATTTGCCATATAGAGCCATCTATCCCATTTGCAATTTCTTCTGCGAGACGTGAGATTCGTTGTGCTCACAGGCTTTTACAGTAAACCTATTTGTTTCCACTTGGTATTCTCCTTTTTATCAGTAAAGTGATGATCCTAATTCAAATATGCATGCATGCCCCTGTATGCAATTTTCTTTTTTGCCATTCCAGCAGGAAGTCTAATAGTCAGTTGGTCCATCACTTCTCATCCAGACAGAAACATCACATTCATAAAATGGCTTATTGTAGAATGCTCTACAGATATTCATGGTCTGCAGAGGACGACGCCCCTAATGACTTTAGTGATCCCCTACATTTTTTTATCCAATATCAGACATTTTTGGTTTTAGTTAAATGACCTCAAAAGGATTTCATGGATTGCCATGAAATGTGGTTCGGAAATTGTAATTTAAAAAAAACAAAAGGTTTGTTTGTTGATCCTCTTCCCCCTTCAAAGTTTTGGACCAGGTGGATTTGTACACATTTTATACAGACATCCACGGTTCCCAGGGGGTGAGTCCTAATGACTTTAGTGATCCCTTGAGATATCCTTTAGGTCACTTAGGGGCAGACTGCATCACTTATTCATGAACCAGACCCCATCATATCCCTATTACCAATACATCAATTCAATTCAGTTATATGCATCACAACTTGGCGGCTGTGGCTCAGGAGGTAGAGCCGTTCGGCCACCAACCCGAAGATTGCCGATTTGATCCCAGGTTCCCGAGTCTATATGTCGTTGTTTCCTTGGGCAAGACACTTAACCCTAACTACCCTCTGACGGCTCTTCCGACAGTGTATGAATGTGGCAGAAAAAAGCGTGGTAAATAGTAGCGCCGTGTGAATGTGTGTTAATGGGTGCATGTGACCTTCCTGTAAAGCGCTTTGAGTGGAAAAGCGCTACATAAATACAGTCCATTTAACTTACATCATCTCGAGGCAATTTACAGAGTACATATAAGAACTTATAATTTCATAAAGAAACCCAACCGTTCACAAAGTGAGCAGGTACTTTGGTAACAGGAAGAAACCTCCAACAGAACCAGACTCAGAGTGGGAAGCCATCTGCCTGGGCTGAGGCAATCATTGACAATTATTAAATGTTGACATAGTATTTCTAGCCTTTATAGGACATCTTACATGATGCTATTTAGCCAATCATTACCACGAGTCAGAGAATGATATACTGTACATAGACATGGGAGTGATGAGACAAGTGACAATAGTTGGAGAAATAGTTGCGGGATAGGGATATAAGAGACAAAGAGCAAGATAGCATTCTTGCAAAGCAATGACCTCACCGACACAACTGTGCAGCAAATGGCTTGGTGGATTCTTAAGATGTCTGCAATCGTCATCTGGCACCAGGACCAGACTTCTAAGAAAGAAAAGAAAAACCTCCACGTCGTATTCCTGGACCTCTCAAAGGCCTTTGGTTCGGTGCCTCATGAGATCCTGGGGGAAGCTTTAAACTTCTTTCAGGTCTCAAAGAGCATTACAAGCCTAGTCAAATCTTACTTTTGGGACCTCCAGTTCTGCGTAACAGTACAAAACATCACCATTGGCTGGCAGCTTCTTGAGAAAGGCATAATAGCGGACTGTACATCTCACGCCTGGCCTTCACTATAGCAATGGAGCTCCGAGCATCCACATGGGTGGTTGGAGGAAAACGCTTGAACAGCGGGCTGCGGCTGCCTCCAATTAGAGCGTATATGGATGACATGATTAACAACAACAAAAGAATGCACTAAATGCCTACTGGACAAACTACAGGGAAACATCCCTTGGCCTGCATATCTAGTGCTATTTAATAAATGTTTACATGCTAACAGGCCAATATAAGGTGGTCAATATGGCAAAACATTTATTATTGTTGTTAGCATTTATGTGAAAGTAATTCCATAAAAGGGCTGTAGACAGTTATCATATTTTATTATCTCGGTGTTTTACTCCAGCACACATTTTTTGATATAAAAACAAACACAATACCTGGAAACTGAGTATTGTCACTGGCCTCAGCTATGCTAATAAGCAAATATTAGTGGTAAACATTGTAGACATTACACCTGCCTCACATCAGCAAGTTAACTTTGTCATATGAGCGCATTAGCAAGCATCTATCCTTAATTAATATACTTCCTCTTGGAGCCACTGTATGGCTATAGTGCATCTTAGTTTTGTTGGAAATTAGTAAAGGAAGAAAATACCATCTAATCTCCTCTGTTTCTTGAAGTTTAAATGCCTAACCCTGTAGCTGAGCAGTCAAATAAATAAATAAATGAAACAACTTCACATACCTCATTTTTTCCCCCCACCTGTTTTCTTTCTGGAGCTACCATTACGCCGGTAAGCGAGTGAAAATATGATATAGATAAATGAGGAAAGAAATAAAGATAGAGACAGGTGCTGGCAGAGAGATGGAGAGATGAATTGAAGATGGGGAGTGAGGTGAAAGGGGAAATGGAAAGATGGATAGAGAGATGGATGCATGATTAGGTGGGAGGGAGTGAGTGGCATCATCTATAAATAGGTGAATGAATGGATGCATGGCTGGTTGCTGGCTGAATGAGCAGATGGATGGATGGATGAATGAATGCATGGATTGGATGGTTAGGAGATGAAGAGTCTTGAGGTAAGGAGCGATATTATAAGATGAATGAACATGGTGCAGCTTCCCCCCTGCACTCCTCCATCTTCTTTCCTTCCCCACAGCTCTACCTCTCCTCTCTGTTCCGCTCTGTCAGTGTTTCTCTGTCTCTGTTATGCGCGCTCTCCCTCTCTCTCTCTCTCTCTCTCTCTCTCTCTCTCTTATTCTGACCAGATGAGTAATAGCTGTGGCACAGTGGCTTGACTGATTAATGCACTCGAAGAGCCCAGGGAGGTGGAACACAACAAACAGACGGAGGAGGAAGAGAAAGGAGTGAGAGAAAGATTGTCGAGAGAAGAATGAGAGAGTCAGAAAAAAAGTGAGTTTGTGTGTGTGTGTGTGTGTGCGAGCGCTGCTGCTGCATCAAGTGGTTTGATTCTCAGGGGGAGGTACCCTTCCCCTCATCAGTGGAAGTGTTCTCTCTTTTCCAGTTTCGAACAATCAGGATCACTCATAGTGTAAGACCAATCAGCCAGCAGTGGGATTCCTGTGAGGGAATGGATGGAGAGAGACGCACAAAGAGAGAAAGTGATAAAGGAGCAAAAGAGCAAAGAAGAGAAGGGTATAAGACAGCCATGTCAACTGTAATCGCCCTGCATCGGCGTCTCCCCTTCCCTCCGTCTCCTTCCCATCTGTGTGTCTTTCCTCTGTCTTCCTGTCTCATTTTAATGATGCAGTAATGATGCATCACACCGAGAATCAGACCCCCGTCTGTTTTTTGTTTTTTTTCCCTTTCACACCAAGGGAAGGATCCCACTTCCTCCTGAGTTATGACCCGATCTCCAGGAATTAACCCAATCAGACCCTTGAGGTTAAATTTAGGATTAATGACCCACGGCCAAGATTAGTTGGCCTGTCGGAATCACATTTTAGTCCAGAAATCCAAGTTATTTCTACTAAATCCAGCCGGGAATTCCTCAGTGTTTGAAGATAAATGCCTCCCCGAATTACTTTTT
Organism: Scophthalmus maximus; assembly: GCF_022379125.1. Lineage (NCBI taxonomy): Eukaryota > Metazoa > Chordata > Actinopteri > Pleuronectiformes > Scophthalmidae > Scophthalmus > Scophthalmus maximus. The sequence continues at coordinate 23,880,125 of NC_061522.1, forward strand.
GGGAGAATAGCTTCAACGATTTGCAATAAAAGCAAAAGGTCTCAGCTCTCAAATGGATTTCATTTCATGTTTTTATCTTATTCAGGGGCCGACAAAGGTTTTTGTGTGAACATTAATTTTTTTTCAGATCACAGGTCGTAGCAAGTTGTTTCAAACACTTTTTGGAATAGTTTTAGAGGGCAGCTTAGGTATTAATGGGTTAACTCAATTTGATATGAAGTGTTAGCCTGAACCTGCCACATAAACACACTGTGTATGAATTTCACTCAACCTTTCTTCTTCAGTGAATGTTTGGATCAGATGTGATTAAGTGATTGCCATTGCTTACACATAAAGCCATAAAAGCCATATTGCTATTTTTTTCTCCTCTCCTTTTATTGCCTCCCTGTTTACCTCTGTGACTAAATAAAACCCCTCGACAACCCAGCGAGTATATTTGCTCTGAAGTTACAATCCACACTCAATTAAATAAATATGTTTGTTTGTTTTTAAAAACGAAACAAACTGCAGAAGGAAATAATTTAGAGGAAATGATTGTCTAACATCATCAATGCCTCTCATCCCAAAAATAGAAAAAAAAAAGAAAAGTGTCTTGAGAGGGGAGCATGTCTTCAAATTACGGGTGCTTTCATGGTGATATCTTACTTTGTGAAAGCAGGTGATGGATGGTGGGGGGGGGGGGGGGGAATGATGACATTTCAAAACTGCAATGTTTAAAAGAATCACTGAAGACGACTAGATAATTCACAAAGACAGTTTTAAATCGTTCCCCCCCCCCCACCTGGCCTTGTAGCCCTGTGGTGACTGAGGCACTGGTGCAGCTGAAGCGTGGCTACACGACACACACAGGATGACTGCGTGTTGAGGAAGAATTCTGTTTGTGCATTTGAGTTTTTTTCCATTTTGCTTTAGTTTTTCTTTATGTCTCCTCAGTGCAACACCCCCCCCCCCCCCCCGCCTCTCAGTCCTTCACCTCGCTTCATCCGCGGAGTCTGTTTTACATGCATTGGTTTCACTCCCTTTCCCTTTTCACCTTCATTCTCTGACTCCACAGATCCATCACCACTCTGGTTATGTGTGTGACAGAGGTGTTTACAGTATGCCGTTTTCAAAGCTTGCCGGGCTGCTACAGACCACTTGGTGGCACTGTGGCACTTGGAGTAGGACAGCAGGCAATGTTCTCCGTATTCCCTTCCTATTTTGTGCAGTTTTAATGAAGGGGCACAAAATTAGAGGAAGGTGTGAGAGGGACGAGAAAAGCAAGGGAGTGAAGGAGACAGGAAAATGGAGGTGGGTGAGGAGGGATGGAACGGGGGGGAATGGGCTGCTCTGATATATTCCAGACACAAAGAGAGGAAGAACTGAGAGACATAGGACGTTTTGCAACATATAGCCTAACCCTCATTTGTTCCTATATTTTACAGCACAAGGGATGCTGAAACCTGGGGCGATGCAAACGTGGGACGGGCACATAACCACGACTGCTCGCTTTCAAAATGCCAAGTCTCTAATAAGAGCGTGCGCTGAAAGCCCCCTTTCATGGCAGATAGCGCAGAAGCAGTACCTTGCAATAAGCCGTCATTCCTTCTGCATCTCATTTCCACAGAGATTGAAAATGGTGATGATGATCCTCCATTAGTACGTATCACTCTCATGATCAGTGAGCAAGATTTCATCAGGAAAAAAAAATAAAAAAGAGTTCAAATTAAACTTTTACAGTCTATATTTATGTATGGGGAGTTGAGTGAACTCACACAAGGAGTGTGCAGCTCATACTCAGACCTGTTAATAGCCACCAACACATACAGCCACAGTATTCCCTAAATAGGCACAAAGCAGTGGGATGGAGCAGTTAACTCTAGGGCTGCACCTAATGATTGTTTTCATTATCGATTAATACGTCGATTATTTTCCCGATAGATCGATTATTTGTTTGGTTCTTACAATGTCATAAGATGGAGAAAAATGTCGTCCGTGTCCAATCACCAAATGATATTCATAGTTTACTGAAATCAGAGAATTTGGACTTTTTGTTTTCACAAAAACAAAATGGTTGGCGACTAATTCAGTGGTCCATTGCTGAACGATGTAACTGTTGCAGCTCTAGTCAACTCCATTTGCTCCAAAAGGAAATAGCTTTTATTTTTGTGACAGATGCAGTGTATTTTCATCATCATCACTATAGGAACATGTGCCACGACAACCAGAAAGGAATTCATGATAAAAAATGAATAATTAAATGCATTCACATAAGGTTTTCAATAATATTAAAACCACTGGAGTCAAATGAACTGGAAACAATATGCTGAATGTGCTTTGCATTTTAGTGTCTTTTATGGACAGGCAGCTACTTCTGTGACACACACACACACACACACACACAGACAGACTAATGAGAAGTGGCTGTTTTACTCAAACTGACAGCAGCTATGCTCATGTAGCGCTGTATCTTTTACGAGTAAAAAAAGCCAATAAGTGTCCTTCATCACACCGCCGGCTCCACACGCTGTGATCCTCTCACTCTCAACCGCTCCTATTTACACAACTGCAATGCGCCCGTGAAGCTAAATGTGAATATGAATTGAACGATCTAAAATAAAAAAGAAACCCTCTGTGTGTAGCCTGTGAGCTTAATTTGCCACACATCTTCAGATTTGACGGATTTGTGAATTTATTTATAGCAACGGGCTGAGACGGCAGCCGCCTCCTCCCCCAACACAGTGTAACCTGTAGGCGATGAATCCACATCGGCAGCAGCAGGGAGGCTGACAAGAGGTGGATGACCAATGGTGGCCCGTTGTCTGTGTTCTTCGGTCAACTTCACTCAGTGTTTTCCTGCCATGGATCATTCTTCAGCCCACTGACATTTTACATCTGCTCCCACAAAGGTACTGTCGAGTCTAGACGCGTGGAGCGACTTTGCAGCTGCAAACATGCTGCTCCCGAGACTGATATCATTTATTCTGATCCTAAGAAGAAGAAGAAGAAGAAGAAGAATCAATAAGAATGCTGAAGAACTGGATTTGATGTACTGTTTGATGAATATGACACATCTGTACACCGTGACCCAAGAACCCCCACTGCCTCGTGGCTGCAACCTCAACGCAAACCCCTCAGTGAAAACCCAGCCAACACGCGCCGAGCATGCAGACATTTGACTCATCAGACGGAGCCCCAGCTCGCCCCCAGCTCGCCCCCAGCTGCCCTCGGGGGGAATCTGTGTCAACGTATCGGTGACCAGGCAGTTTGTTGTCTCCTGCTCTTGGTCCCGATCCCCTTGCCCTTGGTCCGTTTGCCTATCGATGATGGCTCAAGACAAGATTGGGAAATGAATGAGAAATCCAATGTGCCATCATTCTACTACTAGCCTACAAATAGAATGACAACTGATTGGGGGGAAAAAGTTACATTATTTCACTTCAAAGGGTAAGAAAGGCACTAAATTCAGTATATTCCCCTGGGTAGGCATTCTGTTCATCAGCTGGTCTTATCTATCCAATAGCTTTGCTACCCACCTGCCTTGTTAGCCAATCATCTTGTGGCTGTATTTTTAAATATGCTTTCTCTCCCTGCCTTAGTTCTGTCATGCTGCCGTTACGTGCACCCCCTTCATCAGTCTCAGCAAGCCATCAAACACCGTCGCCACCAGTATCTGGAATCCATGGGGGGTATTTATTCTTTGTCACCACCTATCATCTATTATATCCGTAATAAATAATTATTCCCCATTTACTTGTCTCTCCAGATTGAAATGTGGACAGATTACATGTGATTGTTCAATCAATTGTTCGGGGGGGGGAAAAAACAATGATTCTTGTATCTTTAAATTCGGTCTTCCACCATAAAAGGTGTGTATTGTTGCGATAACGACAGTGAGATATGAAACTAGGCTTCACCCTTTTTACATATTCCAATCGAAAACAATATCTTTGAGTTATGAGGCCTGTGACCTTGAAGTAACAATCTACCTGCTAAAATACTGGATAGAAATGAGGAGAGGTAAGCGAAGCAAGTAGCACATCTTATTGTTGTCATCAAAAAACAGCTAATTCAATCACTTTAGGCATGACAATCAATAAATCAACATGATGAAAAGATCAGTGGACCCTGTGACCATGTGGATGCCTGGGTCCCATCTGTTATTTCACCTCTGTATGGGTGTCAAATGCTAATAACAACCAAACAGAACAGTGAAGGAAAATAGCAGACACAGCTACTGCTTGAGCCGTGGGCTAAATGCTGTTAAGAGAAAGACACCACATCAAAATGAAAAAAACAAAACAAGTGTTGGGGCATGAACTCAAACCAGCTGAGAGGGAGGAGGGCGGCACAAGGACTTTGCTGACTCCAGACAAAAAAGTTATGTGCTGGAGGATTAATGATTGAAGATGCACGACGGCCAAACCCACTAACCCACTCCACCCCAGCTGTGGAGGACAGCTTGAACTTTATTGTGCTCTTTAAAATAATATCTTACAGTGACAGATAAAAATGTCATATCCTTAATATGCGGAGAACTATTTTCTGGTGACGGTGTCTGCCTTTTAGGCTTCTTTTTAACAAAAAAAAATATTTTGTCTCATAAACTTTGCAAAGTAAATTCCTCAGAAGATTTGGAGTCAAAAAAGTTGAAATCAACAGATCTTTTGACAGACTGCACAGATACATTATTTTTGTACATCATCACAGTATGAAGGTGCACCTGCAGTTGGCTCCTTTTTTGCACATTGCTTTGTAACATGAATTGATTTGTAGTAAATGATTTGCTATTCATTCATAGAACAGCAATGGGTATTTAAAAAGGTGACATTGATGGGGACTGATGGAAAACATTTCTTTGACAACAATGCAGGGACGGGATTAGGGGTGTGAATCTTCACTTGTCTCATCACTTCGATTTGATGACGATTATCTTGTCAACGATTCGATTCAATTCGGCGATGCATCCTCCATTTTGGATATTACTGCACATCATGGCTATGTTTTCATCAATGAATCAAAGCAATCATATATATATGAGAACTCCCTTTCTTATTTCATTATTTTAACTGCTCTAAAAAGGACAGTTAGCAAACAGCAACATAGTGTAAGGTATTTTATTAATGTTCCATTATATTTTATTCGGAATCTATTTTAGGGTTGCCTCAGCAAAATACTGAGTGATTTTTATTGTGAAGGGCAGAACAGAAGAAGGGAGCGGATGCGCTGTAGTGTGTTTGGCGGTGATAAATAAAGTTGTTGTTCCGTCTTGGATCACGCTGGTTCATACTACGGTCTCTGCGTTGTTATTTTGTATGAATGATACAGTGCAGGCGTAACAATAAACGCTCGGTTACAGCATCAATTCTTGGCTGAGCTGGGTCACTATTTCCTTGGCAGGCGTTACTACTACCAGGTACCAAGTAATTTTGAACTCTAAAACTTTATTGTCCAGTCGCGGTCGGAAAATCGACAAGTAACGGCAGTAGTCTATAATCGATTATGGTCCGTCACTGCATCGATGCGGCATCGTCAACGTCCGCATCGCGATGCATCGTAGAAACAATTCATTTCAACACCCCTGGACGGGATACTGTCAACTGGTAGACCTGACTGGCAATGGCAACTGGCAACCCTTGCTCAAATCTAAAAATGACGTTACATGTTTCTGGCCCATGGAAGAAAATGTACCATTAATCAACTTAGATGTACATGTTAAGGTCAGTAAGACAAGTCACATGCAAAGCAGTGATTGTTGCTATTAAAAGAACCCTCTATAAAATGATAACTCGATATTCACAGCCACATGAATATCGTATATTTCATTGCCAGCTGCGCCCATCTAATTTATCCCCCTCGATATACACCAATTACACATAAAACACTGATGAATCACATTAGGGCAAACGCTGGGGCATTAATCATGTGTTTGGCAATCAGAGATAATTTATGGCTTCTCTGTGTTTCTAAATGATCTCTCTCCTGTCCCTGATTGATCCATTATTTGGTCGTAAGCAGAAACATGTTTGCCACATCAATCAAATGGAATATCACAAATAATTGCCCTGACAGCTCAACATGATATACTATGTGCTGGGGGAGTTGTGTGGGGTTGCAGCTTCCGTATTTCATGCTTGACTCTCACCCTCATACAGCCAGGACTCTCTCCCGTTGAGCTCATCCACAGTGTCTCTTTCTCTTTGTGGTGAGGCAAAATCAGAGATACGTTCTGTCTTTCGAAAACGTCACTAGTCAATACTTCTGTACCGACAATGGATTTAATGCGGGAAAGTGAAAGGCATTGCTTGTGGTGACAAACCTGTATCACAGCACTCTACAGCTTTGAGGATTGTCGTGTCTTTCAGGTCCGTCTTTTGGTTTCACAGCTCCTAACTTTGACGCTCTTTTGGGTCCAGTCACAGCTCACCTTAACCCTGTTTCCATCATCAGCGGTTTTAAGCCCAAAAAAGCTACATCTCGCTCAAAAAAGTCGCTGAATGTCGCTAGATGTGAATTTGCACTGTTTTTAAAAAACTAGTCAAATCAGTTACAGCAACAATAGAACAATAGGGATTACTGATTGGTCATTTGGTGCACACATTGGTCAACTAAACGGGCTGCTGACATGTAACCTCCAATAATATAGACTCTATGAAGATGGCCGCCATGACAGTCCGCCAAAAGTGAAGCCAAATCATCTTTGAAAAAAAGGGGAGGATGTTTCGATCATGTGTTACGGGCGTGGTCTCGAACTCGCGACCTCCAGCAATGTGAGATGGACGCGCTAGCAAGGAAGCTAAAGCCCATGGGCGCTAGTGGATGACGCCGCATGTTTCTTAAGGTATCGTGTGAGGTTTCGACACACTGCACTGCACAGCACTCGACTTGCTGACCACCGTTACACATGCACAACAAATAAAGAATTAGCTCCCTCCCTGCCAAACATTCGTCCATGGTGACATTCTAAAAATTGTTCAAGGCTAATGGAACCAGGATCATGAGGTAAATTAGCCGCAATGTCATCTATTGTCTCACGAACATGACCACATGGTGGTCCATTCCGGATTTTATTGTTATATCGTTACAGCGCTTTACTTAGTTAAAAAAAAATGTATATTTTAGGTATTTTTATATGGTCTATTGTAGGGCTGCGACGACGTGTCGTAAATCCGTCTGTTTGCGTAGAATGCGTCGACGCGTCACACTGTCTACGTTCATCCCCAGTGAAGAAAACTCCCAGTCTGGGGGATGCAGAAAATGAAACTTAATCCGAATAAGCTTGTGTTATAGGAGTGGCATAAGTGCCTAGTGTGTTTGCGGGAGAGAGAAAGAAAGCCCCGGAGCTTTATCAATGGCGAGGTGCGGTGAACCGTAGAATGTTGCAGAAGTAATATTGCGGCGCAGGTTTCAGCCCGTCTGTTCATCAACGCCGCAGCGTCTAACGTCAAATGAGAAGTTTCGGTGTTATTTATCACTGTTGAGGAAGTAAACGGGGTGAGTCCCCGGAGCGAGACAACACTGGAGAAAGTGAAAGCAAATGTCCCCTGGATGAAAAGGCTGCAAACTCAGATACTCACGCGAGTTAAGCGACGCGTCAAAAAGCGACAAACAGTGAGAAACATAAACTACGTTTTGCCTTTAAAAAATGTTCATAAGTTGTGTTGATCCATAAAATTCGCTCCCATTAATGAGTTTTACAGTGACAAGCCTCACATGGAACAGCTGAGAGAGTCCGTATAAAGCCTGTAACTTTGCTCTGCTTCACTTTGTCAGCATAAAATTTGTCAGATTTAATGTTGTGCTATGGATTGTGTATGGATGTTTTTTTTGGGTTCATGTGCATTATTACATATTCATCTAAATGTGAATATTTATGATGAGTTCCATCCATATATCTGATTCATATATATGTATTATTTATTGGTAAGTAAACCAAAAGGTTAAATCGACTAAACAGAAAATAGTCTTTTGATTAATTGAAAAAAGAATTGTTCGATTAATCAACTAATTGAAAAAATAATCATTAGCTGCAGCCTATGGGCGAAGTAGCATCGAAACGGGGTAAAAATTATTTAGCAAAGGCGGGGATATGTAGACCAGAAAGGGGGGAATTCCACACATCCCCAAATTGCACAATGGCGGCATCTGTGTCTGGGATATATTAGCTTCATTTTGGTACAACGGAAGGAGGTGGAGAAGCGTTGTCAATCCTTTTTTTGGGGTATTTAGTATAGTCTCATTCAGTGAAACTTTGCATGGGGGGGGGGGCCCTGACACTTTGGGCCTGTGCCTGATCAGTAATCCATCCATGACGGTCCGGTGCCCAAACAGCCCTACAGCATGTAGCATTCAGAGACAGGAGACGGAGATTAAACTGAGAGCTAATGGGGTCAGGAGTGGAACAAAATTGAGCTTGTGTCCGGAAAAACAACAAATGAATGCTAATTTGGCACAGTTTCTGCCGGACATGTGTAATAGGAAGCAGTTCGCTAATGCGTTTGCCATTACAACTTCATATAGCTCTAATTTGACAATGTTGTGTCAAAGTGGTGCAGACTTGAGACCAGAACGAACTAAAATGCAAGTGGATATTGAGCTTAAATGGTGGCCACTAACGCATCCCGTTCGGGATGATAATGTTCCTTCGTATCTGCTAAATTATCAAGTAGGCACATGTTGGTTAGCTTTAATATGGCTTAATATGGCTTCGCGCTGAGAGCGTTCCTCCTTCTTCCCGGCCTCCCCTTTCACTACCTGCTCTGCAGTTAACTTTCTAGAAGCAAACATTAACAGTCCTCATCCCTTCTTCTTCTACTACTGTTGTCTCCCCCCTAGCCCTGCATCCTTCCCCCTTTCTGCACCTGCATGCTTTCCTTCTTCCTTTCTTCTATCCATTTGGGTGCATCAGGCAATTACCACCTCCATTCCCCCTCTCCATTGATTCCCCCCCCCCCCCTTTCTCTCTCACACTCTGTTCATCTCTTTCCTCTTCCATCCCCTCTCCCGCACACATCCATCCTGGCTTCTCTCTTTATTCCTTGGTTTCTCAGTGTTTTCCAACCAGTCACCTGGTCCCTGTCTTTTCCGGGGTCTGTGTGCACAACAACCACCTCTGCTCAATTATTTTGTTCTTTTTCTATCTATTCTTCTCCCCCTCCCCAAATCCCACTAGCCCTCCCACCCGTAGATCCACCCAGCCCAACCCTACCCTGTGTCTGCTGCCAGGTCTCCGTAGACATTAGCTGTCTCCATTCTGCCTGAGTGAGCTAAATTATTCCACAATAAGTCACTGGGCTAATTCACTGGCATAATCACCTCATGCATTTGAAATTTAAATGACTTCATGGGCGCCCGTGCTGCTCCCTCATTAAAGAATCCCTCTCGAGACTGAAACAAGCAGGTTGGGGCGCACAGGAAGGCGCGGTACAACTTTAACCTGTGGGTGCACGTGTGTGATAGTATTTTGTATGTGTGTGTGTGTGTGTGTGTGTGTGTGTGTGTCCTAATTTGCTGTTGAGCCAGAACGGGGGTGCGGGAGGGGGGAGCTTGGAACTGGCAAGCATGTGTGTTCCCAGCATCACCGTCACAGCCCACCAATCGATCCGTATCAGTACACTTCTTGATTAACTGGTATTGGCTTAGGCACGGCCGACTTTTGGCCCTCAAGGTCAGAGTGTGGCGGCATTATGAACATGTCCTTCAGTAGCCGACATCCCACAGGCCTCCCGGTGACAGCTTGACTGGATGGAGACTCATGGGAGGCGTAGCATTGATTGGTGTGTTGATGTGGCACCCAGACAGCAAGAGGCTGGCGCACACACACACACACACACACACACACACACACACACACACACACACACACACACACACACACACACAAGAAAGTTGTATATACTCACTTCCAAGCAGCAGACAAACACACATCTGGATCCAAAAGGCAAATGCTCGATGGGAGGAAATCAGGAGTAAGACGTAGGGCAGCAATCAATTCAGCAGCTGGGTCATTATGTTCTGTATTGGTGAGCCAGTGATGTCCGCAACCGTGAAACATCTGAAAATATAAACACGCGCGCGCACACACGCTGTCTGCACCAGCTAAGCCATTAACAGAAATCTATTTTGGAGGGCATATCAAATTTTATGAACATCAACCAGAGAGTCAGAGAGCACAAAGCGCTGGGTTGATGGGTCGGCTGGAGGTTGGGACATGTTGCCTCCGGCCACACAGTGATAATGCAACCGCTTCTTGCTCTTGTTCACAAAAAAATAAATAGATAGATTGTTTTTACATTGTAAAAGGCGTTTTAACAATTGAACCTTTTAATGCTAACAGTTCAAATTTGTAAATCATGATTCCACTTTTTCATTACTTTACAATTTTTTTAAAGTTCTGAATTATCATTGCCCTATCATTTATCACCAGCATGAAATTCATTATCATTGTTATTGACAACATAATTTCCTATAAACGTTTCAGAACTATAAATACCATCATAACAACTGTTCCTGGTCTCCCCTCCTCTCTCTCCTCTCTCCCCAACCGGTCACAGCAGATGTTTTTCGCCCACAACTGAGTCCCGTTCTACTAGAGTTTTTTTCTCCACGGTTGACAAGTGCTGCTCATTGACACAGCTAAACAATCAGCATACTAATCTTCACCAATGGTGCAAAAATGCAACCTTTACAATGGCAACTGTACCAACCCTAATTTGAAAAAAAAAAAAAATGAAATACTACTGGTACGTGCCAATTCATATACATCTGTAATGTCTTAGATCACTACTAGTCTACAACAGCTATCCCCAACAGATACAATATCATAGATACTAGATACTTTTGTATGTTCAAAATGGACATAGACTCCAGGTCCGTAATGTGAAGCAAATGTGGAAGGGCCCGCAACCTGCACTATCTCGAATGACCAGCAGAGGGCAATTTGATGGTTACAAAAATAATCCTGTCTCCGCTTGATTTATAACATCAGTAAACATTTTCCTGGGGAGTTTATGGTCTGATTTTCATTCAGTAAATTATGGTCCTATTCGGAGTACGATAGACAATAAGGCACATTATGCATGGGAGCGCGGAAACCTTATGACTGATGCCGTACCCAGGCGTGCCTCGCCCCCTTCCTTCAAATATGGTTACCTCTGGTATCATATTCTCCTGTCTTCCACGGTGTCCGATAACTCATTTTGATTTCCCGCTGGAATTACCTTTGACGAGCGAGTGCTCCGTTTGACCAGCCCTTCTTCAACTTAACACCATTTCCCCTCCCTTGTGCAGGGTCCAAACTCACAGTACCCTACCTCCTCCCACCAGATTTCGGTCGGATGTGATTTAGTGACGATGTTTTACCGCCTCAGTCACTGGGAGCTCTGTAGACTTACACAGACATGGCAGATAACATCTCTTGCCCGGTTGTTACCGGCGTCCTGTGAACTCACTGGTGTATATCGTTGTGAGTTTCTGTCATGTCACACTGGCATTTACGTCTGATTGGTTGATACTTACTCCCTGTTACAGTGCAGGATGTACAACTTAACCTGGCTTTCCATTAATAGACTATAATATGTTTGTCACTATCGTTGGCAAAATACACTATTTTATCCCGCAAAGAGACGGTGCACTGTCCAAAGAGCTTCACGACAATGTGGATCCTGCGGTTGCTGTCGTATGTGATTGAGAGAGTTCTATTACTTTCTCTGAAGATAACCCCGCCCCCCTCCCCCCCGCTAAATTAAATTACTATATAATACTTTCATTCAATTACTGCCATAATTGCTGCTCTGTAACATTACATTGTAATTTGAAACACGCTAATTAAAATGCGGTTCACAAAGTGCTCAGTGCAAAGGCACAGACTGCGAGCAGAATAGAGTAGCTCCACAAGGAGAAACGCAAACGTGAGAAAGTATTTTTTATTTTACAGCAATCTTGTGAATGAAAAAAAACAACATGGTTTTGGGAGTGAATGACTTAGTCATGGTACCCACAATGGCTCGTTGTGTGTAATGGCGTAGCGCTCTCAGATTAAAGAGTGCAGAACGCACTCAAACACACGCACACACACACACACACACACACACACACACACACACACACACACACACACACAGGGTTTTAATCAACTGAAGGAGAAGGTTTTTACGCAGTGTAAAATAGTTATGCGGAGAGTCCGTTGTAAAGAAATCATGCACCATGAAGACTACTTTTATGAAATTCTTGCTATTGTTGCAAGCCCCCCCCCCTCAGGTCAATAGTTAATCAAATGTTATGATTGTGTGTCTATCCTGTATTCAAACAGCTCTCCTGAAATGGGAAAGGGTCTCTGTGTTTGAACCATTGATTGTCGGTGTGGGCACACTGCACAAGTACCAGTCAATCACAACTAACCTGCACCGATTACGGCCCAAACACTGTTATCTGTTTGCGCTCCTAAAACAACTTAAGAAAGCATGATGGTCTGTTAATCAAGTCTTCCCGCACTACAACAGAAAATGATGGATTAACACTCACTGACCTGATTCATTGACTGGGATCATATCCATATCTCCCACCCCCACATTTCCAAATGCCCCAGTGATTATTATTTTATCATTTTAGCAGCCATAATCAGTTATCAGGGTCGTATGGTACATTTTGCTGACGGTTGGGGGGGGGGGGGGGGGGGGGGGGGGGGGTGATGTAAGGGCACCTCCCCTGCCACAGCGTTTGGCAACAGCAACAGCCCTCAAACAAATAATGAAATAATAAACTAATGAAGCCATCCCTGCTCCACGCCGACTCCATCAAAAGCACACACGCTTCATTCCGTATAGTCCACTGCAAATCTGGCCCCAGAAAGTGGCTGAACGCTTTTCTTGCGGAAAACTGTCGGCGGATCTTTGCTCTGAGTGACAGCGGACGTCAGAAGTGCTTGTCATTCCGACCTATTAGTCTGTCAAGATGCAAGGGCAGTTTTTTTCATCCTTTACACCATTACCCATGGAAAACACTGCCGGCTTTGCAGATAATCCATTTTGTGCACTGCTGTGGCACTCACACACACACACACACACACACACACACACACACACACACACGCATGACTGTTCACTTAGCTGAATATATACATGAACACATGTGAAAAGTTAATTATAAACAAATTGTACCATGACTTCATCACACATTGTTGTTGCGTGGGTTATTGATTCTTTTCGAAGAGCTCTTTACCCTTGCCCTTTTCATGTTACAGTGCTTGTCTCGAGCCTGTTATATACTGTAAGAGCACATTACATAAGTGAGTGGATTACAGATGGAGCGCCCATAACCACAAGCGCATATCTACGGGCAATGAGATAACAAAATCACATACAGTATATTCATGCTCACAAAACGCGAGGCAACCGGAGGAAACAGGCAAACGCGTGGACTCGCTGGAACGCACCCGGCACCACTGAGGCTTGCTGAAAACCGAGTGACATGTGTTTACCTTCTTCGTTCCGCGCTCGACACTCAAATTGCTCCATGGATGCCAACAGTAAGAGCTCCCCGAAGCACAGGGGCTGAATATGTGCATTTTTAGTTTTTTCCATAAACCATCGCTCCTGACAGGCAGGAACACACGCCTTTGCAAAAAAAAAAAGAGGGGGAAATGTAAAACGGAAGTGGTGGCACAGCGGAGAGGTCGTTTGCTGCACTGGTTGCTTCTCTTTATTTCCCCTGAAACACATTTTAAACTAAACACATTCTCCCTCTTGTATATCAAATGTGTTGCTTTCTTGGTCAATTTTTGATTTGATGTTATTTAATTTTTTTCACAAGTTATCATGGCCATAGCCCATGGCCTCGCAGAAAAAAACTGCACAGTTTCAACTTTCCTAGCCTGATCCCACAGGCTTGATGAACAGGCAAACCCTAACTGAAGGGGTATCAGAAGTTATTAAAAGCTGTCACCAGCTTTGGTTAAAGGCGGGTTTTTGATCTGGAGAAGAAGAAAAAAAATGAGAGGAAGGGGGCGAAGAGAGGGATGAGAGCAACAGACTGATTTGTGAAACCCTACAGCAGCCCTCAAGCTAAAATCCATAACTGCTCTGCCGTGTGCTCGGCTGTCACAGCTCCGCAGTCATCCAGTCATAGACATGCGCGCACACACACACACACACACACACACACACACGGGTGGCCACTGCATACAGGTCACCCCCACACACACACACACACACCGAGAAACCCGCACAGTCACATACGTGTAGATGCAATTGCGTTGACGGACACAAAATCGCATATGCACGTCACATGTTTATGTATGTACGCCACATGAAAATGTAATATTTTTTATCAGTCAGATCAGTTAACGAAATCAATGTAGCACAAAAATGTCGTGCCACAAATAGGATACCATTAAAGACACACTAAACTTCTCTCATACATACTACTTTGTGAGCATTATGCACATTTAATATGCAAGCATGCGAATGCTAATGGACACAGTTGAACAATTTTTGCATAACATTAACATGAGCATGATTGTACCGAAGAAATTGCAAAGCAAATTTGACTGTTGTGTGTGTGTGTCTGTCTGTCTGTCGGTCAGTTACCTGTCGCATTCTGCTGTCACTCTCCACAGTCTAGTAGTAGTGGCCTTCCAAATGCCTCGGGCCATGCCTCCAGCCAATCAAAGTTTAAAGCCCTCACCATGACAACTGCAGAAGCGGCCCACTCTACTCGTCTGATAACCCTGGTGGCCGCGCTGGCTTTTGATTTGTTTCACGTGACAAAAAAAAAGACTTCATCAGAACCTGCCGGACGTCACAGGGCAGCAGCGGTGGAAGCGCGTTCGGCTATGTGTCCGTGCGTATGAGGCGAAGTAAGAAAGAAACGAGGCGGAGTTCGCTTACATGTCCTGAATGGATCAGAGGGCAGGTGAGCTGCTTACGCCGCATAACAAAATCAGAGAGAACTTCTTTTGTGGGGGACACTGAGGGCGTGCGCAGCATGCGGAGGACTGTTCGTCTTCCGAAAGAACAGCGGAGGACTTTGGGAGACGGAGCGCTTCGAGGATGAAGGATGAGTGGATGGAGGGAGGGAAGAGAGCTTGTCAGATCAGGGGGACACGGTGATTGGATAATGAGGCCTTCGGAGTCAACATGGGTGCGATTTTAGCGCCCGTAAAATGTGATACGACGAAAACATTGAATTTTCACACTCTGTTCCCGTTTAGAAGACCACATTCTTGAAACACAGCGGGAAGTCACGACGTACCTTTCAATTTATGCACATTAACATAACACGGGGGCAACCGCTGCTACTGGAAGGAAAAGCACCTCCTCACTAGGGCTGCAAATAATGACCGACTTCATGATTGAATGACCCATACTTTGATCAAGTGGTAAGTCTAAAAAAAGTGAAAAGAAACAAAGAAACAATTTATTAGCAATTAATGAATATAGATTAAAAAAAACAACAACATTACATTTCACCAGATTTTAAAATTAAGTTGTGCAAGAGGTCTTCGTCTTAAAATAAAAATATATATATATTATTTTTCTTTTTTTAATTATGCTGGGATAATTTGCAATCCAATTGTTAAAGCTTGTTCCTTTTAGAATTTCTCAACATCAGCAAAGTTTGATATATTTTCTGCTTCACAGGGTCATTCTTATTTTGAGACGACGTAAACAAGACTTCTTTCCTGGAATCAAACCCATGATTTTTTGGCGCGGTGGCGACCGGTTGATGCCCAGCTTGTAGGAATTTATGACTCAGAGAATTTATTCCTTAAGACAAAAATATTGTGTCGTTCCCAGCATAACCTTTTTGCCAAAAAATAAACTTCCTATATGTTCATACTGTACATGAAAAGACAACTTCCAGTCTGTTTTAAGTGCTGTATTTATCAAAATGTGGTCAAACCGAGCTCCAGAAAGCCTGTGTTGGTGCAGCTCTTGTACCTCCACCGCGGCTTCATTTGTAAACTAAATGTTGTTTACTCTTAAGCCGCTTGAAGGTGCAAGCCAAAAGTTTAGCAACCGCACATTGAAAAACATGAGTTCGGCGTTCCAGTTCAGTGCAGCTTGACTACAAAGTGTGAGGCTGCAGAGGCTGGACCGGAAAAAAAAGAAACACGGGGAGAAAGAGCCGGCAAGAGGAAGCTGATAGATGATAGCAACCGCTGCAGCCAGATCGGACAGTCCGCGCTGATGCAAACGGGAATAATGAATCGAGCTGTTTTGGGTTTAGAGAATTGACCAAGGCCCAGTCAATCCTCCTCCATTCGGTTGTAACAAAAAAAAGCAGAAACAGAACAAGACGCATGTTTCTGGCTCCTGTTAAACAGGCACCGACCCTCTCGCCCACCCGTGGGCCCCCTGATGTTGGCGCAAAGTCTGACACGGCCGCTGCCTGCTGCCGCGGTGTTTCAAATTATTTACCGCGACAAAAGCAACCCGTGGCGCTGATTGTCAGGTCGCCGCGACCCGGCGAGGAATTAAATGGAAATGTCAAATGGTAAACAAATCGCCGAACAATCGCGACGCAATCCCCTCGCACGCGCACACCGCACGGCATGGCCTCGCGCCCCTCGTGCACATATATGAATTTCCATTTGTTCAGCTCAGCCGGCGCCGCGTCGCAGGAGAAGTTTGGAGCGGCTGATGTTTTTATGGATGGAGGAGCGGGAATTCACCTGGACGCTGCAGTTTCCCTTGACACCGGCGCGCCTCCCGGACGGACGTGCAACAGTGGGATACCATTTTTTATTTGTTGGACGACATCAAAGGAGGGACGCCTAAATTCGTGTTGCTCAGGGTAAATGTGTTTGTCTCTGCGTGAAGGAATGCAGCTATTGCTTATGTATTTCTCTATTTTTTCTCTATCTTTTTTCGCTATTGCCTCCGGCACCTGCAGTCATTTACCTGCGTTCTGCTCCTCTCCCCCACTTACCACCCCGCCGGCGCCGCCGCCTCGCCCGCCTATCTCTCCCCCCTCTTTCTCAAGCAAAGCTGCGCATGCATCCCAGCAATGGGATATTGCTTTTCTAATCTTGCTGACACTGGATAGTATTTATGTATTGTTTTTCAATATCCATTTCTCATGCTCACATGGGCCCTCGGTTTGCCTGGACACAAAAGCGCGACGCCGACACACACACACACACACACACACACACACACACACACACACACACACACACACACGCGCTCCCCTCCCCTCCCCTCTCCCCCTGATGGCTGTGTGTTTTCAACATGCTCAATGCATTTCCCCCTCCGTCTCCTCCACCCATATTCTTTTTTTCTTCTTGTAGGGCAAATAAGGCACAGGGAGTAAGGTACACAGACTCCATGAAATTAAAAGTTTGGGTTCAATTAAAACATTCTTTGGGAAGTACAGCCAAGAGCGCCAGTGGCGGCGGAGCCAGGCCTTCACAACGACGCGACGCCGACAGCTCCGGCTCCCCGCACTGTGGTCTGCTTTCAGGGTTTGGATTTCTTTAAAGCCTCTCTCTTTTGCGCTTGCCCTCTTTTTCTGTCTGTCTTTCCGCCCGAGGCCATTGTGAGTCCTCTCACAGCGTCTGTCAGCACAGTTCGCCAGTGTCCCCCTGGACCTCTCAACCCTCTCTCCCTCTCTCCGTCCCTTCCGCACAGTCCCAACACCTACCTCTCGCCCGATGTCAGTCCCTCGGGCTCTGACCCTGGCCAAATGTCTGACAGCTCACTAAACAGAATGGCCTCGTGATCCGCATTGGAGATGAACGCACGCACACACGCACACACGCACACAAACATGTAGACAATGACGGCTAACAGTGTGTGTAGCGGGAGGCGGTGCTGGCGAGCTTGCTGGAGTGTATTTTTTGTGATTAGGTGCTTTTGAGTTCAGAGTGGTTCTCAAAGGCTGCAACACTTGGCAGGATTATTGATCCTAAAAAAACCCCACATTGTTTCTGAAATACTGAAGTGTTATGAATGACATCACTGTGTGTGTGTGTGTGTGTGTGTGTGTGTCCTTGATCAGCGTTGCATTCTCCCAGGACTTCTGTCTGCCTGATGCCACTGTGTAAACAACACTTACCCCCCCCCCCCCCCCCAGACAAAATGCCTTTTCTGTCTCACACACACACAAACAAAAACTGACGCATACAGCTCGCACAAGATAAATGATCCATAAACTATGATTTATGAGACGAGGGGGGGGGGGGGGGGTGTCAGAAGTGGGATGTGAAATATTCAGCAGCCATTGCATATTCAAGGCAGTCTTGGAGGCGCACGGCGCCGCTACGAAGCAGCAGGTTATACACACACTGATGCACTCTATCACCCTGGAGATCGAAGCGTGCATGTTGGCTTGTCAAACACCGGCTGGGAGGAAAGACTCATGCGTTGCCACTACATTATAGGCGGCGTCATCAGTTTTCACACACAAGTTTAATCACCCCTGTCCGGCCCCCGTTGTAGGTTATGCAGGCTCTGAGGCAAGAAATGGTGACAAGCAAAGGCACACATGCATACGAAAGCACGCAGGGAAGTAAACACGCGGAAATGTGCCCTACGAACGCATGTGCAGGCCACACACACACACACACATACAGTGGCACACGTGTACGGCTACGTCATTTGATGGAATTGAAGTGACGGCTGGTGACCATGTTTTTAAATTGTATTAAGTATTGAAGAGTTGGGATCTCTCCGTGGGATTAGAGGCCTTCCACAATCTTTTACTTTTATAAGCTCAACTGCCAAGTCTGATTTCCACTGCAGCTCTACACAGGCTTGTCAAAACACACACGCACACGCACACGCACGCACACACGCACACACACACACACACACACACACACACACATGCACAGTGCAGACACACTTCCATTGCCTGTTTTTTTTTTTTATCTCATGTTATTCTCATTTTTCAAATATTTGTTGTTGCATTTCTCTAAAAAGACTAATCAAAGCCTAAATGATTACTGATGTAGTGGTTGTTGAAATAAGCACATGCTGTCCTCACTTAGATACTTCAATTTGTACACTTAGATGTGTGATTATTATATTCAATACGTTATACTGTAAATCTAACAAGTAACCAGCACAGAAACGTACTGACTTATATTGTTCATGTTGCTATATTCAGAAATATTTTGGATCAACATGTTTTATGTGTTAATTTGGTTTAATTTGATTAAAAACTATTTATATATTTTTTGTGGTATATAACACAGTTTCAGTACTTTTGTCATTCAATATGGTTTATTGAGTCACATAACCTTTAAGATGAGGCTGTATCAATTTTAAAGATGAACCAAGGTAGGCACAGGCTGACCATTTATTTTGCCGAGTTCGAAGGGTTTTGCGCAAGAAAAGAAGGAACTCTGGCACAAGTGTTAAAGTGTTAATTTGAACTCCGGAGAAAACTGTGCAATACAAACGCTGACAAATGTGTCGAAATCAACTCTGTGGGAGTTCGTTCGAAACTGGACCTTCTTCTACGGGGCCAGGTTCAGGCTAGCTACTGTTCTGTTTTCTTCCCGCTCCTGCAGACAGAAGTCGACAAAATGCCTCCGTCTGATGCAGTTGAGAGATGTGTAGTTGCTTCCGTATCTAAAGTATCACTAGGCGTTCTCATCTTGCACTAGCCAGGGAGGAGACGTTCGAATACCTTCCCGTACGTCTTCACTGTCGGCGTCAGGAGAGCAAGACTCACAGCTTCTACATCACTTTGGATAAGCATCTCAACCCAGGCCAGGCAAAGCAACCCATGTAGGGAAAAATGAAGGAGTCACCCAGAGTTAAAAGGCTTGAAAGCCAGACAGCTTAACCAGCCAGCAGCGCTCTCACTCTGTGGGCAAGAGGTTAAAACAATGCCAACCTATGTGATGTGTCAGAAACTCTATCCCAGCTGTCAGGAGAGGAGCAGCAGCGGCAACAGCAAGGCTGTACAGTAGGCATCAGTTCCTAACATATGCAGGTTTTTTCTTTTTGGGAAGCACCTTAGTATTCATAGAAATGTGCAGCGAATTGCTCAAACTACCACTCTTGTGTTTTCCTCTATTGAGCCAGTTGCCAGTTCACGTCAGGCACATGATTTGGAGGACCAATTCAGCCACCCGAGTTCTTGCAGAGTTTTGCCTGAGAGCAATGATTCGGGACTTACTAAAATATTCAACCAAAGAAATGTATGGCTCTTTCATCGCCAAAGTACAGAGGAGGGCGGTCGTTTCAACAGTACGGCATCCTCAATTGTAGGAGATTTGGTTTTAGTGATCTTTGTGTTTGTATATTTTACCATACTTCCAGATGTTTTAATTTAACTGTGCGAATTACCGCAAGGGTATAAAGGCAAAATAAAGTTGTTGTTTTTTAAATTGGAATTCCAAAATGACATCAACACCTTGTGGACTTTGTGCTGGAAGGACAGGTTCAGCTATTATACTGCTCCGACCCGTCAGGGAGTCTCGGTTGTCAGTTGACCATGTGGCCTTTGGTCTCCTGTGAACACCTGATCCAGTTGCCACACGGTGCACCGTGGTATGTGATATTCTTTCATCACACCCTCCAATGCACTGTTAAACAGCAAACTGACTACTGCAAGTTCTCTACCTGGACTTAACCCCACAGTTGCAACTGCATTTACATTTTTTATATCTGTCTTTGACTGGTGTCCGAAGACAAGTTCCATCCTTTTTTTTACTATCTTGCAATTATTGTAATGGGTATAAGTGGTATATTTTTTTTGGCAGCAATCTTACCTGATTTTACCAAAATACGTTTCAGTGTGAAAATGAGAAAGTAATGATTGTTCCTTAATGAACTCAAAGAGCCCCCTGTTTGTCTGATTTAATGGTCTGACTGAGCTTAAAGTCATACACTAACAGTCCTTTGTCAAGTGTATTGGAAGAGTCATAAGTGGAAGAAATGTATTGACTGTGGATGTGCCAGGTAATCTGAATTCATGGGCAGGGAGAGGAGATCCATCTCAACGACTAGGAGTGAAACGCACGTGACTCAGCATCGCAGTGCTACACTTCACATGCGCACTCATAAACAGAATGCAGCGAAAAGTGCCGGATGAAGTAAACTGTCCAAACAGAACATAGCTGGACAACAAAGCTAAAAATATACATCAATTAGACGATATGGAAGTGGAAGCAGTAAATCTCCTTACATATGATCCCAAAATAGCTATTAACAGGATTTATAAGTCGCCCGTTGCCTTGTGGTGGCAGCAGGCTCTTGGCTCTGTAAGCAAGCTTGACTTCCAGATGATGCATTAATCGTCCCTGTCATATTTGTGGGTGTGTGACCATAGACTCTATGGAAAGATGGATGTCAATTCGCCACTTCCTTAAATTGCTCCAAATTTAAGCTAAAATATCCTGTGTATGTGGCCAACATCTTGTTTTCCTGAAGAGTCCAAGCAGTAGTGATAGTGGGATGGAACTGCGGTATCGAGGTTCCACAAATGGTTGACCAATCGCAGGTCAGTCTAAGCTTTCAATCAAACATCAACCGTCTTACCCTGTTTTAATAGCATTGCATAACTAATTAAAAAATGTCTTTGATATAAAATAACATACACCATCTTGGACAAAAAATTATTTTGATGACCATTTCCCATTGTCAAAGTATGGGTGTTGTCAAGCTGACATCAAAAAACTGTCAAATATTGCTATGACATATATTTATAGCAACATGATGATACATTTCCGTGTAAATCGCTCATGTACTCAGTACCACTAATACTTTTCAATCAATAATTTTGCACTACTGTCAAACACACACACAAACACACACACACACACACACACACACACACACAGGTATGAGGCTGACGTAAAATGTTAAATATGAACTGATGGACTCTGTTTTATCATTTAATTAGTTTTGTTGCTTCAGTATAGTCATATATATTAATTTATTGTGCATTATGTATGAAAACATTCCAGATTCAAATACAGCACATATGTAAATTATTCGCTGTCCATAATCAGGATACATTAGATATAAATGCATAGTTTTGCACTCCTAAATTGAATAAAGGATAATGGCTTCTAGTTTGCAATGCCTGTGGCTTTATGTTTTAATTTTATAAGTAGGTATGAAACATTGCAGATCGTGTATTTGCTTGTTACATTAAATATGCATCAAGCAAATAAATATGCAGGCCCACAACTTGACTTTCATTTTTCAATGTCCTCAAGTCCTCGCTGGTTTACTGTTTATCCTTTGATTAATAACAGCAAGTATTAAAAAAGGATGGGACTTTTTTTAGGGTTCTCATTTTCTTATAAAAAAAAGAACTTTAAAGTTTGCTAAGTTTGCTAATTGGTCACCAGGGGTGTCTTCAGAACTGAGTGTTCAAAGATCTCTGCTGTTTCTTTGCCAAATCGAATGATTTGCCCAAAATTATTATTGAACGCTATAAATATGATGTTTCACACAATTTGCAGAAATTCTCCCAGTTCTGTGTGCATTGTGCCTTGGGTGTTTTTGACGTGTACATGTAAATATAAATATATCAGTCAGCTATTTAAAGAGCCACAGTCAGCTGAGCTTGTGACATGCAGCTGCAGCGGGATGTGACTTGCCATACTTAGCATTCGAGACACTCTTTGGAGTCAGCGTGGGTCAGATGTGTCCAACAGAAAGGCTAAGGCTAATCTGTGGAATTTCTGCTAAATCCTTGACCCTGTATCTGCCTCCACGTCTCTTCATTAAATGGAGGCTAGTGTAGAGGGGCTCCTGTTTTTTTTTGGTGTCAGTCCTGACCTGTACGGCCACCCCATCTACTTTTTCCCTCGCACCGCCAAGGGGAAAGACAGACGGGGGTTGGGCAGAGCTGCTACGGAGGTGCTCAGACAATCACTAGCGACCACTAAGATGGGGCCGCTGTGGGTCATCCATTGAACAGAAGGCCGGCGGTTCAATCCCCGGCTTCTCCGTGTCAAGGTGGCCTTGGGCAAGGAGGTACTGAACCCCAAATTGCCATTGGTCATCCGTGTGTTAGTGAAGTGCTGCATGTAGCCAATGGCACAATGCAGCAAGTGCACTCTAGCTGTAAGATGGGATGATAAAACTGAGCTACACCACTAACACACACACTGATGTACACAGTAACTTTTTCAGTATTACATTACATTACATTCATTTAGCAGATGCTTTTGTCCAAAGCGACTTACAATAAGTGCATTCAACCATGAAGATATTACTCAAAAGTGCAAGGAATAATACGTACATAAACATTCATCAAATAGGCAAAAAACGCTTCAAGTGCTATTTGTGATTATGTGGAATTTGTGTGTGTGTGCGTTTAATACAATAAATTCAGGTAGAGTACGGTGCAGTCTGAACAGGTGAGTTTTCAGGCTGCGACGAAAGCATTGAACGGATTCTGCTGTCCTGATGTCAATGGGGAGCTTGTTACACCATTGAGGAACCTGGACAGAAAACAGACGGGGTTTGGATGAGCGTTGGCTGCCTGACCCTCGCAGTGAGGGAGTACAAAGCCGTTTGGCAGTAGAAGAGCGGAGTGGATGGACTGGGGTGTAAAGTTTGACCATTTTCTGGATGTAGGAAGGGCTTGAAGCATTCGCAGCATGGTAGGCGAGTACCAGTAGCCAGAATTGGATTCCAGCCACCACAGGAAGCCAGTGCAGGGTGCGGAGGAGCGGTGTAGTGTGGGAGAACTTGGTCAGGTTGAAGACCACCCGGGCCGCTGCATTCTGGCTGAGCTGTAGAGGCCGGATGGCACATGCCGGCAAACCAGCTAGGAGGTAATTACAGTAGTCCAGGCATGAGATGACGAGAGCCTGCACCAATACCTGTGTCGCCTTCTCTGTGAGGAACGGACGTATCCTCCTGATGTTGTGGAGGATGAATCTGCAGGAGCGGTTGGTCACTGCAATGTTGTAAGTAAGTAAGTACGTGTGTAGTATCTTGAAACGCTGAGTTAGGTTCATATTGCTTACGCAACCAGTGGCAGTGTGTTTTTCTCTCAGTAATGTGCACTATGAGTGGAAATAGGTAGGAAGCTAACCAGAAAGAGCTGCAGTGTGGAGGCTGGATGCAGTGCAGACAACACTACAGTTGTATAAACAGCGAATTAGCGCAATTGACTGTGTTGTTTTACTTTGCTCAGCGCTGCATGCTAGAGGGGACATGGATTCATATAAAGGGAGACATTTCAGCACTCCATTATGCTAAGGAGTTGGGACGTAGAGAGAGGGAGAGGCAGAGGAAAATACGGCTGGAGCAGGATTTAATGTGAAGCCAGCAGAGGCAACATTCTTTATATGGCTCCAGAGACAGAGGCCCTTTACCACTTTACTGGTGCTCGCCCCTGAACTTCCATTTTTACAATCCCCCGCAAAGATTTCATCGAGCACATGCATAGCACTGACATAAACACAATGGCATTTACCCAGTGGAAATGGGTCGGAAATGGGAACAAATTGGCACTTTGCCATAGACGGGCCTCATCTTTCGTAGACACGCGTCATTCAGGAAAGCTGTGATACCATGACAGAGACAAACAACACATATATTCCGCCATCCACCCCGACCATATATGCGTCCATCCATCCATGTTCACAAAATGCAAGAGAGAGCTGGCATTTAGCAATTACACCTCGACATGCATGAATTATTAAGACATTCGGCATCTACCCCTGTGTTGCATCAACATGTCATGATTCTGTCATGAGCTCAGCTCTACAAACCCGAATTAAAAATGTCAGCAGTTGACCTTCATGAAACAAGGTGGGACATTAACATCTAACTACCCCCCCCCCCCCCCCCCCCAGGTACATATTGTGAGTGTGCTGCACGGGGTCATATCTTATTTATGACAGGGAGGACTTATGGCGTCTTAAATAAATAGCTCTAAAGTTTGTTAATCAAGCCGTAGAAATACAATTCAACAACACAATTTGTATTTGTATTAGCAACTGTCATATACGATTGTATAACATTGTACTATGTACAATTTAGCCGACTTTAGAAAACCTAGATATCAAGGGAGGAGGCCATACACTCAAAATCTACTTAAAACTGCAACGTCAGTTCCTGTATTCTCTTTGTACACTGAAGACAGAGGAGTCCAGCATTTCAGCTTACATTCCCTGGTATTTACATCAACACGTGTTGAACAACAAAGGACATGTCACCTTTTGTATCAGACCAACTCATTTTTTTAGGTGAACAAAAGCAAAGGAACACAGGTAAATCTATTATTTGGTTGTATGATCCTGCATCAAGCCTGTGCGCAATTACATCACCGAAACGTTGCGGTCTTCATTTGTGATGCAAGTTATCTTGTCTTGTGTTAAAATGATCATGGAAATATAATGGACCTACCCTGGCCAGTCCGTCAAGTTTGTGTATTTCAGTGGATTTGCTTATATTCTGTCAAGTAATCGTGCTGATTCTCTGCCATGTCACCCTAACCCCTAACCCTTACCTTTACAAGCTCATCAACCATGTGTAGGTAAAGCAAATAAAGCCCCACAATGCCCTGAGGCGAAAAGTATGTGTGGCGTACCTTCCTGTCACCAGTAGAGGCGCTTATTTAGGCAACTGTCGATTTGGTAGATTTCAAAAAATACGACATAGTTCACTGTATAAGTTGGAGGACTAGTCCCATAGACATTATCTCTCTTGTTCAAGTTGGTCCAACCTTTGAACAACAAATGCCGTTTTCACAGCTGAGCTCAAGACTAAAGTCAAGAGTAGATATTAAAAGCTGCAAAGGCAACACTTGGGCAACTAGGAACACTATGTTTCCATACTATACAATGTTTTCCATACTATACAATAGTAATAACTAATACAAGGTGCTATGTGCCAGGTTAATCAATACCAGGAATTAAAAGCTGAAATTATGAACATTTGTCTTTCATTCATCTTTTGATCTTCAGCAAACAACACAAACAAAAGAATTGATAAATCACAGGATACACAGAAAAACGGGCCCATCAACACCTCGACAGTCCCTATCATTATATTAGAATTTGCCCTGGGATACATTCATGCTGATAACACAATGAATCGAATGAGATTCAAGGGGTTCAGAGCATTTTCCTTTGGCAAAGCACTGAACAGTTTGTTACATTCAACAAGATGAAGAGAGATGAGCGAGAACACAGAAATGAGATGATGAGAAGACCTGGAGTGGTTGTTGTAGTGATATACGGCACTTTCTGGTGCACTGCCAGGGAGCACTCCTGCTTGTTTACATTCCTGTTCGCTGAGTTACTACTGCGAGCATCTGCCAAACTCATAACAGAAATGTGTTCACATCTACAGGGATTTCTTTGCAAAAGCTATAGATTGGTTGTATAAACTTCTATTGCATATTTTGCAGCCGGTAATAAATTGTAAAGAATAGTTGTGAAATGTTCATCATTTTTAACTGCAGCGTGTCCTAACTTATTTTAATGGAGCCTTTCCCTTCTTGTCACCTTGTCCCATGCTTTAGGGACTTTAGGTATCTATTCATGTAGTTGTAGTTTCAGCCACTGTGGTATCTACCTCCGAGATCTCTGGCTCCATCGTAATACAATGGAGGGAAGTGGATTTCCATCAGTTATTTGGTGGTTTAGTTTAATTAGATTTTGTGCTATCCAACTCTGACACGTCTGATTCATTTCCATTACACCAATGAAGGCGAATGAATACATCAATCCATAGGGACTTTGGAGACTGTCCTCCAACAACAAAAAATGACTGCTGGAACAAACGACCTATGTGGTTGTTTTACAGACTGCGGACCTTTAGCGGCCATGTACATAACGACCACTAGAGGTCAGGTGTAGATGTACTTTAGTCCGTCGAGTGTTTGCATATCAGTGGATTTGCTTATATTGTGTAAAGTAACAATGCTGATACCCCGTCATGTCACCCTAACCCTAACCACAATCCTTACCTTCACAAGCTCATGAACCATGCATTGGTGAATACAATAAAACCCCACAATACCCTGAGGTGAAAAGTTTTTGTGGCGTACCTCCTGTCACCAGTAGAAGCACTAATTTAGGAAACTTTATTGCCTTACATAAAAAGTTGATTTGGTCATATTGGAGCGCATGAAACACATAGGACATAGTTTATCAGGGGTTGGAGGACTTGTTGCAATTTTGCCTTTGACTGTGTGTGTGTGTGTGTGTGTGTGTGTGTGTGTATTAACCAACAAATGTGAATAGGATCCAGAACTCCAGGTCATGTTTTCCTTGTTTCACATTTTATAGCTTTACTTCCCATTTATTTTGTTATACTCACCTCTCCTCTTGTTACAGATCCCCCATTCCTGCCCTGATGAGTTTCATCCTGTATCCTACTGTCCCTGCTTCCTAGTGTATTATTCACGAGTGGTCCCAGTTCCCATGCCAGTTCGTCTGCGTCCCTTTAAGAGTTCCAGCATTTTTTTGTCTTTAATGTAGCTGAATGGTCTTCTTGATCTCTTAGACCTTTTTGACTTTGTCAAGCCCTTTTTGGATTGTTTGCCTGATGACCGATCTTCCTCCTGACTCAAGCACTTGAGTCTACCAAGTCTGTGTTTGAAACCGGTACTCAACATTGCTTCTTTGAACCAAAACCATGATTCATTTTAAGTCTATATTTGTATTATGATCATGGCGACAAAGGGCATATGTTAACCTAAACCATTGTTAACCATGATCAGTTTATCTTTGGCATATGTCCTGTTGCTATTAGTGTTAATCCAGGAAACACCCCCATGGGTCATACATTTAAACTACCTACATGGTTGTTTGACTGGATATAGCATATATTTATACAGTTTCATTATGATCCTTTTTTTTACACAACATAAAAGATCTCTAACTTAATGTTTCGTACAGTGGCTTCATTGTAGACCTGTGTGCAGTGCTCTTTGCACTGATGTTGCTCTCTCTCTCTCTCTCTCTCTCTCTCACTCACTCAATCTCACACACACACACAGACACACACACATTGACCATATTTCTACACACTTTACATCACATGCAATCTAAAACAGCCAAAAACAGGTAAAGCACATTATATTCTCCCTGTCTGCAAATAAAACAAATTAGTTACAAGTAGACAATTAAAAAAATCCATATTTTACTATATCGGATTGAAGTTCAAAATTTCAGAAGAGGGATTTTCACTGACGATATTGGTCAATAGTGGTGAGAATTGATTGAACTCAGCTATGGAGTTGTTTAGCAAATGGCTTTGGGAGGTAGTGACTTGTTTTTTTTTTACCAGCTTGCTACCCATTTGTGAAAACAGACTCACGGTGTCATCGGAAAACACTCATTAAAGATGAATAACTTCTGTCTGTCAGATTTCCTGGAACTGGATGTCAATGTCAAGGTCCAATATCATAAATAAGTCCCGGCGGCAGAAGGAAAACAGTAACAAACACAGGTGTTGTTCTCTCCCCCCTTTCGTTCCTCGACCTCCTGTCTTTTCCCCCTTCTCTGACGTTCCATCTTTGTCTCTCAGTAAGGGGTAAATTGTGAAATATTGATTACTGGAGAGATTGGGGGGTGTAGAGGGAGAAAGAGAGACAGAGAGACAGAGGGGGGGAGAGAGAGAGAGACAGCTATGCCTGCAGCCAACATAGAAAGGAGCAGCCTTCTGTCTGGGCCCTGCCACAGATGTTTTCAACAGAGCACCTTTGCAAATAGAGAAAGCTCTCTACAAGTCACACACACACACGGCTGCACCCTCCAAACAGTGTGAGAGCGATGGCGAATCGGCCTCTTTCACATTAGGCTATAATTGGCAGGAGGCTGGACGAGGCTATCACTTATCTTGTCACTGAGCAATTGTTGCGGGTAATGGAAGCGGTGTGCATGTGCATGTGTGTGAGCACGACTGCATGTGTGTGTTTCTGTGTTGATGTCAGTGTGTGTGTGTGTGTGTGTGTGTGTCACCCCCCGGCACCAGATGGAACTCCATGCTAATTGGGTGGAGATCAGTGGGGGAGTTTGGAGCAGACTGACCCGGGGCTGGGCTGCTGCTCCTGGGCTTGGCTGGTTCCCACCCCTGGCTCGGTGGCTAGTTCCGTGGCTGCTAGTACCAGGCTGCTTTCCATCACTTCATCTGCGCATCCATCC
Source organism: Scophthalmus maximus (assembly GCF_022379125.1). NCBI lineage: Eukaryota > Metazoa > Chordata > Actinopteri > Pleuronectiformes > Scophthalmidae > Scophthalmus > Scophthalmus maximus. Next base: position 23,909,184 of record NC_061522.1, read on the forward strand.
ATGGATCACCCCCTCTGACCAATAACCCAAATGACCCGCATGTTTGTTCAATTGTTCTTTTCTTTCGCCGGCTTGTTTATGTGGTTGTTCTTGCCATTAATCTTCCAATCTGGTATTCTCCATTCAACTTTATAAAACCCACCCGTTAACCTCTTACATTTGAACCACTACATAAAAACATGAAGCCCCTTGTGGTACTCTACTATCCACTTGATACATGCCAGCACATTTTGTAGTAGTGAAGTACTAATTTTTAAGCTTTATAAAGGAAAAAAAAAAACTGTAATGTGCATATACGAGTGTCTGTAATCCTGGATATACCCAATGCTGCTGTGCATATTAATGAACTCTATTTAACAGTGTCAACCCTGAAAACGTTGGTTGATCTGGAAACAGTGATTGGTGGTGGTGGTATTTTAATATTACAGATGTATGTTGTGTCTTTAATACATGCAAAGATCGACCTGTGCGTGTTGTATATACTATTTACACACATTTGTATATATATATATATATATATATATATATATATATATATATATATATATATATATATATTCTATATTTGTTCTGCCAAAGTTTCATGCTGATACACAATTTTCTTAAAGAAAGTAAAAAATCCCTAACTTAGTTATTATACTGTTGTTTCAATGTACAGCTGTGTGCAGCGCTCTGTCTCGCTCTCTGTCACCCCATTTTCCCTAAATGACCTTTTACCTTTGTGTCATTTTTAAATTCCCTAAATCTCAAGAGTGTCTGCCAGCAGACCTCCACTGTCAGTACGCTTCCAGTGCAGGCTCCACTCTCAGTACAGGAAACCCACACCAAGAATACAAAATAAAAGTGTGTAGCCACTTCCGGTTTTGACAAAAATACAAAATAAAAGCGTGTAGAAACTTCCGGATACTACACAGTAAGTAACAGTATCTTATTTACACACACAATTGCTTTATTCTGTTCAAACAGGGCATAAACTCAGCCCATTTAGCAGTATGACGTCAATTCTTAGCAAAAAAAATTGCCTTTTGAAGAATATATGACGGCATTTTACTGCAATCAGCTGTGTCTACTTGCATTGTAAACCTGAAGAGATATACATAATTTAATTATGGGAGTAATGTCAGCGCACATATATGGCTGGAATAAGCCTACTAAGAATGATTTTACTTTATAACCATATTTATTTTCTTCAAATAACTAACCTCTTATAAAAGTCATATCAGTAGATTGGATTCCACCTAACCTACATGAACGCTTACTTAACTCATTTATCTGTATTGCACTTTTGGCTTAAGTTCATGTACATTGCGGGATTTTTAAATGTATTTAGTTTTAGTTTATTTAATTTAATTAATTAATAATAGAGGAGCCTGATCAGTAGACTGACAGTCACACTCAGAGCCTGCAGGACAACCAACAGTGCAGCAACAATGCTATAAATCAATGTCGTGCTGCCTTAAATGTTTGTCCAAATTCGAGGTGCGACTCGACTTGCAGCTAATAAACGCTCTGCATTTACTGCACTTGTCGCCGCTTCCTCTGTTAAAATACAGAGATACTTTTGACTGTTTAACTAATTCCATGTTTCAATCTGTGGCTCGGACGTTGATGCGATCTTTTAGGAACCCCCAACCCCCGCCTCTGGGGTGTCTAGCCTTCAGCGGCCCCTCGTTGACTCTTGGGTCACCATAAGAAGCCTTCGCAGAGTAGTGTAATTGCGACTTCATGACATTTCATAACATTCTCAAGCAGCGGCGGCAATAAGTATATAATGAATGTAGCGGAGCGTCAGCACCAGCATTTTATAAACCCTTAACACTAGCTTACATTATCCAACAGAAAACAAAATGCTACCATTAATGCTAACATACGAAAGCTAGCCACCATTAGTGTTACCCTGATTACATTTAATACGTCGGTCTAACTACCCGCATGTATAACGTTTGATAATTTGGGTGATTTATATTTACACGTATTGACACTTCTTCTTCTTCTTCTTCTACTTCTTATGCAGGCCGTAAAAGAGGTTTGTTATTCCCCGTACTGAGAGTGGAGCCTGCACCGGAAGTGGACTCACAGTGGAGGTCTGCAGGCAGACACCTCTCGTAAATGTCCCCTAAAACAGCCGGATTAATGCTGAATTTGGATTGAAGTTGGAACATGTAATACGTTATTTACTTCTACAAGTCACTCAGTTAAGGGGAGGAAAAAAGAACACTTCAAAGTATCCTTTTACATATCATCATAATGACTTATGATGATTAGTAGCACTGCCCGAAAAGAGGTTTCTCTCAAGGCCCATTTCACTCGACATCATTGCACATGGCCAAACGTGGCTGTCAGTGATAAAATATTAACTCGACATCTCTTAAGGATCATGAAATTCGGAGGCAAACAAGACCTTCTCGTGAGCCCTTGGCTCACAACTCCTCTCCACCATGGGCAACACAATTAGGGCCGGGGAAATATAGCATCATGCATTATACACAGCGTGCATATGCATGGTGTTGCACGTTAGCAAGGAGCAGTGGAACTGATGGCACACAACCACCACAGAGTACTTACAGGAATGAAAGTTTTTCATTTTGTAGTTTTTCCAAAAATAAGATGATAAAGAATTGCATTCAGCAGAGCACATGCCCGACCGAGGCCCAGCGAGGCCCCTTGAAATATTTCGTATAGCTTATCCAACAAAACAATGCAGATCATGACATGATCATTTCGACTGCAGAAGAATGACAGGCTGATAAAATGCCAAACCAAATTACAGTTAAAACAGCACTGATTCAGAACATAACAACAGACACTAATGGGAAACAAAGCTACACACACACACACACACACAAACACACGCAAAAGAAAAATCTGGATTTTCATTTGGATCCTCACCAAATTGCACACACTCGGAGATATCAGTTCCCTAAATTTGCCCTACCTCACGATATTAAGGCATATGAAAGAAAGTGGTGAAAAAATTGCTCAGTATTCTTGGCATGATCCAAACAAACTGAAAAACAAACAAATGGACGCGGGTGAAAACATAACCTTTTTGGCAGAGGTAAAAATGTGTAATGTCAAAGTTAACATTCTAACTTTTTTTTAAATTTTTTTGTATCCCTATCACAGTCTGAGAGCTTGTGAAAAAAAGTTTGTATGCGCCCGTTTGCCCTGTCCATCTTTATATACTCACGGTTAATACCAGTCTCGAGCCGGTTCACGTTCGGAGGGAGTTGTTTTTGTTCGGATCTTCACATGGTTCCCCACATCAACCCCCACCCACTTACTTTTTGATTAAATAATGCTACATAAACAGAATTATTCAACTCTGGCATTTTGCACTCGTAGTTTCTCCTCCCACATGGCAGGGAGTTCACTGCTGGGGGCGCGTATGTGCATGTGTGTGCAAGGGTTGGGTGGGTGGTTGTGTGCTTGGGTTTCGTCTGAGCACTCTGTTATTATTTGATGGCACCCAGTGTGCGCTAATCCATTATTCATGCCGTGCCGGAGGGGCAACTTTGGGCCAAGGCTGTGGCAAAAGCATGCCTGAACCCCTTCATTATGTCTTCAGGCTGGTGTGTGCATGCATGTGTGAGGAGGTGTGTGTGTGTGTGTGTACATGTGTATTTCACTCCAGAAGAGACTCATTTCCGGATACTGCCAATTCCAAACAGTGACACCAGCAGAAAATCACAGACTGCAAGACAGCAGCTGGGAAAGTAGTAAGTGTGTGTGTGTGTGTGTGTGTGTGTGTGTGTGTGTCTGTGCTGTATATCTGGAGGCTGGATTTTCCCCAGTCGGTGAAGAGGGATTTGAACGTTGCACTCTCCGCCACGGTCCCTCGCAGGCTTCTCTTCTCAGCTGTCTCCCGACAGCGCCATGGAAACATTGGCACGATGGGAACCGAAGATATTTCATCTGTCGCTTTCTGGAGACACTGGGATGCGGAGTTCATCTGAGAGACAAAACACAGCCCCGTGTTCTCACGAGATCAACTCAGCATGGTGCCGTGCTGCTGTGAAATCATATAAACGCTGGCTGACTTGACTTTGACATGAAAAAAAAGAAAAGCACTAACACGCTGCACGAGCCGCCACATTTTCATTTGAACACAGTAATGTCCTCCAAAATCCTCACTGTTTTCCAAATCAACGTTTTTTAATTTCACATTTTGCATGGGTGGGCTTCCAGCCGAAAGGTTGTGATGTGAATGTCGCCGGGTTTCTTTGTGTAACCTCGAAGGAAATGAGGGGAAGAGCTGTCATTTCTGTTCCCCTCCAGAGGCCTGTTGAGTAAATATCTGGTATTATTTAAAAAAGATGATGTAGATGATGATGAGTCAGGGGCAGGATCAGTTCAGGAGACACCTGCGGTATCAGAGTTTCATCAACTGAGCTCCAGTATCTTTCTGAAAATGTAGTAAGTCTAGACCTTAGTGGCCTTACTTGACTTCACATCGTTACTTTGTATTTGTTGTACAAAATAATCGCATTTTCGCTTTGTTGGGCTTGGGTTTCAGGACCATGGACAGTACCACTACATTGGCCATGGACCATTTCCTTTTTTATTCTTGGTTAATGTGTGGATTTTTGAATTCAGGACCGTGTCTCCAGCTGAGATACCCCCCGTGGTCTCTGGACGGATCTGTGGCCCGTGATAGACTTGGACATTCCAAAGGAAACATCATGTGAGGCTGACTCTTCACGCTTGGCACTTTCACTGACGGAGTATAGCTCGGAGGTGTGAAGTGATGATATTTAATACTAGGGCCACGGGTTGATACTTTACATTAACAGCCCATTTCACAAGCTTATGGGTTGAAGCTCTCTTAATGGTTTAATTCCTCCCCCCCCCCCCCCCGTTATCATATTGGTTCCAAAATTGGTTCCTCCATTTTTTACACAAAAGCCGAATTTCACACTGAGCAGAAGAAATGCAGCGGAAGGGAACATATTCTTCCAGTGGGAAGAAAAAACCCTGAAAGATCCACTTTAAAATGCGAGGACGTCGCTCTCCACGGGATTTAAATTACGGGAGGACCCGCAAGTTCACTGAAAAACAGTAAGTCATTTTGGCTCTGATTATTACTTTAAATTACCCGCATATCCATTCCAGACTGGATTAAATCACTAGCTGTGGCAGGTAATATTAAAATCACGGACATGACTTCACTCCTGATCCAGAACCATGAAAAGTTTCAGTTTATCTATAGATTATCTTGTTTCAGAACCGCGGACAGTTTCATTACAATGTATCTCCAGTACAGTCGTGTTTTAGACCTTCTCTTTAAGGGACATGCACGACTTGTTTCCTGTGTTGATCTCGTATTCACGGCCATCGCCGCGCGTTGACTTTTAACGCTCGGCGTCTGCAAGCTGACACAGCACCCGATCAATCACGTAGGAGTCAGAGTGCACATATCCAAACAGAGCACACACTGATACGAGCACACATGTACACGGGCGGGCAAAAATATTCACAGCGGCACAAACAAAGCACGCAGCCGACCAGCATACCCAGACGACGAATGAACACGCTTTCGTGGCATGCGCATGTGGCATGTGCATGTTCCATTTTGAGCACGTCAGCCAAAAATCTGGCAGGCCAGACAGGAGGCATATGTCGGTAACAGACTTGCGAAGCACCTGATCTGACAGCGGCGCAGCACCGCACCGCCTACCATGAGCCCGTACTGAGGGACATTGGAACACATCTGTCTCCTCGCAGGCGGAGCGCAGCAGCAATATGTGAGCATGTGCGAGACCAATTTGGTTCAAGCTCATTGTCTCAGCTACATCACCACACGTCGAATTAGGAGTGTTGTCCCTCTCCCTTTGCTTTGGTTTCATTCATATTCTGCTTTTGTGTTCAAATGGTAAGAATGATGAATGCTTCCCTTCTTTTTCATTTGCCGACGTCTGCGCATGGCGGGCAGTAGCGCACACGTGGACGCCAATTGTTGAGTTCAACTCACCTCGAATTCACTTAATTTGAAATATAAAGGAAAAACTGATTACTTCTGTCACAACTACCATCCTTCATTTCCACTGATATGATTTTAGATTAGATATGAGAACCATTTTAAAATTTCATTTGAAGCCCGCTGATTGCCACGGGAAATGTTCTATCTATAGTTAGATATGTTATACTTTGTTCTTTTGCTGATAGATCTCCTTTCACTGATATGTCTCCTACCAAAGGGGCATTTTATGTCACTACAGTAACGTACTTCCTGTTTCTGAATGTTATCTGCGTTACGGCTCCATCTGTTTACATACCACTGTGTGTGTGTGTGTGTGTGTGTGTGTGTGTGTGTGTGTGTGTGTGTGTGTGTTGTGCTGCGGATCTTATAACAGGCTCATCTGGTGCCAATGTGTCAGTGCCATTGACCCCTGTGTTCCCCATCTGGTAGGTACACACACTGAGCCAGCAGGGACAGCTGTTCAATCAGGGGACCATCACGCACAACAGACACACAAACACACCCCCACACAGAAAGCACGGAGCATAATCGAAATACCAACTCCAGCGTGCATGCTGACACACACACACACACACACACACACACACACACGGACACAGACCAAAAATTGAGTGTGAAAATGGATTCCATTACTCTAACAAGCTTTGCATATTTTAATCCTATTCCATATTCCAGATTTTTTTTTAAAAATACAAATTAAAAAAACATTTGTGCCTACAAATGTTTTATTTCATAGGATGGGGCAACACATTCCACTTGGTAAATGTTGCACCCTGCACAGATAAAGCAGCTCAGGCCAGAGATGTAACCTAATCACAGTTGTCTTTTTATCTATTATTGAGCAGAGAAGGTTGGGGGGGGGGGGGCTACTAAGCAGACAGGTAAAGGCAGCTATCATAACCGTGCTCATTTTCAGTGCAAAAGTTAAATCTGCATGTCATGTTGCGCGTTGAATTATTGAAGGCGCAGCCTTTGTGCGCCGAGGCGGACAGGTCCTGCACCAGGCGCCCGGGCCCGACTGTGGACCCCTGGCACACACACACTCGCACACACACCTGACATATGTACGCCTCCGCCCCAACGGTGTACACCTGCCTTATGAAATATACAGACACCCCCCCCCTCAAGGCAGAAATGTTTAAAATATTAACTGCATCACTAAGACTGTGTCTTACACAGTTTGAAGTCAGATTTTTTTAGGAGGGGGAGGTTACTGCGTGTGTGTGTGTGTGTTTGTGTGTGCGTGCGTGCGTGTGCAGGGGTGGTGGGTGAACATTGTCAATGTCAAGTTTATGGTTTGAAGCAATAACTCTCAACTACTGCCGTGCATCAGCCAGGATGTGTTGCATGACGATCAAAAAGTTAAGAACTGAGCTTGTATTCTTTCCCTGTGAAATACTGGACAGCGTTACCTCTGTGGGCCTTCATGAACTCTAGCAATAAGGTGCAGTTTGGTTACTCTTTGGTTGAATTACTGGCCACTCATTGACATATTTGCTGTGGTTTTACAATTACAGACAGCACCTGAGAAGACTGTTGTAATAATATCACAGCTGGCAGGAGTGATCAGTACATTCCCAAACTGTGTTTGAGCAATACACAGTGCCAACGACAAAGGAAGAGCTTATGAGCTTATTGCGTTTGGTGGGTTTTTAATCACAGTTTCCATAAAAAAAAAAATACATTTCAACTGTGGTAGCGCCGCCGGCCGATTTGTCGACGGCCAGAGCGAGCTGCGTTGAATGTCCTGCTAGTTCCTTCTGCAGGAAACATGATTCATATCAGTTGAATTATTCTGTTGTGGAGAAAAGAGACTCTAGAGTGGGTGTGGCAAACTTGTAAAGCGTTATGTTTGCGCCGCTGCTCCGCTGGTGGTCTACACATACCACGAGCCGATAACTTTTTATAGTTTTTCGCAATCGGCCTGTTTGGGTATTCACCGCCTGACGGGCTCCTCAGGTGCTGTGGCTGATGCTTTGTCAAGGACACCTTGCTCTTGAGACGCTCGCTGGCGTTGCCTCTCCTGTCACTCTACAAGTTGCTTCGCCAGGTGATGGAGCTGCTGCACAGCAGGATGGTTTGGCTGCCTGGGCTCTCTCCGGATTTGGTGAGTATGGATTAAATATATAATGGTTGTGAAATCCCAGCAACGCTTGGGAAGAGGTCAACTGCAAATGCATGACCGAATGGAGCCATTAGGAATTGGGAAAAAGTTAGTCGTTGTATTAACATCTTGGTGAATGCTGGCAAAGATTACTGGTGTTGAAGGGTTTTTGAGTTGGTTGTCGTGGTTTCTGTTGGGATTCCTAATGGCAACCCAATTGTTTAATGGGGGGGGGGGCGGTTCATTCGTCACCATGTGAAAGTCTAATTTGAGCCTTTAACAACAGCCAGATTATCACTGGGTGTCTCTGTTGGGTCTGTGAAAAGAACGGCTCCCCAGAGAATTTGCGCGGGGCTAATCTGATGCCACCTGCTTAGCTCCAGTGGATGAGCTAGTGCCAAGGCAAGGTGCCACTTTTCAACACATGCCAATGATAGGTATCGCCACAGTCACACACACAGAAGTGAGTGGCCGGCGAGTCGAAGCGAGAGAATCACTGGCAGCAGAATATTTCGAGAGGAGACAATGAATTATTTATTTCTATATATATATATATAAAAAATTCAGAAGCAGGCAAGTAATGTCTCTGCAATAAAACAAATGACATTTGTTGTGATACTATCCTGAATGCTCATCAGCGGCACTGGCATTCTTGCTCCAAACAAGTGTGTAGACAGCTATACACGTACATGTCAAAATTAGATATATTAATATTATATGTAAGCAAGTTATTATTCAGTTCAGTGAATGCAACAATTGCATGGGAGTTTTATTGAGATAAGAGTGGGGATATGTTGAACCCACGCGAAGTTCAGTGAGTCATTCAATGCAATGTTACACAATTGCACTTCAGTTTTTAAAGATTGGTCCATGGTACAAACAAATAATTTTGGAAGTATTACAAAAAAGACTTTGCTGTCATTAGAAACAGTTGACTTCACTCTTGAAGTGGGCCTTCAAATATGTTTTGATTTTAATATATCTCAAAACAGTCTTTCAATTCCTTAGAAATAACTACAGTGTTGAGAAATAATGTGTTTTATTGTTTATGTGTTATTTATCAATCATTCAGTGGGCTGATTTTGGTCTCGCATTTTAACATTTGTAATAATCTGAAGGAAATAGAGTACAATTGAGGCTGATGAGAGTGTCATTCATTTCAAAAAGTATTTCATGGACAAATGAAGTGATGGTGATCACCAAAGTTTAAAAAGACCATGAACAGTGTGCACCAAACAGTATAGTGATCCCTCTGAGGTCGAAAACCTTTACTCTGAACCATGAATCCTAACCTGCTGGTTGTGCTCGAGGAAAAGTTGGGAGATTAGTTGGACTCATTGTCTGAGGAATATGCGGTCTACGGGGGGACATCAAAGTGGGTTCCTGAAATGTGTGCCAATCCATCTTATTGATACAGGGATACAGAATTTGGCTGGATGAAGTGACCTGCAGGGGGCAGTGGAGAAACAGGGGATTGCCAAAGTCAGTCAGCTTCATCCTCTGGATTCATCATGGATATTTTTTTTTTCATTCATTTTACAGCAAATTCATCTTTCTTTCTGGTCTACAGTGGCGGATCAAGACACTACCAGACAGAGATGAACAAGCCATTATGAAAGAGATTTTTCTCTGTAATATGTACAGTAAGTTGGCCATCCACAGAGGTACATTCTAATCTGACAAGATCTTCAAATCCTCTGGTATAACATTTTGGGAAATACGCTTCGAACCTTCACGTGCATTGCAGGAAGTGAGACACAACCCCGAGCGTTGTCCACCACCTCGCACAACCATGAACATGAATCCTTCATGCCCATCCACACGCAGTCTCTCACCAGCGCTCACTTCCACAGGAGCCCCGACACTGAGCACGGAGGAACGAGCTCTTTTTCAGTAAAATATGAATCAATACCTTCTCCTCTGTAAATATTTAACACCACTTAAACTTACAGCGCCCCACCGGGGTGCCTCAGCACGGAACTGTCTAGAGACTGTGGGAATGGGGGGGGGGGGGGGGCACAGATTAAGATTCAATTAAGTTAGAGCGCTGGCTCAGCGGTGTCCAGGGAAATCATTTTGAGTGAATAAACACATCTTGCTGGATGTCTCCACACGCTGTTTGGTAAATAATGTGCAATATATATATATATATATATATATGAGAGAGAGGGGGAGAGAGAGAGAGAGGGACTAAGTAAGAGCTGAAAGGGAGAAAGAAAAAAAAAAGCACTCTGGAAGCGTCCCCTGGTGAGGGCCTGGAGACAAACTGAGACTGTGATGTGCCATTCGTAGATGGATGAGGGTCTTGGCGTCCATTTTCGTTCCTCATTACTTGATAATGCTAATTGGACAGGCAGAGTTGGAGTGGATTTTTATGCTGCTAATTGAATGGATAAAGTGCATATGGGAAAAAATAAATAAATGAATAAATAAATAAATAAATATATATATATATTTAACTCACCTATTTCACTTGTATAGGACACACATGTGAACCATCACACATGCAAATGTTCTGAGTTGTGATGTCAAGAGAAAAAAATAAGTGCTAATTGATGAGAACCTCAACCTAGGGTTCTCCGCACCTTTGTGAAGTCGCAAACCAGTGGGAACCAAAAGCAGTGATTTATCTACAAAAAACAAAAAGGAAAAACCATCCTGAAATAAAATAACCTGTGGAAACAGCCCGCAGGGAGTAACACAACAGGGCACGAGCGAGGGGGACTGACAGCGAGCAAACAGTTGGAAGATTTGAAACTTGCAGCAATAATAGCGACAACAGTGGCCTTGAAAACCGAACGAGCAATACTAATCACTTTCACTGTCAGTGGATATTGACAACATTCTGCCTCCTGATGTTGTTTCGCTTTCATCATTCCGCAGAAACAAACAGCCCCGTTAGCTGAAGTGCTAAAAGTGCTCCGGTGAACGCACTCTGCGACCCGGTGTCGGTCGGTTTCACGTCGACGAGCTGTCGTCTCCTAACTGAAATGCCACCACGCGTCCTTCAGACAGTCAGTCAGATTGAGTCTTGCCGGTCAATGAACAAGCTAACACGCACGTCATTACTGTCATTTCCCGTGCCCCGTACGGCATGTTACCATGTACGGAATGTTACCCTTTTTTGTACATAACGTTAATATTTGAATAACTGATCTCCAGGACACGCTCGGCCAAAAAGCAGCAGCTTCTCCTTTCGTTCTGTCAAACTGTATCGTCGGCTCCGAAATTTAATGGCGTGCTAAGTTGTCATGGGTTTCCGACCCATCCCGACCCGAGGAAGACGAGAGGCTGGTAAACATATTATTATATGATTATCATACGCCGCCTCTCACATGAAGGTCTGCAGCAGACACTTTGGTACCGATTGAACCGGACCGGAAACAGTTGAGCAGTACTAAGTAGAACCGGGAAAAGGTTCTGCAAGTAGCCCGTAGGTATAGCAAAATGGACCGCATTCATATAAGCACGTTTCTCCTGTTGACGGCCAATCAGAGCGATCCTCACAACGCGTCATTGGAGCTGTTCACAAACACATTGCTGAAGTGCTTCTACTCTGAAGTCACTCTCCCTTTAACCCTTTGTGCGCTCCACAACTGGTCACTATCTGGCCGTCGACTATTTTCGCCAGCTAGCTGATGTCTGATGTGTACAGAGCCTTTTTCAAAACAATGAGCTAACCAATGAGCGAGCGCGCCGACGAGCATGCGGACGCTGATTGGCTGTTGATAACCTCTAGGTTCATCACTAGCGGCCTCTTGTCATAGTGCCACGTTGTTTTTACATCGTAAAAACTGGGACACAGTTCAGCCCTGATGAATAGTGAGTACTTTTCTATACCTAAAGATTCAGCAGCAGTCTCACTTTCTTCAAAAAGTCCAATTTGTTTTGAGATGCGTGTAATATTATATGAACGAATATCGTTCCTTGTATTATTTCACCTTCTCTGTGCACCACCAAGGATTTATGCAGAGGATCGCAGCACAACCCCATTGTTAGTCTATACAATGCACGTTACGAGCCCTCACTCAGTGGGTTTCACTCAGTTTTTCCTGGAGGCCTAGCAGATCATTTTGGAGAGACAAAAACTAGTATGAAGTGTCAGGCAGCTGGGCAGAGAGCCGCTGGAAGCCATTCCACTCGAGTGGAACTTGAAGAGATCCCATTATCAAAAGCACAATTCGGCTACGTTTCAAAGAGCTCCGCTTCCATCTCTTACAATCAATATTTGTTTTTATGGCCGTCCTGCAGTCAAAGAAGCCGAGAAGTTTGGCGTACATTTTTCACTGTGTGTGTGTGTGTGTGAATGTCAATGTGCTCATACGCACTGCCTGCCCATTGATGTGTAGTATGTTGTTGTACTTCTGAGGGTGCGAGACCTTATCTTTAATGTATGACCAATAGTAAGCCTGTAAAATAATGTAAGATTTTCAGGATTGGTGCGCAAAACTGCTTACAAGCCTCAGGTCATCCAAAGAACAACATTTTTTTGCAGGAATGTTTTTCTTCTTCTTTTTGGTTCGGTTCAAACGGTCTCTGGGATAAACAGACGCTGTAAAGATTAAAGTTGGTCCCAGGGTGATCAGGCAGGTGTCCAACTGTAGCTTGAAGATTTGTTTTTGATGTTTTGATGTTTCGAAAAAATCGCCAATCTCGAATGCGATTTGCAGCGATGCTGACAATAAATGCATGAGGCATTGGCATTGAACTGGAGCTCAGGGCCTGCAGGGCTACAGGCCTGTTCCTCTTTTCTTCTTTTTTTGCCCATTTTCAAAACCGCACTGTGTTACCTTAAAATTCTTCCCCGCTAATGGAAAAAAAAATGCCGGGATTACTCTCATTTATAAAGAACTCGCCCTTAGAAAATTACAGACCATTAATAAGGCTTTCATTCAGTTCCATTTCATTAATGATACAGTCGTTGGCAGCCCGCGAGCGCCAGGCCACTGGGAATTAACATAAACATCCTTGGACAGACGCCAGAAGATTTGTCCTGCGCACCCTCTCTCCCCCTCCCCACCTTTCTCTCTCCCCCCCCCTTCTCTGTTGTAAACGAGCCTCTGATATTCCGAGAGGAGCTCCGTGCTGTTGCCTCATCGATCTGGTGGGCAGATTAATACCAATCGTTAGTTTTTGCCTTTTACAGTGGCTGCAGGGAGTCAAAGGAAGTTCATTCTGTTTAGTATGCCTTTCAAGCGTCCTCTGACTTCTTCGATAAGTCAGGCAGGAACAACCACAGCTGGGTGCACCAGGTTGAAAAGACAAAACCAAAAAAGAAACAGATCATGTGCATTATGAAGCAGCTGCAGGTTTCAGATGGTGCGCGGTCCAAGAACACATAATGACACACGTCAAACTATGGGCAACTTTTCTTTTTTGTATTCAGCGTCGTACTGTACAGAGAGAGCATATTTAAGTTAGTGTATGCAGTCACACGGCTATGGCCGTTATTTTATTATTTATTAGCATTTATTTCATTTTTATTTTTAGCCAACGATTGGCGGGTTGGTTCCTAAGAGGTGGGCAGTGAATGATGGTAAGAGCACTACATAATACATAGTGAATGAAAATACTTTATTACAGCTGAGCCAAGCAGTCTCCCCTCCTATGATTTGTGGTATTTTTCTGCTTCTGTTGCCAGTGGAGGCCGTGCCAAACCCCTATCAACTGGCACAATCTTTGAAAGTCATCCAGAAGAGAAAAGTTGAGCATGCACATCGCACACTGCAGCACTACACATACACATTCAACATATGGGTTTCCCCCATTGCTACACAAACAGGCACACACACACACACACACACACATACACACACACACACACACACACATACACACACACACATACACACACGTCTGTATGCACAGCACATAGAACATTTGAAAGGTCTGGTAAAATGAAAAGTTTTTTGCAATTAGTGCATTTGCTCCGCGTGTTAGTATGATTTTTTGGGTCAAATTTAGTTTTTGATGAACTTCGACCCGCACATCTTTTGCTGTCAGTGACGGCAACGTTGCCGCTTTAGTAGGATGCGCCATCCGTTCTCATTTGAACTTTGGTAGTAAACTTTTACATGTGCAAAAGTTCATACTTCAACGAAAGTGTAACCTCTTTGAATACATTTGAATAAATTGTGTGAATTATTCAAACTGTTATCCTGTCAGCGACGGAGTGAACGAGCTCGCTTGACTTTATGCAAACTTCGGCGAACTTTGGCGGGAAGTTAGCAGACTGCTAGCAAGCAATAGCCAGGGTCTTTTTTCCCTGAAATAGAACCATTTATTGTGTGCAATAACACGTATTCATGTTACAAGCGAGGATTAAATGGCCATGTACAGAGAAAAGATGAATTCCACTTGGAGCTGTTATGACTGACTTGCTCCAGCATATGTCCCGCTGGCTGGCATGCATGTTGGCGGTTGGCTCACCAGCCAAAGCAGCCCAGTGGATATTCGCTGACCAATATGCACAGATTATTTTTCTGCAATTCCGCCTCTTTGGTGTGTCCAGGCCTTTGCACTGGCATGAATAGTTCTGAATACGGGCGTGTGCACCTCGCAGAATCTTTGCACACTCAAAACCGAGAGAGAGGAAGAGAGAGTTTCGCTTTTTCTGGGTTTGCCTGCGTGTGCATGTGTGTCGACATTGCCCGTGGCTGATGTGAGCTGTGTTTTATTAGGTTCATTGCTGGCGTGACACCTGACACGAGTAGAAAAATGAGCTGCCTTCTCGACCACACACACACACACATGGTCAGCTAAGCTTGGCAAAGAATTTTGGATAATACTAATAGCTTAGGGAGTGAGTGGTGGATTTGGGACGGGGAGAACGGGGTGTGCGCGAGGTCTGTAATGATGCCGGCACACCGGGGAGGGAAGGAAGAATGGCGGAAAGAAGCGTTCATATAGGAGAAATATACATATCTGAGGCACAAGGAGGAAGGGAGAATGGGAGGGAGGGAGGCTAATTGAGGAAATTGAAGTTCAAGTAAGGGAAATGAGGAAGGAAAATAATGAAAAAGGAAGTAAAGCATAGATTAAAATTAAGGTTGAAATTACTTTGTTAAGCAATCTGCAGGCAGTGGAGGATTTTATCCGCACGCATATCTTTTCTGAAATAATAATGTAATGCATTCACTGCAAGATTTTCAGTTCAGTGCAAGCGCAACAGTGTTCACTGCCTTGCTCTGGGACCCTTCAGCAGAGTTGGGAGATGATGAAATGTATATCGCTGCTGTGGATTCCAAAAAAAAAAACCTCCTCCTCTTGGCCAAACTAAAGATTTAGTTTCGTGGTCTGAGAAGAAGAACACCACAACTAAAAGGATGAAGGCCGGACAAGGGGATGTTACGGCCGAGTTGAAAAGGAAAGACGGAGCACAGTGCATCGATTGATCGCCTTTACAACCCTGGTAAATCTGCCTGCGATGTGCACGCACCCACTGGCCTGCAGCCACTGCGCTGCACACAGACTCAAAAAGGTGCAGGTACCATCAAACACCACACACACACACACACACACACACAAGAGTCTTGTCTCTATGACTTACATCAATATCCTGGAGACTCACTTACTTAACAACCCTAACCCTAACCCTGCCTACCGACCCCTAACCCTTACTCTTCCCTCAACCTGAACGTAAAAACGCAGTCTTCGCCTTAATATTTCAGGATTTTACGTCGAGCGCATTCCCCACAGCACGACCGCGTTATAAGGATTTAGGTCCCCACGACAGGGCAATGCCTGGAATCACTCACACACACATTCGCGCGGAGCTGCCAAGGTCTTGCTGGGCAGCTGAAGTTAACACGGCAGAGTCACATGTGAGAGAGCTCACCTGGCGACCGGCCCAGATCTGACATACTGCAGAGGGGTCTCTCTCTCGCTCTCTCTCTGTGTTTGGAGATGTGCCAAGCTAGACAGTTAGCCCTACACCGCTCGCCTTTGTGCCTCTGATCCCATCCGTTTCACCTGGAGACCACCTCGGGTGTATGTTTGTGCGCGCGCATCAGTAATTGTAATGCACGGGACAAAGGGCTCACGTCGGACCGGGCGCGCAGAACAATGTGCAGGTGTGTTATATACAGTCGCCTTCTTCCTCCCCACTCTCCGATTGGCTTGCATCCAGCATCGATTTATCAAAGCCATACACATGGAGCTTTCACACCGCAAGTTCTTCTGCGATTGCCAACGTTGGCAATCTCATATTTTAAATATGTTTTAAAAGTTATTTACTTGTTTCTACCTTTGAATTCATATTATTGAATTGAGTCATTTCCTCCTCAAATGCAGCGTTTATTTCTTCTATATGAGCTCGGGGTTAGCTATCGTTCAAGGAGCATGGCAGAGGTGCCATATGATTTTTTTCAGTTCATGTTAAAACTGCAGTGCCATGAAACAACAGCGTAACAAAGATGACGGCTCAGCGCTCACTGCGATGGATCGTGTACAACGATCACATGAAATGTCAACCTGAGGGAATAATATCCACAAAATCTAAAACTGTCTCACGTGCATTCAGAAAGGGTTGGCAAATATTTATGAGTTGTAGGGAATCTGTTATTTCCCCTTTAAGGGATAGTTCAGTGATTTTCAAGTGAGGTTGTATGACAAAGTTAATGTGTTACCTTATGGAGATGGTGATCAGCGATGTCATTTTAAGGAGTTTGGAGGAGAAGTGGAGGTAGCAAAAGTAGGAGTCCCATTGTTGCAGAGGGGACCACCGAAAAATGTCTTTTTCGTCATATTTTTAAATGGAACCTAAAAGAAAAAAAACTAAATCCGTTCAATTGTACGCTAAAGGATGTATTTTTTTCACTGGTTCAGGTTGCCGCCAGACAGCCGTTTAAGTTTACACTTTTTTGCAAGTGTACTTCGGCCAGGTATTAAATACATCCTTTAGCGTACAATTGAACGTATATATATATATATATATATATATATATATTTTTTTTTTTAGGTAACTTTAAACGGCTGTCTGGCGGCAAACGTTTTCAAAATGTGGTGAAAAAGACATTTTCCGGTGGTCCCCTCTGCGACAGTCGCGCTCAGACTTTCGCTACTTCCACTTCTCCTCCAAACTCCGTGAAATGACATCGCTGATCAACATCTCCATAAGGTAACATATTAACTGTTTTGCTTTTGTTCAAGACAAGCGCTGGGTTGCAGGGATACGCTCGCAGGGATGAAAAGCGCCAATCTCAGCGTCATTACAGCTGGAAACATGCAGCTGAACTGGATAAGCTCCAAGGACAAAATGCTTCTGGATGACACTAACCCTCTTAACCGGAGTTTAGCGGCGAACAAGTAGCTTTCACATAAACCTGCAGAGATACAGTCATGCAGTGCTGGTTTTGAAGTGGACGAGCCACAAGCTGAGAAGCAGAAACATCATCCGCAAGGAGAATTTGTGGGAACTCTTGCAGAGCTGATTGCTGATATGGCACACAAGATAGCAAATCTAGCAACGGAGAGGAATTTTTGGGGATAAAATCAGCTGTGAGTATGGCATTACCATCATCATCATCATCATCATCATCATCATCCTCGTCATCACCACCAATACAGATGTCTCAGCAAAACAAGGCGGCCCAGGCTTTGCATCAGAGAACTTAGTGTAATATGTGTTTCACAATTTAGTATGGAAGATGATATATAAAAGTAAAACCTGGCTGAAGAGTGCAAAAATATTAAGATAGCACCAGCAGCTGATTCGTTTAGCTCAGTACAATGCGAGTACAAAAGCTGAAGTGTAAAAAATGATGAGCAAAGCTTACTGACTGCTGGTAACTTCACTGTTACTGTATCAATACGGAAATGGTTTTGATGTTCTCATCTCAATCCCTGAAAAACAAAACAAATTTTAGTTACTTATTTTCTGTGTCAAACCATTCCTGTGATGTGTTTCATTTTAGTTTGAGTCCTCAAAATGTGAATTTCACTGGGACGATTGCAAAAAAGCGTCGGGTTTCGTGGCGAGAAAGTACAGAAGAGCATTAGGGCCAGACATGAAGAAAGAAATAAAAAAGGGGGGATTTTTTTTACATTTATTCAACATTTCGAAACTAAAGTCGAATGTTGAGAATAAAGTCGAAATGTTCAGAATAAAGTCAAAATGTCCAGAATAAAGTCGAATGTTGAGAATAAAGTTGAAATACAACTTGGAGAAGAAAAGACGAAATGTTGAGATTATGGTCGAAATATCCGTGTTGTGGTACCAGTTCAGCTAGCTGTCACACATCCACGTCAACTAGCGTTAGCCAAGCCACGCTAGCTTCGGCAACGGCACGCCTCTCATAATTCATTAATGGTGGGTTTTTCAATTGAACGTCATCGTGTCAGGACAAACGTTGACGTTCATGTGCAACACCCGTTGTCATCCGCATCGTTTCCTCCAGATTCAGCCTGTCAATAATAATATCGCACCTTTACAACTTGGTTAGCAGCTAGCGTCAGCTAGCACACCGGCTATCAAAACATCAACATCCGGTTGTTTGGTGCTGCTGAAAAGTGCTACCGGGTCACAATTTTCGATTTTATTCTCGAAATAGTATTTCAACTTTATTCTCGACATAGAGACTTTATTCTAGAAGTATTTCGACTTTATTCTCGAAATGCAAGATAAAAAGAAATCTTCCTCTCATTGTTTTTCTTCTCATGCCAGGCCCTAATACTCCGTAAGAAAGAGATACACTCCGGCATCCGGCACCTGACAAGTTAGTCAGTGTTTGCCGGTTAGTGTCTGAGCCCACGCTCAACATTTCACTTGAATCTGTGGCGTTATTCTGAGTTTACAGTGTTCTGACCCCGCTTATATCTCTACCTTGGCAGTATGTCAAATAAAGTACTTGAATCCATGTGAATTTTTTAAAATTTTATTTATGAGCTTATAAATAAGCTAAGTTTGATTAGGTGTGAACCTAATCAAACCAAACATAAAACTGCAACAAAGTTAACTTGTCCGAGACGCTTTAAATCAAATCAAATAAACCGCCCGTGTGACTGTGTCCTCTATTTCAAAAATAAAACAGTGACTGAGCAATCGGATGCTCGAGGCATTACGGTCGGCGCGGATTGAGACATTTTCTATTTGTTCGCTCGCGCTCAGCTGTTACGAGGCGGCCGCTGAAAGTGTGTGTTCCTCCATCGATCCTGTAACTCACACTCATCTGTCACACTGGATGCATATATTTCTCCGCTGCAGAATGGCCCAGTATACTATGGCCATTTATGATATGATGCCAGGGAGACTGTAAATAATACTGCGCGGCAAAACAAAAAAACTAAAAAGTTAAACAATGCGAACGGTGTGGAAAAAAATAAGTCCTGGGAGGGAGGCGATGAGGTTTTAATAGCATGTTTTTTTTCGCTGTAAAAGGTGAACAACAACAGTCCGGAAGGAACTGCTCACGTTGGAAAAACAGATCAAATGCATTTAGTCTCTCCAACGTTGCGGTTGAATATTGTCTGTGCGCGCATGCTGGCAAAGGTGAGTCCAAAAGCCACAAGACAAACTTACCCTGCAGCATGGAGCTATTCTCGCCGAATCCTTGTCTCTGTGTGTGTGTGTGTGTGTGTGTGTGTGTGCGTGCGCGCGCCTACGTGCTTACACTCTCATGTGTGTTACTATAATTAATCACAATTATCAGGTTGACAAATGCAGGTGCAGTCGCACTGGGAGAGGCCATTTACAAGCTCAGCAGCCCCAAATGAAACCCGGAGACAAAATGGTGGAGGAGCGGGCACAAACGCATCCAGGACAAGGCGGAGGGGAGAGCTCGTCTGCCACCTCGTAATTACAGATTTCAACTTTGCATACGCCGCAAAACGGCCAGCGTGGGAATAACCTGCTTTAAAAGTGAACCATTTCCTCTGAGTGGTCCACTCACGCGCACACATGTTAAGAGTGCCATTCATGGGCAATTTATTTATGACACCACATGTGCTCAAAGATTACAATAAGGGTTCCACTTCAAAAGGGACTCCATTCATGTCTCTGTCTTTTTTTCCCTCTTCCCTATTCCTGGCAGTTTATCAAGCCCAGGCACAAACTGGCACATGTCCCTTCTTCGTCAGTAGGAATGGAGAGAAGAAAAAACAACAACTTTCTTCAAAGCAGAAAAAGGGAACAAGTTTAAAGTTCGGCACATCCAATCGAGGGCTGGCTTAGCCCGTCTTCAGAGAGGCAGGAGGAAGAAGAAGAAGAAGAAGAAGAAGAAGGGAGGGTGGTGGAGAAGGTGAGGGGGATGAAGGAGAACATTGGAGTGGGGAGGGGAAGGGAGGGGGGCGCAGGGTTGCTTACACTGGCAGAATAAGACCGAGCGCATCCCTCGCTCCTGTTGAAACGCTAATGAGAGTCCAAATCCACTACTGGCTAATTAACCATGATACCCTGTGACATGGAGGGTGGGAGGAAGGGAGGGGAAGCTGAGAGGCAGGGAGCTGTGAGGAAGAGAGGAAAGGAGAGGGGGAAACCGGGGGAGAGGGCAATGGAACCGACAAAAGGGAAGGAAGGGAAAAGAGTGGCAGGGGCGGGGGGGGGGGGGGGGGGGGGGGGGGGGCAGGAGGAGAGAAATGAGGCCGAAGAATAGCGGGATAAACCGCACAAGAATGGAGGGGAGTGCCTGAAACTTTCATCGGGTCAGGGAGACGGTGAGGGAAGAGCGGAGGGGGAAGTGGATCGGTGGGGACAAGGGGGATCATCCTTTTTCATTTGGAGTATAATGAGGGGTCCATGCATTCATCAGCGGTCGCTGCATTAGCCGCTCCCCTCCGCTTCCATGTCCTCGCGCCCTCACTATCCATCTGTTTGCATGTGGAGCATGTTAATCGATTTGCTCGCCGTTAGAGTAAACACACTCAGCACAGGAATGGGCGGCGAATGAATCACGCCGGGATGCAGCGCGCGTGCTGTCGGTGCCTGAATTTTCCTACCGCGCAGACGGTAATGTGCACGCACTGTTCACTGAAGGTGTCCGCAGACACACGCATGCACCGACTGTGTGATGGCAACGGAGGATCTTTGGTATGCTGCAGCGCCGTGGGCTCTATGAGCTGGGCTGTTTTTCTGACAGCTTGACCTTTTGTTATATATTCCTGCAATCACACAGGCCTATATACTGTATTCATCACACACATACTGTACACACGCGCGCGCACACACACACACACACACACACACACACACACATACTAGAAAAAGTGCACACAAACAAAATTTGAAGTTTGGTCTGTGCAGAAGAAGCCTGGAAGACAACTTGTGATCACTTGTGTGTGTGTTAGTGTGTGTGTGTGTGTGTGTGTGTGTGTGTGTGTTTTTCGACAGCCAGCTCACAGTTAAATCCAACCAGGTGGCAGGAGGATTGCATGTATGTTGACCGAGGAGGAATGCTCTATGGGTTATGGATTCATTTTGTCCTCTTAGTCTGCCTATTTGTCAGCATGCCTGTCCGTCTATCTGTTTGACAGCCTGTCTTTTCATCTGCCCGTCTCTCTCTTTTTGCTCATCCCTCTATTGGACTGTCTATGTCCCATCTGGCTGTTTGTTTGTTCGTTTTTTTTTTTTGTTTTTATTGCAGCCATATGTCTTTTCTCAATCGTGATATCTGTCTAACGCTCTGTGCAACTGTCTGTCTCCCAGTCCCTCAGTTGTCCGTCTTCATTAACTGTTTGTCTCTGCTGTCTGTCGTCTTCATTCATTGTAGTCACTTACGGTCTCAGACACCTCAACTCTTCTACCCTCCCTCACATTCCTGTCCTCCGGGTTTGTTTCCGCCCCCAACAGTCGGTGGAGCAAACTGCCATAATGTCTGCAAAACCACCTCAGGGGTTCTAGTTGGCGGGCTGATAACTTGTGCAAGAATGCCTTTCTGTTCCCAAAGCAACACCATGGAGACGCCTTCTTATATTTCTGGATTTCCTTGCGGGGAGGGGGGAGAAATGAACCGCCGTCGGTGTTGCTGGCTCTCAATTTCTGCTGTTTCATCCTTGCAGTTCTGGAAATGGTCAACGGAGGGTGCTAGAGTGCAAGGGAAGAAGCACAGGGTGGCTGACTGGGGGCAACTCGACAGACCATGGATCTCTCACAGTGACTGATCAACCTCACAGCTCTCACACTGGCTTACTGCTGGAATCTACTGGAGATTGAAATGAACCTCTATAGAATGGATCCCCCCCCCCCCCCCCCCCCCCCCCCCCCCCCCCGCCCTCTTTCTCCATCTCCCCCCCCCCCGACATCCATCCATCAATTCTCTCTGTTCTGTTATTTAGAGCATGTTAGTCTTGACAGAAGTTTGCAACCCATAAGTCAAAGCAGTCTCCGGTGAATTGTGATGGAGTGGCCCGCACTACACCAAAAGAATTATGATCAACAATCAATACCCATTGATGCACACTCTTGGCTTGCGCGGGCGCGCACACAAACACGCACACAACACACACACAATATAAGCCACACATACACACAAGGCTTCCATCACCTTGATGCTACTGTCACTGCACCTGTTTTTAATCAACTTCCAAGGCCACACACACACACACACACACACACACACACACACACCTTCTTCATCCTGTCTTTCCTCTCTCTCTCTCTCTCTCTCTCTCTCTCTCTCTCTCTCTCTCTCCAGGCTTGAGAGCATAAAATAACATTTAAAAAAAAAAAAAGGATGAAAGAAAGTCACCAATAAATTATTATTGATCTCCAGTGCCGGCCGCTGGGCTGAGGATGAATCTCGCTAGTAATTCTCAGTCTCACAGTTTATCACCAGAATGGTTTGTGTGTGTTTTGCTCTATGTACAGTGTATGGTTTCTGTGTATGAGTGCGCCGCTTTCACCCTGTTCCTCAACACTGATGTTGAGTCTGGGAAACGGGATTCCCAGCAGTCCACTTCCAACCTATCTGCCCTCTCCTGGAGGACACACAGGAAACTGGGGGGAAATAGTTACTTTCTAAGCATTGACCAAATTGGATGGTAGGTACAAAGCCATTTTAGCCCTACACCCCTATTCCCAATTGAAATGCGTAGGTCAGGTCTAAAAACTAGAATCTTTTGCCAACAAAATTAGCAGGTTTCATAAACGTGAGTAAACCCAGTAAAAAGGCCATTCCTGTGAGTCCTGACTCCTGCCCCAGCTTACATTTTGCTATAGATGGAACACATTCCAATTATTGCTCCAACCTGCAGACTACAATGGGGCAGGGCGTCCGTTACATTTTCCCACAGGCGGAGAGAGACTGGTGAAATGGATCAGTCGCGTCTCATCCGTGGGGTTGGCGCTCCTGCCAGCGTCAGAGCCTCCACGACTTTATTTACGCTTCGCGTAATGTCTGCCAACCACTTTAAAAGCGGTAACATTTAGGAGACTATAGCGTGCGCTCTGACGAATGATAGAATGTGCCGGAGGCTCAACGAGGTTCACTTTGCGATGACAAATTCCATGCTTTATCCAAAAACTCTAAAATGTGTGTCAAACATGACAGATTTACTATACAAATTGTGGCAAGGTACCAAATCTCTGAGCAGCATTAAAGAAAGACGGTGATCATCTCGGTAGTCCTCCTCACAGCCAGAGTGAAGTTCGAGCTACATGCAAAGTTCCTGCTATGGTCATTGTCTATTAACATGAATGATGTTGTTTTGCCTTAATAATTAATACACAAATATAAACTACAGCAGTCATGTTGGGACCACACATGGCGTTGTACATGGTTGTGTTTGAAATATGACCAATGCGTCTTGATGGTGGATAGAACAAGTGAATTTCTCAGGGTTTCCACGATCAAGTGCTGAAGTTCCAGGGACAGAATATACGTCGTTTTCAGAAGAAAAAAATAGAAATGAAAATGTCTTTTTCTAGTCGTATGTACCAACCAAAGCCCTACACTTCAGGTCACATTCATGCATTCATACAAGACTTTTATACACAGCATTCTTTATATAACACTGTACACTGCCAGCACAACCGTGTCAGGGGCACTCTAGTGTCTAGTGTCTTGACCAAGGACACTTGGTGTGTGCACACGATGATTAGAATGGGTGAAATTAGACTCCTTGGCCCTAAATTGAGTTATAGATTTGGATAACTTACATGGCTGTCACGAGACAGTACATGCAGTTTGACTTGGACGTATGCCTCACTTACCTATTCGTATGAGAAACGGTCTGACTAGGGAGGTCGGTGGGCTACTCACACTTTCCAGCCGAACTTCCCGACGTCTTCCACCGGCGAGGCCCGTGGTCCGCGACACGTTCCCCTTCAGCCACGCTATAGGCTCCGAGCTCGGCCACAGCTCAGCCCCTGTTGTTTTCAGCTCAGTTCAGAAGTGGTGGGGAATTGTCCCCGTGCATAGTTTAAAAAGTGGCGGAGGAAACAAAAGATGTGTTCTTGGTTTCTGTCTCCATGGTCCTGCTGTTTCTTGAGAATGGGCAACTTGCACAACCATTTCCGGGCGCCACTTAGTGCTGCTGAACTCTTCCTGGTACGTCTGGCTCTATAAGCTGATCAGTGTCTGCTGCAGACCTTGGCGTGAGAGGTGACGGAGAAATGATCCCGGCGTATGTTTACCAGCCATCGCCTGAAAACTTAGTACGCCGTCAAATTTTTATGACGCCGAACAAAGTGAGACACGTCAGTGCTCTGAGCACTTCTTCATCTGTTTTTGAAAATGTGCCGTTCCGGACATTTTCATGCGCACTCCCGTGACAAAACCCAGAATGAAGTGTAGTGAGCAAACACGGTGACGGTGAACAGACCGGAAACAGACGAGCGGCATTGTTTCGCCCGCCATTTTGAAAGCACATCACGAACCCTAGTGCATGCAGTCCATTGTTTTTGGTCCCACTATTTCGCTGCCGTGACGCTCTTCCAGCATTTCCGGTGAGTGTGTCAGATGAGTGTCTCCAGGTGAGTCAGGTTGTCCACTTAAAAAGCGAGTTGACCACACCCCCCCATGCGAAGTGTCAACCTCTCCCTACAGACTGGCTCCACACCGAATGCTCCACCTCAACCCAAATGAATGGACAAATAAACCATCCCACTAATGGGACTTAAAAATGGTGTCGATGTTAAAGTGCTCACACTCTTAAATACAGTACAGCCACCAGGTGGATGCAGAAACAGCAATACCCGCATAACATGTTCCTTTTATTTTCTCCACCGCTTCTCAACTGTGTGCAAAAGTGTCTAATTTAACGCCACTTTTTACAACAGTATGAAGTTAATTAAAAAAAATTATTGTGACAGTAAAAAACACAACAGCGATCGCATTAAGACCGACAAAAGCTGTTGTTTTAATAATTAATCTGCGTGTCGTGTCTTGCTCTGTTTGTTTGTTTTTTTGCACTCCTCTGGTACATTCTTCAAGCCTCTGTTGTGGATTTGGAGGCTGCGAGAAAGGAATTTGATGTGCTCAGAGGATTTTCTGGAACCCAGTCTTCAGACTGAAGCTACTTTTTTATGCATTACCTGTCAGGGGCACTTGTCAGATGTGATCCAGTCGAATATGCCTGCAAAATTTACAGGTAATTCTACCTGAATGTTGCTTAGCTTTCGTGTTTAATAATTTAGCTTAGATCAGTCCATGAATTATATAAAAATGTCATTTTTGGTCATCATCAGTCATTATCTTTGCTTACACTTTAGATATCATGTATCAGCCCTGAATTTCTGTACAAAGTTGATGTCATGAGTCAGTTTGACATTTATTGACGGATTGTATTTGAAGCACTGCCTCCACTGCCTCTGGGCTCATGTTGACAGGTTGCACACCACTAATAGAAGATATGTGATGCTGATGAGTCAAGTGTGTGTGGTGGGTCACAATCAGGTCAATCCAATGGGGTGCGTTAAAAAGCATGTTTCACGTTCTCTCGTGGGAAATTATGATCAATACATTGCACCTACTGGCAAGCGGTTGGTGTTCGTTACAGTGTTGGGTGGACAGGCGAAATGCCTGTTGCCACAAGTATATGGATGACAGTTTACAGTTGGTGCAGAGCTGGGTCCAGGATGGAAAAGTTTCCCCAGAAGAGAGTTCAAGTCTTCTGCAGTTTTTACTACATTTGATACAAATACAAAAAAGACATTCAAAAGCTCAAAAGCCGCGGATGTGTAAAAAGGGCCTTAATGAGTCCCCATCACCATAACAAAGCTGAGGCAAACTGTCAACTTTCAGTGTAGCATGCAATCATGGACCTGAAAGCTTTGCCACTCAGTGCCAGGACATGACATCCATGTTTGAGCTCTTTATATCTCAAACCGCCGAGAAAATTATACTGGACGTAACCACTGTGGCAACCCGCCAACCTGCCACAGAGCGTTTGCAGGTTGGCAGGTTGAGTCGCTGTCGGCCAGAGGAGCTTGACAAAACGCCCGTCAGCAGAGCGCTGCTTCGCTTTCTTACGTCAGATGCTGCCGTGCAAAATGTTCAAACCGCACAATCAGGACCAGAGCAGAGTTCACCAATGGAGCCAAGTCATGCAAAGGATTTTCTTGAGGATTAAACCAACACAGCATGTGTTAAATGAAGAGATAAATATAGGAAACAAAGAGTAACTGCACTGTATGCTTGCAACCTATGTGGACCAGACTGTGAATCATATTCCATTGCTTTCACACAAAATGCATTCGATGGCCACAGTCTCCAAAATCCATGAGCTCATTCTCCAAAAAAAACGCATGTACAACGCATGTACATTTTCCAAATGCTAACACACTGTATTCAAAACTATTCAAAACACATTCAAAACAGGATGATGGCAAATTTCATGCATTTCTGCAACAGTTGAAATACATAGAAAATCCTGCAGAATAATTAGAATAAAATGAAATAATAAACATTCCGAATGATTCCAAATTCAGATGAAAGCCTATCAATGTGTGTTTGGTCTCATGACCAAATCGAGAACAGGGGACCGCAGGGGATGAGTGGAGGACAAAGGAGAGGAAGACCAACACCGCTGATGTCGATGAGAACTTGTGGCCGAATGCAATTCAATTATTGCACATTTTC
Organism: Scophthalmus maximus; assembly: GCF_022379125.1. Taxonomy (NCBI): domain Eukaryota; kingdom Metazoa; phylum Chordata; class Actinopteri; order Pleuronectiformes; family Scophthalmidae; genus Scophthalmus; species Scophthalmus maximus. The sequence continues at coordinate 23,936,281 of NC_061522.1, forward strand.
AACTCTTTCAATTTAATTTGTATGAGGCCAAATCACAACATACATTATCTCAAGGCACTTTACATAGTGAGGTCGAGACCTCACAATATTACAAAGAAATTCAACATTTCCCATAATGAGCAACCTCTCCAACAGAACCGGACTCAGTTGTTGGCGAAACATCTTCCTCGACATGCAGGAGACGGGGAGTACTAGAACCGTTACAGTATGTGTGATTATACTATACATATTGTTCTTAGGGTTTTTCTTTTGTAATCATTATGCCGCCATGGAATTTTAGGATTTGTTTTTGTTTGAACCTTTTATTTTGCATTACATTACATTACAATATGATACAAATTCGCACGGAACATGTTTTCGTCCCTCAACCGCTTGTGTCCAACGCTTTTGACCTCGCAGGGTGAAAATCATATTGCCATCGTTTCCATGGTTTCTTCATTATAGATATACATCCTGAGTGTTACCCCCCCTTCATGCTACTTTGATTTAGAGCAACAAACAACCCGCTGTAAAGTAATGACTACTTCCCATCAATCTTTCTCTGCGTTAGCAAACTTGCCCTACTTACAGCCTGCCTCTCTTCATAGCATCCCAGGACCTGTACTGCAATAAATGATTGTCCTCTTCGTTATTGTTTTTTTCCCTGTACCTCTCCCTCTTCCTTTGATTTTGAAAAAAACAAAGCAAACAACCAATACACCTCCAATGCAGGATGCTTTCCCTCAGTGTTTCTGCATTTAATCAGGTTTCTGTCTCTGTCTTCTCCACTTCACTTTTGGTTGAACTGCACCTTTAAGACAATAAAGCCGTTGCTCCAAATTGTGTTTCCTCATATAGAGTTGGCTCCTGGCAGTCTTCCTTCCTTTAATATCTGTCAAAAAGGCCCGAGCAGCCCTGCGGTAGCCAGAAGCCAATACGAATGGAGACAGATACGGGGGCATGGACTGAAATAGTCCACCATGTATTACAACCCTGAGAGGGGCACACACACACACACACACACACACACACACACACACACACACACACACACGCACTCGCACAATGTAACGCAGGACTGGAGCTAACACGCGCAAACACCAACAAAGACAGACTCAGATATTGGAGCCCTAAGAGTAGTCGGTGCGCTCTCCAACCTCATTACAACCACAGGCCACAGGTGGATAAAGTGTCTCTTATGTCCTCAGGGACAGGAAGGCCTAGAAAAACATGGCAGCGCGCGTGGGAGCTTGTCTGCCACATGCGTCGCGCTGCACAAGCTGCCGTCATTTCTAAAAGGCACCTGCTGAAATGTAGAAGACGCATGGAAGCACACATGGCCAACCCATTTCAGCATCTCGTTGAATTTCTGTATGTGACGGCTACATGTTGGCCTCGGCTGTTTGAATCTCTCATTCTGTCTGTATAAACATTGTGGTCCCCCCCCCCCCCTCCTCTTCTCTTAACTTTGCTTAAGCTGACTCAGGGTCACTTCAATTTAGCTTTTTGGCCCTGAGTATCTGAAAGCAGCACTGCTAAGGGAAATCGAAACCAGTGCTCCTACTATGTGTGTGTGTGTGTGTGTGTGTGTGAGAGACAGAGAGAGATAGAGAAAGAGAGAGAGAGAGGGTGATGCAGATATTTATGAGGTTATATTGCACTTGGTGGTCAGTGGCCAAAAAGAAGTCAAAAGTCAAATGCTTTTTCCTTTGAGTTGTGACCGAGAATATATGAGTGAAGGAGAAAAATGGGATGGACAGAGAGAGAGAGAGAGAGAGACAGTGACGGTGTGTGTGTGAGAGTGTGTATGGGTGTGAGGTCCAATCTCAAACCAAGTAAGCTGCCTCTTGCCACTTGACCAAGTGCGGCTCACTTAGCTTGTTCTTTTGAAAGTGGACACGTGCTGTTAGTCACAGTTGGCTATCCAGCAAGGTGTGCTTGGATCTCCATCCAGGCAACCTCCCAAATTCCCAACAGTTGCCAAACCACAGTGTTTTTTTACGCGGACAATTGGTGTTGCCATAGGTTACGGAGGGAAGGCGTCAGTCGATGGCGTGGCCTCCCGCGGATCATTGAGTCACTTGACAGCTGACATTGGAGATGCACCTTGTATTCCTCACCTGGCAAATAAGTCATCGGTACACAGCAAAGTTTGACACTAAGAGTAACCAAAAAATAAAAAAATAAAAGAGAAAGAGTGCAGCAGTGGATTTGTGAGAGAAGCAGACTGCAAATAATGTAGGATGTTTTTTGTTGTTGCTTGTTTCTCCTTTCTTGACTCCAGTTTGCCTCAATGAAGACAACACTTTCCTGCCCAGACAAGACCATCAGTGTCTCCCTCCTCTCTTTCTCTGCCTCTAACACTGATATGGTTCTCTGGTTCCCAATCAAATGCTCACTTCATTAGGGCCTCTTTTTTTTTTTTCTCTCCTCATTGGCGCCTTCTCATTGGAAAAGAAGGGCAGACACACGCACACACACACTCACTCACACCCCATCGCCCGGTCAACCCCGAGATATATACGCTCACACTCACACACGGGCAAGCACCCAGAGTGGTTCTGACTTTAAATAATGAGAGAGCTGTCACATCAGATCAGTGTCTGTGTCGCGGCGTGGCCTGGTGGTCAGCAGGACGGATGGGAGTAGCCGCTAGCGTCTGACACCCTCTGGACGCAGGGAAGGGAAGAAGAGATGGTGTGTGTGTGTGGGGGGGGGTCTGGAGAGGGAGCAGTGGGGATGGACAGAGCTGCGGTCTGCCGTCTCTCCATGCATCCTAAGCCTGGAGGGCTACATGGAAGAGAAAGAGGAGTGGTGGACAGGGGAGGGATATGTTGAGGAAGGACTAAGGTATAAGAGGAGAAGAGAAAAACAAGGCAGGAGAGGAGAGGCAAAGAAATAGGGAAATTAGATTAGTGAGAGAGGAGAGTAATAGAAGGAAGAGGAGAGACAAAACGAGAAGAGACAGAGCTAAGGGAAGACGAAAAGGACGAGTGGATGGAGAAGAAAACAACACGCAAAGGTACAGGAGAGGGAAGGGCGTCAATAGTATGGCGAAAAGGAAATAAGATGGGAGCTGAGGGAGGCGGGAGAAAAGAAACAAGAAGAAATGGATGAGAAAAAGGACAGAAAGAACAAACGGAAAAGCCAGGGCAGTAGAGGAAATGTGAGGAGGATAAAAAGAAAATGAAGCGAGGAAAGGAGGGCAGAGGGAGGCAGAGCAGGCAAAGACAAGAGGTGAGGACCAGATAACAGAAATGGTGAATAGAGGGAAGACAGTGGTAAAAAGCTAATTCCACCCACATAATGGTGCAAAGTAATCCCCTCGAGACCCCTGGGAGGAGAGCAGATAGGAACAGAGAATTGAAAAAATCTGGCTGTTGGTCCGGTGCAGGTCACAAATTATTAGTGTCAGCGCCCCGAGGCCTCAACTTTGTGTCTTCCTCCCACTTCTCTCTACCTCCCGCTGCTGTACTTTTGTGCTGATAACAAAGAATAAATGAATGGATTAAAAACCCTTTTGAATTGGAGCGCAAAATACAGTACAATCTCTGATGATCCACTCACAGACTGCGCCTGCTTCTTCAGTCGAGACAAAGTTTGAAATGAAGTATCACCGGGTCTCCTTGTGTTTTCTAATACGCGGGTAAATTCATTATTTTATGTGTCTTGGCTGCCTCCAACAATGCCTGCAGCGATGCAGCAAAGTGATTTGTATACACCCCACTTTTCTCCTTGTCCCTAGCGTAACCCTTTCCCTACACAGCCTCCAGTTCAACCCCCCGCCACACCTAGCTAAACCCATCATCTTTATTCAATATGGCCCCTGGTAAAAGCATTTTAAGTCGGCTTTGCTTGTCAGGAAACTTCAATTTTTTGGAATGTTGACTCTCTCTCTCTTCACACACCCATATTACACAGTAATAAGCAGAGATAGAAATGCTTGCTTTCCTGGGATGGTTGGACGAAGAACATCAGAATAACTCAGCCATTTCAATTTGTCAAGCCAATCAATGAATGAACGTTCACACACAATGAATTGGACATAAAGACAAGAACTTACTATATCTACCCCCCACACACACACACACACACACCTGTCTCGCACACGTTCTCTCTCTCTCTCACAAGTTCAGGTGTAACAACACATTTCCAAAACTCACATTTATTCCAAGTAAACACTAAATTTGACCCTATATACCCTCAGTCATCTGTTCCCTCATGGATTTTCCCCCAATTTAGGGCCTTCGTTCCCTTATTTCTATTAAATTCCCCCCGCATCAAAATTAGGCCCTATGTGAGGGTTAGAGTGAAGGAACATAGGGCTGAGGGAACATACTAAAACCACAAGACAAATGACAACCACTCTTTGGCGAAACTGAGCTCTCTTCTAATGGAGGACACACTACACGATTTTCAAAGTCGTCAGATCGCTGTACCGTTCGCGCTACACGACGCATGGTCTTGTAATCGCAGGCTTTCAGTCGTTGTGTTGTCGGGCAACAGTCCCTTCCCCGGCTTTCCTTCGGTTTGCTGCGAGCTCCAGGATTTGTCGGCGAGTGCGTAGTGTGAACTCGGCATAAGGGCACCTCCTCTCTTAACACCTCTCACACACCTAGCGGTAACTGTGAACTTCTTCTACCTAACAACCTACACTTGGTCGTATTGTACAGACTTAGTATTTATTTCAAGGTATCCATACTATACTCAGCCAAATAATGTAATGATTGTATCGGACATTAAAACTGGGCAAAACACGTTGTGTCTGGCCAGCTTTACCTCCTGTCTAAATCAGAGTCCGTGATCCCGTGATCCACCAAGAAGATCTGAGCTCGGTCCCGACATAACCGTGAGCGCTATCAATCAGGAGCTATAAGAATGACTGACAACCACTGCATCCGGAACCTGTGAAGCAATTGCATCAGCGCTCCCCGAGATTGAAATGTGTGCAGCAGGCCCTTGGGCAACTCCAGTTCAGCAAATGTGTTCATTCCCGGGGGATGGGGCATCATTCATCCTTAGGAAGAACCTAAGGAGGTATTTATGCAAATACCAAAGTGATTGAAGTGATTCCAGATCTGTGTCACTATGACCTGGTGAATTTGCTACTAATAAGGCTCTCTGAGCATTATGTTAGCTGAAGTGTCGAGGAATATGCCAGGCCCTTAGGTAGTAAAAGTGACATTGGACTAAAAGGATAATTGCCACAGTTTTCCTATGAAGATGAGCAGATCTCATGTGAAGACCATGCTTGGCAAAGGTCCAGTCTGACTGTTCATTGTGCAAGCAGCCTGTTGCAGTTGCAGCCTGTTGCAGCTTTCTTCTTTGACGATACTTCACTTATGTTATTAAAACATGCTAGTCGAGAGCTTTATCATCACTCAGCTATTCTACCTTGGCGAAGCTACTCTACAGTTGCATTGTTAACACCAATGCAACTGTAGAGCTGAAGCTTGCCAGTATGCCCACTAGAGCTACCAGCATCCCAGCAGAGAGGACGCAGAAGATGCAGAGGAGGGACGAAGCAGAGAATATGTAAGACAACGTGAGATCACCACACAATAACATCGATTAGCTAGTGACCCTTGTGAGAACAGGTGGACAGGATGGAACGTTGGGACGTTTAGCCCTGGGACACAGTCCGTACTACACTACCAGGGACTTGACACACCGTCTTGGTTGTTGTCGACTCCAGTGTGACGTCCTCCACTCGGGTACCACATGAATCACACCCCAGTGCTTTGTTTTTGATTTTTACTGGACAATACCCTTCCCACTACATGCTGTATGCTAACTAGGGTTGCCAACTGTCCCGTATTGGCCGGGACGTCCCTTATATTGGGCCTAATTGATTTGTCCCATTCATGACTTCCCTTTTCCCGTTTATTGACTGCTACACTGATCCAACCACTGACTGATACGACAGCAGCAGTGCTGATCACGTCACTTAAAAATGATCGGCGACACCCGACATCATCCAATCACAGCCCTCCATCCCGCGCATCGGTATAGTGAAATAACTGCGTGCTCTCTCTCTCCTGCTGCTGCCTATTAGTTATCTGTCTGTGTGTGTGTGTGTGTGTGTGTGTGTGTGTGTGTGTGTGTGTGCGTGTGTGTCAGTGGGCGTGGTCTTCCTGAGTTCCTAATCAAGCTTGTTATCTCCTGCATTAAAGCTGTGACTCTTCGACTTCTCGTCACCACATTGTTTTGTTTCAAACTGTGGTTAAAACACACGGACAGTTTCTTTTATGACTTTGTTTAGATCTTGTTTGGTGATTTTACCGAAGCTGATTTCGCTTCTCTGATCGTTCCGCTCAGTTTCTGAAGCAGGCAGTGCCAGGTGTAAGCAGGCAGTCCTGGAACTCAGCCCAAGCCTGGAAATCAGTCACAAAACCATTGCCGAACTCTCGCTGCCTTGCTCCTGTTCCTCTACGTAACTGCTCCACATCGCCACCCTCAACCATCACCCCCCTCTATTGCTTAAAAGACTGTTAAATCTGTTAAAACTTTCATTGAGTCTGGTCGTCTGCAATTTGGGTCCAAATTCTAGCTCAGTACTAAACACTTTTAATTGCAAAAAAAGACTCTCTGCGGCCCCTGACCTGTCAGTCACGAGCTGATGTCATGATGAACACTGTCTGCTGTCATGATGTGATGCAAGTAACCAATGCATGTACTGTAAACACCTTGGGGGTGGGGGGTGCGCCGATCAAAAATCTTGCCTACGGCGACAACATTGCCAAGGGCCGGCTCTGGATATACCTTCTGTAAATTAACAAACTATTATTAAACCTACCTAATGTCACCAAGGCATTAGAGTTATGTTTTAACATTTAATTAAGAGATTAGCTATCATTATGACAAACGGCTTAAAAAAATACACTGTATATTCACACAAAACCATACCCCGGCAGGCCACCTTTTGTCCCTTATTTCATAGCGACAAAGTTGGCAACCCTAATGCTAACAGCGAGCTGTCCAGGGTGTATCATGCTTCTCACGAAATGTAGGCTGGGATTGACACGCATTTTTCATGCAGGTTTTCAGATTGTGATCACACTACCAACCTACAAACTCTTGTTTGTCCTCACACGATGGTCAATAGTTTTTGTCAGAGTTGTGACAGCATGTCCTTTTTTTTTAGAGTGTGGTTACAATTTTGAAATGTATTGTGACCGTACCATAATCCATGATTTCAACAAGGTTGGTGTGACAAGATTGGGTTACATCCTGTTGATGCGAGCTGACCGAGTGTCCCAACCAACGCAGCAGTGAGCTCCTGCGTGTGCGACATCGCCCATCAGACCTTTCCTGAAAGTGGCAGTTTCAAAGGATTACATTGGCCGGGGTCTGCACAGGCAGATGAAGTCTCCGTTGCCTGCGGAGCACTAATTGCAGGTTCAGCTGCTCAAACCAACACAGGAGACTCCTCTGGGTTCTTGGAGAAGTTTCAACTAACTGAACAGACTGCATACGTGCTCAAGCAGAATTATACTGGCCTCGTCTTGTATTCCTTCACATTGAGAAGTATGAACTTTTTATGCACAGCGGAGAAGTGAAAGTGAAGGGGGGGGGGTTACACTAAAAGTTAAAACTCAAAGAGTCTCAGCTCACAGACAGATATCAAAGGATTTCCTGCTGTTCACCAGCGACTGCCCACACAAAGCTTTGTTCCTTGATATTCTCACATTGATGTTCTCACTTCAAAAGAGCTAATGTCAGCAAGCTATACATACATCGAAAGAAAAACTAGATATGAGTCTATACGTTAACTGGTGAACATACTTCAATAAGAATCACAACTAGCTATATGTGGCTTATGCAATATTGAATATTAATTCAGTCACAACCCTTAAGTTGGTCTATGGGTAAGAGAGGGGAAGCAACAATTTGCCAGCAATGGCTCAGGGCAATCAGCCATTAATTGTGCAGAAACAATAGTAAAACACAACAAAAACAGCTGGAGTCAGTGGGGGCAACAAAGCAAAGGAAAGGGACGCGGGTGACGAACAATCGTAAATCAGACAAAACCAAACACCTAAATTGCTCACAATCTTCTATCTGACTAAAATTTAAACAAACAAAGGACAACACTGCCAATCTGGCCTAATATTTCTTAATATAACACAAAGGGGCCGTCACACATGACTCCTTTGTGAACTGTACATTGAATAACTACGTGTGGTGCAAAAGAAAATGTAATTAAAGCTGCGAGCAGCGATGATCGGGCCCTCGCACTCTTGCCGTCGGGGACGCGCCGGCAGCCGCTCTCCACGCGTCCGCCGGGTCTCGCGACGGCCGGTCGGGACGCGACGATTTCTCTTCCCCACCCTAGGGAAGCGGGCTCCGGAAACCGTCCAGTGGCAAGAAGCGGCCCATGTCGCGGAGTGGACGTCCCCAACCCCCCCTTGCCCGGCTCCCCGGGGGTCCTAAAAATAGGCGGCGAAGTGTACGTACACTTCAAAATACCTTAGAGCTGAGGTCAGGGTATTCCAACTGGACAAAGGCAAGGTGGTCTCTTCCACCCGGCCAGCACAGTCCTCCTCAGTGGGGGGAACATGTCCACTCGGTGGAAGTGTAACCCACCCCGGGGGCCCCCGGGGGCCCCTTGTGCCAAAGCCCCCGGTGTCGGCAAGTGAGTTCTGGGATAATTGGACTTTTGGCCCCCGGGGGCCCCTGGTACTCCCGGGCCCCCCTCAGGCCTCTCCCCCCGATGTCGGCAAGTGAGTCCTGGGCTAATTGGACTTTTGGCCCCCGGGGGCCCCTGGTACTCCCGGGCCCCCCTCAGGCCTCTCCCCCCGATGTCGGCAAGTGAGTTCTGGGCTAATTGGACTTTTGGCCCCCGGGGGCCCCTGGTACTCCCGGGCCCCCCTCAGGCCTCTCCCCCCCGATGTCGGCAAGTGAGTTCTGGGCTAATTGGACTTTTGGCCCCCGGGGGCCCCGGGGGCCCCTGGTACCCCGCCCCAGAGTCGGCAAGCGAGTTTTGGGCAAAAGGGGGCCATTTACCCAGAGTGGACAAATATTCCTCCGATTGGACATATTTACTGTACCGTACTGTACTACCATGACAAGTTCTGCAATGTCGACAAATGTACCACGAAGCGGACACCCAAAAATTTACAAAGTGAATGAAGTGGACAAAAAGGTCCATCAGTTGGACAGGTGTACGAGTTAGGGAAGTGGTAGGGGCCCCTGTGTCCAACGGCAATACCCGGGGCCCCCCCCCCCCCAGCCCAGAAAGGAGTGATAGCGCCACCGACAGGCGCAGTGGCTTCAGCACACTTTGCGTCCAATTCGTGATCTTAGTCACAGCCATATGACACCCTAACAGGGACGCAAGTCCATTGTGATGACCTTTGACCAATGGCAGGAAAATGCCCATTCATTCTCAGCCACGAAGTGGAAAATTCCCTTACCCGTGTCCCGTAGGAGGAGTTCGTCAAAGTGCGTCGCCTTCCGTTCACTGCTTACCCCAAGGTAAAATCCAAAATGGCTGACTTCCGGTTGGGCGGAGCTAATTGCTCCAAGAGGCTTTTTGGTAGGTCGTCGGGAGGTACATGAGCCGACCAAATTTGGTTCTTCTAAGTCAAATTTAAAGGCGTTAGAATTGACTTTGAAATGTTGTAGGGGGCGCTATGGAGCCATTTTGACACAATTGGACAAAAGACACATATCAGACATATTGTCTTGCCACTCTGAACATGTCTGCCAAGTTTCATGAGAAACAAAGCATCATAAGTGCCTCAAATATGTAACGTATTTGATGGCGAACAGGGCGTCACCATGGCAACAGCGTTTGACATATGGTCAAAAATTTCACAGTACAATATCAGCCATGTCTCACAACTAAGCTGACCAAATTTGAGGTTTCTCCAGTGAACCTGCGAGGCAGAGGACGTAAAAGAAGAATTTCAAACTTCCTATCACCATTAGGTGGCGCTATGACTTATGTCCAATATTGACATGTATATGTGTTTAGGGTGGGACTGTTATCACGCCTGAGAAGTTTGGATCAGATTAGACCATGTAGCTTTGATTTGGAGCAACTTCCTGTTCATGGTGAATCACGCCTCACCGCGGCCACGCCTTTCGATGTGGAGTAAATCTTTTGATATCGTTTGATCCGGAAGGCCTCCTCTACGCGTTGCCCAAGTTTGAGGCGGATCCGAATAACCGCCTAGGAGGAGTTCGTCAAAGTACGTCACCTTCCGTTCACTGCTTACACCAAGGTAAAATCCGAAATGGCTGACTTCCGGTTGGGCGGAGCTACTTGCTCCAAGAGGCTTTTTGGTAGGTCGTCGAGAGGTACATGAGCCGACCGAATTTAGTTCTTCTACGTCAAATTTAAAGGTGCGATAATTGACTTTTAAGTTTTGTAGGGGGCGCTATGGAGCCATTTTGACACAATTGGACAAAAGACACATATCGGACATATTGTCTTGCCACTCTGAACATGTCTGCCAAGTTTCGTGACAAACAAATTATCATAAGTGCCTCAAATATGTAACGTATTTGATGGCGAACAGGGCGTCACCATGGCAACAGCGTTTGACACATGGTCAAAATTTTCAAAGTATCATATCAGCCATGTCTCACAACTAAGCTGACCAAATTTGAGGTTGCTCCAGTGAACCTGCGAGGCAGAGGACATAAAAGAAGAATTTCAAACTTCCTATCACCATTAGGTGGCGCTATGACTTATGTCCAATATTGACATGAAGATGTTTTCAGGGCGGGACTGTTATCATGCCTGAGAAGTTTGGATCAGATTAGACCATGTACCTTTGATTTGGAGCAACTTCCTGTTCATGGCGAATCACGCTTCACCGCGGCCACGCCTTTCGATTTAGACAAAATCTTTTGATATCGTTTGATCCGGAAGGCCTCCTCTACGCGTTGCCCAAGTTTGAGGCGGATCCCATGAACCGCCTAGGAGGAGTTCGCGAAAGTACGAGGCCTTCCGTTCGCCCCTTACGCCAAGGTAAAATCAAAATGGCGGACTTCCGGTTGGGCGGAGCTAATTGCTCCAAGAGGCTTTTTGGTAGGTCGTCGGGAGGTACATGAGCCCACCGAATTTGGTTCTTCTACGTCAAATTTAAAGGTGGGATAATTGACTTTTAAGTTTTGTAGGGGGCGCTATGGAGCCATTTTGACACAATTGGACAAAAGACACATATCGGACATATTGTCTTGCCACTCTGAACATGTCTGCCAAGTTTCGTGAGACACAAAGCATCATAAGTGCCTCAAATATGTATTCGTATTTTATGGCGAACAAGGCGTCACCATGGCGACAGCGTTTGACATATGGTCACAAATTTCATAGTACCACGTTAGCAACTTCTTACAACTTAGCTGACCAAATTTGACGATGATGTGGTCAACCTATAAGACAGAGGGCGTAAAAGTGTAGACACATGTTACTTCCTGTTGCCAGTAGGTGGCGCTATGACCTATGTCCAATATTGACATGGTAATCTGTTCAGGGCGAGACTGTTATCATGCCTGAGAAGTTTGGGTCCGATCGGAGCATGTACCTTCGATTACGAGCGACTTCCATTTTCATGGCGAGGGATCGAAATTCGCCACATTTTCGCCACGCCGTCACAGCATGGGCCTCTGACGTACACTCAAGCTTTTGATATCGTTTCATCCCATGGGTCTTTAGATGACACACGACAAATTTGAAGTAGCTCATGTGAAATTTGTAGTAGTAGTTCATTAAAATATGGCACGTGAAATATGGATTTTGACACAAAATGGCCGACTTCCTGTTGGTCATAGGAAATTTTGCCAAGAGGTTTTTTGTCAGGTCCGACAAGATGTATCTGCCACCCAAATTTCATTTATGTAGGATACTCCAAAATTTTTTTTCCTATACCTGCTGATTTTTCCAGGGGGCGCTGTGAAGCCCCTGGGCCACACCCAGTGCCGGGCCTCTAGGCCTGAGTAGCGGGAGCAGTTTCTGACGTGTGTGCCAATTTTCATCCGTTTTCGCATATGGGAACAGGGTGTAAAATGAGTGAACGATGCTGAATAAGAATAATAATAATAATCCTTACGGAAACAATAGGGCCTTGCACCTCGGTGCATGCGGCCCTGGTGCATGCAATGCCCCAGGTCCGCGCACCTCGTGCTCGGGCCCTAATAATAATAATCCTTACGGAAACAATAGGGCCTTGCACCTCGGTGCATGCGGCCCTGGTGCATGCAATGCCCCAGGTCCGCGCACCTCGTGCTCGGGCCCTAATAAAACAACAAATTAACTAAACGAGTGCCCAGCATCCTTTCAACGCAGAAACAAATTGTAGACAAAGAGACACCGAGGCAAACTGATCAAATCACAGCCGCCCCTGGCAACTTTCACCAAGTGGTTTCACAGGATGACGGGCCTATTAAGAGTAAAAGACGGGCTTTTTTATGGTGTTTTTTTAGTTTCAAAACTGGCACAAACCACCTACACGGTGTGTGTGTGTCTGTTGAAGGAGGAGGAAAAACCACCCTATGTGTGAGCGAATCATCGGCTAAATCAGCTAAAGACAGCTGCAGCTGATAATGATTCCACCTTTTGTTCATTCAAATATATCACAGTACACTCAGGTAATCTCTTTGTAAACTCCTCCAACAAAACAAGCTCACGGAGAGAAAAAGCAGCACACTGTTTATCAGAGAAACTTCCCTTATCCCTGGCAAACTCAACTCCTGAAAGGGTTTTTTTCTGTGACTCCTAAACTTTTGTCTGTAGGCTTCTGGTACTAATTCATATGCATGCAGAATTGACAACTTTTCATATTTTGTGTAGAACATGGTCAGTGAAGTACTGAACCAAATAAGTATTATTTATTGGTATTGCCATGTTTCCAAATTACAAATGCATTACTGTTACTATTACCATTCCTGTCCCGGTCGACAAAAAAACCCTCTGACTTGGGCAATGACAAGGTTTCATATCTGAGAGTCATAAGGATGTCCTTCCGGTGATGTAGCAAAGTCCAATTGGTACGTGTTGACATAAACAATTTTCTCTCAAAATTGCAAAGCAGAGAATCAATACTAAACTGTCGGCCCAAATTACGGTTTGTGACAAGTACGGAGACTTTCACTTTGTGGATTCATTAATGGTAATCTCAGCTAATACTGCCGGAGGAGCTTCATATTACCATGGCCCAACTGGGATTTAACCAGAATTACGGCCGTCACATTCTGAAGCCATCCCAATTATGTCTGCCTGGCTTTACCTCTCTTCAGACGCAACCTTCCTGCTATTGTATGTTGCTTTGAAACACAAAGCAACTGATTGGTTGACAGATGGACTGTATTCTTGCTTGGATGTATAAAAACGCCAAGCCATGTATATGCATTGATTCCCTGACTTACAGTCTTGCAAAATACATTATGATTCAGACTTTGGATGTGAAACTCTGCAGTTTTGCAGCATCACTCATTATGCATTGGACAGGCTATTTTCACAAAGGTATGACCAGAGTCGTAATAGCACAGACCAAACTGTCCTGGAGCATACCACGAGCAAATCTAACGCATATTCAATTCTTGTCTCCATCTGGAGTCACATTACATTTCCTTTTTGGTTGAGATAGCTAAAGACCGGGGATATACAGTACATTTTTTCTCATAACTGCAGCCCAATAAAGTGGCATACACATCTGCACAACATGATTGCCCGTGCGTTTGGGTTGGGTCTCACTCATGCAAGCATTATAAAATTCAAAGTTGGCCAAAAAATATACTGTAAAACACTATCTCATGTTATGTGAGGGAAGAGAGCCCGCAGTCCTGAGCACTGGCCTCAGGCGCTCCGACCTCCGTCTGATGGGTAACACACCAGGAACCTATAAGAAGACAGAGACAAACAACAACCGACCCAGAACAGGCTGAGCCAGGGCAACATCACAAGGATGTCTCCCTGGCATCCTCTCAGCGAAAAGCTGGAACAGGCTGCAGCTTCTCACATGACACTAAAAATGAGTTAAAGAAATGACAGAATAAATAGATAAACTCAGTTAAAGATGAAACCGGTCGCGGTTGAGGGGTTTGGGTAGGAGAACTTGTGAGGAAGAAGGCAGTGAACAACATGAGTTCTGCAATGGCCTTCTCCTCCACTCTGGCTTGTTTGGACTCATCCTCTCATTTCCTGCCTCATTCCCCGACCCTGGATCTTGCTTTTCACCCGCCTCTCCCATTGTCACAATGGCAAGAGCTCACCAGCAACTTCCATTACCGTACAACAACCTCCAAATATAAATTTTCTTTCCTTTAACCTCTCTCATTCGCTGTTTTTTTTTCCCTACTGACTTATATCCTACCTAGTTTAGACAATACGGTTGTCAAAAAGCGTCCAAGATATTCCTGCAGGTAATAGGGCTAGAGAGACAATCTAAAGCTTTTACTGATCAGAAAACAAATCCCCATCATATGATATAATATGGTGAGTGATGTCACGAATTTGCAAAGAAGACATCAAATCACAGCTGATAATAATATGCATAGCTAAAAAATGCATTTTTCACATGATCTCTGTATTCTTTAGAACTGATAATAACACAACCTGAAGCTTATATACACAGAAAAATAACTCATGATCACATGGCAGGAAGGTTATCATGAAAATAAATGTAGTATTGCATTGACTTATTTTCATTTTCATGAATTGACAATAATTTGTCATATATCGCATGAATGACATATTGATGACATCATTATGAAATGGCGTTATTTCAGTATAAAAACAGTTCCACTCAGTGCTTATCATTTACTTACAGTAACAATCGGTGCAAGAGACATGAGGGAATGAGCCAACGGAAGAGTGAGACAGTTAAAGTGCTTCAATAGAACAACAAAAGGGACAAGTTGAGGCAGGTAATAGTCAAGACCAGGGAGAGCAGTCCAGACAAACAAGTCCAAAATGGAGAGCTAGTCCAAACACTGGGAGGAACAGAACCGAAGTAGAGACTAATATCACATTTTGGAAACTAAACAGGTGAAACACAAAAGGTAGAACTTCAGTAAGGACCACAATAATAAAAATAGGATTATATTAGGCGGTAAGGCTAAGTTCTGGGACCAGCCTGAGGCCTGAGATAGGGAGAGCACATCTCCCTACCATTCCGTGAGCCTTCGTGGAATGTGTGGCAGGGAGAGCAGCAGCCAAAAAAACAGTGCAGAGCAGAGAAGGCATCAATGACAGAGTTCACACAAAACAGATCAGGATATTTCTTAGGAAGTTACACATTGCCACCAGTTTGAGTAGCCTCTTAATTTGTGCATCTAGAAAAAGAAATTGATTTCTAGTTGTTTGTTAAAAAAAGTAGTATATAACCAATAAGCAGTTTCCCCCCCTCTATTTAGTTTTCGGTCTTTAATAATATTGCTCATTTGTTTGTTGGCAGTCCAATATTTGTTTTTGGAATTTTTGCCAGGCCAACTTTAAACATTAATGTCCCCAGCTGCACGATATTGCACGGACAACAGCTGACTCTTTTTTTTTATCTTCCCTGCATTTCGCAGGATAGTTAATATATGCAGAGCAAAAAAAAAAATAAAGCTGCAGTACAAATGTAGCCATCTCTACTCATCAATATGAGGCCAAACGTGATGACAGAATGTGAAATTGCAAACAGGGCTTTGAAATCATTTCATTTGTTTTTCTCCCGCTCAATTCTGTGATATCCGAGATGCCTGCTGATATGGTTCATGAATCACCCACTGTTGCTCCCTGACATTCAAGTTTGAACAGATATTAAAGCATATCCATTCAGTATATGCACACACACACACACACACACACACACACACAAACACACACACACTCCTATTCACACACACATTTGCCAATGGGTAGATCATGCAAAGGTCTTCTAATGGGCAATCTTTACTTTTGTCACTTCTCAATCTCTAGCCCCCCCCCCCCCCCTCTCTCTCACTCTCTCTCTCTCACGCCAACACGCCAAATGCCTTGTCTGCCCATCCATCACGCAGGGAGGCCGATGATTGGCCGCCTCGGACTGCTCCTCATAACAACAGTCTCTGCATGGTAACTGTTACTGAGGAGGAGAAAATTACCAAACCCACCGAGATACAACCTGCTAAAAATAGCTGCCATCAAAAATCCCCACCGCTCGTTACACCCCGTGTGTGTCCGTGTGCGTGCGTGTGTGTGTGTGTGTGTGTGTGTTTGTAAGGAGTATAGTCAGACGGACAGAATTATGGAGTGAAAGAGAAAGAGAGGGGTAACAGATGACAGAGGGAGTGATTGACTGACAGACCGACTGACACACTAAATGGCTGACTGATTGTATGATTGATTTACTTACCACCTCCTGTCTACACTAAGTAAGAAGCATAAATCAGCACCGCAGTGAGGGAGCGCTGCAAGGCCTTTGGGTATTCCTGGGTTTTCAGAGAGGGCGATGAAGTTGCTGACTGGTTTCATGTATAGACCCAGACACACGAAGGCAAACCTCGACATCGGAAAAACACATGGCTAGAACTCAAGATCGGAGTGTGTGTTCAATGGATATGTGTGTGTGTGTGTGTGTGTGTGTGACTGTGTGTGAAAGAGAGAGGGAGCAAGAGAGCCCGTGGATTATAGGTGTGTCGAGTGGGATGAGCTCCTTTGATGTGCTCGCATTTACAGATACCACCCAGGGGCCAATATTGTATTTAGGTGCCTGCAACTATATTGAGCTGGGAGGAATGCTGTAATCTAATATTTCTGTGTGTGTGTGTGTGTGTGTGTGTGTGTGTGTGTGTGCTACTACGGGTGTGTTTGTCTTGTGTCCAAGCTCAGCAGCCTGGCTTTAAGCTCCCCTTGCTTCAGTTGCTTTCAGTGGCAGATCCTGTAGGTATTAAGCCCCAACAGCCGCTCCGCTGTTGTGGAAAATAAATTAACGGGCTCAAATTCCACAATCGGAAGGAGCTCTTACTTTTTTTCGGCCTAACCCCGTATTCGGGCGTCACGCTAAACCGACCGCCGGCGTTTCGGATCGCATGTGCGCTTCGCCGCATTGCAGAGTGGCCTGATGAAGACAAAACCAAAGAGAAAGAAGATTTGACCCGACGACGTAGGAACGTGGGAGTGCGGCGCAAGCGTTTCGAATTATTACATCAGGTTCGAGATATCATTTTTGAGAGTTCCAAGTTCACTGTTTTCCTTCTTTTACCCTTGGAGGCACGCGGGCACAAACAGTCACAGTAGCAAACAAGCATAGAAGAATCTCAATTCACCCTCGCACGCACGCAAGCACACAAGGACACAAGGACGGAGTCTGTTTCCCCTTTTCGCCGGCAGTCAGGCCCCTCATGTGCACTTGTGCAGTTGGAACGATCTCTTGCACAGCCCAAGGAAGCCGTGAAAACTTCAGAACGAACACATTCTGTCAGCACAATATCAATACATACTGGCATGCCGCTGTTGTGTCCTGCCATCCCTGCTATATTCCCTCCTCTTAGAAGGAGAACAAAACCAAAAAAAAATACGGCAGCATATTCTGCCAGCTGGAAGCCTTAGTGATTATTTAACTGCTCTGGGCTTAGCTTGGCAGCCCCGCGAAGGGGGGACGAGGGAGGAGAGGCGACGGAGGAGGGAGGAGAAGGGAGGAATTAGCGAGGGATGAGGTGCTCGGGAGTGTGTGTGTGTTTGTGTGGATTTTTTGTGAATTGTGTGTGTGTGTGTGTGTGTGTGTCCGTGGATGCATATGTTTGCGGATGCTCTAAAAGCATTAATCTGGGAAATTTCACTAAGAGCATCGCTGAGCCGATTTTCAGAGTGTCAGAGCGGCCCGTGACAGTGAATCCAGCTGTATGGATCAGTCCCCAACATGTGAGATTCTTCATTATTTTTCTCCAGCACCCCAAACAATGCCCCCCCCCCCGCGCCACCTCTCTAGCTGCACACTTCCTGACGGATAATACAGAAAATAATTAGCAGAGATACTGTTGTGCTGGAGAGCGAGCGACTAGGCGAAGCATACGCGGAAGAATCCCCTCAATATCCTGAGAATAGTAACAATTGAATTCAGAGCTAAAAAAAACATCATAATCCTGTAATTGATATCCAATTTTGCTGGGGTACATTATTAATGTTTCGTTTTTTTCTCACTTCTACACAATCTGTTTTGATGATTTGGTATGGTGTTTTGATGCCAATACATGAAAAAAAGATCCAAACTAAATAATTAACGCCGTGAAAAACATGAAAAAGTAATAAACTGCTTGCTGATAACAAATGCGATGTCCAGAAAAGGATGGAGAAAACATTCTGT
This sequence comes from Scophthalmus maximus, assembly GCF_022379125.1. Lineage (NCBI taxonomy): Eukaryota > Metazoa > Chordata > Actinopteri > Pleuronectiformes > Scophthalmidae > Scophthalmus > Scophthalmus maximus. The sequence goes on from NC_061522.1 coordinate 23,954,541, forward strand.
GTACACAAAAATGAAGAAAAACAATGTCTCGTCCAAAACATGCAGGAGGTCCCCTGCTAGTTCTGCCGCATGCAGAATTTCACCACAGAGAATTTGAATAATGTATTTTCTTTGAGGGGATGGAGAGTCTGTAATGTCAAATTCAATGATGGTAAAATGTATGACATTCAAAATGAAAATTAACTTGTGCTGCCACTTGAAATGAAAAATTGTGTCTTATTAATATTTTAGATAAGTGAGTTTAGATTTTTAGCATTGAAAAATATATGTTTTAAAATTAATGCATTTGTACTTTTTGAAATTGGGTCATGGACAGGCAAACCGTTTATTTAAAGGGCTAATGGTAACATTGAAGTGTGGACCAGAACACTGGAAGGCAGTTTTTGTAGTTTGGAACATTATAACATTCACATTTTAATATGAAATCCATCCATCCACTATAGCGCCTATCCTTTGAGGGTGTGTAAAAAATAGCTTTTTGGAGGCATTGAAAAAAGTGTAATGATTTAGAATGTCATGTTTTTAATGTTAATATTTTCAGAGCAAAACATCATGTGTATTGTACACATCTAACCACAATTTACACAATACCTCTGAAATGTATTTCAATGTAGCAACAGTTGAGATATAAAAAAAATGTATGAGGCATATGTAGGAACCTCAATTGTACATTTAGAAGACACGATTCAGCCCCAAAACACAAATCAATCATTATTTTTTAAATCGGTGTATTTTTCCATCATCCTTACAATGCTTGTTTTCACCCCTTTTGTAGGCAACAAGTTGTTGTAAAGAAGTGAAATTCATTTAAATTTGCTTACATATTGTTTCATATATTATAATAAGTACAGGTCAGAGTCTTGTTTTATCATTACTTACATTATCTGTTACACCAAATGAGCATGGACTGTTACTTTGAATGACGTGATGTGTATCGGTTTTGTCGTTGTTCCAGTGCTGTTGCAGTGTTTTAAGTATTAGTGACATTTCTGAAGACAGGAGGAGCAAATGTTAGAAAAAGAGGACTGACATATTAGTCACATCGCAGGCAAACACACTCTGCAGTGAGTACATCACAACCGCCAGTGCCGAAGAACGTCAGTAATTCAGTTTGCTTAGTTTTTTCTTTAAAGGTCATTGTCCATCTAATCTCTGGGTATACCACTCACCTAATGAGGCTTAATGGGACATGTCAGACAAGACGTGTCGAAAAAAAGAGGTGAAGAATTGTGTGTGTTGGGTTGAGCTATACTTATAAGGACCGACTCGTGACGTCCCTTTGTTCCTGCGAGGGTATTTTGGATTGTGAGGCTTTTTTTGTTGGCCGCTCTTCACAGTGGCCCATCATAGCTGATTTTAGGGGCTAGCGGTTAGGATATGGTGAGCCTCCAAGGAATGAACGCTTCCACTCGGTGTCCGCAACTGTCGAAGAAAAGCAGAGCAAAACACTGTGTGTTTATTTCTTTTCTTTGCATGGGTGTGCATGTCTGTGCCTGACTATATAAAACAGTAAATAGAACATTTTACCCTCAGCGGGACTGTCTGTGAGCACGTTCTTGCTGATTCAGGACCACTGAGTAGAGATGTTGTTGTTGTCTGTGTGTGTGTGTGTGTTTGTGTGTGTGTGTGTGGGTACCTGTGCACGTGTTTGTGTTGGAACAGCCTCAGCAGAGCTCAGGGTTTGAAAATTTTGTGACGCGCATCATGCACAGCTGTATATCTACGCAAACCGAGCGCGCGTGCGCGAGTCGATGTTTCAATGAAGTGTAAACACACATGGGGAAGTGTGACTTTGCTGAATCCACAATGTACAGAAAAAGAGTAGCGCCATCTCCCCCGCCGTCTTCCCCTGATCTCTGCTTCGTTGTCTGCCATTATTCCCGCTGATGCTGAAAAGCCTCGTTCATATTCAAAATCACTTATGAGTGAATTTCTTTCCGCCATATTTGAAAAACGTGCATTTGCGATTTTTTTTTGACTGCCTGACTAAGGTCAGTGGTTACCATTATGATTTTTATATCATGAATCCATGAGGATCTTGTATGTACAGATCACATCGTCATGGCCATATTATAGAATATACCAATATGGTTATTATACAACCCATTACTGCACTTTATGGCCCTTGGCGCTATTAAAAACTAAATTGGTCTGAAAAAAAACGGCCAAGCAGTTCATTTTTACATGAAGTGAGTTCCTGCCGACAGATGAAAAGTTACACAGTCCCACTGGAAGGGAGAGATGAATGCACCAACACTTCATTTAAATCTGGGCTCTGATTTGATGCCTGTCCGTATGGTCCATTATTTTTTCTCCCTTCCTTCCAGCTTTTTAATGAGTGTCTTCATTCTGCATGTTACTGTCTGAAACTGTGCTCCGAGCGACATCTTTACACTCCGGTACACATTATAGAGCCCGCACCCTCTGTCCTCCTTCTCTCTCGTTTCCTCACTTTCTCAGACAGTTGCTGAGTCTATGTCCATCCAATTTGAGAACCACTTTAAGTGATACATTCCCGCCTCTCGCCCAGCATTCGATATTTGCCTCTCGGCGAGGCCGTCTGCTCCTCTCTTCTGACGCCCACTCCACCTTCGCTCGTGTCCTCTCGTGTAGACACTTTTCATCTTATTTGTTACCCATGTCCATATCTGCTCTTAGGCCTGCGTTTGGCTATGTTCTTATAAAAACATGCTCAACGCGCATTCATATTGGGAATGCCTGTGCTCATTTGAGTAAAGCTTCAAAGTGTTTCAGTCTTTTTTGTATTTTCGAAAAATGTTCCTTGCTTTGAACTTTGGCTACGAGCGTCTGGATGCCGAGGGAAAAAAGTCAAACCCTGAGTGGCTTCTCACAGTCCAGCGGGACCATGTGCTCGGTGCCATTAAAAACACAGGCAATTTCTGTTTCAATCGCTTTGACAAAAACGCTCTTTGTCAAACACATGGCTCATGTTATTGGTCTAGGGTATGAGTGACTCCCATATTTAGGATAAACAAATGTGGCAAGAGATAAAGGACAAAACAAGGTATCCATGGGGTTTTCTTTTCTCAAAACACTCGTATTGGCACATATTCATTCTGCCTATCAATGAAGAGGTTGTAATGAGGTGTATCAGGTTTTCTGTGGTTTACTTTAACATTTGACACTCGAGATAATTTTAAGGCAGCTATAACAAAGGGGATTTTATGGAAGATTGTTTCCGGCAGCGAAAGAAAAATAGAAGAAGAAAAGTTAGCATTGATGATTAAAAAAAGCTTGAAATTTCGAGATAAAAAGTCATAATTATTCGATCAAAAGGCAAATGTATGAGATAAAAAGTCAAAATTATGAGACGAAAAGTAAGTAGCGGCTCTTTGGCGTTTCTCCTGTTTAATTTGACACGGATATGGATTGCGAATGCCTTGAGGACCATTTTATACTTCACAACAGATGAAATACTTCATTTGCTTGCTTATTCACATGGGAATGTACTAAGCAAACGTACCCTTGAAAGGATTTTAAGCAAGAAGCAGCTCTGGCGTAGAAAGACCAAAGCCGATGTGGCTGTGGTGGCAGCCTTATGGAAGCCTGTTCCCGCCAGCAAATGAAAAAAGAAGATGAAAAGTTAGCCTTGATAATTTAAAAAAAAACTCACGTTCAGTCAAAATTATTAGATGAAAAATCCTAATGAGATAAAACATTTGAACTATAAGATCATAATTTCTTCTGTTTTGCTGGCGGAAATAGGCTTCCACAGTTTTTTATATAAAAAATTTGGTAAATTACTACTTAATCAGAGAGTGGTCTCATGTCGTTGTCAGGTTTGGGTTTTTGTGTCTGGACCCCGAGGGGTGCACAGACGGGGGCAGAGGTGCGTTCCAGGATGTTTACTGCGAGGAACTCAGATTAGTCAAACAAAATTCAAACATGCATGATCATAACTGCAAACCTCAGTTAGATATATTGACCAGGCCTGTATGTGTGGAGTGATAACGAGAAGAGTTCACGGGGGGGCCTAGTTAGAGAGACCCAACCTCAGCCAGCCACGCCCCTTCTTGGTGCGGACACTCATTCGGTAGTAGCTCCTCATCCCGTCTACTATGTTAACATCATCTCTTCTAAATTCTGGCTCATCACCAGTGTCAGCGCTACGACCCTGGCGCCTACGCATAGGTATTCTGGATCTCCGCACGTGTTTATGTGCATGTGGACTGAGCTGTGGCTCACCATCGTCACTGCTCTTTATCACGTTTAGATGCACGCGGATGGAGTTGGTGTTCACTGTCACGGTCATTTTTGAAGAATCAGGTGGAATATGGTGTTCATCACCTGGTTGCTCCGCACCAGGATCATCGGCACCGCCATCAGACAAATCCTCAACCACAGAGCTGTCTCCTACTATTGCATTCAGCAATCGTTCTGCTCATGACAGAGAAATATGCCCTGGAGTGTTTCAAACGAGAATAGAAAATTAGAAAATACAAACGTAGACTCATTTAACTGATTTACTGCAAGAACGGCTTGGCTGAGTTGCCTGCCATCTTGTTTTTACGCTGATTGGTATGGTGTGGTATTGCGACCACTAGAGGGCACCACAAAGTGTCCACTACGGAGGACAACGCGTCTAAGGTAAACAGAATGAAGTGTCAGGTGCGGAAAACCCCTAAAGGGCATGACCCCATATGAGGACGCAGGGTCGCAGGAGGATACATTTGCCCTTCTTTTTTTTTATAATTTAACTTCTTTTTTTTATAATTAAACTTTTTCCGCCTTTTTATTTGACAGGACAGCTAGGTGAGAACGGGGAGAGAGAGGGCGGAAGACATGCAGGAAATCGTCACAGGTCAGATTGGCACGCTGGACCTCTGCGTCGAGCCATAAACCTCGAAAAAATATGTGTGCCTGCTCTACCCACTGAGCCACCCCGGACACACTTTTGCCCTCCTTTTATTCTGCAGCGAAATGTCCACCCCGCCCCTTATCCTCCGCCGTGTCCTTGTTTATCAGTCGGTGGGCTTCCTGCTCTCCCATCCTTTGCCCCCTGCTCTCTCGTCTGCCCCCACCTGTCACTCCACTTAGTCATATCCTCCTTTACGTCCTCTCCATCTAGGTCAGGCCCTCATCTTTTCTGCACTTGCTGTAATCACTCACAGTTCCCGGGTCGTCGTGCCATCGTGACTATCGGGAGTTTCTCTCTTTGTCTCCGCCTCTTTCGCTCTTCCTGCTTGCTTTCCTTCACCTACCCACAATCCCAACTCACCCACCCACGCAGAAAAAAACCCAGTTCACACATACACACGCACACACTTTGTGTGTGTCGATTAGTCAGAATTGAAGGCCTGGAGTCTCTGGCTGATGGACACATTTGTCTGCTCAGCAATCTGCCGCTGTGCCAGAAGGATCACACACACATACCCAAATCCATGCACACACACACACAATCTGTCAATCCGCATGCAGAAGAGGAACCCACCGTAACTAATGCCTGAGGTAACCTACTTTTGTTGGCTATATCTGAGTTGTGATTCGCGCACTAGCTGTGGCGTGCAGGCGAGCGCGCGCACGTGAACACACGGGCAGGATACGAATCAATGCACAGCGAGGCCGGCCGTTGAGTTCAAACACGGAGGGTCTTATCTTATCATCTGGGTGACAACAATGTTGCTTTAGCTGCCGTCTTACAAATAGAGCAAAATGCCTGTCAAACATCATCACAGCTAAAATGTTCTGAACTGAGAGGTAAAAAAAAAGAAAAAAACTCTCTCACAAAGACATAAAAGATAAGACAAAAAGGCTCAGTGGCTATTTATTTTTTTTTAAGGTGGAGGGAAATCCAAGATGAAACGCAGGATGGCGAAAAAATGAAATGTCATTTTTGAAAAGCAGATTTTCTTTGGTCTGCAAATATTTGTTATTGAAGAATAATCACTGATTAAAAAAAAAATACCAGTCTTCCATTTGCAGCACTCATTACGCTGTGGAATGATTACAAATTCAGAAGCTTTATTTTCAAACCACTGGAATGACTCCAAAACAAATAATATTAGCGTGCTTATAAAAATCCAAACTATAACAGCAAACGGAAAATAAGCAAGTCATTATTTAAATGAGCTAATAACATAAGATATATGATCTCTCCAATCTTTTACAAAATAAATTTAAATTGTTGCCTTTTTAAATCTTTAAAACAGTTAAAAAAGTCAGTCAACAGTCTCTCTCTCTAGAGAAAGAGAGATACATACAGATACACAAACATATATCAGCTCCACAATATAATATTTGACAAAGAATCTGTTTCAGCAGCACTTGCGATTGATAGAGACTTTTTCATGGCTATCTCCGTTTTCTGATGCACCTGCGATATCTCTCAAGAGTCCACATTTGCAGTACTGCTGACTAGTTGAAGTAATATCCAAAGAAACAAGAATGCTCCGGCAGTTTCCTATTGACATGTTTCCTCGTCATTTTTCACGGAAGTCGGTCGGGGGGAGAGATGATTTGGAATAGTAAAATAAAGCACATACAGAAAGGAAAATAGTGAAAAATCAAACACGCCGGCTGTGGGTGATGAACGTCTGCTGTGGTTGTACGTCTCCTCCAGTCCGTCCCGAGAGAAGAGATGGGGGGGTGATGAGAGGAGCAGGGGAGGAAGAGGAGGTTTGTCTGAAGATGTTTTTAGGGGAGATGTGAGAAACTGGGACAGTGGTGGCATCGCTTATGTCCCTGGGCTCAGCACGCTACAAACACGGAACACACACACACACACACACACTCGCACGCACGCACACAGGAACGGAAGTGCGAACAAACACACATTTACACACTCAACCCCCTTGGGGAGCCCCCGCTTTCAAAGTGCTTTCAAATGGTGCAGTGCCAAATCTCCATACATTATAGTCAGAATTTATATAAAAAGGGCTGTATTTGCATAAATGAAGTCACACGGGGACCGAACAGAGCAGAGAGAATATTCAAGTGGCTTGACTTGTTAGTCGCTCTAACACACACACACACACACACACACACACACAAACACACAAACACTAGACTTACATATACACAGTCACAAAAAGAAACACTCTTGGCACTTGTAATCACATATTCACTTACACGAAAGAGACGGACCCCCAAATTTATAGCCGTAATTTGAGGGGGGGGGGGGGATTATTAAGATTCCATAATCCACACGTGAAAGTATAATGATTTGATTGGCATCTGATTCCTGATTGCATTAGACATGCAAATGTGGCCCAGCTGGAGCCAACCACGTCACACCTGCGGGTCCTCCAGGTCCTGCGGCAACAAAACCAGACATGTGATTGGTAACGATGCGCTGCTGCATTGCTCCCCACATTCATTACAGTCAATCTCCTGACACGTCTTTTTGGAAAAGTATATCAGTGTGTTGGTCGAAGTCGAAAGACGCCTTGTGGCCAGATGTCTGTCGTGCATTTCGGTCACGTGGTTCTAAAGTGGCTATCTTGAGTGAGGATCTGAAAGTGTATAGATACATTTTTTTTTTTTAAAACACAGTCCGAGAGCTCAAGCCATGTGAGGAAATGTATCCATTCAGTTCAGTCGAATTTATTTCCATACAGACAGAAAATACACTAAAGTGAGAAGAGTGCGGTTCATTAGCATTCGTCAGCGCTTCATTATGAGTGGTCCCTTCTTGTCCCACAGCGCAGCACTCGGTGTGATAAGTACAGTACAGCCATCCTGTTTGTGCGCTGGGCCTTTATAGGTCCTCCCCGACATGCCTGCTGTAACGACAAATGGATTGTAAGATTAAAGGTTGTACTCAAATAATAGCTAAGATGCCTTGCTTTGATTTCAAACAATTAACAACTTGTCCCAAACGTAATAAGCCTGGCGTTCATCTTGTATTGAGATTCTCTTTTTTTTTTAAATAAAGTTTCTCTTTTTTCAAACAACCCTCAACAAGTCCTCTTACGACGAACTCTGTCGTGTGGGGTTTAAAAGACCAACGTCAACCGTTTCCTAGAATAAGGGGCCCTTCCGGTGACAGGGGGTACGCCACAAACACTCTTCTAACCTCATGGAGCGTCGTGGGATTTAAATACATGCTTAATGAGCTCGTAAACGCAAGGGTGACGGTTAGGGCTGGGGTGACATGGCAGGGAATGCGCATGATTACTCTACAGAAGAAGAAGGAGACCCATTTACATACACAAACTTGACCGACTTACCAAGTCCACCACTGACCTCTTGCAGCCGTGTACATAACTACAACGCAATGCGCTGTTTCAAAAAAAGAGAAAATCCTTCATCATATGAGTTGGAGGACAGGCTCAATAATCTTGCACACTGCTTTACTTTTTCCTCCAAACCATATACCTAACAAAAGTGACCTTTGAATTCGGAAGTAACAAAAATGTATTGATTTGAAATGGAATTGATGAAAAGGCATGGGAGTTGAAATGTGGAGCAGTAAAGCTGGATGTGAAGTGGAAAATGCAGCGTGTCATGCAGCCAACTTCCTCCATCCCTGTATGGAATTTCCTTGAGTCAATGATGGTGTGCATGCTGAGAGGAGGGTGCCCATTCCTCTTGCACATCGGATCAACCTTAATACAAGCTCCTGTCTAGTACTTTCTGCTCACAGATGAACTTTTATTCCCTGACCTGCCCGATGCTGTGAGGAGTGCACTTCCCAATGACAGCAACACAATGTTATGTTTACTGAGCAACAGTGAACTCTGCATCCACACGTTAATTCTGTTGGGTTTTGTGTCCAAGCGATTCAGTGGTTTTCATGAAGAAGAAAAAAGCCAATCCATCTGGTGAGTAGAGCTCTGACCGATATCTATAAACACATGCTCCACTCGTGGTGCGTTCATACCAATGGTGACACAAATTTTCTTTGCAATGAGATTACATACAAAGTCAATGCAAAGATACAAGTTAGTTACTCTCACCAAGCGACGCAAATGGCATTCTGCTATGACATGAGTAACACGAAGATATGAAATCCCAGAAATTTGCTTCAAATTGGCTTCTAAATATTCGCATTACGCAATGTCGCGACAGCCAATTAGCGTTGAGATCCTCCAGACATCACTGACGTCAGCGTCCGACAGAACTGGCAGATATTCTTGGGTGATGTCCATCCATCGTCTACCGCTTTATCCATTTAAGGGTCACGGGGGGGGGGGGTCTGACATTGGGCGAGAGGCGGGGTACACCCTGGACAGTTCGCCAGCCTATCACAGGGCCACATACAGAGACGGACAACCATTCACTCTCACAATCACACCTACGGTCCAATGAACCTAACCCCATTCTGCATGTCTTTGGACTGTGGGAGGAAGCCGGAGAACCCGGAGAGAACCCACGCATACACGGGGAGGACATGCAAACTCCACACAGAAAGGCCCTGGTTGGTTGGAACCGGGACTCGAACCAAGAACCTTCTTGCTGTGAGGCGAAAGTGCTAACCACTACATTCTTGGCTGATGTATTGAGGGTAAATAAACATGATCATTGACAAATAAATAAAAAAATTGACGCACCTTATTTGCTATAGTAGAGAGACTGATACATTCTGCTCCACAAATATCTCCTGAACTTCTCTAAGCGTGCTTGTGTGCTAAATTTGCATTGTTCTTCAAAAAGAAAATCGATAGTGTCAGACTTGAAATCAACACCAGTGACGTAATTGACACCAACTTTCAAACTGTACCTGCAAAGAAACCAGTCCTCAAGTCAGAGTTCAGCCCCATCAGCACAGATATTTCATCAGAAATAGTGCAGCATCTTAAATTATCCACATGCTGCCTTGTCAGTTGGCCACTCACTTTTAAAAAAAAAAGTAATTTTAGCTCAGTTGAAACAGATGCTGTTAGCATAGTAAATGTATCACTTTTGTTCTGTTTTATCTACACATGCTTCCCCTTGGCCATACTACTCTCATCAATAACCTTGCCTACCAGCAATGCCGACGACACTCAAATTTACCTAGCTCTCTCATCAAACGATTATGCTCCAATAGAAACTTCATGCAAATGCCAACATTTCTTGAAACTCAACAAGACAAAGCCTTGAACACTAGAGCAGGTTAAGAACATTGTTGTTTTAATGGATTTGGATGTAAGTTTTAACAGTCATATCAAAGCAATCACAAAATCAGTATCTTCTGACCCTAAACATAGCCAAAGTCAGGGAGCTCATGAAACCAGCTAAACTGATTCATGCTTTTATCTCCAGTTAAATCGACTACTGCAATGGACTTTTGAAAGGACTTCCTACTCATTCAAGAAATCTTACCAAAACCAAAAGGACAGCACACATCACCTCATTCTTAAACTGGCCGCCAGGAAGCCTCATAGGACCGTATTATAGGTTTATTGCTTATTTGTAAATCTCTTAATGGAGCTGAAATCAGTGGGCCGTGGTCTGCTAGTGGTACCCAGGGCCAAGTCTGAACAAGGAAAACAGACTTTGGTCACGGTGCAGCACAGTGCTGGAACCAACCACCCGATGGTCTTGAGAATGTCCCATCCATTACAGCGTTCATACCATGAGTGTATTTTATCGTATTGTGTTATTTTTCATATTTTATGTTATTATACTCCCTTAACTTATTTTTTTCATTTTGTAAAGATTTATCCATTTTACCTCTTTTACACTTTTCCATCTCTTTACTCTGCTCATTTTAATCTCTCATTTTCCTCTTTTGAATTTTGCTTTTTGACCGAATTTAATTATTTTCACTTTAATGTCTCTGCACCTTGAATCTACCTCTGTGTAAATATGCTTAATAAATGCAACTAGTGATGAACCTTATGAAAGTGGTTCTTTTTTTTTGTTTTCATTTATCTTGGACATGATCACCTGCATGCTGGTCTATCCTTCCCACTCACAGAGAAATTATCAAGCAATATGAAAACATAGATTTATTTCTTCTGTCTTACCTTCATCATTAATAATTTACAACCCAAAATTCATCGCTTCAAGAAAGTAGTGCCAATGGTGGAAGTCTTTTTTTTTTTTTTTCAAAGAAAATAAAACAAAGTGATGCAATTTGAAATAGTGTCAACATGTATCATTTAGTTACTTCTGCCCAAAATGTCAGTCCAGTGATTTTGGCCCTCACTTGCAGGCAGCTCAGCTCGGCATAAGTGAACACACTTCAACACAACTGTACCTGAGTGTACTGTGACAAACATAATCTGCTGTACAGCCCCAGCAGACGGCAGCCCCCCCCCCCCCCCCCCCCCCCCCCCCCTCGCTCCCCCTGCACTACAGCTTGATTTTTGTAAACCACCACTGGTAGCGTTGCTCTGCTCATAGTCGGGTGTGAAATTAGAGCGAAATGACAAATGCTCTTGCAACCACGAGAGTGGTCTAGGAGCAAATCAAGATCGAAACGACCGAAGACTCAACCAATCCACTGCTCTTGGGAAAAAAAAGAAAAAAACACAAAACCTTAAAAGAAGAGAGCAAACAATGTAGCCACACAACCACCAGGCCTGTGAAACAAAGTAGTCTTTAGGAAACACCTTCACAGACTCTTTCCCGGGAGACTTTGCTAGTTTCCCTGTGTTCTGTCACACATTTCTTCTCCGTCTTCTCTCTCTCTCACCCACACAAACAGTCAAATACCAAAAACCTTTTGGGAAACCACAGATTTCCACATGAATATTTCCGTTTTTATATTGTTTTATTATCCATTTTATTTGAAACATTAACTTTCCTCGTCTTTTCTCTTGCCCAGCTTTATTTTGGGCCGTAGAAGCTATGAATTATGTTTTGTGCTTTAAATTTTGTCCCTTTTGATGTCTGACATTTATCATTAGCTCCTGTTCTGCAGACACGCCAGCATTGTAGCTAATTGACTATCAAACTGAAATCTGTTCTTTGCTTGTCACATCTGCCCATATGTTTCTCAAACACGGTATTAACTTTGGTTATTTACCAGATGTTGCCATTTAGGGCCCGTTAAACATAATTAAATCCCTCCAGTTACGTTCGCAAGTTGAAACAATTTACGACTCATCCATGGTTTCGTTGCAAAGTGTCTAATGGATTTTTGACCTAATGTGAGTGCTAGATAAAAACAAAAAGTATATCCAAACTATTTGCAACTCGTACTGAAGGGGAACATGAGTGTTTGCACGAAAGGTAAGGCCAATCCATTAGAATATTATCAAGTTGATAAATCAAGAGCTCCAAGGTCAAAGTCATACTGGCACTAAAGGAAAAGTCAGGGGATCATACAATTCTCATCTGGGGGTCAATAATGTCTCTTCAAAATTTGAAGGATATTCAGTTTTGTGTTGTCGAAATATTATGGTCTGGACCGAAGTGGTAGCACACGGTGACAGACTGGCAAAATCATCCCCAGAGTCTCTTTTTGTTTTAAATCAGATGCTTCATCAGAGGTTTCATTCATAGAGTCACACGTGGAAATTGAAAAGAAAATTAATCACAGAGGCTTGTGAATTAACATGGAGTCACATAAGCAGAATTATGGAACATATTGCGTTCAATTAAAAAACTCGTTCTCTTGCTCAAGGCTGTGCCATGTGCTTTCAAAGGTCAGGCTGATCTGGAGGGCTTTCAACGGCATGATACCAGATGTAAACAAACAGTGTTTTGGACATTGATCATGGAGAGCTACTTTAATCTATCTGATGAATATTTTGTACCTGACCTAGACAATGCATTAATGCATTTAAATTACATAGGGAAATTGAACAATAGGGTTGAGGGTTTTGTTTTGTTTTGGGTTGTGTTTTTTTTGTCAAATGTCCTGAATTAAATAATCAGCTCAGTTATGTGGGAGTCAACAATGGAGACTGTGGATGTCTTTGTAAGAGTGCTGGATAAATAAGAAAAAAAATCAAGAACAACGAGGCAGCGGACCATGTGCAGCACACAGTGTTCTGCCTTCATGTAATCTAAACCCAATTAGACAATCATACCAGAATTCCAGACTAAATGTGGAAGAAACCACCCCGGATGGGCGATAAATTTCATTTAACCTTTGAAAGAAACAAGGGAACAACTGTCCGAGCCACAAACCCACATAACAGCTCTAATAGAATAAATGTGAGGAAGACTCCACGTTCATTCATGCGGCCGGAACCCTCTGAGGCTTGACCAGCAGCCGGCTTCCATAGAGACTCCGCTGACAACAGACAGGGGAGTAAAAACACTGGAACATGAAATGTAAATTTAATGCAGTTAAAGTGGTGCAGAGGGAGTGACAGTGTACGGAAGATGCTACCAAATTAGTTTTATTATGTTACTTAAGTAAATCTGTCAGAGAAAACTTAATTTCTCTAACTGGATTTTTGTGATTATATCGGAGGAAAAACCCCTGACCAACACAGATGCATATAAAATCACTAAATATGAAGGCAAACTGTATCATTTCTCAACCTGGGTCTTAGTCGCATAAGTGTGACCATTCTGGCTATGGTCACTTGCAAAACAGTGTATTATGGGGGTTGAGCCTGCACGTGGTGTAATATGGACTACAGATCCATGTTGTTTGGTCACGGGGCACACAAAGGTAAACAGCACCAAATGGAGCCCAAAAGACTCCAACTCCCAGAATGCACCGCTGTTGCAATCTCAGTCGGGGGCCGTGACACAGTCCCGACACCCGCCGCTCATTAGGCAGATGCGCCGGAACTCACGCAAGTCAATATTTATTCATAGCAGATCATTTTCATGTTGAGTTTTGATATTGCCCAAACACAGTTTTTGCATTCATCAGGTGGCCAGGAGAAAAACTCCAAATGAATGATAAAATTATTAAAAAAAATTGCTACATGTTTAAATGAGTAACTGTTTGCTAACATATAGACCAAAACAACTTTTAACTACTCTACCTATATGGAGAGATTTGCATGAAAATTCAATTAAAAGATAGATTTTGGCCAGGGTCACAGCTGATTACGTTTTTGAAGGGATCCAGATCCGCATCCGAAACCCTGGCTCTTTTTGAAGGATTCTTTCCCATTGTAAGGGGGGATGCTAAGCCTTGGCGGAGGTTTGCGCTCTCTTCTCTTGCTTTATCAGTCTGCTTCTACCTGCTCTTTTCACACTATAGCAAGGATATTTTGTGTAAGTTTGTGTGTGTGTGTGTGTGTGTGTGTGTGTGTGTGTGTGTGTGTGTGTGTGTGTGTGTGTGTGTGTGTGGTTGGTCAGTGAGGTGATGCGGGGGTCTGTCCTGGAGGTCTAAAGGGGATGCAGGTGGTGCAGTCTGCCATCTGCCATGCCACCGTATTAGTGCGGTATCTCACCACCTGTGCGGTCAAGTTCAAAAAAAAGTACACACACACACACACACACACACACACAGCTGCGCATATCCACACATGGCCACACACTGATGTACACAAACACACAGAAGCCTGAAGGGTAGAGATGAAATATCCTCCTCATCAGCCTTACACTGAGACCTGAGGACCCAGAACTGGAGACCGTGACCAGACATCTGACCACATGACCCTGGGATATACACGCACACACACACGCGCGCACACACACACACACTGTAAATTTCACCTCTACGTCTGAAGCCACGCTGTAGCTCTAGATGTGCTTATTTCAATATTTCTGCTAGAAAAAGGAATAAAAACATTTTCCTCTATCCCCACCCACCACCTGCTTGGCCTCCATACCATGTGAACAATAGGAACCATCAAATCTTGACATGTGGGTGCATGTTGGTGGGTGTGTAGTGGTGAGCCACCACAATGTCACTGTATTAACCAGATCATTAGCACAATGAGTAAATAGGTCAACTAGAAACCCTTTAGTGCCAATTTAGAGACTGATGAAAGGGCGTAGGAAGGCATGTATCATTATAAACCTTATTAAATGGGCCAGCGTCTGTCCCAGAGGCTGCAGCAATGATGTTGTAAAAATGTTATCGATGTGGTCGTAACATGAGCTACAGAGCTCATTATGCATGGTGATGATAAGTAGCCGAGATGCTGACACGTTTAGGTGTGTTTTATGCTCGGTTATATTATCAAACAGCATAGTTTTTCTTTTAATGGTCCCCTGCGGCCCTGCATTTAACGCTTCGCCGCTAGAATGTAGATAAACAGGTTTATGGAGGAAATGTCTGTTTCTGTACTTTTGTGATGGAATTGTTTCCAGGAAAGTAGTCCACCCTAATGTGCTGTGGATATTGCAACTTTAATGCTATTGGAACATTCATTGTACACACCAACCAAAGGGAGTGCATATTTGTTTTTCTTGTCACCCCTGACTATCTGTATGCCTCCTTTGTGAATGCTTCCTTTGCCTTGGTCCACTTACATAGGAGGGGCTGTCTATACATGATTTACCCAGCATATGTGACAACTTTTCTTCTTCTTCTCTCTCCATATGGTTGACGGTCTGTTTAATGGATGGATTTTGTCTACGTCCAAATATCTAGAAAGTTCATAACCAGTACTAGTGCAGTGTAAAAATGACTGTAGCCTCTAGGGGGTGCTGGTGAGGCTTCAGACCTTCCAAGTCCTGTTGCACAAACAAAGTGTTTGTTTTTCAGCCCCTCATTCATTCTCCAATCTCTTCTCCGTTGTTTGATTATTATTGTCTACCTATTGACAAAATGTGATGTTTTGATGAAAGAACAGTAGAAAAGCAGAGAACATGTGAGGCAATAACAATGCCTATTACAATATTGAATAATTAATGTTCTAACATGAATTATTGTATTAGTATTATTATTTTTATTATAATTTTATTCTGTCCAAAGTTAGGCAGATCACAATAAAATAATTGCCAGGGCAGGAGTATTATCACTCTTTATAGTGAATAGAAAGAAACTGCTGCACAGAAATGCATTGCAGATAATGAGTACATTGAAACATTTTTGGCTTTAAAGTAATCCAACCATGACTTGTGTCAAGATATGGATCTCACTCTCAAAGAGAAGGCTGTGATATAGTTAATCCGACACACACACTATGTGTTCAACCAACAAATGATTAATCTAATCAGTAGTTCAGTTTTGCACTGCTTGTTTCCTTCTTCGAGTGAAAATATGTAGCCGCAGTTAATAATCAAAGCATGGTTCTGTTGCTCTGTTTTGATAAGTGGAACATGACTGTCTGTCTATGTGATTACTGTATCATGTGCGCTTCTTGCTTTTCCGAAAAATTTGATTTCAACTTATTACCGTGGACCCAAATGACTGCCCCGTTGTTTATTCCCACTGATAAGCTGCAGGAGGAGAGGTTGGCTTCTCGCTCATGAAGCTACCGTTGAGCTTGTGCTACGCATGATTGGAAATGATGGTGAAGAACATTTAAATATAAGGTCTGGGCTGGAAAGTGGGATGCCCACAGATTACTCATCACACTGGTTGTTGGCTACAAACTACATTAAAACATGAAATGTTACATTTGTGTGTCACTGTCCTTATAGACATTTTCATCGGTCTAAAAATCCCACCCTATTTTTTTTTTTTTTCAAGGAGTTGCCAAAAGCATCTCTTGTGACAATAACATTGAGGTTTATGGGGCACGCTGATATTTTGAGTGACAGGATTAAAACAAGTGGGCAGAGCTATTTTTAGAACCATGCAGCCACAGCCGATGGCCATGGAAGGAGGGAAACTGGGGTGATCATTTCAGCGAAACACAGGCTCACTGTTCCATTTGACTGCAAGGGTGGGCTCGGCCAGCGTAGTGTGGGTTGTGTTGGCTTCGGGGTCTCATCAGTTGGTGTAATTGTACACTGTCATGACATTGCACATGCAGGAGTGGAGCAGGGGCTTTGAAAGTGTGGGGGCTGAAAGGGCATCGTGACCCCCACCTCCAGCCATGGATCCAGTCTCCACAACATGTCGAATGAAAATGGATGCAAATTCTACATTTTCTTCACCACAAATAATATTGAGTTGAAAAATCTACATTGTAGCAAAATCCAGCATTCATATACCATAATGTTTATTTACACCAAGAAAGTCATTCTGATTCTGATGGGGCAAAAACCTTTCAACTCATCTCATTTGGTTGCTCAACTGTTCAATGTTACCTTCATACTGAGGTTGATGTCCAACGCGATTCCCTGTCTTGAACAAGTAGAGCACAGGAGAAATATGGAAGAGATAATGTCGGACAAAAGAAGCTCAATCAAATAGCTCTAAGTAATATGCATGAACACCTCTATAGCATTTATGTGAGAACAAATGTAATGTACTACTATAAAAGCCCTCCTAAGCAAAGACCAATAAAAGCCATGTCACTATAATGCCACTTGCATGACTACTTGACCTGAGAAGGAGTCCAGCTGCCCCTTTGTGCATGTCCCTGTATCTTGCTCTACAGTAAGAACAATGAGAAGGTTGAGCAATGCAAAACTGATTTGGATGTCACAACAGTTTTCTGTAAAAAGCCAACATTGACCTGCTAAAGACTAATAGGCCACTAAATAGCAGTTAGCTGAGAAAAGAGTTTGTAATCGAAGGTGGAAAAATCTCAGTGTTGTATCTAAATACATGTTGTAGCTAAATATTGTTTGATTTAGCTTGCATTATGAACATCTGCCACCTGGCTTGCGGTTGGAATGATTGAAGTGGCTATAGCTTGCTCACTAGCCCAATTTAAATACTCGCAATTTCAAGCAGCAACCAGCGAGCACCAGTCCAGACAATATATGGATGTGGTGATATCACTCCCCATTGGTGCACATCATTTCAAAATGGACTAAGG
The DNA here is from genome assembly GCF_022379125.1 of Scophthalmus maximus. NCBI lineage: Eukaryota > Metazoa > Chordata > Actinopteri > Pleuronectiformes > Scophthalmidae > Scophthalmus > Scophthalmus maximus. The sequence goes on from NC_061522.1 coordinate 23,972,228, forward strand.
CCAGATGGAAAGCTATTTATTGAGATTGACTAATGATCAAACATTTAATTAAAAGTGTCGATGAGCAGGACATACTGGAATATACCGCAGGGCAATATGGATGATCATATCAGTAAATAATAAAGTCAAATTATAAAAAGCTAGTCATCCTGGGGCACCCTATGGGTGTTATTCCAGGCCTGTCAAGACCATACCATTTTCTATTTTATTTTATTTTTTGCTTGGTTTTTGGAGAAGCTTTCCAACACTGTTGACCTCAACAGTCAACAGTCCTTCTGATATCTAGTCAATTTCTTTTAGCCTATTTCTACAACAAGCACAATAACGTAATCGTGATTTGAAAAAAAAAGTCATGTAACAACAAGTGTAATGTGAAATATTCATAAAATATGCCCCCTACTTTAAGTAGAATAAGGTGCGAGATGAGGAAGGCTGCCTCCTTATTCACAAGCACAGTCCCCCGCTATCTCTAAGCTCCAGCAGCTTCTCATTTTCATCCAATCACACCTCGACACGCTCGCCCTGAGCCAATCACCTGTAAATTGGCCAAGGTAAAACATTTTCTCTCCCTCCCTCTCTCCGATCATTCAGCTGTCATCTCAGCACCACGGTCACTGCACGACCCAACCCAACCCTTGCGCCACCTCAATTCCAGATGCCCGTTCATCTCCCATGAAACTTTCTAACCAGAAGCCCCTTCATGAGACGCCCCGCCCTCGTGCTCAATCCCACATGACCACCACCTGTGTCTTGGCTCCGGGGAGAAAGACACTTTATATCCCAATGTCCTAATTCAAAGGACCACTTCAACGGTGTTCTACTTCCTGCTGGGGTCTAAGTGCCAAAGTCTATTCCTCCTGTTCAAAAAACAAATCAAATTTTGTTCTGATTTACTCATTCCCATTTGTTACTCCCTACGTCTCTCTTGATTGAAATGAAATATTAGTAGGGTTACATTACTAAAGTAATGAGAGCTCAACAGGCTGCACCTGCTGCGGTGGAAGTCTACCGCTCTGTATCACGATTCACGACCCCTTATTTTTTTTAATCATATAAAAGTTAATTACAATAAAAAACACTGACCATTGCAGCAAGTACTCTTTTACATTTTTTTACTTCCATGAAATACTATTAAAGAAAACAAAAATAGCATTGTGGTAGTTATTGACTTTCTACAAATCTTTTGAAAACAGGGCAAATATATATACTTTCATTCTCATGAAAAGGCTCAGCAATTTCATACAGATGGAGGGCACTGTAATGAACATTACCCAAACAGAAGTTAAAGAGGGCCTTCATAAGGACTATTTTCAGTAATGGACATAGTGGCAGCAGGATGGTGTATGTACAGTAGGATCGACTAAAAGTATGGTACCTGCATGTGTGGTTCAGTGATGTTTTTAATAGTTTCAACCAGAGCCCAGGTCTATGGCACAGGAGAATAACATTTAATCTTGCTAGAATAGTAAATTCATTGTTGCTTTAAGTATTTCCATGGCATTTGTGAACAAACACAAATACATCTAGAAAACTCTTTTATTCTTTAAGTGAGAGATCAAAACACTTTCTCCACCATTGCACAAATCTGTCTGGTACAATCTACTTCCTTTCAACGCAGCATATAAGCTCAGCAATTTCAGTAGAAGTTATGTAAATTTGTTTGTACTGCAGACTTTGTCTATCATTTATAATTTAATATTGAGCTTGACCAAGGCAGTAGTGGTGTCAAAGGGATGACTCCTGCATCTGATAAGTCATCGGCACCAGTGACTTCTTTAAACACACACACACACACACACACACACACATAGAAACTGCCTCTTGCCCGCTCGGTCAGAATTGATGTCAGAGTGGAGCCCTCTCACCGACCCCAGTCCTAATTGAAGGAAGCCGGTGAACAAGTGGACCGGAAAATTAGTTCTTCTTAGCAGCCAGGCACACAGTCACACAGAGGTACAGCTGGATGCACGCACACAGACACACACACACACGCATGCAACACACACCTCAGGATTTCCCTGCCCACGATGCAGTGACCGCTTCCTGAACCTTGCTCTATTGGAACATAACCATTGACATCCTCCTTGTCACATCCCCTGAGGCCCGTTTAAAACACTCCGTACCAGTTCATAGCTTTTACAGTTTAATTAGACAGGAACAAGCTAATAATAATAAAAAGAAAGAGATCACAACAGCCCTCTGGGCTGTTTTGCTGAGTTTAATGTGCAATAGCACACACTTACCTCCACGTCTGTTTGTGTCTTTGGTCCAGAATTTGAATTTTCCTCACTTCTTCTTGTGTCGGGAATCAGTCAATGATAATGCAGCTACTGCACAGATTTTCATAAGATAATAAAAACTGTTGGATCTGATGGGGCATATATGCTTTAACAACAGCTGGTCTGCATTTTAAACATGTGAATTGGAAACCAGCCTACGGTGCCAGTGTTAGCACTGGTGACCACTAACCTTACTTTCCCCCCTTTGTTATTTCAACATGATCTGTTGCTGCTGGACATGTTTTTCTGTCAGTGTCTTGAGGAAGGGGTCTCTTTTTCATGGCCCCAGTTGCGGGGATGGCAAATGACCAGGCAAGCAAAACATTCACAAAACTGGTCCCGTAACTATAGCACTTTTTTTGGCCATGGTTTGCTATTTTAGGAAACAAGGTGGAAGCATGTGGAAAATCCATATCGGCCGCGCTCTAGTACGGACGTAAGAAGTATGACGTGATGGAATAAAGAAGGCAATAATGAACAGCGACATCTTTGGAATGAGAAAACAGCCCCAACGGAACATCGTCCACTTACTTACTGTGCCAAGTGAGTTCACCTCTACTCTACGGACGGCTGAGAGAAATGTAGAAAATCATTAACTCAGGTAAAGGGAGTTGAGACTGTACCAAAGACGAGACCTCCCTTCGTGGAGTTTGAACTGAACTTTTCAACTGCTTCCTAATATTCACCGTGTCTTCAGCTATCAGCGATCATTTACTGCAACCGCTGTGCGCTGACTGCTCCCTGACTGTGTTGAAATATCAGTTGGAAACTTCTCTATCGATCTGAAAAAGTCAATACAGGTAATTTCAGTTATTCTAATGTGGGGACAGTATTATAAATCGTTGTTTCGTTTACAGGCAATTAAAGCTTGGAGAGAATTGCTTCCATGTTTCTCCTCACATCGTGCTGATCTGGATCACCGGAGAAATTCATTAAAATAGTGTAGGATATATATCCTGCCTCTGCAGTTTATTTTTTAATGATGAGTCCTTGGTGAAATTTCTAGATATCTGTGTGCAACTCAAAATGAAATTATTTTTTAGTTGATCAGCACCAACCTCACAGAGTGTTTATTTACTCCTGGAGAGCCCAGAGGAAAAACCTGCTGCTAAAGTTTTTGGGTATGTCCCATTTGCCCCCACATGGCCCTACACCCCCCGTTCTTCCGCTCTGAACTGAAGTCAAGATCTACTTGTACCGTATGTTTGAAGTGGTTTGAAGGGGTAGATAACCCCATACCCCTTGATCTTCAAAGGAAACGGGACACCCTACCCTATGCGGGAACTCGCAAAATGCAGGGGTAGGACCAAGTTGGGGAAACGGGACAGACCCTTAATGTGATGATGAGTAAATGATGTGAGTGATTTCTGTTAATCAGAGCAGCCCCTACAAACCCTGGAGAAATGACTGGGGTAAGGCTAGCAAGCAAGAAAAGAAACAAATTCTAAAATGGGATATAGATGATTTGACAGTAATTGCAGTGGTAGTCAAATGAATCTTAATCTAAACTTTTAATCCACCATGAAGGACATGTCCTCAAAGTGTTCATAGAAAATTGAACATTGACAATTTTATTAGAAACGCGCGAACTCAATCTGATGAGGAAGATGGTGCGATTTGAGTGAAAGCTCCAGATCTATTGGATGGACCATGTGGGCATTTTCAATCAATGTGCTGCTTAATCCAGTTGAATCAGACTCAGTTTTTCCCTTCTTGATGAAGATTTGAACACAGCACCCAAGCTTGGTGAAGCACAAAAGAACTGCACTGACATTCTGGTTTGTGGTGGGAGAGTGATCCAACCTTCATCTGACCCAACTCCAGGTAGTACACTGTTACGGAAGACAGTTACACTAGCTCAAACTTGCGTAGTGCATGTTTCTACCAGTGCAAGCAACACCAACATTTGCAGGCTGCTAGCAAGACAATGCATGAACTGATGTCTGACCTCGACTAGTAGTAGATTGTTGCTTTCTTGATCTTTGGGCTGATTAGAAAATTCTTCAGGACCTTCTCTATATGTTTACTTCCTTGCCCCAGGCCAATGAGAGTGAATGTTCTCGCATGGCTTTTTGTGATATGCTTTGGTTCACATGGACTTTGGATAGAAAATGAAACAGTGGGAATACACACCAAGTTTACCAACTACTGTTTCACAGCAGAACTACTTTAAGGCAGAAGACTGTTAATTATTGACCAATTGTTGCCTGGAATTCGTGACAACGTCTTTCTTTGGGTTTTGTTGTTTTGTTTCATTTTAAAGTAAAGCCTTTAAGCGAAATAGTGTTTAGCACTATATTACTATAAAATCAAATCAAATAAAAACAAAATTGTTGGAATGTTTTGCCATTTACCAATAAATAGCAGCAGACACTATAGATTCTCCAGAAGATGCTATGACATCACCAAGAATTGGCTTTTTTCCAATCAGAAACACTGTCTTTTAAATACACAAGGATACGTTGTTCTGTTTTTTGTTTTTTTTTGTGAACATTACATTGACATATCTTCATCCTTAAGGTCGATGTTGACAGGTTGCTCATTTACACATCCAGCAGTAATGGTGCAACATTAGCATTGATTTGGCAACTTAAGCTGACGTTTCCACAAACAAAAGTCCAGTATTGCGTCTCTTCCACCTTGGCGCTCCACCAACTCCTGAGGGAAAGAGTCGGCTCTTTTGGTGGGAAAAAAATGCCACTCGTTTAACAATTGTGCCAACTGTTCTTTGCTGAGCAGGTAGTGTATGTTGGGTTTTTATAATTTTATCATAGAAATGGGTGATAAACCAAAAGTATAGTTTTGGGCTGGACAGTTCTGCGTGTGCTGAGCCAAAATCCTAAAGCCCTAAAGCTGAAAGGAGCTGCAAATGCAGGTGATTATCATCTGTAGGTTTATGCAAAACGATAAAGAGCCTGTTTTACATTGTCACATCATTTTCACATTTTGGCATTTGAAATTACAGTTACAAGTCACATTGAAATTATTAAAAAAAATCTATTATAGCTGCTTCATGAAAGAACAAGCGGGAAGCTGACTGTGATTACCTAGACTGTGGTGTGGTACTTGTGGTACTTTTTCATGTATTTATGAGGCAAATCTGTTCAAATTATACTAAGTCACATTTACAACTCATTTAAAGGGGCAGTAAGCGATTTTTTGGGAAACTTCACGTTGAGCTTTCTCCAGTGTTTTCGAGAAACGCCGAACTAACCCCGCGTCGTCTTTCCTGCCTGCAGAGATCCAGGATTGGATTTTTGACGACACCAACTCATGTCACAGACCAGCACCCATCAGCTGGCTCTCCTCCTGTGCTGCCTCACTCCCTGTCCAAGGATCCATTAGGATATCTGCGCAGCAGCCCTCTTTGCCCCGCCTGCCGCTGCTCAATATTAATAAACCCGTCTCTGCATGCTTGTCCAAAAACGCACCACTGACCCTAACAAGTTTCTCCCTTTGTTGTTGTTGTCATTTTACCGCTCTGGCCGGCCGCGACCTAGGGTATGGGAGACCAACACGCAAACCGCTGGGCCAAAACCGTGTAGTTGCAGCGCCGCCCGCTAGCACGTCTCTTAAGGTGTCGATGAGTGATGTTTACAAAGTTCGCTCGCAGTCTTGTGAGGTGGGGCCCGCACGCTACTTTTTGTTTTCCGTTTTGCAGAGCCAGGCCTCAGCTGAAAAAACCTGTCGCGCACACAGAATTACAGCCAGCGGACCGTGAGGAATTATTCACTGGTTTGAATCGCTTACTGCCCCTTTAAAAATGTATTCCTGGATATTACTGGTATCTTATGACATATGTCTCATATGTCTTATGAGCTGAAAAGCGAACTTGTTTAAGATTAAGACCGTCGCTAAAAACAATCACAATTATTGTATGTCTGATAAAAATGGTTTTATACCTTGTCGCAAAGCATGAGTGAAATGAGCAATGAGTATATAAGCTACCGTTCCCAATCTCTATATGAAAAAAAAAGCCAACAATATATTAATCAGGGAACAACAGTACAGAGTAAAGTTGTGTTTTGGTTGTATTTTGAAAGGCTGTTAGCCAAAAGATCCAGCGCTGCTATTATCTAAAACGTCTTCCCAATAGAAACCCTGAATTTTATGAGTGACTACAGTTACTCATATCCAATTTTATCAGAATGCTACGATGTCTGATTTCTAAATACAGCAGATGAATTCACCATATGTTATTGCTGCGGGAGAAGGAGGTAAACGTTTTGTTTTTTTTCAGGTTGCTTTCTGAACGGTGAATTTAGATATGGAATGCATCCAAGAGTCATTTGGTGGAATTTCTATTGGGGAAGTTTAATTTGTAGCTAGACTAAGGGCGAGCTAAAAACTTACCCATCACACACGCGCGCACGCGCAAAAAACATGGCGCCACTCTTGCAGGAGGAGGTGAAAAGCTCTCAGCTGAATTGACTCGCGCTAAATGGCTCATACTTGCAATCAGCCCAAATTACTGACTGGCTAATGTGCTTGAAACAACTTACTCACCTCATCCTCTCATGCAACACACTTGAACACGCAGACGTACTTGAATACAACCCTACGCGCGTGCGCGCGCACACACACACACACACACACATGCATATGTGTCACACTCTCTCCCTTGATTCATATTCTTGCGCGCAAACACATGTTTTTTTTCGACAGCTGTGTATGTCAGTGCTGTCTTTTTTACCCTGCTGGCTCGCTTCCAGTCCCTGAGTCATCATCTTGATGACATGAGTGAGACAGCACTGAGCACAGCCACAGCTCCCCTGCCAAATCCTTAGATCAAATGTGTAACAGATCACCTTAATGTATACGTATCATTTTTTTCTACAGCCTTTATTTTTACAATTATGGAAATGATACCTTGATTGCCTTTTAATCTTCGGTTTATAACCCTGAGATCTGACGATGATGCTGCATTTCTCCAGTGGTTAACAGGACCGTTGAGTTAGTTGGAGTGAAAATTCAGATTTTTTATTTACTTGTGGTTTTTCTTTTTTGAAAAAACGTAAGGTGAAAACTCGCTTTTATTGTCTCACTTTTCGACAACATTAAAGGAACTCCGTTGATTTTTACACATCAAAGTCTGTTCACAGGTCTTGGGAAATTCCACTGCATCTGGGTAAAAAAAAAAAAAGAAGAAAAAAGTGTTGTCTAAAACCGTTTTTGTGGAGCTGAGCAACATCTGAAACATCAGGAGAAAAACCGCCTCAATGCATTTTCACATCATTATGACAGGTAGTTGTCTTTCACCTCACACCCTGGCAAATGTGTGGGGTGACACGTGGAAGAAATATGCTCACCGGTGAAGTGAGCACCATGTCCTAAAGTGATCAGTGGGTGGATGTTGACTGCAATTCCAACATCCGCCTATGCTGATTTGACGATGCCACACAATCTTCGTTTAGAAGGACGTCTGTAGAGGCAGCTCAGTGTCCCAGTGGCCACCTGTCAGCTGACTGAGTTACCGTATCGAGTCGATTCCTCTCTCCACTCCCATTCCCCTCGTATCGTAATTTTTCTCTGACGGTTAACATTTTCCAAACTTCAGTCTTTTTTTCAGTCCGTCATCTCCGAGGGCCGTAATTCTCGGCTGTTTGACATATTGTCTCCCTGTGATTTCTGCAGTAAAGTTGTCGGGAGACACCCGAGAAACTCGCTTGTCATGAATTTAGTTCTAATGAGGCAGCAGACCGTGCCGCGGCAGCCTTCAGAGAAACTGCTGCAGATCAAACTGGACTTAATTTGAAACGCAGACTAACTCTGAAACATTCATTATGGATCGACTTGGAATCAGCCACTGGCCTAGCAACATTACGGCTACAATTAGCCCCATATACAGTATGACGTTTTTTGGGAAACCGATGCAGTCGTTTCTGCATAATCCTGTGGACAACAAACCAACGGACAGAGGCAAAAAACATAACCTCTTAGGTTAACAAATAAACATTACACTAGGGCAAATATGTTGTCCTTTCCCCCCAGAGCAGTAGGGAAGTCTCAGCGTTTCATTTTTCTGTTTGTCCTAAAGGGAAAACCCTGCAAAAGATGGAGGCCCGTGAAATCCACAGCCCGTGAATATATGTATTTTAATCTAATGTGACGCTTAAAGCAGTCCGCCTCTGCCAAATCCAAGTGGGTAACGTCATCCTGGCAGTCGCATATAGGTCTACTGTTGGTGCTTTGTCTTGGCAACAAACTTCCATGCGACTGCCAGCAAGTGTTTGGCTCAGCACAGAAACAATTTCAAGATACCCACTCGATGTGGCTTGTAGATTTTGGATCTTTTTCGGCTTCAGCTAAACTTTACAATTGAACTTTTGCCTGACCACTGTTCTGCTGTGTTATATTAAAGTCCATTGTCATTTGACAGGGAACAGATAACAGTGCCTAACCACCAGTCATTTGTCTAATAGTTTTCAACATTTAACACTCGTACAGCAAACTCTGACGCCACGGAGACCGTACACAGACAGTTACAACTGCGACCAACAACTGTTTTAATGTGTGTGCGGGCATGTCAGCAATAACTGATTTCTTTGGCCACTTTGATGCAGCAGAAACAAACTGTGACATATAATCAACTTTTAAAAATGATACGGCAACATGGTTTGCTATCAGTTCTCCACAGTATTCACATATCTGTCTGTCACTGAGCCACGTTATTTTTCCACACACTGTAAATGTGTTCGCCACACTGAAGACGAAGAAGTGCATTTTGATGAATTTCACCTTGAAATGAAGTGCCTTACATTTGTCCAAAATGGTGCGCATTCGCTGTTAGTTTAAATATTAATAATTTCCAGTAACATACAATGAATTATTCGTCACAATGTAAAGACTGTACGAATTGGTATCAGTAACAGCGATTCTTACATTTCTGGACTTCCTGCTGACGGCTGATCCGGGTCTTTGTGCTGCAATGTTTGCCACTGGTGTTGACACACTCTCCGAGTCTGTGATTCAGGCGGGAGATAGCGGAGCCACGGGGCTGCTGGGTTGTGTGACTGCTCCGAACGCATCCTTTCAAGTGTGCCTTTGAGGGGGGAAACGCTGAGAGTGCTGCTGCCCACGAAACTCTGAGAGGGAATCAAGCGAAAGCAGTTCTGAATCGATTCCCATATGGTGAGAATTTCATAATGAATTAAAGAATCAGAATGTGTTTCCCCTCATCTTGTTTGCAGAACATGTATGCGTATGGTGCCTTTTAGGCAAAATGATTCCGATCTTTAAAGAAGGGTTCCCCGACAAGTTTTCCCCGAGGGCCAAATTATGTCAAGCATGCCGAGCCAAGGGCCAACATGTTCGGGGTTAAACACGAACACGCACCCACACATCTTTTATATATCTGACAAATGCATATCATTTCTAATATCAAAAAAACAATGACAACAGCATGCACGTGCCATTACAGCAGGATAGGACTTAGTAGCGAAGATAAGGGTTTCAACTTTTCTACATGGGCCTGCCATATGTCTGCATAACAATACTGTTAAACAGACACACACACACAGTGTGTTCCCTAGGTTTGCTGGTTGGGGGTGGGATCACATTCAGTTTCATCCACAATTTTTCATACAGGAGCCCGCAGGAATAAGGTGTATAACGAAGGTGACCCTAAATTATTTCTGTTTGGCATAATATTAAGGAATGGATGGTGGAGGTCAAGTTTATGGAATGGATGAGGAAGCACAGCAGCGCACACTTTATTAACGTGTTATTACAGATGCGTAAGTGGGTCGGCACGGCCCGACATTTGGCTCTTTCGCGTCGGACTTGGCCTACGGGTTGCCAGTTGGGGTTCGCTGCTTTAAAGCGTAGTCAAATTTAATTTACTTCAGATCATTTCTAGTTTTCACTTATATTTTGGTCGAGGTTTTAATACTGTAGAAGTTTTGTTTTGACAGTTTCCGGCTTCTCTTTGGTTGTAATGACCCGACTCAACCCTTTTCGTCCAGATTTTTTTTTTGGCAGCCAGATTCACCTCTGTCTTCTCTGTGATGAGGGGAGGAGGGCGATGATGTGATTTCCAACTCTTTCTCCAGAAGCGTTCTTTGTTTGTCTCATACAAAGGTCACAGATGTTTGGATGCCTGCTGTGGTGCACAGCACAGTTAATGGGACCTTTGCAGTTTTCGCCCCCACAGAGGTAGCTCCGCTTCTGGAGGCCATAACAAGCCTTGCGAGAGTGTCAAACTGACTGAAAACAAGGATATTCAGACACACACACACACACACACACACACAGGCGCGCACCCATCCGTGTATACACATATTCTTCATCAAAATATTATACCTCCACATTGCCAGCTGGCTCCCCACCGAGACGCCTTCTGTTCAGCAGACAGATTCTACATGTTTACAGATAATGGATCTCAACTGCCACATATATCCACGTCTCGCTGGAGGAAATCAACTTTGCGTTGTTGTTGCTGCGTGTATCTCTGTGTGTGGGTTAAATGTGCATTTCCGTTGTTCCGTTCCTCCCAAATGAGATATATTGAGCCCGTGTTCCAGTGCCAGCGCAGCCATTCGGCGAGCCGCAGACACGGAGCTCCGACGGCCTCCCATGGAGTGAGGCGATTAACTGCGCGATAAATGGTCCCTGTGAAGAACCTAACATTAGCTCGATCCCGCACTGCAGTCGTCTCCGCGAGCAGCGGCATTATTTACATACAGACTGACGCACTGAGATGTTAAGAGGACTGAATCATTTCTGTGAGTGCTTATTAAACTGGCAGTGGGATTTGTGAAGCTTACATCCCTCAATCCATCGTCTACCACTTTATCCAGGGTCACGGGGAGGAGGGGGGGGGGGGGGTGGGTGGGGGGCTGGAGCCAATCCCAGCTAAGCTTACATCCTTTTACAAAACAAACATGGACTTCCTGTACGCTGCGACACCTTTTCGTGTTCTCACGCTAGTTTAGAGAAAACGCCCCGAATCCGTTCTCTGCCTCCTCCTCCTCCTCGGCTTGTTCCTCTCTGTCCGTGTGCTCCTGATCTACTGCAGGTCAGCCATTGCTTGTCTCCTCTTAAGATCCCACAGGACAGCACTAAGAGAAAAGGAAGAAGCACTGCCCACTCGGCATGGTCCATGTCCGTCTGTCTCGTCAAGGGGAAAAAGAGAAAAAGAAGGATCCTTTACGGAGAGACGAGCGTCGTAAGACTGCAGGATTGAAAGTGGTCATTGTGGACAGTTTATTGTCGGTTCATTCTGTTGGATTAGGTATGAAAAATCTACAGGAAGAGTTTGCATTGCAGATCAGTGTGTTGATGTTCCTTTTGGAAACAAGGTTTGTAATTGACAATATCCTTTTTTTAATGTCAACACATTATTTATTAAAGCTTCATGGATGCATTATACAGCAATACATTTGGTTTTGATTTTTTCAGCTTGTAAAAGGCCATTAAAGCTATACTCCTATCGATTTCTTTCTTTTTCTTTAACCTTGGCTCAAATAACTGTAATGTGGAAGGGGGGTTGCTTGTAGTCTTCAAGCTACACTACAGATAATTATCTTATCTGACTCTGCAGGTTCCCGCAGGTCTATCAACTGTTTAAACATTGATCAGCTTATTTTTTTTTTTTCGGGTTTTAGGGCCCAAGGCTCTACAGTTCTGGCTCGCTCCCACTGCTCTCACAAGCCGTTTTGTAAGCTGTTTCCAGGTAAAAGGCCTCTAATGAGCCCGCTCCACGGTGAATAGCGCATGAGGTGTACAGAAATTTGCGAGATCAGATAGTTTCCCCAAACAGTGCTGAAAGGAGAGTGAATAATAGATTCATCAAGGCGCCGGGTGCATGCTAATGGTGCTCTGTGTATGCTGGATGGGTTTGGCGAGAATTGCAATGCAACCGAGTTGAATCTTTTGCTCGTAGGTATTGCTGTAACCAAGAGGTCCTTCGATAAGTCAAATCAATTGAAGCTATTGCTGCTCTAAGTTTTACATTTTGTCAAACCCTTCTTCCAGGCGAAGAGAAGAGGAGTGTATTTACATAGCGCTTTTCTGGTCTTATAGACCACTCAAGGCCCTTTACAGGAAAGTCACAGTCACCCATTCTCTCAGCGCTGCTCTTTACCGCTCATTTTTCTGTCACATTCATACACATTCATACACTGTCGGAAGAGCCGTCAGAGGCAAGTTTGGGTCAAGTGTCTTGCCCAAGGACACAACGGCATGTGGACCGGCGAAAGCTGGGATCGAACTGGTGGACAACGACTCTACGGCACGCACATGAAACACATGCATCATCCACATCAGGGATGGGCAACTGGCGGCCCCATAATGTTCATTTAATCATCAGACTGAAAGCTTTGGATGCAACATTAACTGAAATGCATCACCCGCACGGCGAGGCAGGGACTATAATTTCTTCCTCTCTTTTTTGCTTGAACACATTACATTTTGTAATTTGTGCTTCTTCTTATGAGATGAATGACTGATAGACAAAACGCTAGATTAAAAAGCCCTGTATGGATGTGTGTGTGTGTGTGTGTGTGTGTGTGTGTGTGAATGGGTGAATTTTAGCTGTGCTGTGAAGCGCTTTGAGTGGTCGACAAGACTAGGTAAGTGCTATATAAATGCAGTCCATTTACCACTCACACCAGCTTGTAAATGAAGATGCCCTTGCAAACGTGGGCCTTGTCATACTGTCGTGAAATTGTAAAAATATTCAAATGGGCATGGATAAAAAACACTTCACTCCTGGAGCCATATTCATGACGGGTCTGAGCTCAGGGTCGATTAAGTGAAGTTCTCAGAGCAACTCTGAGCAAGGAGCGGACACAAACTGCAGTGAGGGGGCGGGGTTGACCATGTTGCTTTGCATGACACATGCAAGGTGCGATTTGGTTGAATGAAACACAAAGGAATATCCTATTGGGCGTGGAATGGACAGGGACATGGTTTATTCACAAAAAGCCTATTTTATGTAATGATAATTTCTGCAGGATGAACTGTAAGCCATTCTTTAGAAGTATCGCCTGCCAAACAGACTTTCTATGCCTGCTTATATAGATGTTTCACTTCTTCGCTTACATTTATTATTATGCTGGTAATTGTAGCACTTGATCTATATAATAGCAAGTCAGGGGACAAATGTGGGACATTCAGGGAAAGAGCTTAGATTAAAGAAGGACGGCATGACAGCTCCCCAGGGCCAGTTCTAGACTGCTTCGATTGGGTGTGACAAGATTGGACACCCCCTTATAACCCATAAACCATAATGTATGTAACCCCCATTTATTTTGTATGTTTTTGGAGGTGTATTTTGCATTTAAGGAATACCATTCCAGGAGGAGCCTGCAGAGGAATCTTGCATGTTGGCCTTCCAGACTGCCACATAGATGAAGCTCATTAACAGCAAGGAACGTCACTACTTCTCCCATGCTTTTCACGTAGTACCTATTTTTCTTTTCCCTATCTGGGTGGGCCCTAAGAGCTAAACATGGAAGAATTTAATCCCCCTTCCAAATATTCATGCTTGGGGACATTCTGAAAAGCCAGAAACAAGGTAAATTAGAGAAGAATCCTCTTGGGTGGTCCATTTCGGATGTTATCGTTCTATGGCAGATTAGATGGTTCACGTTACAGTGCCTTACCTAGTTTAAACATTTCTATTTTAGGTATTTTGTATGGTCTATTGGTGAAGTAGCATTGATCACTTTGAGGGGGGGATGTGTAGACCAGAAGGGGGGGAAATCCCATGCAGGTTACCACCCTTTGCTTCATTTGCGAGCAGGCTGCGGCACTCTTCAAATGGCACTGACTAGATTCATGCTTGCCGAATCCCTTGTCTCTCTCGAAGGCAGTTTTCCAGTTATTAAAACCTTGCTTGGTCAATACAAAATCTCTGTTATTGTTGGTGGCAAATTTGTGACAGGGGAACCAGAAGCATGTATCTAGTTGCCATTGTCTCCCACGGTACCAGCCGGCGTTGAATGCACGTGCAGTCTGGCCAAAGTGAGGTTATGGGAAAACCATGGTGAGCTGCGACAGTGCTAGGCTGTTCAAGCCATGGTTGATGTTTGATTGATTGAAAGGTTTCGAATATGTACATCAAATTAAAACAGAAAACACAAACAATAAATAATAATGAAGCAAAAAACTGGTACCATTGCAGGCAGACAAATTATTGAAACAAAAAAAAAAACATGAACATTAATTCATTCAATTTACATATTAGAAAGATATCAGCCACCCGCTAACGCTGTATGGGGGTGCTGTGCTTGTGCTACTCACTCCGGTGGTGGGGGGCGGGTGGAGTTGTGGAGCAGTAGCATTAAAAGAGACTTGGAGATGACTCCAAGTAGCATATTTTCAAGGTTTAACCATCAAAAATCGGTGCATGGTGACAGATATGAGACAGGCGGAGTCGTGTATATAATTTAAAAAAACCATGAAATGGTCCTTTAAACCACATCAGACATTATGAAAATCAGGGCATACAATTTAGTACAAAAGCATTTAAAGAAAAAATGATTAAATTTAACAATTGGGCAAAACATAAATTGTCAGAACATATTTTCAACCTGTTACGAACATCAAATAAAACATCTAAACGTCTATTCTCATCTGAAGTAGCTTACTGAAGTCACAAAGTGAAATGATAGCGACGTAACGACTGAGTAAACCTTTTTTTATTTCCACGTGGCATGTTTGTGATTGGCCAGCGCCACTTGGATCAGTTATTTTTACGCTTCGGGATGAAGCAGGTCCGTCTGGTGGGGCCGTCAGAGACGCGTCATCCATCTTTGTATACAGTCTAGTGGAAGGAGGTGTTGAAACGAATTTGTTATAGTTTTAAAATGCATCACTTTTTCTAAGTTAGCTCACGCCTGACATCCGCAGTGTTCCTTAGTTTTCAAGCCCCTAAAATTGAGAAAATACTGACCAGTGTACATGAATGGACATGTGATTTACTGTACTTTTCAGGTTTGTTAGTATGGAAAGAATTTTTTACTGATATGGAGCTGAAAAACTCATCAGGAAAAGAAAGAATTGTGCGTGGGGGCAAAGCCCAAATGCAAAGGGGGAGACTTCAGAACACAAGAAGGAGTCCTACCGCATTCTTAAAACTGCTGGCATATTTATCCTATACAACTAAATATCACAGTCTCCGCCTCTGCTTAAGAATCTTGGCAAATTCTTTTTCACCTTTGGCGCTCTTTTGCATGCTGACGTGCTTTGCATAACATCTTTATTTATCGGTCTTAAAGGAGGAGGAGAAAGTTCTCATTGAATGTCACAAAACTAAGAATTCTCTTTGAATCCCGGTCATTGGGGGCAACTCTTTTTGCTCGGAAGCTGTATGAATATGGCCTCTTTTGTCATCCGGCTTGGCATTCTTGGAGGACACATTATCAGATAGAAAAAATGTGCTCTGCTTCTCCTTGTTGTGGATTGATCAGCACACTCAATACAAAGAGGTGGGCAATCTCAGAAGCACTTATTTTCTCACGGTTGTATCTGAGAACAAGGTCATTATGAAATCGCAACGCACTGCTGCTTGCACTATAACTGAGTATTTGTTCCATGAGTGGTACAAAACGGAATAAAGCCTGGTTAGTTTCACATGTTGCATGTATTGTTTAACATATTTTCTATAACATCTGCCTCTTATTCTACATTAGCCCTGTTTTGCGTTACCAAATGGTGTTGAACTTAATTAAGTGAACTTTATAAAGAAATTAGCTGCATTTTTACATCTTCTCGCTCAGCCTCTCAACCACTGAGTCTTGATGACTTGGCAGGATGTGGGCTGGCTGTCACTTGCGCTAAACCTTTCCTGCCATTTTGTCAATTGCATACCTGCGTGGAAACTACAGCCGCTGCAGCGACCAGAGGCATTATGGAATTTATTTTATTTTTTACATCTGTCTAGCTGATGCGTCTACTGTGGCTGCAGAAGCTTTGCAGGATCACACCTTTCCACTAGACTATGTTTAATGCAGTCCAATTCGAGCCATTCAAGAGGAACCAGGATTTCACACTGTTAAATTCTGTTTAATCAATCAAGCCTTTTGGAGTTCAACAGTGAGCACTGGTTGGAAGTGAAGAATATGAGTTGAAAAATGACCCCCAAAAAAGGGGGGTTGTGGTGCGTTCAAACCGGACGCGACGCAAATTATTCGCGCTGGAAGATTACATACGAAGTCAATGCAAAGACGCGAGTAGACGCGAGGCAACGCACATGACACAACATGTTCACTTATTATTATTAGTCTGTTCCTTCTTGGTTGATTTCTGGACGAAAATCTATCTTGTTTTTAATGACAGTATATATAAGCTGTTTAACATATTACTCCTTGCTTTGGTTTGAATGTGTTATTCATTTCAAAAGCTTTAAAAATACTTTTAGTTCATTCAGAAGTAATAATAGAAAAAACAGAAACAAAGGTCAATGGGCCAATCACACATTTTCATATTGACATTTTCTGGCATTGTAACTGTAATTGTAACCAACATCCAGTCCCTCCTTTTGAAAACGGAGTAAATGTTTAATCAGTCACCGTTATGAATAGTTAATGTTTGTGTGCGCCACTTCCTCTGGCCTTGTCTTGTTGTGTCTTGCTCTTTCACTGGGTTATGCCGGCGCTTGTACTCCCTGTGGCTTCCCTCCTGTCTGAATAAGTTATGAGAAATGCCAAAGCGGGGGTCCGAGGAAAGCAGGAGACGGAGTAAAATCTGGATTGTAGACACAGCAGACAGGCCGGGGGCCTGTAGCTGTGCTTTTTTGGATTCACACTGAGTGGGAGCACTAATCATAATCCACTTACAAACACTTCTTTGTGTTAGGTGTGTGCACAAACGTGCTAATTGACATACATGTGCATGCAAATACATAGGCAGAAATTCGCTATGACGTTATGACAACTTGGAGCACACAGTCCAGCGCACACACACACACACACAAAGCTGAGCACTAAGCTTACTGAATAAAATATCACAATAATTTATCTTAGTATTAACTCATCACTAATTCATAATTCTCCAATAGACACTGCTTAGATAGACGAGATGGAAAAGGGGGGGGCAGGAAATATGATGGGTACCCAGAGAAAGCACGAGGCAGAAAGGAAAACAGAAAAGGTGAGAGGAACAGGTCGTGCCTATTGCTGCACAAACCCCGGAAGCCCAGTGAGACCGGTCTGCTCCGACATTTCGGCTAAATTGCCTTTCGCTCGGAGGCGAACAGACATTCTTTTTTTTCATCCGGTAAGAGGGCAGCACGCCAATATGGCCATGGAGTAGGTGTTTCCTTTACAACAATTATCTCCCGTGCCGTGTTACCTCATGTGTCATTTGTGTGCGAGCTTGCCATTCGATTTATTTCTGCGCCGAAACAAGCGATGAGTGCAGGGACAGAATGTCATAGCTGGCTTGTAAGAGAAGACACTCTGCAAGAACTCTCTCTGGGTTAGTTTAATTTCACATAGCATTCTCTCTCCTTTAATTCACTGTGTTTTATTCATTCATTTCATGTCCCCTGACACAATGGAAAATAAATGCATTTGCCAAACATAATCAAATGAACTCCCAAATATGATATGGATTTTACGGATGAGTGTTCACTCTGCAAATACCTTGCTGAATGCCAGTCCTGGCTTGCAATTAAACACCAATTTTCGCACTGATAGCAGTCTAAATGCGTCGTAATTTGTTTCCTACAGAGTCTGAACATGTAAAAACAAGCGCACTGCGCAGACCTTCAATCGGCACGCGGACCGGAGTCATAACACACACACATGCACGATGTTCTGCGTTAACCTTGCCGCAGTCTCGGCTGTCAGTCAATCTTCCCTGACAAGCGTGACTCACACCCGCGGCCTCCCCCATTGGCCAGTGACAAGTCATGACTAACCAGTCCTCTGAGGAAAGTGGACGGCAGCTATACTGACGGACATGAATGAGGGCTAACGACTGCGTGTGTCAGGGGCTGTATTCGGGGCTGGTGACTCAGGCCAAAGCGTGCCCAGCCCCTGCTCTCCGCCACATCTTGACCGAAGCGCCACCCATCGTGTATATTATTTTGTGTGGGCGGAGATTTAAGCGCACTACCGACTGGGTTTAATAACCTACGGATGATGACTTGATTACACGTTTGGGAAGCAGCACTCTGACATTTGCGTGCATGTGCTCAAACAGCCATGATCTGGCCAATTGAGTTGCCTCACGCACAAACATATCTTAGGACGTGACACCTGGCTGGATCTAAGAGTAAGAGAACAATTGACAGCAACACAGATTTGCAAGGAACCTATGCCACAGAGGTCTCTATGCCCTTCCCGATTCCCCTGAATTGGTGGAGGACCATGGTGGGCGCTGCAGTAACCTGTCTCCCCTAGAGAATGTGTGTTGAAGGTGCCAAAGGTAACGCTATGGTACTGGCATGTCTATGAACATCGTTTCCCCAGTCTGATAATTGACCTGCCCACATTTGATTAGAGGAGGTTACGGCCAATGTCACCCGAGAAGGGAGAGAAACTTAGCGAGCAGTGCGCTCTGCGTTTTTTTGCATATTGGATTTGAAACGTCGTTAATTTCGTTAAAAAAAAAACAGGACAGGTTCAGTTTTGATTACTGATTTGTGCACATGCACTCTTAGAAATTGGATTTTTGTTTAGTCACCCCAGGAACAGGGGTACTGTTTTTGATGTGTTTTATATTTACTGAAAATAGCCATTCATTCGGTTGTGATTTCACTTTATTTTGAGATAGTAGATTAGTGTGCTTTTTATGGAGTTCTCTTTTTGTTTTACTTGTTCTTTTTTCATTTAAACAGCTCCCACCCGTCCTGTTTCCCCTCCTTTGGTAAACCCACACAATTGTTTGTATTATGTTTCACTTGCTCACAATAAATAATTTAAATTAAAACCATCAATATCTCTTTCCCCTGATGAGCTGGGTCGTAGCAGAGGGTGTTACCTTTAACATTAATATAGCATGGCGTGGTGTCGGCCCAAAAGGTTGACTCTATGTCAGGTTGTCCTTGCAAGGTCCAAGTTTTTAAAGTCATGTTTAGCCCATGAAATGCTGAATTTTTCAAACTTTTGTTAATAAAGGTGATATCAAAACCAGCGTTAAATTGTTTCATCAGTGTACAGTTATATAATTTAGTATACTGTTCAAATAACACATTCATCATGCTGCTGTTAGCACAGAACACGCGCTGGCCTTTGTCCGTCGCATCAGCATTTTTGGGACTTTCTTCCAGGGACTCCAAATGTAAGCAATGTGGTGTGTCCAGCATCATGACCCACTGACACGGTTTGCCATAGTGATGTACTGCAGAAAATGACTAAATATGTTTCTATATCCTCCAGCAACACTTCCGTTATGAATGTTGTTACCACAATGAACTGACCACCCAGTGGTGGTCAAGGTTGACGACTTCAGGTCCTGAAGGATGAGGCAGACCACGATGATTTAATCATGTGGCCTCCACCAGAAGCAGCGTCATGAGAAACAAGCATCCTTTTGCTGTAGGCTACATATACAGTATGCACAAATATGTTTTTGTTTTAGAACTAAAAGGATCTCGATCCAGCCGAACATTTTGGCACTGCTTCAGAAGTAATCTCCGTCCACACTAACATTCCGGAAAAAACGTATGTCATGTGACCATTTACGTACACTGGGCATGTGCCGATAAACAGGAAGCAGATTCCTTGCAGTCTACTTGCAGTTGGTTGCTTTTTGAAACAGCAATGGGATGTTTAGAGAAGGTCCTTTCTTGGATCAAGGAGGCGTAGCAACAGCTATGCATTTCAAAACGTGTGAAGGTTGCCCGCAAGTTGCAGGACATGTCATGTGCCAAAAGAGAGGATAAAAGGATTTCATAGGCATTGCGATATGAAAGAGTGAAAGCATGATTTGGCCATTTGGAGACATTTAGCAGAAGTTCAGAGACACCACTGACACCACAAACTAAAATGCCCATAGCTCCTTAAGGGTAGACCTTGAGGACTGAAATCCTACAGGCGTCTTTGACAATACACCATACCTTTTGCATTACGTATGCAGCAGTTAGTTAATGTCTTCCTTATTGTGATCTTATTTTGAAATGGGGATCAATCTTGAACCTGCATTTTCTTGGCCACTTGCAAGATTAAAGCACATCAGAGATGTATATTATATATATATATATATATATATATATATATATATATATATATATATATATATATATATATATATATATATATATATTAGTTTACAATAAGAGTTGGGAGTTGAGTTGTGGAGTCAAGTACTCACAGTCTGTTTGGCTCTGTTGTGGTTATGGTTTTCAGCAACTCCAGATAAAACCTTTAGCTGCTAAATACTGAGCAGATTGTATACAGTGAGTTGAGCAGAAAGCACCTCCCTGCTGCAGCTGGAAGAGGAAAGTGAAACAACACAATGGGCTGAATCACATTAAAATGATCTGTGCAGCTAAGGAAAGGAAAGTTGGCTTATGATTTTCTGTAAGGTTTGCCACTACAAGCACCTGCTTTCACATTACACATAGTCCTGATCCATTATTAATATGAAGATATTATTCAGTGCAGCTTTAGGTAGGACTATTGAAACTCAGTACAGTTTTCAACTTTTCATCCCGACTGAAATGTGTTATTCTTTCTAAGTAAGAAAAGTTTATTTTTTCAGAAACAAAATCTAGAAGCGCAGCTGCTGTTCATGAAAATTTTAATGTGAGCCAATGTGGCTTTGCATGATTTGAAGAGACTGATCTCATATCTCAATTTTCCAGCAATCTGAGCAGTCCGTGCTTGTGGTATTGCTATAGCAATGGGCACAGCCGTGATTTTAGGCAGCTACTGTAGTTTTACTTTTGGTTGTACGTCGAAAGAAAGGCACAATTTCCATTGGCAATGTGCTGGACATGCCCCCTTACTTTTTCCTTATTCCTGTTCCCCTCACTTCTATTGTTACAGGTAGATCTTCTCATTCTTTCACTGCCATGGAACCATATTCCTGATAAAATTTGGTCCGAGTTGCCTCCAGTTATTACGTTGTTCTTAAATTAATGAGGTTAAGAAGCATAAGTGGAGTGACAGGGCAAGTGCTATATGGATTTCCGCCCAGATTTGTGTGTGGAAATGTTATATATAAATAAAATATATGGATATTAATTACTAGCCTTAATTTTTTAATTGCACACAAACACTATAGAAATGTATTTTGCTTACTATTAATGAGCCAAACCTCAATCCCTTGATATGAGGTTACATCTAGTAACTGAGCCTAGTTTAGTGCAGTAAGTTCACTCTTATTGGACTCTCGGCACAGCACAAAACATAAATGTCACTCCAGTGTAACACTTTCACATTTATCTCGGAAGGAAATTTCTCATATGAGTTTCTTACCCTGCAACATTAAAAATTCCCACTCCGACTTTTAAATTTTTAATCAGCTACATTCAAGAAGTCAGTCAGACAAGCTGTGAGCCAGTGATATATCTCGATTTACACAGAGCAGGCCCATATCAGCAGCAGGTCAGGCTTTAAATGTTACATCATAATTAATGTAACGCGATATGTAGATTCCTTCTTCCTTCTCACTCAATATTTAGGTAATGTAAAAGCTTTTAAACTCTTTTCCATATTATTTGAATATTTTCCCAGTGATGAATTTAATCAGTATCGTTAGCATTGTAAATTAAGTTTTGTACAGCGGCATACTAATTTGTGGGTACAGTACATGCAAACCTGTCTGGTAAAAATATTATATAATTATATTTTTTCTTTACATCTAAGCCGAAACAAACCACATTGTGACCAGATTGCATTTTCTATGTAGATGGCAAGTACGAAAAGCATTGACTCTGAACATGTTGGTAAAATCTTCACAGATACTTTTTTTTTTTCTCACAAAATATCTGACCTTGCAATACAAGATCCAATGGTAGTTACTAAAGCATCATTATACTTTTTAAAGGTTCGGTTTATGCACCCACAGCACTTCTGGAAAAAAAAAGGTGTGGTTTAATAATAATAAATAAGGTTCACAGTGAGTCCAGAGACAACATGTTTATTCAGAGTGTACCCAGAACCACCTGAACCAAAGCACTTTTGTTTCCTATAACTTATTCCACAGGACTCTGGGCGTGAACCCTGATCTCTGGTGTGATGTGTGCCCAAACCACCTCTTGTTAATTCTGCCGCCGTTAATGAATGTAGATACACCTATCAACCATAACATCATGATGGAAGACTGGTGAATGGAATTTATTATCTCATTACAAGTTGATGTGTTGGAAATGCAAAAATGGGCAAGTGCAAGGATCTGAGCAATTTTGACAAAGGCCAGGGTCAGTGGATCTATAAAACTGGAGGTCTCGTTGGGTGTTCCCGGTCCGCAGTGGTTAGTACCTACCAAAATTGGTCTAAGGAAGGACAACCAGCAGAGCAGTAACACAGTCATGGGCGCCCACGGCTCCTTAATGTGTCTCTCTGACCCGTCTGCATAATGCCCATGGTTACCCATGTCCACCGCTGCAAGCGCCTACAATGTGCATGTGAGCGTCAGAACTGGACCACAGACCAATGGTAGAAGGTGGCCTGGTCTGACGAATTGCGTCTTCTATTACACCATGTGGACGGCCGGGTGTGTGTGCGTCACTTACCTGGGGAAGGGGTGGCTCCAGGATGCACTTTTGGAAGAAGGAAAGCCAGCGGAGGCAGTGTGATGCTTTGGGCAATGTTCTGCTGGGAAACTTTGGGTCCTGCCATTCTTGAGCATGTTACTTTGACACGTGCCTTCTACCTAAAAATTGTTGCAGACCAAGTACACTCCTTCATGTAAACGATATCGCCTAATGACAGTGGCCTCTTTCAGCAGGATAATGTGATCTGCCACTGCAAAAAAGGGTTAAGGGGTGTGCTGGACAAACAAGTCTGATCCATGGAGGCCTTATCTTGCAAGTCACAGGACTTAAAGGATCTGCTGTTAAAGTCTGATAGCCGGATATCACAGCATCACCTTCAGAGAGGTCTTTTGGAGTCGATGCCTTGACAGGTCAGAGCTTTTTGAGCAGCAAAATGGGGTTCTAAACAATATTACGCCAGTGTTCATTATGTCATGCATATAAATATGTATGTTTCCTCTGAACATAATTGAGCCAGTGATCATGTTTCCGACAAAACATATTTGCAGTTGCAGTTCATTTGTACAATTTCTAGGAGAGAAGGTTGCCATATGACACTCCGTGTCGATATTAGTTTCAATTACACCTCTAATGACAGGAATGATAGATACTCATTCAAATACGCATATTTAATTTTACAGTCCACATAATCTATTGCCATCATGCAGCTTTACTGAGTGCTGTCCTTCAGTGAGCCCATAAAGACTAACCGTCAGTATAATTCAGCCTTGGTCTGCAAACAAGGGTTTTTCAACCATTTGCCTTTCTGGCTTCCACTAAATTGTCGTCTATAAACGTGTCTTTGCATGTTAGTGGGAATGTTGCCTGCATTTTAAGGCAGTCATCTTCATGCCACTTTCAATAATAGTAAAAACGCTTGGGGAGCCATTTTAGGGAGATGTGGAGTCAGCAGAGTCAGTGAGTGTAGAGGAGGGGGGTCTGAGACTCGTGATGTACAAAGTTGGGATGTCATTCTAGGCTGTCCTGCCAACTCAGCTGATACTTTCTTCTAAACACTACAGTGGATCCAACGCACGCACCCACGCACACACGCACATACACACACAGTTTCATGAATCCTCTCGCCCAGCCCAACACTTCAAAAACCCGTCTTCTCTGGGTGTGAAATCACTTATTTCCTGGCCGACTTCACATTGCATCGTAATTGCACACCTCCATCTCTTTTTACTTTTTCTTATTACTGCTTGCCATTCTCAGTCAGCCTCCTCTTATGTCTTCCTTAAATGGCTAATCAACATAAAATGGCTCCAAACTGCTGAGGATCTGCTCTGTGAAATGCTTAATTTATCTACCGTTCCTTAACATGTTCCATCATTTGTTGTAATACAGTGTTACACATCATATTTTACCAAAGCTGCCATTGTCAAATTGGGTATCATTAATATATAAAATAGTAGTATTTTCCAAAGCCTTCTACTTGCTTAGGATCATTCAGCTGTAATGTGAATGAACAAATATGCAGGTTACTAAAGTTTGTAGTATTGGATTTTTTTTTCAGCAGCTCAGGCACATGTATTGCCACGTTCATGTCATGTCTGAGTTATTGTACTATCCGAGTGGCCCCCTTCTGAACAGCATTCGCCGCGAAGTCATAATTAAGACTGAGAAACAGAAGCTTCTGAACGCTCCGATTTTTGTGACTTGGCACCTGCTAATGGAGGATGTTAAACGTTTATATTGTTGTTGTACTGTGCTATATTGCACAGCATATTAATCTTCACATGACCAACTCTGTAAATGCCCGACCCTATCCGCTCACAACTCGTAAACACGGGGATCTTTCCCGTCTCTGCCATCCATCCCATATGGCATTAATGCGGCTCATTTGTAGTGGGTGCTCAGAAAAGGATAATTTGTTATGGGGGCTTTTAGAAAGACAAAGGAGTTGCTACCCATCCCTTCATTTTTCCATGTTCAAGATACAATGTTTTGGATTGTTTGTTTTGCACTCTTCATTTGAACCCTACTTATCATGTCTTAGTTAGCACTAAATACAAAGTACAGCTGAGGCAGATTTGGATTTCAAAAATTTTGCGGGTATATACTCATTAAGCAAAGTGTTACACACATTTAAATGTTGACCTTGTGGGGCAAAAGTTGAAAAGTTCATTGAGAGGGGGACATAAATGTTTCCACCCATGTTCATTGCAACCCAAACCATAGTTGGATGAGAGCTACAAAGATAAATCTCATCGTGGCACGAGAGGAAAAGTCAGGGGATCACCAAAGTCAGTAGGATTCATCCTCTGGAAACCACGAATGTTTGCACTAAATTACAGAGCAATCCATTTTTGAGACATTAAGATAATTTGAGACTGTCCACCACCAAAAAACACCCAGATAAGCCACCAATTCATTACGATGTATGTGGTAGTTCTAAAGACCGTAGACCTCTAAGCGGTAGTTATGTACATGGCCGCTAGAGATCAGCGGTGGTCGGACCTGGTAAGTCCTTCAAGTTTGTGTTTCAATGGTTTAGTTAATATTCTGTAATCATGCTGATTCTCTGACATGTCACCCTAACCCTAACCATCACCCTTACCTTTACAAGTTCATTAACCATGTGTTGGTAAATCAAATAAAGCCCGAGGTTTCTCTAAGGCGAAAAGTATTTGTGGCGTACCTCCTGTCACGCGTTGAGGCACTATTTTAGGAAATCGATTTGGTCGCTTTTACCACATACAACATAGTTGGATATGTCAGTTTGATTAATGGGGTGGACTACAGTTTTTCTCAATCACACAATGACTATTAAACTCTGTCAAACTATATGACTATTTATATGAAAATTAGGTCAGCTGTTCACATGACTTTAGTAAATTATAATGGCTTTGGCACAAAATGCATTGAGTAAGCCTTCCATATCAAAATAGTTTGCATTCATTGCTATTGAATCATATTATTCTCAAATGCAATTAGACACATTTTTATTGTGTAAATCCCTACATTTCTCCCAAAAGCTCCCCATTCCTGAATCCCATTGAGGTGTGCTTTTCTGCACGGAGATGGAAGGTATATGTCCTTACTGCAATTTTGTGCAATGGATACTGGTTGTGAGGACAACATAGCAAATTTTTGCAGGGGGTGGCTGCGTCATGCCAAAAGATTTTTCCCTCGTTGCATTGCAAGGGAGGATATCAGGTGTGATGTGGATGAAATGTTGTAGCCAGACAGAGAGGAGATTGGATGACCCATGAGGTTGATACATTTGCAGCATATTTTCTTTTTTCTTGCACATAGTGTACAGTAGTTCCTGATAATGTTGCTGTTATAAATCTTTTTTTCTGTACAAGCTTTCTTATGTATTTGCGGTTGGCTGGTGTGCACATACAATGACAAATAAATCTTTTGTTAAAAGTATAGTGTGTGCCATGGCTGACATCAATACCATTCAACTGCCTAAATATACAATGTTAGCAATTGGACAATATTACATTGGGTTACTATCACACTTTCAGAGTACACTGTCATTTGACAAGATGTCTTTGTATTTTGAGTGTCTTGGTCTAAGCAATGATAAAGGAACCTTTTGTTTTGATGACAATGATTTATTCATTGATGGATTTATTTAGATTTGAAACATGAGTTAATTCTTTTGATTGAGTCATCACCTTTTGCAGGCAGTGTGCTGAATGTACTTAGAGTTTTGACAATTGGTAGTTTGTTTCAGTAAATATACCAAATCGATTGAGAAAAACTGTAACTGGCACACAGACACTTGGTACCATCTGTAAAGCTGTGACACTGGCATGTATACAATTCCCTGGGTTATATAATGTAAACCTCAAGTCAATCCTGTGGGTTCCAATATTTTCAAGTTTTCAAAATGGTGTGAAAACCAAGTTCAAAGCCCTGGGTTTTCTTTTGCCTGTTCTATTTTTCAGTTATCCATATCTGAAGCTCATATTCCCATACTCAACCCAATGATCTCATGTCATATTCCACAAGCTACATAGATAGATAGATAGATAGATAGATAGATAGATAGATAGATGTGGGAGTACATGTGCCAAAAACAACTTCTGTAGGTCTGGAGAGATCTTGCAGGGAGATGGATTTAGACTGCGGGTGTTGGATATGAAATATTTATCTGACTGTCTCTAAAGATTTCTGAGAGTAAAGTATCAATTTGAAGCCCTTAGAAACAGGATCTATGCCACTTTTCCTGACCCGGCGAAGTTACTACCAGGCAGCAAAGAGAGCCGGAGAAAAGGCAGACATGGAAACCAACATAATTCACTATGACAAGTCTGTATTGAAGTATTACCAGCATTACTGTACGTGCATGAGGGGACAAGTATGGGGTTTGTTCTGAGGGAGGGTTTGTTTGTTTTGTGGATATTGCAGGGGGGTAAGGGATGAGGAGGGAATGGGAAAAGGTAAGGAAGGTTTCCAGGGGGGGAGAAGTTCTGCTGTCACCAACACCTGTTTTTATTCTTCTTTGGCTTCATCTCTTATTTTCTCATCCATTTGTTTATCTTCACTCATCTTTGTCTCCGTCCTCCACCTTGCCATTGTTCTTTTCATCTTTTATTCCTTTTTCAGTCTTTTTCGTCTGCTTGTTTTGACCTTGTTTGCCCTTGGTTCCTTTGTGTTGGTGACAAACTTCTGAAAAGCAGTAGATTTTTTTTCATTCAGCATCTTAAAACAAATTCTTAGTCTGTACTTTAGCTGTCCGTTGTTTTGAGGTAAGAGGATCAGTTGAGGCATCGTACCTGAAGCCGGAGGTGAGGAGACTGATCTGCTCATCACTCTTGACTTTCCACTTGTCATCCACTCCTACTCCTTCCAGAGCCGTTTCTCCCAGTGTAGGTTCTTCTCATTTCCCACCTCCTGCACTTTGCACCTCCAGCCTCCGTCTCTCCTCTCCTGTACCAGTCTCACCTCCGTATCGTCCTCTGCTCAGGCAGGTTATGTAGGCGTTCATGCGATTCTGTGATTTCCAGGTGTGGTGCTCATCCTTGGGGTTTAGCTCCTTTAGGAGCTGGCTCTCCATCTATGTCCATTTTCTAGCAGGTTAACTTGCTGCTTCAAAGACTTGTTTCTGTCTTTGGGTGACTTCATCTCTGTTACAGTGTGCTGTACTGCATTGGCCACAAAAGGCAGCACTAAACAGAATTGGCCCCAGATGCCTGAAAAATAAAAACTGTATACTGTACATATTAGTTTGAGGTCCTTGTCCTTGACTCCTTGAAACACTATTCAAAAATGACTAACAACATGTTACCACAGCGAACAACACTAACTAATACATATCCTTCAGAAATCATGTTTAATATGTGTTGTTTTAATATTTTGCCTTTCTTATCACCTTGCATTACTATCTAATTATCACATAAATGCTCCCACAACTATTTTCAATTTGCATTGTTTGTTTAGTTTACTGTAGATAATATAGGTGAAACTTGAGAAATATATTATTTCTCAAAATGGCTTGGTAGATAAGGTATATTGAAGGTTTAGACAAAATATGACTGAATAGTAGGAAAAAGTCAGCAGGCCTGCAGAGGTACATTTCTGAAAAATGGAAAAATTTCTCCAGGTCAAATGAAAATCTCAAAATCGTTTTGTTTGTCTGCCCATTTCAGCTCAGTGAAGATACACACAGTCGAGGCTCTACTTGAAACTGTATGGTAGTTGCAGAAGAGTTGTAGAACTTTAAGGTTACTGGAGTCTAAATTGTCGATGGAGATATAGATTGTTGTTGTTAATGTGGCTAAAAATGTGTGGAACTTCCCGTCACATTGTATGGCACTCACACGTTTTTGTGTGTTTTCACTGGCTATTGGACCTGGAATTGGATTGACTCCCTACAAGTAAACTTAATATCTTTCATGAACTGCCTAGGAGCTGCATCCAAATATTAGCGTTTATATCCACTACACAAGGCAGACTTAATTTACACTGCAGTTTTTCACTGCTATTATTATGAGCCACGGAAGATAATAATTGCTGTTCTGTTCGCCTCAAAAAAGGCGTAGGCCTATCGATGCTCGTCACTGTCAAATAGCTTATCCTAGATATTGTGGAACCGGCAGAAGATACGAACGAAATGATGCTGATTAATTAGGCTAGTGATTTCTGCAGAATGTTATTTTATGAGCAGATAATTTCATCTAAACTCTGGCACCAACCCAAGGTAAAGATGAGATTATGTAGGTGTAAGGAAGAACTTTAAGACCTAAGAGGGAAACGCACTAATTGGATAAAAGGTTTATAGGAGTAACCAGGGAAGGTGAAGGACATGTACTAACTGGGTATAGGGACGAATGGTAAAAACATATAAGATTATAGAAAGGTACAGTCATATTTGTCATATATCTTCATTAGTGTGGCTTGTAGGATTGAACACTGTGGTTGAAGTTGGGGAAAGGTCATGGCCAAGGCTGTAACACTCGGATGCTCTGAGCAAACACAGAGAAAAAAAACCCCTAAACCTATTGACCCAAAATGTAACTCAGCATTCATTAAATAAAATAACAGGAAATTGCTTACAGGGAGTCCAGAGAGCATCCACAATGTCATACATCTCAAAAACAGGCAAAGGGCAGGCGAGAATCACTGGGAAATGGGCAAAGCAGAGAATTACCAGTGGTAAAACGGTACAGTTCTGTATATGGAGTGAAATTGTGGAATTCTCTGGACAATGATTAAAAAATGTTGCTCAAATTTTTCTCAATTTAAAAATTTGCGAAGAAAAAAATAACTAAATTCGCGTAGTCGTAGGTTATAATTAAGTTATGATGATTGGCACAGATTCATTTAATTGATTTGGCTGTGATTTGTGAAAAGAAAGGAAATCAAAAAAGGGATGGCCATCTGTACTCATGTTATTCATATGAAAGGGGCAGGCAATATATGATTTTTTTTCTTCTTCTTGCTCCTTTTTCGTTCATGGACTCTGTATACGTATTGGTGTATTGTTTGGTAAACTTCACTGAAAAGAACAAAATAAATTGCTATGAAATGAGATGGCCCGGGAAGCAGGAACTGAAATGACAGGGAGGGTAGCGGTGACGGGACCGAAATAAAACATTCCAGTTCACAAAAAGTTCACACACGAAAAAAATGTCCACAGGAAGCGGATCATGATGAGGGCAAATCAAGTTTGGTTGCGGTACGATTAACACTGTTGACATTGATTTCTGGGTGACTGGTGGGGGTCACAAAGATGTTTTGGGCCTTTAAATACTTTGTGGCTGATGACGATCAGATCTGTGGCTGACTGCAACACTTAATGTATGCAGTAGGTTCCACCTACTCCCCTTATAGGATAATAATGCAAATTCATATATATATATAACAATGATAGAGGACAAGGGCAAAGTGGCCTTTCTAGATGAACTTTCACAGACTGACACTTTGCTGCCAAAAAACACATCACATGGTTAGAAAATTACAGTTAAAAACATATTAATCTGCTCAGCCTTTCCCCCCCCCCACTCTTCCTTCCCTTTAATGAGCCAAGTGTCACTGGGATCAGTGATGATAACAGCGGAGGCTACAGAGCAGAACGAGGAGGAGTTTATCAAAGGAGCCGCAGCTTTCGCTCACTAACTTCAGTCAATTCATCCTGCCTGCATGGCTAAATCGAGTCGAGCGTTATTGCCCATGACAGCAGTGGGTTTGAAATGGAAAACTCCTAAAAGGCGAGAATCTGTTGAGGTAGGTGCTCGGGTGAGAAAGATCTAATAACGCTCTGAAATCAAAGCTTTTTCTTTTTCTCAACCTGTGGCACTCATCTCCTCCCCCCTCGCGCTTCTTCAAAAATCGGCAAGCGCTCGTGCAAAATCATTCATTTCCAACATTGTCGTCGCAATCATCGCCATCGTTACACTCATTGTCATCCTCTTTCTTTTTTTGGGGGGGGGGGGGGGTTACAGTCGCAGCACTTCCAGATTTAATTGGCAACTTGAAGCAGCATCACAAGTCGTCTGCTTCTCCCGAGCGGAGGCCACCTCCGCCTCTCGCCGCCTCTCCTCTCCCCTTGTGATCCTCTGAGTCGTCTCATCGGAGTTTGATGTGAGTAATTCGCCGCCGAAGATTCCTCGGCAGAAGAGCGGCACAGAACAAGTGGTTCCCCCGGAAAGCTGTGTTTAAGAGGAAGGTGTCACAGTGTGTGCTGCGCCCGCTGCTCCGGGATCAGAAGTGTAGGTTTGGAACCGCGAGGACATGATGAAACATCTCCTGCGTTCTGTTCTGTTCTGTCGAGCTGATGAATCACAGGGATTTGTTGGGCGGAAAAGTGCCTCTCTGGCACTTCTTGTACAGATCACTATCTTCTTCGAGGCCTAGCTGGAGAGTGCACGGGGAGCACAGCCGCACCGCTATTTAAAATGTTTGACTGACTTCCTGTTCAAGCTGAACGTGTCGGAAAGGACACCTGGCGAGAAAGAACACTGACGTGTCGGAGAGGTCATGCATTCAAATTCAACTCACACGATTTGAAAAACGAACTAACAAATAAACCACATTGCTGAACGAGCTTTCATGCGTCTTGGTCTCCACTAATGTCACACCCCTGGTTTCCATTTCTTTCTTTTTTTTTGGGGGGGGGGGGATGATTAATAAATTGCTCCAGCAGAAATTCTGCTTCCTTGGCTACTCCTTCATACATGAAGATTCATAATTGGCACCCGGCTCAGAACTCTCACACACACACACACACACGGGAACACACACACTGTATGTGCAGAGAGAGAGACGAGCCCGTGATGCATGCTGACATGCCGTGATGCAGACGCAGACAGATTTGCCCGAGGAAGTCGCTGGCTCGCTGGCGGAGAGAGAATAAATAAATCAATCAATCACACCCCTTGACGCCCCCCCATCTCACGTTTGATCCCCAAAACGGACGTCATTAACTTTTCACACTTGTTCTGCAGAGCGGCGAACCGCTGCAGCCTCCTACTCAACTGTGCCCATCAGCCTCTTTTATGTGTGACGTGTGAGACGTTCAGTGAGGGTGAGCAGATATCATAGGGTATTTTCACCGCGTCTAGACATTACCAATGAGGTACGAACCATACCCGCAGCCTGATATTTTATTCCCGATAGTCTTACAAGGAGTACTGTTTAAAAGGATCAGTTAATTAAAACATTTTTTTTTAATGATGTGACAATGGCATGAAATTCCCAGTTAATTTTCTAAATAATATTTTGAGAAGTTTTCTTTATAGTTCAGTGTATGTAAAGGAGAGAGTGATTAGTCACTTCACTTTCAGTTACGTCTTAATGTTAAGATAATACATCTCAAAATGTATTGAATGTCTACCTATTCTGTGAGGGACAATTATAGAATATTTAATGGAAATATATCTGAAAGTCAAGTCAACTACTGTAGTTTTTCCCTGTAATTAGTACAAAACTACATGGTTCATTCCAGGAGCCTATAAAAATAATATTATAATTATATTTTTGTTATTAATTCAACATATATATGATTTATTAATCTTAGGGTATTTCAATTCATAAGAAATGAGTTGCAGATATATCTCTCCAAGGATGCATCTTTTTTGTAGTTTGAACAATTGCAAGAAAAACTTTCTTCAATGCATATGACAATGAGTCATGGTTATTTATTCTCATAATAAAAGTATGATAATCATGATTATGGTTAGTTTCAAATTGAAATCCACAATTTACTAGAGTGACTGGTATGGCTTTACACTTTGTCTTTGTAATGGAAATTGAAAGATAATCTGGATGTATACATTGCCAAATTAACACATGAAGTCATTTAAACGTGTTTTCTCAAGCTCAGTAAGTCATGAAATGACTTGGACATAATTAATAAACTGCTGAACGCAACATTAGACAGTGGATAAACATGCAGTACATTTTAGACAGCCTGGGCCCTATCGACTTCTGGTACAAATAAAAAAATACAGACCTGAGCATTCTTCTTTTATGCCCCTACCACCTCATAATGTGATAATGAGATATCAATGTGAATAATGTACTTTTAAAGGGCTGACGTGATGCAATTCAATTATGTAGCATTAGCAAAAGTTTTACTTTCTCTTTCATTTCATTCGCCTCAACTTATTTTACACCAGCAAAACAACGTTTTTTGAATTTGTGCATTGCATTTTGTCACAGAAGAATGTTGTGTGGTAAAATTCAAAGATGCTTTAGCAAATGTTGAAAAGACAACCTTGGAAACATAGAGACAAAAAGACAAAGAGGCTAAGTGACGGAGGCATTTGCCAGCAAAGTGGTATCCCGGCGTAGACCGAGATGATGGCTTAACAGTTTCTGTAGAAGTTTGCAGTGAGGTTGCAAATGAGGTCAGCTCACTCAGCAAGAAAATTCCTCAGGGACATTAAAGAACTGAAAAGCAGAGGACCAATTATGCAATTTATTTTCACCTATTAAACATAAAATAAAGCGCAAGGGAGAAAATGAAAAGATTCCCAAAAAATGAAAATCATCTGGATTCGAGCCACGATCCAAATTGTTCCTCGGCTCATGGTCTCTATGAGAGGGTTGCAGGGGACCGTGCACTGTGAGACACGGCGCATTCCCGGACACGCATTCCAGCCTGGCTCTAGGGCTGAGCATATGGCCGGTGGCTGTGGGGGGCATGGAGGGTGAGGCGGGTGCAAAGAAGGATGGATGATGGGTGAGAGAAAGAAAGATAGCACCAAAGCTGGCAGGGGAAATGCTTTGACTGTCGTTTCACATGCCAGCCTGAGTGGAGGACACACATACACACACACACACACACACAGTGTGCGCACGGAAATGAAAATGCTATGAAATGCTGCAATCCTTCGCTCGCAAAACTCTAAAAAAATGTTACGAACGTCATACGGACACTTTTTGGTCCTGTAACAGCCACACCTACAGATGCACTTCTACCCTTGAACAATGAATAAACCTCAATCACTCTGTCATGCCGTACGAGCCATGACGCGTGTGTGTGTGTGTGTGTGTGTGTGTGTGTGTTGGACAGGCAGCAGAGCTCACTGGGTTATCCATGGCAGGCTCGTGGGCCTTGTCAAAGTGTGCGTGAGAAAACGCGGAGTGACAGATGAGGCCTTTCTGCTCTCTCACACTAACATGGTTATTCTCTCATCGCCCGCTTCAGCGATCTTCAACTTTCTCCCTCTTACACACACACACACACACACAGGGTCACATGACACTCCAACGCACTCACGGTTCCGTCTGTGTAGTCTCTGTGTGACCGCAGACACTCACAATGCCGTGGCTTGTTCAAGAGCTGCCGCTCAGTTACCACACGCAGACGCGCGCTGTTGTCGCGTTCCCTGA
Organism: Scophthalmus maximus; assembly: GCF_022379125.1. Classification (NCBI taxonomy): domain Eukaryota; kingdom Metazoa; phylum Chordata; class Actinopteri; order Pleuronectiformes; family Scophthalmidae; genus Scophthalmus; species Scophthalmus maximus. The sequence continues at coordinate 24,006,458 of NC_061522.1, forward strand.
TCGGTATGCGGGGGGGGGGGGGGACGTTCAGATTGTTGATACTTTGAATTGCAGACAAAACAAGAGCTGTAAGCGAAAGGGGGCCACTCGAGTGACTTCCATATTAAAAAACTGCCAGTTTAGATGTTTCCAGCCGGATATTGCTTCCGACAACAAAATCTCTCCGACCTTATCGTTCCTGAGATAATGAATCAAAGTTGTTTTAAGTTTAATAAATTTCATCCACGTTCCGATTGAGATGAGGCTCCTTTGAGGCCATTGAAGCGTGTCGCGGAGGCTCCTATCGGATCATATATCAATGCCACTTCCCTTTACCACATCTTCTTCCAACGCGTTATCACCAGCACTGTCAGATCCCAGTACAAATGAGAAAACAATAGGGAGATGAGAGCAGGTTGTTGAATATTCATAGGGAGGATAAGGATACAACCGGGACATTTTGGGGCTTTATCTGCGCTAACAGGATCTAAGCCATAGTAATTCATGCTAAATCCAAACCAAATCGGCCCCAGTGCTGTTTCTGTGGAAGTAAAAAAGAAGAAAAAAAGAGAGAAAATAGACTTGGTTGGAATCTCCGGAGTGCTTTTGTGATCTGTTTCCATGCCATCTCTATCCGCGTTTCATTTATCACACCAAGCTGGTTGAGATATCGCTCTCATTCTCCTCATTTCCTCCGCCGCGCCGCGTCTTGAGCTGGAGGCAAAGAGAGCAGAAGGAATCAAGAAAACAAATTTGGGAAAAAAAAGACTGCATGCTTTCTTTTTTTCTCTCTTTCTTCTACTGCGAAAGGAGACATATGTGGCAGGCTTAAAAATGTCAACAGCTTTGAGATTCATCCTTGTTGAAAGGCACAGACGCTTCTCTCACAGACAGTGAATATGCGACCTTGGGGAGCGCCCATTTGGCATATTTGTTGTTCTGACCTCATGCCCCGTTACTCCCCATCTTGAGTGGTCGACCTTTGGAGACTGTGACTTGGCCGTTTTCTCAGAACGGAGCTCTTCCTCTGAGACCAAACTTAAGGTATTAGTATTTGACTGCGTGACCTTTTCCCAAAGGCTTCTGGGTAGAAGATGGTGACCCAAGTGGCCCGTGTGTCTCTGGTGGATGAGTTGTGTCTTATGTGTCCACAGGATGTCTGCAGTATCACATTTTTTACACTGTATCAGAAAACAGCACATAAATCAGGCTTTGCCAGGGGAGACAATAACTCATAACTGCTTGAAATAAATTATATTCAATCCATTTAGTGGTTCCTTTTGTCATGATTCCGCCCCAGCGAACTATGGGACTGTTAAGTGTTTTGGTCGTGGAGTATTTTTTGCTTTGTTTGCTTGTGATTGTGTTCTGTGGTTGTCCCTGTGTCCTGGTTTTAGTTAGGTTACCACTGTACTCCCTGTTTGTTCATCTCGACTTTGTTACTTCCTGTTTTATTTTTGAAGTGGTGCTCCTCCACCTTCTGTTCCCCTGTGTGTTTGGTGTCTCTACTTTGCCAGGGGGTGAGGTCGAATTGGAGGAAATTTCCTAAATCTTGACGTGACCTGGAAGTATTTGATCGGCAGCCATGATAAAATTCTCGAAATGCTAAGGCAAGGTGCTCCAATGCTTCCTTTCCTATCTTTAGCATAGGGTACACTGGAGCTAACTATGCAAAAGGAAAGGAGAAATAGACGCCCCACAATTCATTGCGGAAGCGATATTTAACATGACGTGACACGCACGAACGTAAACCATTAAATCTGAAGTAGAATGAGAAGAAGAGTATGAATATGACCCAGAAGGGACGCACGTCATCATGAAAGTTAATGTGACATATGACATACGAAAAATAAAAAGATAGGAATAGTTAACAGGAAGGACAATTCGACCGCATCCCTGTTTGAATTTTGTTCTGTTCCGTTTCTTCACCCGTAGACACCTTTAGTTGAATTTTGTTTTTGGTTCACTTTGGACTTCGGAAGTAGGATTTCTTTTAAATTTATCAAAATATTTGTCAGACTTCATCAGACTGCATCTCGGTCCTGCCTCTGCACACCTTAACACATGTAGCGTGAACAATCGATACACACTTGCAATGTGCAATGTGGCCATGTTGGAATCAACAAGTCCTCCAACTCATACGACGAACTGTGTCATATGCGTTAAATATTCACAAAAATGAATTTGCGGCAACGTGTACACCAACAGCCTATGTCAATCTGTCTATGACGAGGGCTGCCTGTGAGAACGGTAAACTCTTTATGGATGTTTTGATGGCCCACCAGCGTGGGCGGCATTTCTCCCGGAGCTGCTGTTGGAGAGACGGACAGAGAGACACACGCACAAAACACAAACGTATATGTTATGACGAGTGTGTAAAAGATTTTTTGGGGTAAAGAATCAAACGGTGGCGGGACGTATTCAACTTTTGCGGAAGTAGTTAATGGGAAACACTGGACACTTTTAACAGATTCCTCTTCCGGTTTCCGGCAGTGCTGAAAATTCAACGCTGATGCTGGAGTGTTTGTCCGTTTTGGGCAACCGTCTCCTATGTGACGGGAGCCATCTCCTATGTGACGTCAACCTGGAAACCACAACAACACTATTCACCCATGTTCTCTGCCGTTTCCGTGTTTTCTGAAAGAAATCATTAGAGGACTATCTGCGGGGGAATTTTTCTGTCATGTTGTGCGTTTACACTGCACTACACTACTCCGTCCGCACAAAACACAGGATGTCCGCTCAAACTACTTCCTGTTTGGCAATATTTGGATGGCTTTTCTTTTTGACGTCCATCGTGAAAGTGACAAACAACACACTTCTCGCGTGTGTTTTTGGGACAAAACATACTTTAAACTCCTTCCTTGTCCGTATCCTTATTTAGCCAGGATGGCTAACAGCTACAGTTATGCGGCACGCGTCGTCACACAGGTCAGCCGCCACAGGAAGTAAACAAAATGCGTCACTTGCGACACATTTTTTTAACGTGTTAAATATTTCACAATTAACGCAAATATTAACGCGTTGATGTTGACAGCACTAGTATGAACACAGTTATGGACAAGATATTCAAGTGCTGTTAATAGGGTCTCTAAATATTACACACTGCAGCTTTAAATAAAAAGCATTGGAGGGAAACCCTGCACATGCAAATTGCACTTCTCAAAATGCCAACCTCAGTATGTAAAGTGCTTTGAGATAATGTATGTTGTGATTTGGCACTATACAAATACAATTGAATTGAACTGAACAGTGTAAGCAATGAGTGTTTTGAAAATGTTTGGATCATGATGAAACATGTACATTATATAAAAGAATTATGACACATTAATCCACAGTTGCATGTTCACTCACAGGACTACACACAGAGGAAACGTCTCAGTTTGTTGCCTTAAAATGTACAGAAATATAATGTATTAGTGCTGCACTCAATCCATACTTTATATACTAACAAAGGGTCAAAGGAGCACGTGTAATGTCCAAAGTGTTGCCTCTTAAGGTTGAACCAACAGAGGATTATATCCCACTGCAGCTCTGTTTTTTTGTACCTTTCAGCGCATCGTTTTGCAGCCCTCAGCTTCACTGTTTAGTGTCACGGTATTTAACACCGTTTTCATGCACAGGAAGAAGAAAAAAGCTCTCAAGACGGTGCACTACACTGTACAGCACAAGTTAGCAACTACAGGTCAGGAGCATATGAAGGGTTTAGAAGCTGAAGAGAGCAGGAGTTGGTAAAAACCATAGACAGCTTAAAGAGAGTGAATATTGTCCCTACGTTCACCTGGTGGCTGCAAAAAAGACTGCACATAATATATAAGTATTTTCAAAAGAACTTAAAGCTACAGTGTGTAATATTCAGAATAACTTATTTGAGAACTAAATTGAATATATTGTACAAAACCAGAATTGGGGTGAGGTTGAATTGTCCTTCCTATCTACTATTACTTGACCTCAGTGGAAAACGTTATGAGGTCAAGGAAGGGTGTAAAGGAGGGTTGATAGGACATAGGAAAAGCCGACAGCGGTGCTTAGAGAATCCGACTTGACTTTCACTGTACTATGTCATCACGCGACGGCGGTGAAACTACAAATTTCCGAAGATGAACTGAAAAAAAACGCAGCGGCTCCGTCAACATGTTTCAGAGTGTTTTACCACCGAGTGGCATCAGATGTAAATGCTTCATATGTAACAGTAACCCACATGATGACGTGCGTCACTTCTGGGTCATATTCATACTCTCCTACTTCTTCTTCTTCTATTTCGGATTGATTCGTTTGCGTCCGTGCATGGCCCGCCACGTTAAATTTCGCTGCCGCAATGAATTGTGGGGCGTCTATATCTCCTTTCCTTTCACATAGGAATAAAGGAGATAGGAAAGGAAGCATTGAAGCTCCTTTCCTTTGCATTTAGAGAATCCAAACAGCCCTTATCATGGCTGCTGATCAAATAATTCCGGGTCACGTCAAGATTTAGGAAACTTCCTAAGCCAATTTGACAATTTGACCTCACCCTTGAATTTTTATCGCTGCCGGAAACAGGAAATGGAATTAGCGGTGTGCCACTATAAAGAGTCCCTGTCGGGTGCTCAGTTGGTTGCGGTTTGCAACTTTACCACCAAATTCCGCGAGAAAAATATTTTAAAAAATGACACACTGGGGCTTTAACATATAACATACGAGTGCCTTGTTTATATCTTGTTGTAGCAGGAACTCTCTTCACGCAGGTTTAACAACAGAGAGATAACTAGCTCCTCATTCTGAGAGACAGCTCTTTATTCTTTTTTTTTGTACTTCCTTTTTGTATGCACAATGTTTTTTGTCATGTTTCGGTAAAACATCTCAGTGTTTTTCTTTCCTTCTACCTTCCCCAGCACTAATTCCATGAGCAGAACACCATGTTTATATCATACACATGCTCCTTTTCTGCTCTGAGTTTCTATTTCAAGGCTGTGCTGTTGTCACTTACAAAGTAATTGCTATTGGCTCTGTTTGGCTTTTTTTTTTTTTTTCATTTATGAAAAAATAAGCAGCTTGAACATTGTCATTAAAATACTTTTGCCTTTTTTGGGGGTTTTAGAACTCTGCGTTGTCATATAGAGATTGTTTGCAGCCCCTTTGTCACCAGAAGAAGACTCAGGTCTTCTGGTCTCTTGCCTAAAGCAAGCAACCCTTCTCCTTTAGGCTGAATACTAAAGTGCTTTCATGGTTTCGGTTCCTCCCATTGGACCTAAGATCTGTGTGGACAGATTGAACTCATCTTTGAAATTAAGCTCGAGACCCACCTGGTTTAACTTCCTTTTGGGTTTTTTTATTGCATTTTCCATGCGTCTTTAATAAACTTAAAGACTTTATGCCACTAAAACATATCATAATATCTATCATACGTTAATATACAGTGCAGTATACTCATTAATTATTATTTTTGTAAATACTTTTGTTTAGTACAAGTAGTAGTCGTAGTAGTAGTACTATCAGTATTACACATTTCATTGTATATTGTACCATACTTTGCCAAAACTATATCTACTAAATATCTTGTTCAGAACTATATTGCATCACTGTTCATAAGGTTAAAATATTTCACTTCGTCAGGTACCTCAAAACCAATTAAATTTGATAATGCACTTCATCATATACTTTACATAATATATGTTTTTTTTTCCTTTCCCCCATTTCATATCTCAATATGAACCCAGATATGTATAGGTATAATTTCATTTAACTGACTTGCTGCTACTTATGGCATCACTGTGTGACTGTGTGTGGTATTGCACTCTCACTGTACTGGTTATTCTGCAAAAAAATTAGTTATAACCTTGTCACAATAAAATACACTATGGCAATGAGTGTATTTTTGGTTTTATTCTTTTATTGTATTTTATTTGACTTTTTGGCTTTATTCTATTCTTTTGTTTTTTAACCAGTGCTCATTCTGTCTTAGGACTACTGTAATACATTAGCGTTCAATAAAGGATTATCTTATCTCATTGCCATAGTGTATTTTATTGTGACAAGGTTATAACTAAATTATTTTTGCTTTATTTTTTGTTGGCTTTTAATGTCAAATATCTGCATGAAGTTCCGTTTCACTGACAGCAGTAAGTGACCAAAAAGTCCAAGTAAAGTACAAGTTATTTCACTTGTGAATGAAAACAGTATATATGTCATGAAGAGAATTTCAGAGCAGCAGATTGGTAAGTATGGCAGGATTTTGGTGCTGGAATTAATTATGAATTTAATTCACGGGCCATAATAGTACCGGTAATTCCACCCGAGTCAGTATTTGTCCTTGTTAGGGAAAGACCCCAAAAAATTGTATGTGCTCCTGATTGACAACAAGACACACTTATTATTTGACTACTATCTTTTACCTGATCATTTTTAACATGTCAATTCTCATATCTTCATGCTTGATTGCCTGAACCTCTAAACAATGCAAAATGCGACACGTTGTTTTGTTTTTTCCCCCCGAACATCGGGACAGGAGGCCGGCTGCATGTAATGGGAGAGCCGCACAGATGAATGAGACAGAGACGAGGCGGAGGGCATGGAGGCTTGAAAGGGGAAAATAATAGGGGGGAGCATTATTTTTAGCATTACCATTTGGACAGGCAGTGACCAATGCAATTTAAACCCACCGCTGAGCAAACAAGCCCATGTGTTGTTGTGAACGTGGATCAGAAGACAGGTCAGAGGGATAATTGGTTAACTGTGAATAATAATGGTGGGCTGTCATTTACTACAGTATGTCATAACCAGATATCTCACCACAGCATGTCAAAAATGAGGTTTTGGTGGAACATTTGCACATGTGGAGGCGAACATCGACATTGCCACAACAGCAACAAAGAAGCGAGTGTTGACTGTGCGATAGAACTTTTACTGATCAAAAACACAAACATAATCTGAGTGACGGGTTCCGCGGCGGGGGAAGCTTGCCTATAATTTGCCTCTGGAGGAGCTCACTGGACTTATGCAAAGCCCACAGGCGATTCGTTGGCTGCAAAAATGTATTAATCACAGAAGTTTGTGCGAATCGGAACGGACCAGCACACTGTTCAAGTCAGAGTCAAGGGTATGTGTAAACAGTAAAAAGGAAGACAAAAAAAAATTAAAAATCCTAAGAGAATACTGAGTTGGACGGAAGAGTATTACAGCCAGGCATGAGAAGAAAATAGAGAATAGAGTTGAAATACTATTTGGAGAATAAAGTGGAAAATTGTGACCCGGAAGCACTTTTCAGCACCACCAAGCAACCGGATGTTGATGTTCTGCCAACCAAGTTGCAAAGTTGCGATATTATCATCGACGAGCTGAATCTGGAGGAAACGATGCGGGACAACGGGTGTCTGAACATGTACGTCAACGTGGGTCCTGACGCAACAGCGTAAAATTGCAGGCAACCGTTGGTTTGAGTTTGAGAGCCACGCAGTTACCGAAGCTGTAAGGATATTGTGTTGGGATTATGGAAGGATATGATGTTGACCTGTATGTGCGATGATAATGTCACACTCTAGGTCATGTTGACCCAGAGAGGAGTGTTCTGCAAAGTCCTGGCAGTCAGTAGGACTCTTGGCCAAGACTTTGGGTCAACGATCACCGAATCTAAATTTGGAAAACCAAATGTTCCACGAAAACATCGTAACACGCATCACAAGAAGTCAAGCGCCAATGGTTGATAAGGTATAAATGTGTGGCACTGAATACTTTGGATTTGATCCCTGATTTGCTGTGATTAAAGTCCCCGCGGTGACTGCATCTCAGACCCTGGACTTAGACCCAGACTTTACTCTCGGCATTTGGACTTTATTCTCGAAATGCCCCCTCTTTTTTCTTCTTCTTCTCATGCCTGGCCCTAATGCTCCTCCGTAGAGTTGTGCGGAGTTGGTAACAACGCGCTTCCACGTTCAGGCTGATGTCAATCCATCACGCGAGCACAGACGTCAAATCAGGACTGAGCCGCATAGCCGTCAGGTCGTAACATGTGGCTGAATGATGTGCAACTCATCCCCGAGTGCCTGAAACACCCACACATGTATGTATGTATATATATATAGATATATATATATATCTATATATATATATACATGACACCAGCACGTGCTGCCAATTAGCACCGACTCTCCACCGTCTGGGAGCAGGTCACACTTGGATGGCTCTTGGTGATAGGCAGAGCTTCCATGTTATAACAGTCTCCATTTGGGTGACTGAGTAGTTAAACAGGCTATTTCTCTGCGCGTGTGTGTGTGTGTGTGTGTGTGTTTTTTACCTCCTGCCAAGGTACTCAGAAAGGTACTTGATGAACATGTGAGAGGCTCCAGATGTGGAGCGGCCGTGGTCTTTCAGGGGCCGCTTGTTGTCCCAGCCATTCCGAAATCCACTACGCATCCGAGATGTCTTTTTTTAAGTCTGTTCTTGTCCCAGTCAAATCGAGCTAATCATTAATGACGCGCGAGCTCGATGATCTTTTCAACTGAGCAATGTGTTTTCTCTGTTCCCGTTCTGACTAGCCCACTGGAGATGCGGGGCAAAGCACCAGATGGTCCACAACCGTGTCACAACATCTCACTTAGCTCTGGATGCCGCTTGAAGCGCTCACACCCGAGAGTGAGGGGCATCCTGCACGCTCCATTCTTCTTACATACGGCACAATGTTTTGCTTTGCACATTCTTATGTATCCGCAGCGCTCGTGTGAAAATCCATCCGGGGATACATCTATCGTGTGTCCTTGCTATTTCTGTTCCTCTGACGGTTCCAGTCACTCGTGAGATTTGAATGCATCACGAAACCTAATTAATTGAATCTTAATTGCGTGGAAATTACAAACGTCGACATACCAAACGTGTTGCTGTTTGAGCGGCGCAGGCTTTAAGGCTGATGAGTGACCAAATCATTCGACGGAACAGCTTTAAAAGCGCGTGGGACTTTATTTTGCGTTCATTGCACTTGAGACCCTGATTAACTCAAAAGTCGTTTTTTCTGTCTCGCCAGTGTTTAGCCCCTCCTGCGAACACGGCCCAGCGGGTGCACGCGCAGCTCCTGGAGTCAAACGGGGATAGGAACATTTCACCGAAATAGAACTTTTAACAGCTCGAGGAGATGTCGCGGCTCTTGGGCCGCGGAAAAACCTAACTCCCGGGCGAAAAAAAAGTTTCACGTTCAAAGGCTCTGCGGTTTCGCGCGCGGTTCAGTGAAGTCCTTGCAAACGGATTTGCCACCTGTGAATCTGAATGGTCTATTCTGCTGTGCTCTTGATGAGCAAAGATTGGGGAATGCTGTTAACTGCTGTGTTACTAAGCCGCAGTGGCTGCTGCGCCCCCTGAGAGAGAGGGAGAGAGATACCACCTGCTGCCGTTACAGATATAGCGAATTTGGACTTAATTTGGATTTACCTCCTCCACTCTCTCCCTCACACACACGCACACACACACACACACAGATACACATTTTTTTTATTTCATCCTCCTTGAGCCGAGGCTGCACATCAGTCACAGCATATATGGCAGATATGTACAAGTCTGGAGACTCTTCCACGGGATGGACGTCCCCGCCCACTGCAGCCACAGTTTGTTGTGATGGAGAGAGCGGTGGAGGTTCCAGCCGACACCCACTGTGCGTCCGAAGTTTAGTTACCACGACACTCCTCACGCGATGGGAAACGTTACCCCCATACCATCTGAGCGCTTGTAGATGAAACAACAAGTCCAATTAAAACGAGGTAAATGTTCCAGGGGATCCAACCTGTTTTGTGCAGGAATAGCAAAGACGGGGGACATACGTTGTGTTCGTTGTGTATAGGCCGTTCACTGTCTGTACTCAACAGGATTGAAAAAGTAAACTGTTCTTCCTCACTCTTCACACAGCACAAACTCCTGCTTCACTGTTTTTTAGGCATATTTAAATACTTTAAATCAAAATATGCGAAAAAACATGTTAAAACCATTTGGCCATTCAAACTGTATAAAATACCAGTACAACCTATGTATAGTATGACAATGAAGTTTTTACATAATCACATTTCACACAGAGCCCCAGTTACATACGGTAACCACATGTCCAAGGGCAGCACGTACAAAATACCAAAGGAACTGTAAGGATCCATCTTTTTTACCCTTTTTTGGGGGTTTTTATAATGGAAATAGACTCGCACACCAAAATATGACACGATAAAGGATTGCACAAGTGCTGAGGAGATCAATAACCCCTGCAGGTTTTTTTTTTGTATTTTTCTTTTTCTTTTGGCTGCAGTAGGCCTACGTCATCTTTATAGGCATAAATCTGCAGGCATAATGTAAAGTATAAGGCACAATAAGCTATATTAAAACAGCATAACAAGGATTTTGTTCCTCTCCTCCACGACGCACAATTCTGATTGAATGAGTTAACTCAATTAAACATCAGATAATGAGTGAGCAGTGTGTCTCCGATCCAGCTTCACACCCTGACTCACTCTGTGGAAACACTGTGAGCACGTGGATCTTACGCAAGAGCACTTTCACAGCCCATAGTCGCTCGATGATATTTCGGCCAAAATGTCAAGCTCATTCTGGCGCACCAGGAGACGTCCGGGAATTGCTGTAGTGATGAATGTGAAAAAAAAAAAAAATGTGCACGTGCAATATGGGCGATTTATATTTATATTTTCACACTACAATGACATTTTTCATCGTTGGATGCAGCGGAACGCTTCATGCACGTGCTTCTGTCCTCCTCTGCTTTGCAGCATGAGTTAGCGTCGTTTCCAGATCCTCAGTTGCTCGGAGGAGCCCGCGCTCGTTCGAGTGTTATCGCAAAGAGCCAGATAATTCATCGGCTGTGGAAATGTCATCTGCTCCCGGTCCCCGGTGACAATTCTGTACCTGTCTGTGTGAGTCAGCGAGTCAATTAAGGCCTGATGAGTTAATGGAGTTCTGGATGTTTTACAAGCAGAGGGGTCTCTCGCAAATGCCACTGTTTATTGCGTATTAATATTTGGAGGCGTATTTATTGTCCGTTTACTGCGGCGGTTGTGTTTAATGCGCTTCACAAAAAAACAGGTGTGAACAAGTGCTTTCAAGGTGCTGACACTGGCTGCGTGTTTCTTTGGGGAGGAATGTTTTATTTACTTCTTTTTTTTCTCGCACGCTATGTCGTCCTCATCTTTATTCACGCAATATTTTCTTCCAATCAACGCGGCTCGACGAGCGCAGGTATACACAAATACACGCTCGCATCCGCAGGAACGGAGGCTCCTCTGGTCGGGGCGGTGGTTGTCCTGGTGGTTATTAAAGTTTCATGCGGCTCTAATGAATGCATTTCCAGCCCAAAGCCTTCAAAGCGAGCTTAATATCAGGCCTGAGACTGCAGATTAGAGCTTATTTCACTGTTTAATACACTCATAAGACTCATATTACTAAATATGATTACGGAAAAATACTGAGCTTGTGTTCCTTCAGAGGAAAGGATGCAATCTTAATTAAATTCGAAAGGGTACTCCGCTGATTTAGCAGTGTACTTTCTGAAGGGTGGAGGGGGGGGGGTGCACATTTTTGAACCCATGATGGTCATTAAAAAGGAAAAAAAGAATCTAAAATCGATATTGCAGAGCCTCGCATTCTTCCCTCGTTTTAAATCCTGGTGCCTAAATTACCCATAATGCACCTGGACTACTGACAGTTTGTCCGGAGAACCCTAATGTAGCTTTTCGTCGGAGGGTACAGAGGTCTCACTTCTTTCTTTTTTGGTTTTGTTTTTTCATCCTCTAACTTGCCCCACCCGGAGCGGCCTCAAGTGACATTAGAGGCTTTTTTTTTTTTTTTTTTTTTAAAGAAAAAGGAATCTGATTAAATTCAGCTCCCACTGAAGCCACAAAAGGCTCAACATGTTTCATCGGATACGTTATGAATGTACTTGCCGAGACCTGTACCGGAGAACTGGATCACTCTGGATCCTGCACCGGTCTGATCGCTTCTCTTGTTGTTGTAGCCTGGCTTTATTCTCCATCTGCAACTATTGCTACTGCTCTTTATATAATATTTATATATATTTTTTAAATATTTTTCTGTTATATTTTGTTTATACCTGTTGCTTTTTTAAACTTCTTTCTATATTCTTCGGTCCGCTTTGCTGCTGAAATGCCCACATTTCCCCATTGTTGGACAAATAAATGTATATCTTATCTTAGCTTAGCTTATCTTGTCAGCACCTTACCGCGTCAGCATTTTTAACTATGGCCAATGCATAGCTCTGTTTTACTCCATTGGTGTCTCGACTCCATGGGTTCACTCACATTCAGCCATTGTTACCTTGCGCCCCAATGTTTGACAAGAGAAGGGAGCCGCAAACCTCAGACTCAGTCTGTGGGAGAGCCTCTAGGTGTGCACATTTTGTCTCTTTTCAAACCGTCTGTGATTTTTTGTTGACCCAGCGCCCGTCAGAATGTTGTTTTTTTTCCCGTGGAGGTGTGTGTTCTTTTCCCGTTGTTCCCCTCAAATATAACGAGACGGGGACAAAAGCACACCCATGTACTGTATGAGTAAAACCTCAAGATCAATTTCTCAAATGAGCCGGAAGCCCATGTAAAGGGGCTAAAATGCCAGCGAACGCAATCTCTCTCATTTGTTCTTGTTAGGGAGCCTGGCTGAGGCGCTTTGGTTCGAGTGTCGAAAGACGCGAGCAGCGTACAGACACAATTAGAGACTTCTGAATGACAAAGGCCAATCGCCCAAACCACACTCCATACGACCGTCTGACAGTCTGCCCTGTCCCTCTCTTGGTCACCTACCTGCTCCACGTCCCACAGAGATGAAGAGGGGACAGCAGAGTAAATACACTCACCTCTTATTTCTGAAGGAGAAGAAAAAACACACGGGCCCAAAGTTGTAGCTCTTATTTGTCTTTGCCAGGAGAATATACTGTAACACCTAATGCATCGCATCTCTTTACAGATGATAAGAACATGCACCAAATCGTCATAGTTTAAAAAACACATTAAAAATTGTTGTTTCATCTCCGTCATAGCTGAATATTTATCTTGGAGCAGAGATTTTTTAGATAGACTCCGGTATTTTGTGGAAATACTTTGGTTGACGAAGCGAATGACTGGGGAACTATTCCCATCAGCCTCCACTGTAGCCTATAACGCTGTGCTGTGTGCGCGCCTGCGATCAAATGTTACAAAGCGAAGAGGCTAAACTGAGGCGGCGGACGTGGTTAACATCCTAACCCGCTAAGCATTGTCAGCGTGCAAGCGGCTCGCTGACATTAGCACATTTAACCGAGAGCACTGCTGTTCTCAAGTGTGACCTCACAGCGCTGCGGGCATGGCTGTAGGCACTCGTGCTCTGTTCAGACAGTTGTATCATCCTCATCAAGGCTCTGCAGGCAGCTTGCACAACCCATGATAACATATGTCTACATCACGGTTACAGATTTTGGTTTGGGTTATTTTTCTGTGCTTTTGTGTTGATTCTGTTAAACAGTGGAAGTGGTACAAATATGGATGCGAAACTGTCTCAGCAGACTTTAAATTTAGAAGGCACTGAGTTTCTACTACAGATTTTTTTTTTGCATTGAATTCATGTAGATGATTTTTTTTCCTCTCTCTGAATTTAACCCCTCACATTTGAAGCCCCATGCATTTTTTTTTGCGTTGGCAAAAAACGTATCTGAATTGTTTTGCACTTGAACATTCCAATAACTGATTTTCACTCACTGTTTTCCGATGTTTACACAAATTCACTGTAAAAAAAAAAAAGGATAAGCAAACGATACTGTATACTTGAACCAACATCCAGTCACTCACTGCGGAAACGTTGGAAGGATAAGCACAGATTCTGACTTTTGCCATAAAAATATTTTTTAAAAACGAACAAACGAAGCATCATTAATCGTTATCCAAAAATCGCGGCGCCGTCTGATCAAGAGGAGACCACTTATGTGTGAGTTGAGTTTTGCAGTCTTTTTCGGTGTTGTTGTTGCAGTTTGTAGAAGGTCCCTGCACACTCGTCTCACTGCAGGCTGCTCATAGAGACCCGTCTTATTCACATTCCATGTTATCGACTGGATGAAACTCATGCTGTAGCTCATTGTGTGTTCTCTGATTGGGAGGAGGCTGCGCTTGTCATGATTCCTGGTTATTGTTTCCTGTTTTATTTTGAAGTCCTTTTCCTTGTGTTGCGGCACTTCCTGTCCCGTGTCTTGTTTCTGGTGTCTTTGTTTTCCTGTGTCTCCTGCCCCTGTGATTGGCTGCACCTGTTCCTAATGTGTCTCACCTGTGTTCAATTAGCCCCGCCCACCTTGTGTCTATTTAGTCTCTGTGCTTCCCTTTGTCCTGGTTGGTTCGTCTGTTATTCTCCCGGTCTGTCCGTCGGTCTGTTCCTGTTATTTTCCGCCCAGTCTGTTCCTGCGTTTTGTCCGAGTCTGTCCCTGTGATTTTTCCCCTGGCTCCAGTGTTTCAGTTTTACTTGTTGTGGACACCCTTGTTTGGATTTTGACTTTTATTGTTAAATATCCTTTTTCACCACCTCTGCATTTGGGTCCTGCCTCCTGCAGCCCGTGACAGGGCTTGTGTTTTTTAATTAACGTTATAATGTTATATATAGTTTGTTAGTTATTGATCAGAAAAGTCAGAATCTGGGATTATTACAGATTTATCTTTTTTTGACATTGAAAAAGCAAGTGTTGAAATAAGATGCAAAAATTCCGGTTTATAATTTCAATGCTCAAAAAATGCTGTGCTTCAAATGTGAGGGGTTAAATTCATAGGAAAAAAATTCACATACATAATTTCAATGCAAAATAATAATAATTCCTTCAGTTTCAATAGGGCTCTCGCCAGCCTTACAGGCTATGGCCCTAATAATTCAGTAGTAGTAATTCAGTGCCTTTTAAATTTCAAAGTCTTGTGAGCCAGATTCCCTTCCATAAACAAATGATGCCGCCCAGAGCGTGCTGAAAATGCCTCATTGTTTGGAAGTCTCCATTTGCCCACGCCATTTCCTGCACGGGGGGCAATTAAAGTGAGTGTGACTCTGACTCTGATGTGACCCTGTGCACCCGTTGCTTCTCCCCTGCCAACATGGGCACAGTGACGGTGATTTGCTCTGGCAGCGGTGCTCATCAGCTCCGTATCCCTGCAGCAGAATGACTGACAGACTTGACACACACACACAGATGCAAACCCACACCCCTTCACCTTAACCCAACCCTAAAATCACGCTTCTGGCAGGACGACCTGTTGGCTCGCTCACCTTTTGAGTCATGAGACAATCGCACGCTCAATTGCACAAAGCACGAACAATTTTTAAAAAAAGAAGATGAATCCTGTTGGTTACGTGACAGCCACAGGAATATTACATACTATTCTGTCCTGTTATTGGCTAAGTTATAGCTGGTACTTGCCAGCCTACAGTCTTTTTCAAGCTGTGGTAGTTATTACAGGTTAAGGTTGGTCAATGATAGAGGTTTAAATGTTAGAAATTAGTTAAGATACAAAAAACCCCCACATCTGTGACGTCCCCTGTTGTTTTTCACATCTTGAGGTATGTGACAAACCGCTGGAAATGTCCTTACTGCAGTTACTTTGTGGAGAAGAAATATACATCACCGATTTACACATGTATATATTTATATCATGCATTATACCAGGGACTTTTATTAGATTAGTCTTTTAGATTAAAAAAAAGTAAGAATTTAGCCTGAAACTGCAACATAAATGGTATTAAATGATAATCATAGGAGGGGTGATGTATGCCCTGCGCACACGTTATATCAACAACATAACTGGTCTCTGTTTTTTTTGCCTTTGCTCCAATGCGGAGCTGTGTGCAGCGCTCTTTGCCCTGCTGTTGCTCGCTCTCATATACTCTCTCATCCATCACAGACAAGACTGACTGTCCTCAGCACTGGGAGTGTCCCGCCAGTGTTCTCAGCAGCAAGGCAGACTTCAGATTGACACTGTCCCTACTCTGTACAACGCACCCCTCCCCCCATGATCAGATCCAAAAGTTAATCATCTGGAGAGCAATATCCGCACCAAGTTTGGTAAAAATTGTGTGTGTGGTGTTTATTTTGACACAGGGGTGAGAACAGTCTCCTGCTCACGGCTATGTTGGTGCACAGGGGTAATAATAGGCAGTCAAATGTTGTAATAGTCATTTAAGCCTAAAATCATAATCTAAAGCTGTGGTGAGTGACCTCTCTTCGCAATAGATAACTTCAAAGGCCTGCATCTTTCTCACAAGGATTGAATAACAAGACCACACACGGACACACACACACACACACACACACACTGCATTTCAAACTCACAGACACACAAAAGACACACACAGACAAACACTGTGTGGCTCCTCCTGATGGCACGCTCGCCGGTCATGCTTTGTCTGCATGGGATGACAGATCTTGGTGCCGTGCACTTCATCACAGTCACTAAAGCTGTGACTGGAGTAGGATGGCATGAGCTATCACAAGGGCAGTCTGCAAACACACACACACACACACACACACGCACACAAACACATTTGGGGCCTGTACGGAGACACTGTGGTGGCCCATAAAGGGGACAGTGTGAGAAATGTAGTCGCATTCTTCATGCAAATGAGACTATAATGTAATGTGGTGGCAGATACACAGCAGAAAGCAGCATTAGATCAAAGGTTTTTACTGCATGCTCTCTCTCTCTTATTTCAGTGTGTGAACATCTGCTCGCAGTTTACAGTAATTGACATTACTTGATTCATGTCAGATTTACTCGACTGTGTAGTTGGAGGGTAATTCCGTTCAGTTTTATTTGTATGGCGCAAAATCACAACATACATTATCTCAAGGCACCGTCCTCTGTAAGGTCAAGACCTCGCAATATCGCAAGAGAAACCCAAGCAGTTCCCACAATGCGCAGCAAAACAAACAACCTCCCTTTTACTGTAACAGGAAGTCCTTCCTAGCAGAAGCGGACTCAGTGTGGGCGGAGCACCGAGCTCGAAAAAGTAGGATTTACAGCCGAGCTCATGAGAGGTTTCTATCGCATTAGATTTTGCAGGTGTACCTATAACTGCTCCTTTTGTTTATATTAAAACAAATTCAAACGCTACAGTATTTTGAACAATGTATATATTATCCAAGGCCGTGATCTGACTAAATGGAAGTACTTCAGACAATGCGACAATGCAATATAATGAAAGTAATCAACATATTTATATTTATATAAGAGCTAATAAACGGACATCTGCCACTGAATGAACACGTTCGATAAAGGTCTTGTATTAAGGCACAGCTGCACAGCTTTGTCATGCAGAGGCACTGGCAGAGGCACTGGCTGTTGCTCGGGGGGAAAGGGGGGGGGGGGCACTTCATCATCATCATCATTACCAGTGACGAAGAGTGTAAACGTCTATGTGCTGCATGCTTCCTTCCTACATCCAGAACATGGTCAAACCTTACACCCCAGCCCGTCCACTCTGCTCTGCTACTGCCAACCGCCTTGCTACTCCCTCACCGCGGAACCACCGCTCATCTAAGTCCCCCTTTTTTCTGTCCTGGTTCGTCAACGGTGGAACGAGTTCCCCAATGGTCAGGACAGAGGAAACCATTCAACGCTGCCGTCGCGGACTAAAAAACTCACCTGTTCCGACCTTGAAAGAAATCTGAAAAGGAAAAAGCTGTCGCCTATTTGATAAATGTTTATGTACTCTCTTGATTCTTGCACTGTTTGGGTAATATCTTCATGGTTGAATGCACCTATTGTAAGTCGCTTTGGACAGAAGCGTCAGCTTAATGAATATAATGTCATGTAATGTAATGTAGTTTTGTGCGCACAAGATGCTACACTGGTGAGGTATTCAAATTGAGTGAACGCTTTTGAACAAGTTATTTCTGAGTAGACATTTCTGTCTGGCATTGTGTTTACTAAATGTGCTTGGCCTATAATTGCAACTTCCACCAATCCCAACCATTTCCCATTCGGCTAATAGCAGTGATTAGCTCACAAAATGCCACACACGCGACAAACTTTTAACATTCAAGAAAAATGTTGGGCTTAAGCCCCAAAAGCTCCCGGCACTGCCTACATATGAAGGCAAATATGTTGCAAAATGGTCACCTGTAGAATACAATGTGAGAACTTGAAGAAAACATTTGAAGCCGTATGTTGAAATTGTCACTCACAAAAAAAATCAAACCTGTGTTCTGAATTTGAAGTCACAAAAAAATATTCACAAATGTGTAGATTAATATTTACATGAATATAATGGCAGCTGCAAACTTGTAATCTCACATGAACCGATTCTTTTTTTTGAACAGCCACAACTCACTCGTTACAACCTCTCGAATCTGCCACTGCAACTTCACAAGTGACGAATCTGCGCCTTGACTTTTGCAACCTTTCTTGCAGTCAGCGTGTCGCAAAACCGATTCGCACTTGTGGCTGAGATGTGAGAGAGCAGAGCGGGGGGCTGATTCCATTTCCGGATTCCTGCAGCACTTAAAAATTCAACGTGAATGCGACGTATTCTGGACCGTTTTGTGCAACAATCGCATTCACCACGACGTAGCAAACATGGCGACTCACACGGAGGTCAGGTCCACCTCATGCAACTATATTTAACTCAAAGTTGACGGATAAACATTGGTTCTTTGTTGCAGGTGATTATATGAGCACAACATGTTCAATTTCTGTGAATAAGTTCTACTAAATATTACACACTGTAGCTTTAAGTAACCCTTGTTATCCATCGTGCTTTGATTTACATTGAGTTTGGTGTTTCCTGTTTTGACATGCACATCCTGTTATCTTCTCTCTTGTTGTCTGCCATTTTACTGCTTATGTGTTTCCCGCTTCTGTCATTGTCTGCCCCGCCCTAATGCGTTTCATCTGGTGCAATTATCTCCACTTATTGAGGGCACTGCATGTAGTGCGTAAATATCACACTCAGAATTTGGACACTTAAATAAAAGGGTGGTTGAGGGTCTCTGCATAGAGGAAATATAAAGGAAGTGATTTTGCACACAACCATGTTTTTCATCATCTTCTACTATACTGAAAACATTTTGAAAATGATGGCAGTTGTTTGTTCGACTTTCCCGGAGGTGGGCTCCTCTGTATGCTTTACTTTTCTTGTTTTTTTAAGAGTCTGCTTTTAATTATTTCACTGCATTATTCAGACTTTCCTTTGTTTGTTATGTTGGCCTTGACCACACTGAAGCTTAATTACATCGCTAATAGACCAACAAATCATATCCTGTGTCCTGTGTGGTCCTGATTCTGGGATTCGGTCTCTTTCATATTGTGCCAAACTCACCCCTCGACGGTACTTGGTTAAATAATTCACTTGGTGGTGCATTCATATGTAGAAATCCTATTGATGAGGGTCTCGCGAAAGGTGTAATACAAACAGACGGGAGACGAAAATAGAAGAGAACCCGAATACATAAGTAGAGAGACAAAACACATGCAGATGCTTGCAGAGGCTGACTGAAAGGTTTCATGATGCATGGTCAGCACGCTTACAAGATCCCAACCCAATTGAACCCTTATGTGAGATTTAGGATTTAGGAGCGATATGTTAGGCAGCCCACAGCACAGCATATCAGGCGGGATCTTTGTAAAACGCAAGTTCAGAATCTAGTGTCCGACCGGAGAAGCAACTAAAGACATTGTGAATAATGATTGAAAGACAATGTGAAATTTGAATGTTTAATCTTTAACATATTCATAATTGTTTGCGTGTGTTCTTGTTTGTGAACATGTGTTTGGATGAACTGCATTTGCTCATGTTTAGAAGGACCCAATCTATTGCCCCCTTGAGCTTATTCATATGCGTAGGCGAGGAGTTTGAGCACGCGTGTGGGCGGTGGTCAGACTCTCATCTCGAAAACAGAGGGAATAACCTTTCATTTCTTCACTCTTTGCTCTTTGTCTCTCCTCTTGCTAATGGTTTAATTCAGAATCCCCCGGAAGATTGGCTCGCTCATTATGAAAAGTTTCTGGACAACTTGCAGCGTTTTTGTCCCTTCGGTAACGCTTGAAGAAAGAATGCAGACAAGTATATTCAGTGTTTTTATTGTCATAATCTGGAATACAGGGAAGGTGCTCGAGGTGCGCAGCAGTAGGATGAGTCACTTGCATAAATGATTTGGTCTGTTATAGGCCCCACTGTAGGTGAGTGTGTTACGCCCCTGAAAACAACAGGGAGACATAATCATGAGATTGATTGTGTAATGCTTCCGCGGTGAGTGTTGACTCGAAAGAGGAAAATACCGCGGTTTCCCCCTGGGTAGGAAGGTGGAGACTCAGCAGATAGAGATTTCGTAGATCACAGATTACTATAGCTTAAGCTTTAACAATAAAACAAATAAAATGAACAACATTTTAGGATCTGAAACATTTATTTAGTCTCAAAAATAGGGCGCACAACACTACCGCAAAAACGCAAGCAAGCATTTCTTCTCCATCACCGGAAAGTCATGCTTCAAGCTGAATTTGGAGACTTTGGAGGCAGGGGACAGTGGCGGATGGTCCCCTCCTTCGATCCAAAAGACTGGACTGACTTGCACTTATCAAAAACGGACAGCTCTCCCTGCTGTATTTGCACTGACTTGACAATATCTAGCCTTTGCATTGGGTCTAATATTTTTCTGCAGCAACTTTGTGGATCATATATACCACTGCAGTTGATACAAAAAGCTTATGTTACACGTTTTTATGCGCTATTTACTTGTATTTAGGGCATTATGGAAGTGGCTCAATGTTCCTTTTTTTTCCCTCCAACTCCGACGTTTCCCTGAAATATTCTTGAAGATTCTGCCGCCGAGAACTGCGTCAGAAGATCAGAGATAATCTTGAGGACTAGGGTGTTCCGAGTGACAAACCTGGGGGGGGGGATTCTACTCGACGAGTGGGCAAGTGTCCCGTGGCCTTGGGCAGTCGCGAGCAGGTAGGGAAGGCAATGTTCGCGCTCGCCTTTGGGCCCGCGGAGCAGAAATGCTCGCTTGTGAGTCTACTTCTCTGCTCACGGCTACTGTTCTGCACACTCGGATCATATGCGCGCGCACGGTTTCTAAGCGCGCGCATTTTGAGACACAATACACGGCATGTGATTGTTGCTGTTTCTAAGGAACGCATGACCTTTGTTTTTAACCCATCACATGATTTTAAACTCGGTGCCATTGTCTGGTAGTACTAAAACATTAATATTATCTGAAGTTGTATACCGATGCAATGCTTGTGCATCCATGTAAAACAGGTGTAAAAACAAATGTGCTCAAGTCTGGCATGCAATTGCCCACTCACATTTCTGCTCATTTGTGTACTACTAAGCCTTTTGACCTATGAGGGAGATCAAGTCCAATGTGCTGTGCTTGAAAACCACAGAACTCCAGTTGTCAAGCATTTGATGTCGAACATTGCCATTTCTCTGGTCAATCTGGGAGGATGCACAAACTCGCTCTTTTGTAGGCTCGATGCCTACACTCTGTGTTTTGTTTTGTTTTTTTTGAATCTATCTCCAATACCCACTGCACTGTAGAGGCAGTGCTCTGGATGGAGGATATCACAATGATATTATTCATATGCAGCCAGGTTTAGGTAATCCTTCCAGCGCTGAGACCAAACCATAAAAAGGACGATGAATTATTGAAGAGCATCAGAGAAATAGGAAACCTTTCTCTGAATAGGATCAACCTTTTGGGAATGCTTCAAAGAGCATTCAATAGTCTGCAAAAAAAAAAGAATAAAAAAATCCAGCCCATTCCCTGCTTCATCCCTGTCGAGAAAAAAAAGCTCTGCCCTGGCTCTGAGATGGAGAGAGGCGACAGAGGGAGGGGGAGCGACTGAAAGCTCACCTATTGTTCACCCTTTATTTGCATGAAATTGTTTACCACCTTTTCATGCTGTTCTCTCCTTTTTCCCACCCCCTGTCCCCTACTGCTCGATTTTTCTCGCTCTCTGATTTCGTGTCTGTCTCTGCTCAGTTCAACAGACGCAGATGGCAGCGGCTGAAGGAGGATTTGAGGACAATTAGCTGCAGTTTGTGTGCACAGCATGTGTGTGTGTGTGTGTGTGTGTGTGAGTGTGTGTGTGTGTACACTGCAGATTTCAAATGAATCATCACAGGACTATTCAAGTTAGGGTGAAATAATATAAAATGATTTAAGAACCTAATAAAACATGCCATGTCGCTCTTTTATTTTTCAAGCAGAAACCAAACTCCTTAGCGTATTGAAAGTGCAAAGTATCCAGCGGGAGGTCAGCCGGGGTGGATGCGAGGACGCAGTGTTTTGCCTTGGGCTCTGAAGATGCTGAGCACAAACTTGGCACAGGGTGAAATATTTCCATGCCACCAACAAGCAAGAGCCAAGTTATTTTGCAATCGCGAGCCAAGACATCTCCCAGCAATGTCCAGCCAGAGCTCTACCAGGGACCTTGAAGACTCGACTTCACTGAAGTGCTCTTGTATCCCGAGCGTCTCCAATGAAGCGTCTCCCGTAAGACTCACAAGAACAAACATGGAGGTCATCTCACAACCAAAAGCCGCGATGAAGTGACCCTTCCCACTCAAGTATTACTAGTCATAGCCTGGTGCTGGTGATGTTGTTCCTTGTCTGTACCACAGTCCTCCAATGTTGTCCAAACACTGTTCATGGACTTTGGGAGACGGACTGACTTTCTTTTCTTTGTGAGAGTTGGATAAGAAGCTCAGTATCTCTCTCATATATTCTCATTCAACATGTAGCCACACTACGCCAGTTGACTTAGCTTAGTTAAGACTGTAGAGGAAGAAACTGTTGCTATTCCAGAGAGAACTACATCTCTTTGAGAAGATGAACGTGTAATATCGTGTTTGTTCAATTTGTACAGAGAAATGAGCCACACATTTCCACATGGTGACTTGTTTCATCATTACAATGAGTCCTTGGCTGTACCAGGAAGTGTTGTCTTTATCTGGCTTAACTGAACCTTTCATTGGCCTTCCTGATAACCTGTACTACGAAGCAGGATATCACGTGGAAGAGGCGGAGTGGTTAATCACTAGCGGGCTTGTCAGAACCATGAATAAAGTTCCTTAATATGACACAAGAAGGAACGACGGTACCAGCAGGTAAAGTCGATTTAAGCGCCATGTCAAAGTGACATTCTGCACAGTGACATCTAAAAAATTTGAAAAGATAGCAAGGAATCACCCAACAATGTTTATTTTAAATTTAAAGTCAGCCTAAAGATATGATATAATTCAGCACAGAAATTCATCAAGTTTACTATTGAGAGAATATTTCCACCCTTTTGACTGACGATGATCAAACTATGATGAAGAGAAGCTGAAGTGATGTCCGACTGTTTCTGCTGCCGAAGCCGAGGAGAGAAGACGTGAATGTGTGACGAGGTCAGTCACACTGAACTGTTCATTCATGATCATGATAAATATTGGATCAGCGTGTGGATCGTTGTTCTGATAAAAGAGAAAGAAATACGTTTTTATTATTTCATTTCATTTTTTGTCGTTTATTTATTTATCTCCAGCATGAACAATTCAACATTACAATTATTTATATTACTAATTTGTATTTTATCACTTCATCATCACACAGTCCCCATGGTGTTGTATCGAGCTGCAATGATAGAATAAGAAAGTAATACGCTGTCAGTGATTCTGTCAGGAATCAAATATTCTTTATCGAATTTAAATGAAGCTCTATTATTAATGAGCCCATGTATTTATTTAGGGTGATACACTCTCTGTATTATTAGGAAACAGTTTTAACACCACAGTTGACACATTAAAAGTCTGGCATAGTGACATGATTCCACTCATCTGTAAATATCTGCTGCACTTCATTATTTGTCACGCTACTCTAAACTCTTGTGTCCTAGTCAGGATCCTGTAGAATGATGACTCTGGGGACCTGATTGGTCAGTAGCTGGGCCGCTGACAGGTTTTCGCTCTCTCATCTCCAACTTCACCTGCTCCGGTGCAGGTTAGCCCTTCAGAGTTGCCATGGTGATTCAGAGAACCAGCTTCGTAGGACGGGAAAACCCCAGAGTTGAACCTGAAGTGAACCCTACGGCCGCAGATCCTGCTTCGTATGGTACAGGCTCCGCGGAGGCCTCGGGTGGTGTAAAAACTCACCTGCTGAGCAGATGTTATTCCACAGCTGAAAATAGTCCCCGCCAGAAACACTGCTCACTGCTGCGTGAGTAACATTTGCGGTAACCCGCAGCGCCCAGCTAAATGCTTGAGACTTTTTTTAACGCAGTGTGTTCATCGGGGCCGCGTTGTACCAAAGGTATTAACATGGAACGGGGTCATCGTTGTTTACGATTTTCCGTCAGCAGAGGCAGTCACGCGGCTGGAATCCGCGTCCCCGTGGACGGGCGAGGCAGCGTGGCGGGACAGGACGCTGATGCTGCGGTTTCATACACTACACCTTCGAAAACTAAAGTTTGATTTAGTGTCACCAAGCAAAGGCGGCATAACGGTGGGTCCTCTTAACAGCAACATAGAAACAAGGTGGGGAAAGCAAGTCTCCATTTTAACAACTCATTATTGTTGTAAATAACCTCCATACATTTTTTTGTGTTGAAACAAATAAACACATACGCCATGTGCGTCGGCAGCTTGCCCCTCCCGCACTCACTCGGGGTTTACCTAATAGCCGTCTGGCCCCACAAGGCGGAGGCTGCGGTGCGGAGATTTCCCGAGGCGCCTCATTCGGATTGCATGATCACTGACTTTGTGCAACACGGAGCGCTTTGTGACTATGAGCACGTGCGTCGACTCCTCAAAAGGCGCGAGATGGGGGGGGGGGGGGGTTTCGTCACGGGACCCGTCGCGTTAAAGCGGAGTGACAGCGCGGGCGAAAGGAGCCGGATTCGAGGGAAGATGTGAGGAGTGCGGAGACGGAGAGAGGTTCAGACAGAGATGGATGAAGTGGGCAAGAGATATGTGCATTTCTATCTGTCTTCACTTAATGCGTCTATCCGTATCTGTATCATTTTGTCGATCTTCATCTGGACTCACACACTGGCCCCCGAGTTCTTCTTTCGCTCACTTACACTGATGGAATTTAAGGAAGGGGGGGGGGGCAAGACAGCGAGGCTTACTATTGTGACCCTCTCCTCTATAGTGGGATGTTTTCTGTCAGCATCACTTACTGCTCTGCCTCTGCAAGAGCCCACGCACACGCACGCACACACACACACACACACACACACACACCGGCAACTCCAACATACACAAGTAAAATACATACATATACATGCATTGAACACACACACCGCTGTTTGCTGTTTTCAAAAAACTGACTCGTAATGTTGCACTGGATCACCTGCTGCACAGCAATGAGCTTCTCCCCCCTTGCCGAGTTCGGGGAGATAAAGGGAGCGGGGGGGGGGAGGTGAGCGATTCGAGGTGCGGGGTGGAGGGAACGCTTCTGTGCTGTCAGCAGAAACATTGTTTTATGGATGCAGTGTTTACAGTGTTGCTGCCATACTGTGGGCTCGCGTTGTGTGTGCGCATGAGTGTGCTGTCGGTTTGGATGGGTTTGGCCTTAGCCGTCCACAGGGATGAATTACACCTGTCAAAGGTGTGTCTGTCTGTCTGTGTGTGTGTGTGTGTGTGTGTGTGTGTGTGTGTGTGTGCGTGCGCGTGTGAGATGTTTGGAGATGTATTAGGGCCTGTCTGTGGACACGTTGACTTGTTTGTTTTAAGCCTGCCCGCGGGGCTTATGCATTCTGCATGAGAGTACTGTGCTTTACGTGTCAAACCCATTTGTTTGCCCAAATGCTCAGCGAAAGCACAAACACTTGGCGGACCTTTTGTTTGTCTAGCGTTTGACCGCGCGCACGCTTGTTAAGACACGCGTGCACACACACACAGAGCCGAGCGGCACACACGCGTAAAACTTGCCATCAATCAACCTCTTTGTACGGACTTCACTCGCTTCCAAAGTCAAACCCTCAGCCCACGTGTGCTCATATAACTTGTATTCTACAAGCATTACATCAGAGGGAGAGGCGGTTTCCACATTATTGAATCCCTTTGTTGTGTTCTCGTATCCCCCTCAAACCCATTTGTGAGTCTGCAATAATCAAGTAGAACTCCCAACTTTCAAAACAATATTTAAAGTTTAAAAAAAAACGTCTCAGGTTTTTTGTGGCTTTAGTGTGGTAGGACATGTGCTCCAGTGGGAGTACTGCAGTTTTGGAACCATATTTGACTGAATAAATATTTCTCTAGCATTAATACATGAGAATCCCATGTGTGAGTCGTATCATTTTGACCACATTCAGAATATGGCTTATGGAATCCTTATTTTCACTGAGAACACATGTCTAACATTGTCCAAGTGTCATGTCTCTGGCATTCGTGAGTTACCTGAGCAGTTACCAGTGGACACAGTCTGGTGTCTGGCCTCCCTGGCATGAAAAACTAAATGTGACGGTGCAGTTTATCCTCCACAATTCACTTGTCAGCCGTTCACTCTTGCTTATGGCGCTACAGTAGGTGTTGCTGACTGACTGCCGCGCGGCTTGACCTGAGGTCACAGCTGCGCAGTCGAGGGCAACTGTCAGAAACCATAACTGAGGGAAGATCTTTTGAGTCAAAGTTACGAGTCAGACCAATGCTCCATTACTTTGGTCTGTTGGTCTCTGTGCGTACGAACTCTGTCACTGCTGCAGTGAGCAGTCAGAGGGGCTGACTTTAGGCTATACTTCTTCACTGTCAGAATAAACATTCATATTACATATGATTATTGATATCAATGGGAAAAGCGATCTCACATAAAAAAAAAATACCAAAGAGATTCAATGTATTTAAGATTTAAGTCATATCTTGTATGAGACACATGATCAGCCCATATTGCACACATTGTCAGATAAGGTTTGCATAGGCTAAAAAATCTATACACTGAAAAAGAAAATTCATTCAAACATGCTTTTAAAAGTTCTGGATCAGGAACCAACAGCTTCCACAGCTGCCGAACTTTACATGAATAAACTCCAGGGTTGGAGAAGCTGGAAATATGTTCATCTTTTTCTTGAATGTTCTTCATAATGTTACATAATGCTCCTCCTCCACTCCTGACATTTATTTAGCAGAGAGCAAGCAGTCGGGTCACCCGGGGTACCACGGGAGGAGACTGCATCATGCCTTGTTGGAAGAAGAAGAGTTTTCAGCTATGGAGTTTTTTTATGTGAGAGCCTCGAAAGAAAGGAAATTTACACGCCAGAAAAACCAGCGCTTACCGTTCCTTCACCCTTGAAGCTGTGGCTTGTAAACGATCAAATAGCAACATCAGAAAACTTGCTGCTTCCCTGTTGTCTGTTTCATCTGCCTATTGGTCGGGGAAAACAGACGCAAATAAGTTTTCTTTTTTCCCCCCCTGGTGATCAATGAATGTTGTCACTGTCAAATATGCTAAACACTAAAACACAGGCTGTTGAATCATGATGTTTTTATGTTTCATCATGTGCTGAATACAGACGATGACTTGGCACGATGGATGTGTCAGTAACTAGTGATCAGTACAGCTTTTTCAAAAACCTTTTCAGTAAGCAATATGCAATCATTGAGTATTACATATTTTAAGTAACCAACAATGCTTGTAGCCCATCCCAAAGTGGTTGGTTTTTGTTGTTGTCTTTTCTCGACAGTTCTTGGTGGTACTGATGTGAACATGCTGTACTGATTTACAGATGATATGCACAGTAACACGTATAACACTATAATAATATTACTTTTACATCACTTACATCATACTGCAGGTATAGTGCAGCTGTCTAGTTATTACATGTGTAATATACATAAAGTACTTGCATTAAGCACGGTAATAATGCAATTGACTGTTATTCAAGTCACTTGCAGAGACTCTCCATTTACTGACATTCGTTACTCAATAGGTCTACAAATCTGAAAGCTAAGGAACGTCCAATGAATGCATTATACAGGGGTGACATATATGGAGGCGGACGTCTCAAAACGTCCACAGATACGACCAAAACCTTTGGCCCAGCAAAATGAAAATGAGGGAATAATGTGAGAATGTTTTTTGATTTGAGTTTTTTCCTTTGTTTGAGTGTACTGACCCTTTAACCCAACGTCGCTAACATGATGTTGGCCTTACACCTCTGCATCATTTGAATGCCGGCTCGTTGAGTGAAGCATCACGTGTGCTCCATGCAAAAGAGAGGAAGCAAATGAGAGGAATTTAGAAATGCATTTGGTTATTTCAGTCGGAACACATTCGGAGGAATGTGTCTCAAATTTTTAAAACTCAGGGTAAAAGTGGAAAAAAAATAGAGGAATGTTAAAACATGTACATGAAAAGCTCATAGTCGGCTTGCTTGTCAACTTGTAAGTGGGTAATTCATTGACAGGGGAATGAGTGAACATTGTGACAGGATCCATGCGTTAACCGATATGCAGCTTGTACCTGGGAACAGCTATCTTGGAAACGAAAAAGTGTTTGAACGTCATACAGACTAGCTGTGGCAGATGAAGTCTGTGGAGTAGCCTTAGCACATATGGTATGAAGGTGGACACCATCAGATTTGTAAATAAATGGAAGTAGTGACCGGGTCCGTAAACGTTTATGGTGTCCACCGTAAAATGAGGCCAATGTGGAAGTGCCTAAAGCCTGTCAAAATGCGAAACTCGAGGCTTCAAAACGGCCGTTCACAAACCAACGGGTGACGTGACAGTGGGAGGACACCAGACAGTATTCCCAAACTAAAATGGCACTAGGAGAATGCATACCTCCGCCATGGCTAACACCCTGTGTTTCTATGTTAAGTGGGAAAAAAAAGATTCCTAAATCTCCCAGTTTATCTGCCTTCTTCCTTGGGTCACGCCCCACCCCTCCGCAAATGGAAATCTGTAACTTACTAACAAACAGACAAACAAACGCCAATGAAAACCAAACCTCCTTGGCGGAGGTATTGCATGTGTCCAGTGTTCAAGGTGTAATTTTCCACTTCTCATTAGCACTTGAGCGAGCGAAAAGTGATGCTTCTGCTCATGACAAGTTGGTTTGATTACTGTTTCACTGAGCCTTCGATGAACGGCTTCGGAAAGTCCACAGAGACCCAGTCAACACATGTCACGGGGCTGCGCTGTGTGGATGCTGAGAGCAAGGTGCATTGATTTCTCTGCATCGAAGGGCAGGACTCCCCATCCGAAAGCCCTTTCATCGGAATACTGACCACAAAGGTGGGAATAGGGGAGTATTTTACATTTTAACTGCTTGTGCGTCTTTTTGGTGGGGGCAGTGGGTGTGAGTGCGAACAGCTTGCAGCCAGTTCCGGCTGTGATTACGCTCCACTGTCCCGCAGTGGCCTTATTTAATTTCAGTGGTTACTGCAAATGTGTGTTATCTGTCAGACCACTCATGGCATGATTCCTCTACCCCTTTTCCCCCCAGAAAATCCAGTTTTTCTGCCACGCCTGTTTGTCTCCTCGTCTGGAAGAAGACCCCCAAACCCCCACCCCCTCTGCCCAATCTACTGTAACCCTCCATCCCTCTCTCCTTGCCCCGGGTCCCTCCACATGCTGCAGGTAGCAGACGCACCCTGGGGACTCGCATGCCCAACCCAACCATCTGTCATACAAGCTCCATGTTTGCCTGCACAGTTGGGTGTGTGTGTTTGGATCTGAGCGTCGTCCCTGCGGCCACTCGGCTGGTCGTCCACTCGGAGGAGAGAGAGCGCGCGTGCACACTCGTGCAATCCTCCCAAGTGTGTGGCCGTTGGATCTGTGTGTTCCTACATGTGCATCTGCATCATGTTACCCCAGGAAGAGCTTTGAGCCGTTGGGAACAGGTTCAGGGAGGCTTCGGGGGAATGAGTGTGCAAAGCTGTCAGATGGATTTGTGTCCATCACAGCTGCGTTTGGCCCCGAGGCCATGACAGAAGATCAGAACAGAGAGTTTCTACAAAGGAGCAGCAGCTAGAGCCCAACTAACCCACTTCCAAAGTAGAGCAGTGACAGAGATGGGGTTGGCGCGGGGGGCAACGGGGTTGGGAATTGTCTGGCATTTCTGCAGCTTCTTGTGTCATACACAGTTCTACTGTATGAACTATTTTCCACACAATTGTTGTGCACAAACAATATGAAGATGCTATTTTTACTTTCCCTGCGGTGAAGGTCGGCCGTACTGCAGCGTTCCTATGTAAACGTGTTCATAAGACAATGGCCTCTCTCCAGCCTCATATCGTGCAGTCAGGAATTCCACAATAGATGACAAATAACAACACAGACCGGTGTCTATGCTTTTGATTTGGCCTTTGATCCGACTTTGTACACTGTTTATTTGCAATACTGCCGTGGCTGACTGCAACAATTGCGAGGCAATATAGAGGGATGAGCGCCCTATGAAAGGAAGCATTGCTTTTCAACAGACTATATACGGTACGAGGCCAACTCTTTTCCCCTGAGATTCCCTCTGCACTGTGTGTGTGTCAACAACAAGGACAAATAGCTCTGCCTCCCTCGTGCTCTACTTCTCTCTCCCCATTTGCCTCCCTCCTATACTTTCACTAATCATTGGATTTCTCTCCTCAGTGTTTATTTGCACTCATCGGCAAAATGAAACACATCAATGACGAAATGAACTTAGCATGGTGTGAAAGAGAAAACAGTGCCGTGCGCAAAC
This sequence comes from Scophthalmus maximus, assembly GCF_022379125.1. Taxonomy (NCBI): domain Eukaryota; kingdom Metazoa; phylum Chordata; class Actinopteri; order Pleuronectiformes; family Scophthalmidae; genus Scophthalmus; species Scophthalmus maximus. The sequence continues at coordinate 24,037,062 of NC_061522.1, forward strand.
GCTCGACACTGTACTCCCACTGAAATGTCTTGTACATAACTAGAACTGCAGCGTTCTGTGCATATGTGTGTGTGTGTGCGCGCGTGTGTCGGGATGACACGGTGATGAGAGAAGACAGACACAACAGTTGCATCATGATTGTAACATCTGAGCCATTTATGATTTATTTATGAATCTTATTTGCTACTGGGGTAGAGATGTTTTTGCTAACAGAGAGAAATATGTATCGCTGGGGTGGGGATACAAAATACATATATGCATCGATGGATTCAAAGAGAAGCAGAAGAAATTATGACTAAATACATTTGTCACCGATTCAGCGCGCTGGACATCCGGACATTTCGCGGAATATTTCCTCATACTGGCTTGTTGTCTGTGTTACCGAGAGTTAGATGACATGATCAGTGCTCCTTTCATATTTGTCCGATGAATACGGAGATACAGCATGCGGTCGGTGAGCTTAGCTTTGCATCAAATCGGGGCAAACTAGCCTGACCATGTCCAAACGGGACAACATACACCTACCAACACCCCCAACGCTCACCAACGAATCCATCACATTTTGTTTCGCCAGGCTAGCTGCTCCCCCCCTGTTGAAGTTATCTGCCTCCCGCTATATGAAAACAACATTACTCTCAGCAAGAAAGTATTTCACAAAATGTCAAACTATCCCTTTACCGGATGTAATCGCAATAACGAGGAGCATGCTGCAGGTATGGACAGGGTATAGATTCATGTAAGCACCGCTGTGTGCCGATGAATACCTGAGCACAGTGATGGAGCGCGCAGTGAAGCTTTCAAGCTGTACCTCCATCGCCTCCGGTGCCGAACCGCACGCCGTATACAGTATTAATGCTGCCCTTTTCTCTGGAAAACAGCAGCACAGTAACAGCCAGCAGACCCACTGCGCTTTCAGCTTTTAATTGCATGATTCACAGCAGCTTAACAGGCAAAGTATGGGAGCGCGCACACGCCAGGTATGATGTCGAAGTTCCTTGTCTTTCAACTGGATTCAATCAACATTGACTGGAATGAAAATGTTTGAGGCTATATAGATGCGGCATGCTCTTGAAATATTCACCTTCAGAAACTTCAGAGTGATTCACGAGACAGTGGCGTATCCATGGCAATTAATCCCGTGATGTATCTACCGCTCCGTTTATCTATGTGCGAACTCTTCCACCGTGTTTCGAAAGATGACAAACATTGACTCAAGGATTTTTGTGCTCATCTCGTCCTCCAGCGAGACGATATAAATACAGAAGCGGGGAATCAAAGTCAATTTCATTTAGAAAGTACAAAAGTACAGAAAGTGTTACTTTGTGTTCTCCTGTCTTCAATTCTTGCAGATTTCACCTTTATCTAATGATTATCATGCATCATTAAAGGAGTTGCTTGTGGAAAATATTATCGACTCCCTCTCACCTACCTCCCCCTCTGTTGACTCAGTCAATTGACTGGGACATTTAATATAAGTATTAATGAAGCACTTAGAATACACACGGTGTGAGATTTTCTCTGCAGATTTATTGCTGCTCATGAGTTTTGAACTAGAAAGTAACACGATTGGAGGGTAAATATAAGAGGCAATAGCCGCACAGGGATTCTTCAGTGAAGCCACTGTATATCTTTTCAAAACACGCACACGGCTCTTTAATAGGAGTTGCACTCTACCGGATGGATGAACAAAAAACATTGTTAGACACTTTGGTCAATTAGGTTGGTAAAAAACAAATGTCAATAGACGCCATTCAGTGAGCATGTGTGTGTGTGTGTGTGCCCTGTGGATGGAGCTGTATTTTTTTTAAGACCTTTTCCTGTTGACATTCTATTCTGAAGTCAAGCTCAATTGGCCATGTTCAGCATAACGTTTTACAAAGTGTTCATTGATGTATGCTTGTATGACTGAAAACACTCTTTGTTAAAGGGATAGTTCAGTGATTTTGAAGTGGGGTTGTATGAGTTACTTATCCATTATGCATGTTACCTTGTGGAGATGGTGATCAGCGATGTCATTTAAAGGAGTTTGGAGGAGAAGTGGAAGTAGCGAAAGTCGGAGTCCCACTGTTGCAGACGGGACCATCGCAAAACGCATTTTTCGCCACATTTCTAAATGCTTACCCCACAAAAAAAAAATCTGTTCAAAATCATTCACCGTGGCCGTAAGAGGATACCTTTATGGACCAGAGTTTACAGAAGAAGAACTGCTGAGTGATATGCTGATTTTTTCCACCCACGCGAGCGAGTGATGTAATACATGGCCGAAGTACACTTGAAAAAAGGTGCAAAAATAAACGGTTGTCTTGCGGCAAACTAAAGCAGTGGAAAAATACATTATTTAGCGTACAATTGAACAAATTTAGTTTTTTAGGCAAGCATTTAAAAATGTGGCAAAACATACGTGAACTATCCCTTTAAAACAGTTTAGAGATAATTGGTTGAGGAGATCCAAGAAGTTCCATGTGTTTAAAGGATTTACAGATGCCCAGGGGTGTGTATAACAGTGTATAAAATGTTCCAACTCTGGAAGGATGATCAAATTGGAAAATATTGGTAAGCAATGGCATTACAACATTCATTTAATGGAATAACCTACTTGGAATGTGTGCCTGTACTCGTATGTTGGGCCAATGACGCCCTGTTTTAGTATAAAGAACAACTGAATCGTCCGATTAAGGCGCTTTGCCGCTGACGACCCTTCATCAAGACCCGTCAGTCACGTAAGAACATTTAAACAAAATGGCCCTGTCACAGTCTGACAAACATCCAGCTGGATCGACCTGTGTTTGCCCAACTGCCTTTACATCTCAGCTTCAACAATATAAACCAATAAAATAAATGAAAAAACAGTTTTGTTTTCGTTTTTTAAATTGGTCCGAATGGCCCAATGGTATAATATAGCATACCTCTATGGTATATACTGTTTACATATTTGTACATGAGGCCTACACTATGGAAGCTTTTGCGGTTACACTTTTCTCATCTTATTTACTGAGTTTGTTTCCTTTGACTTGAGACCACAAGAGCTTGGATTAGTCATCTACTTGTCTACACACATCGACTTGTGTGTTTTTTTGCGTTTCCAATGCCAGAGATTGCCGATAGCATGGAAACCAAGACCGATCAGCCCCTCCTCCCACTGAGTCCGATTTCCATCCATCCTGGAACGGATCAGGCCAATCACAACTGGAACTAACTATATTTTCTCCAAAAGAGGAACAACTACCACAGGCTGTAGTCATGTTTCATTGCTCTGCTTAGTTGTAGGTGTGTTCTGCGGCTGATAAAGCCCTCTTGGAAATTGTATGAATGAACTGGGAGAATCCAGACCCATTCACTAGCCGGGCTCTAGCTGCTGCGTTAACATCAAGTGAAACAATCGCCACCACAGACGTTCATTCTTGCTGTGATTGCTGTTCTACATCACCAAGACAGGTACATGGCTTGGTAACAAACCACACATTCAGCAAATGTAGAGCTGAAGTTACACCAGCTGACATGTGATATCAGATGCTGATCAATAATCAATTCCTACTCCACAGGCATCGGCGGCATGTCGGAAAGTGGAATGGGGCGGACAGAGGTTCAGTTACGATAGGAGAATGTGAACATGATATGACTGTGTGTGTCTGTGTGTGTGTGATGGGATCCAGGTGATAGATGAGCATAATCTCCACTGTTGAAACAGGAGTTCTTGACTCAGACAAAGATTAATGGGGCTGTTGACTGTCTGAAGTGGCTTGTTACAGCAGTCACCAGCTTCGGCCCTGCCCTTGATCTCAGTTTGCGCTCTTTTTAAAAAAAAAATGGTCACAGAGCTGCCACTCTGAATCAACAGCCAAAACTTGTCAAGGATCCAAACACAAACCCGCACTGTAGAAGACAATCAATCAAAGCCCGTGTACATTTCCTGATCTCCTCTTGTAAAGCTACGCTTATTCTGTGAAGCGCAAAGGAAAGCGATGTACAGTCATGATTGATGTCTATTTTTGATTTGTTTTTGGTTCACTAGGGGACTTCTAAGCGAGACGTGGATTCTGAAAGTCGTAGGTTAACTATCGAAGCCTGAGTTAAACTTCATTCAGCGATGCCTCTCCTCTCAAACTCTCTGCCAAGTTTGAGGGGGTTGTTTTGATGCTGCAGCCAATTGTGCGTGAACTCAATTACAGCAGCACAGTACTTAAGACTTTCATGCGACTGTGAAGGGCGGGATCGTCTTCTGCTCTCTCCAAACATCACCTAACTCTCCTACCTGGGGGTATAAAACAGTGTGCGCGTCTACTCAACTCAACAGGGAATAAGCCAAACAAGGAGCAGAGTTTTTCAGCCAATATTAGCACGTTTACCAGCGGGAAAACTCCCCATCAGTTTATCCTCCTATGATGCTCTCCTCGGGAAAACTGCCAAATGCATTTACTGATCCACTGTACTGTCACAGAGCAGCTCTACATTATTACATTTGTTGCATAAGGGTGAAGATGTGATCTATAGCTCAGAGGTACGAGTCGAGAAGGATGATTGGCTGTAGAATGTGCCACTGACAGATTCCCATGTTCCTGTTGTGGCGACTGAATTTAGATCACATTATGGACTAATACCATTAACTTATGCTGGGCCATTGCTGCACGTTTAAGTTATGCATAACCATTTACATATATAAGTATGGCTTGATCATTCTGTACTGTTGAATTATGGATTCATGATGACTCATGCATCAAATCATCATTGATAGGTTATAATACGTGTTTTTGGTGTGGCAGTGAACAGGACATGAGGTGAGGGCAAAGCCAACATTATACAACGTTATCAAATAGAATAAGATAAATGGACAGTCCAAGCTCTTGATGGAAAGACATGGAATATTATATTTGCTCTCCCTCACAAATATGTGTGGCCTTATAAAATCCAAGAACTGTAATTTAGATATAATCAATAAACTCCATAATTAATACATATAGACATAATAAAGATAACATTAATGCCATTCATCAAATTATATGGAAACGCTAAAACATATTTTCATTCAATGTATATACTGACAGTAAATCTTAAAACCAATTTTTTCCATTATCAGAACATTGCTAGTTATTCATATTCCAAAATCCTCATTTGTACAGCAATAAACAAAAGGTCATTCACTTCAGCCAAACTGATCGTCTTATTTCACATAAAAACCCCGATATCTTAGCACATATCATCAAACATTATAACATTTGATATGACATTACTCTGAAAAGTATTAAAACTTTTAATTTCTGAAAACTCTTCAATATTACTACTGACCTCATGTGTGGGATCATATATATATATATTTCTTAATATTTTCTTACAGGCAACAATTTATTTTTTCACATTGCACTACATAACCTCAAGAAGCATGATATTGTTACAAAATGAAGTTCAATTCAATGCAAGAAATGTTTATCAATAAAGTTATATATACACATTCCCACAAGGTATTGCAGCATTTTTCAAATGGAGACCAGTCAGACTAAGTGGTTATTCCTCCTGGTGAACGATCTTGTCATATCTGGCCCACCGTCACTGATCAGGGGTTTACTGTGCAATCGCTTTCAAAATCCCCGATCACAAGACAACAACTTGTGTAATGGTCATTAAGTGTGTACATACTTAAAAAAAAATATATATATTTCCAATATTTCATGGGTTGTGAAAATTATCTGGGAAACACATCACAACATTTTCTAATCATTTCATGAAATCATTCAAATGTTTCAATAAAACATTCAAACCCTTCAGAGGTTTCAGGTTTTTCCTCGTGTCATCCTTGAAAAGTAATTTCCATCAACATTATCAGCAAAGTTAATCTCCCCACAAAACCAGCCACAATTCTTAAATCTTTCATTTAAAAGGCAAACCTTGAAACACTCGACAAGTACTAAATTGGATTGTGAGATTAGCAAAAGCTTTTGAAATGTTAAATCGAAAATAGGTGCAGTGCTAACAGTAATTAAATGGAAAATGTGAACAGATCCCTCTAAAAGTTTAGTTGTACATGTGTAAAGATGTTTAAAAAAATCATTTCCATCGGTAAACATATTAAATTAGTTTGGGTTTTTATTGAGATCTCTAAGGAACTTTATTTAGTGGACTAAAATGACATAAAGGAATATTTGTATAGGATAGTGTATGACTCATTGTATATGTTTTTTTGGTGTAAATATGTTTTTATGACATTAAAAATCATCACATCTCCCAACCACAAATTCCTCACTCACTCGCACACAGGATAAACCTAATGGGCTGCCAATGTTTTTCGTCTCATTCTCAGTACGCCAAAATCTATAAATGTTTATGCCAATGAGGACAACCAGCCAACCAGAGTGAAGTCTTTTGGGAGTGCGATGAGACAGACAGCCTTGGTTTAAAAAAGCGCCAGCCTATGCCCTTTACCAATTTCACCACAGCTGTTCAGCTATGCCGACCTCTTCCAAACCAACGTTCTCTGTAAATAAGCCTTGTGGCTAACCTAGCATCTCCGCCACCTTGTTGCCTCGTCAGAAGTGAGACAGGAAAATGGTCGATTTCCACAAAAAGCATTTGTTGTAGTCCTGTCTGAGCTCAGCACTGAGAGGTGGTAAGGAACAGTTCCCATGTCATTTTTTTCCAACATTTCATCCTTTTTTCTTTTTTTTTATTTAAAAGCACAAGCGATAGCAAGTATGATTAATTCTCACAGTTGATATTGTAGGCCCATCCTTTAGCCAAATCAGAGATTATGTTTAATTTGAATCTGTTAATTTTTTACTTGAATTCCAGGAGCCACTGACTTTTCAACAGTGAATTGAGGTCGACCTACTCTCTGGCTGCTTGTGACCGGTCTCCATGGTCCCTGCGAAATATAAAGTCCCTTGCCTTTCTCGTTTCATTTATTTGTTCATCACTGTGCATTACGTTCTACCAGTCCATATGCATGTCAGATGTGGATATGATTCAGAGGGTATCATGCAGTTTTGATCCACAAAACCCCCTGGAGTCGCTCACAAATTCTACCATATATGCCCATAATGCGTCCCTGGGTATAATTGGAGCGACCCGACCAATGACTCTTGGTTCTCTTTTATATGCTCTACTTGTGTTGTATATGTCTGGGCCACTACCTCAGATGACACAAACAGCACTTCCTCGCCGCCGCTCCAGTGATCACTCACTTTAAGAACCACTCCCCCCAGGTCTTGATGGATGTCTGTTAAGCAGGTGTCTAAGGACTGTGCTCCTTCTTGTTCTGACTTTAGGCAATGACTGCATCAGTCACACAACTGTCACTCAGACAGTAACCAAACTCTCACGGCAGGGAGGTTCTACCTCGGTTAATGTCTTCCTTTATTTGTCCCCAGCACCCCACGCTTCAGTAAGAGAAAGATCATTTTGAAAACTTTTGAGAGGTGCACATATCTGGTGTTTACTGTATCTGCTCTGATGGCAGAATTCACTGTGCCTGGTCTAAGCAGGCCTGAGCACATCACCTGACCTCATGCTTTCAGCCCATCCCTCTGCAGGTCCGTACGTTTGTGATTCTTTTTTTTTTCAGAATGCAAACAGAAGGAACAAAAATTAGGATGAATCAAAAGCTAGACTCAATTCATAGAAAAAAAATTCTTCACACTTCAGACTCCACTTTACAAAAATTAAAAAGGATTTGCAACTGAACCAAAGACTCATGAATTCACTCAGAAAATGGCCTTTTGACTTTAAATTCTTGATACGTTAAATTGTGCTAAGAACGAGGAGCAGCAGTAGCGTGATGTTACTGCAGCATTGTAAAAGTACATTCACATCAATCATGTCATTTACTGCTGTAGTCCATGTTTATTTCTGTACTGTTTTTGCATTCAATTTAACTTAGGAATGCATAACGCTCAATAAACAATTATCACTCCACCACCTCCATTGACATATAGGGGCTTGACAGTGAGTCAGAGGCAGGGGCAGAATGAAGGGGCACAGTGCAGAGTAGGGTCGCTGAGGTGAGTGATGAAAAAGATCAGACAGTGTAGAATAAGCTGTTGTGCAGACTGTCCTGTCATTATTGTACGGAAATCCGTGGGCATATACTGTAGCATATTGGTAACATGTCAGTCAAGATGGATGGTAATAAGTAGAGATGGATAAGTCATCAAATCACTCTCTTTACCTTTCGCTTGTTAATGCGCTCAAAGATGTTATCTGTGTCCAACACCTCCAACACCTTGTTGAAATTGCAAATTGTAGCCAATCGTTTTTCTCATGCTAGTACAGCAAGGTAAAAGTATTAGACTAAAAAGCACCAGAATACAGTAAAAGAGAATGGCCAGACCCCTGTTAACAATGAGATTAATAATTTCTGTAATTAGACAATTCATCTATTACGCCATCCCACCCATCCATTTTCTATACCGCTTAAACTTGAAGGGGTCTGGAGCCAATCCCAGCCCTAATACAGAGACAAAAATGGTCGATTTCCACAAAAAGCATTTGTTGTAGTCCAGTCTGAGCTCAGCACTGAGAGGTGGTAAGGAACAGTTCCCATGTCATGTTTTTCAAACATTTCATCCATTTTTTTTTTATTATTTAAAAGCACAAGCGACAGCAGGTATAATTAATTCTCACAGTTAATATCATAGGTCCTATTGTTTCAATGCCAATCTGTTGGGTAGAAATATAATATTAAGTAGAACATTGCTCTCTAAATTTAGCCAAATCAGAGATCATGTTTAATTTTTATTTGTTAATGTTTTACTTGTGGCAGCAACTGACTTTTCAACAGTGAATTGAGGTCGACCTACTCTCTGGCTGCTTGTGACCGGTCTCCATGGTCCCTGCGAAATATAAAGTCCCTTGCCTTTCTCGTTTCATTTAATTGTTCATCACTGTGCATTACGTTCTACCAGTCCATATGCATGTCAGATGTGGATATGATTCAGAGGGTATCATGCAGTTTTGATCCACAAAACCCCCTGGAGTCGCTCACAAATTCTACCATATATGCCCATAATGCGTCCCTGGGTATAATTGGAGCGACCCGACCAATGACTCTTGGTTCTCTTTTTTATGCTCTACTTGTGTTGTATATGTCTGGGCCACTACCTCAGATGACACAAACAGCACTTCCTCGCCGCCGCTCCAGTGATCACTCACTTTAAGAACCACTCCCCCCAGGTCTTGATGGAAGTCTGTTAAGCAGGTGTCTAAGGACTGTGCTCCTTCTTGTTCTGACTTTAGGCAATGACTGCATCAGTCACACAACTGTCACTCAGACAGTAACCAAACTCTCACGGCAGGGAGGTTCAAACAACCGTTCACACCTACCCCACGCAGACATGGGGAGAACATGCAAACTCCACACAAGGCCCTGACCAAACCGGGGTTCTAACCCAGAACCTTCTTGTTGCATGGGTGGAGGATGTATTCAGATCCTTTTATAACAAAAAAGTATTAATACCACACCTTAACAAGTTAAAGTTCTGCATTCAAAATGTTGCTGAAGTATAAGTATGTAAGTACACTGTAAACGATTTCTGTAAATTTACAGCAAGATTTCAACAGTATTAACCAGTTATTTGTTAAAACAGCACTTTACTGTTAATAGAAATGCTAATCTGTGAAATGATACTATATTGATGTGTTTTTTTAACAGCAAAATGCTGTATTGCTAAAATAAAGCACTTTACTGCAAAGTAACTTTAATAACAGTGTCATATAGTATTTATTGCGTTCGGGGGGGGGGGGGATCCATTGTTTTCTTCATTTATCCCCATCTGTCTAATTATTTGGTGAGTATCAATTTTATTTAATCCATAAATCTAAAAAAACATCTATCAGTGGTGTTTCCAGGTTGTTTGCACTATCAAATATGTGCATGTGTCATCATAGATTGATAAGGCAGCTAACTTGACTTTCATAGACTGCTATGTCAGACAACATAAGCCCATTTTTATGTCTAAGTTACCTTGTGAACACATATTTTGCCAGAATACAGCATAATAGTCTTGACAGTGTAAACCAATGAAAAGCACTACATCAGTTGAAGTAACTGAAAGCCTTTCATTCAAGACGTTTTGCACAAGTTCACTTTTACACAGAGTCTTAAGAAAACACTATAGTTTTTCAGGCACTTCATTGGAATAAACCCTGAGAGAGGCACCAAGGCTGGACGGGGCAGAGTCACCAACAAGAGTCGGTCCACGTGTCCACTCTGCTGAGGAGACTCGTGGATTTCGATTGGGACTTGACTGGCCCCATGACTCACTTACATGTGTGAAAACACCAGATTTGTCTTGTTTCTCTAATTCTTTGAACTCATTTCTTTCTCTTTCTTTCTCTCTCTTACACAGAGTCAGAGGTGGTCTGAGAGGACCAGAAGTCCGTCACTCCTCTGACATCGTTCAACTCTTGGACTTCTGCACTTACACTTAAGTTTACCTGTTAGAGCCTGAAACAGTTCATATTTGGAAATGATATAATGGTGGTGTTTGTTCAATTCTAGTTCTAATTTGAATTGTTTTTTCCAATGTTATTGGACCAATGCTTTGTCCCAGGTTTGTGTTAGTATTAGTTTAATATGCAATTGTTCTGCATGTGCAGTTTACAATGTTTTATGAAAATAAAAAGTAAAATGAAATAAGAGGTTGTGATTTATTTGATTGAAAAATCTGTGACTTAGCTCTGCACTTTCAAAGAACATTTTGTTGGGTTTGTGCTCTGTGCTTGTAGCCAGATTTTGGGAGGACTTAAAACCAGTGAGCTCTATTTTAGTGTCTTTCTTAAATAATAAACAGCCAGACAGTCAGTTCTCTATAAAATACTGTAAAAATAATAAAAAAACAAGTTCATACCGTATTTTTGAATAACAGTACAAAAATGTAAAATTTAGCGACGGTAGATAAATGTTAATTTGACAGTAACATAATGGCCACCCTGCTGCCAGCTGATTACTGTTTTTTACAGGGAAAATGTACTTTAAATGTTAAGTAAGTACTTAATGCAAAACAAATGTGTCATTAGATAATTATAATTTCATGCAATAAATTAGAAGCAGGCTTCACTTTTGTAGGTGTTTGAGGTGAAACTGGTTTTGAACTAATATGTGTCAGACTGCAGCTGATGATTATTTTTCCTTGTGGATTAGCCTGTGCTTTATTTTCTCCATTATCCAACCGATTGTCTGCAGTTTCTAAATATTGCAAGAAAAAGGCATAATTCCTCAGAGCTTCTTTTCTCCAACCAACAGTCCAAACCTCAGAATTATCAGAAAAACTTTGAAGCACCCGACAGCAACAAACCTTATTCTAACAAATAAATACAAAAAGTATGCTTCTCTATAACAATGACGGCAATAGACATCTGACTGTATATTAGGCCAATGCTGATTATCGAGGCCTTACACCTACACATACATTAAACTGATGCCAATCATGATAATAATCACAGCGCAGCAAGCATTATGGCCACACGGTCTGCAGTCCTCATCCGTCAATACACAGAACCTCTTCAAAAACGTGAGGCACTGGCCTCACTTTGGACTCCCTCGAAGCTGCAGGCAACGACGCACACAGGAAATTTAACAATGAACACAACATTTTAACACGGAAGTTCTCCGACATCTAAAACATTCCGTCGCATTATCGGGATAAGCAACGTCCCTTTCAGCGTGCCGAGAGCACGGTTTGAACAAACGAGGGGCTCTGCTGATTTAATCTGGACGTCGACTCGTATCTTTTCATTGCCAGAGTAACTTTAAGCATCGCTCTCAGTGGGGAAAACAATGTTAAGGCTCTTTAATTGCACAGCTGAAAGGGAAAATTGAGATTAATGCATCGCTTCTGTGGTGCAGGTCCGTTCAAACGTTCCACAAAGACACACAAGCACACGCACACACACTTTATTTCATGAGGCTATGCTTGTTTCATTCAAAATGCTGGTGGGCATGAATGGTGTGTGTGTGTGTGTGTGTGTGTGTGTGTGGAGAGGGGGATCGTCCTGTCTAAAGCCTTTGCTGTGTCATGCCATTCCTGCTCGGGGAATGTAGCCCTTCATGAATAATGTTGAATACAGACTGTGACAAAACCTTGAGGTAACCAAACAAACATCATGCCCCGCAGTTGAAGATCAAACCCGACACTGACACCTTCCAGAGTGTAAACGTGTGTGTGTGTGTGTGTGTGTGTGTGTGTGTGTGTGTGTGGTTATCCATATTAAGTGAGTTTAACCACAGCTTCTGAGTATGCACATGCCCCAGAGAGCAAGAAGAATAAAACTAGCATGACACCGTAACGCTTGCATGATTGTACCGGTCTGTGTGTGTGTGTGTGTGTGTGTGTGTGTGTCTACCCAAATCAAGCGACCGTAGCTCGGCTGTATTTGGGCTACAGCAACAAGAGATGAAAAGCAGGGCACTGGTCTCTTTGAAACGGCGCTATGCTTAAACTCTCCGAGGACCGTCACATACAAACCAGCAAACCAGCCAGTCATCAATAATGGATTAAACCCATTCATCTGAAGCATTATGTTCCTCGAGACTTAACCAGTTCAGTGGGAGTGCAACAGTGTGCATGCTCACAGGATGACGGCCCCTTCGGGGGGAAAGGATTTCATATTGAACAGCGAAACTTTCATATTGATAATGACGGTGCTCTGTTCTGAGCTGGGCTCCTGCGATGAGCTCACTCTCGCCCCCTCCCTATTTTCTCTCTGTTATCCCTTCAGCTATTCAATGAGTGTGCGTGGTGCGCATTAGTAGACAAATGTCATGCATTTGTTTCATTTGAAATAGATGGGAGGGTTGTGGGAAACAAGAACTTTCTAGACTCTGGTGGATTTTGCTCTCCGAGATGTTGCCCAATTGCCGTTGAAGCGTGAAGCCAGTCCTCCCTCCTGGTCCCAGAGTCACCACGCTACATGATATCACCAGAGGAAAGAAATGTGGATGAATTGCTGCACTGGTGAAAAGCCATGTCGCATCCCCTACTCATGTAAAGGAGTAGCAATGGTAATGCTAACCAAGACTGCACACAAAGTAAATGAACTGAACTCTCATTCTGGATATTGTATTGGTACTGTCAAGCATGTACTGTGTGTCTCCTCAAAATAACGATACACCCGATGTGTTACGTCAGAGCAATAGCTCAGATTAGATGACTGACAGGCAAGAACTTCACTTGTCAGAACAGGGTAGTTATTAAGTATTATCTCTCCGCTACACAGAGACTCTGCACACCCATTATTAAAAACATGTTACAATTCCTGTTACAGGAACACACAGGAACAGTGTGAGCTGTCCATAATCTTCAAACTTGCAAGTGCACCACCTTCTTTCAGTACTTTGCACCATATAAAATCCTAAAATCCAACCATCCACGCTGCCAAAGTTAATATCAAATAACGCGCTCCGGGCTACCAAGAGGGCATCCTCAGAGATAGTGAGTATTTTCCACCCCTTATTTTTTGCAATTACCGCAACTTAAATATGAATACTCACTGATGGTTGAAACTCATCTATACTTCCCCCCTTTGCCAATGAGAAACCGGGCTAACACAATCACGGTGTCGGGCCAAGTGGAGGAAGTGAAAGAAAATAGCATTTCAGTTAGATTATCAGTGGAGTGAAGCACTGAGAACTAAATCAATTTCAGCCAAAATGAAAAAAAAAAACATTTAATGGGAAAATGCACGTTTGTCAGAGAAAAATAAAAAAAACTCCCAAGATTTTAAAACTGTGACTGGTCAGTCTACATTTAGAATTCCAATTGAACTTTTTAGATTGTATGGTCATTCCTAAGAATGTGTATTGAATGATAACAATATATTGTGATTTGCTCCTCTCAAAACTAATTTCGGGAATAGTTCTCTACTTGGCCGTGACTATTACAGTATGAGACCTTATTCAACATGAAGCTGTTGTAACGTGCAGCAGAAGACCGAGGCTAAAAGGACGTGGCTACTTATCCTAATCGTGCAGGTATTTGCCAATTGTCTGAGCAATTTGAGGAAGATTACATATTCTGAAATTGTTCTGAATGTTGGCAGGACACTGGCGTTTTCTGACTTCTCTGCGGTTGAATGATTAAAGATTATTTGATTCCGTCGGGACCGACTGTGCAGATTTAACAGTGCCGCTGAGCATCTCCATTTCTCGAAAAATGTCCAAGTTCTAAGCAAACCCTCTTCAGTCGGCACACCGGCTATGGCCAACGGATTGGAGTGTGTGTCAGCTCGTTTTTATGCTGAGAGCGGGAGTATTTCCACCGTGCCCTTTTCAGCAGCACTGAGTTGGAGATAGACTGTCGCCAGTGGCTAGTCTTACCAAGGTGCGCGAACTCAGATTTGCCCTTTTCAATTTCTGTTCCCTCTATAGTAGAATAATGATGCTGTATGCATTTTCTTTTATGGCACACATCTCAGAGTGGAATTTCTCTCTCCTCTTCCTGCTTTTGGCCTTTTTTCCCCGTCCTCTCCATACCCTTCTATTTTTTCCCTCCCGCCATCTACCTCCACCACATCCGTCTTAATGTTGTCTGTCTCTTGTACTTTAATTGCCTCCGAGGTATATGTATGCACGAGGCGAATCAGGGTGAATTACATCCGCCGCCTGCATTCGATCTCGAGAGTTTCATTACGCAATTCTATATTTGGGGAAATGTTGCTCGCTCTTGTCCAATTCCAAGAGTGATCACATCAACTGGTACGTGCACAAGCGATATGTAAGTTTAATTTAAATGCCGAAATTGGCGGTTCTTGATTTTCCTGCAAATAACAATTTTAACTGAGTGCTTGAGATAAAACTTTTCATCTCTTAATTATATCCTAATTCTGCTAAGCCCTTCCTCTATGCCTGTTCTGCTCATCCTTTTTTTTTTTCTTCCATTCCACAGGCTTTTCTTAGAACAATTTCCTTTCTCCACCATTCATCTCACTCTGTTTGCCCGCCCCCCCTCCCTGTTCATCTCAGAGGCATATGAGATACAACACTGGACAAGTCCTCGCCGCTTTATTAATCCTTTAAGCTTCTGAGGGGAGGCACAAACGCAGCTACTCCCATTCAAATCAATGGCAGTAACTCCCAATTGCCGTATCTTTGGACTGCTTAAATGTGCTTCATTTTTACACACTCGAAAATAAAACATACAAAAACACACACACACACACATATGCTACCCCCCCCCCCCCCCCCCCCCCCCCCCCCCCCCCCCCCCCCCCCCCCTCAACCGCCCACCCACCCACCCCCCCATGGCCAGGGCTCTGCTAACCAGCCCACTGCAAGAACAATTCATGGGCTGCTCCGTCAAACGGAACTCTAACCCATGGGCCTTTGGAATAGCCCCGGTCATAAACTATCTAACACGCACATTCACTCAGCTTTGCCCCAACTGACACACACACACACACACACACACACACACTCACTCGCTGTCTTCACACGGACCATAAAATCACTGCGACAGTGAAGGCAGGGAACAGTGTTTTGGTGCTGTTTTGCCCGTCACAGATTTCCATTACAAAGTCTTGCCATGAGTCTGGGAGAGCGAGGCCCCATTGAAAAAGCGGACAGGCTACAAAACGCCGCTCGTCAGGGCCCATCAGCGTGGCGCTTTCCCAAACTCAATGGCTTGTCAGCGAAAAAGGGTGGAGATGAGCTTTGTGTAGAGACGTAGGACTGAGCTGTGTAGGGCCAGACAATGGGCGGCGAGCCGATGTCAACTTGAGAAAGTGCATTCAGGGTTCATCATCTGGCGTGTTATAAAGCTTCTGAAAAAAAAAAAGATTCCTTTCATCTCCTCCCAAGCCCTCCTCTTTGCCTCAGACATTTCAGCTTTGTTCTGCATTTTCAACCACCATTTTCCCCAATCAATGTCTTGTCGTTAGTCTTCTTTTCCTTTCTTATGTCGCTGAAAAGATGAACAGGGCCGTTATATATATTAAGGTTATTTTGCAAAATCTGAGAGCAAATGCAGGAATTCTCTGGCAATCTTGTCTCCTGAGTAGCAGGATTATATGAAGGTCTACCTTAGCTGTCTCTGATTTGTCAGTGCGTTTGATGGAAGCCGGGCGGGCTGAGGAGAAAATAAAGCATACACCTGAGTTTGAATGAAAACAAAATGTTTGCAGAATGGAGGGAGAGCAGGACAATGAGACGTCTCTAAACTCCCACTTTCTCACAAATACTGTGGAGGCATTCACAGACACACTCAGGGACCGTGTTATCCGCTGAAACATGACAGCATCGGCTTTCTGTTTGCTTGAGAATAACATTCAGGGTGTTTTTTTTCTTGGCGAGCAACTTGTTGGATGGAAATCAGTGTGAATGCAAAACCATCTGCAAGAGCAAATAAACATGCGCTTGTAGATTAGCCTAGTTTCCAGACTATGTTCACTGAAAAGAGCCTTGTTGAGGGGGCCGGGCTGGACCCTTGGCAAGGCACTTGCTCCGTTGAACTAGGCCGTCACGGGAATTCATTGTTTTCAGATGTTGTTGGGGTTACTTTATTTCATTTTTCAGAATTTGACTAACTGATTGATGTTTATGCGAGAAATTGCACCACTAAGACCCAATCCCAATTCCCCTCCTTGGCCCTATATTGCACTGGTAGCATGTCCGATGCCATTAAGGGTTTGAAGGGGTAAGGCTCCTGCAGCCTGCCAAATGAGCAGAGCATTTTCAGACATGTGTTACACGTGGCGTCCCAGTGTCGAGGTTAAGCTACGCTTCTATCTCCATTCTGAAAGGCCACAATCCAGTCGAGGGTGCTCCAAAACTCGGGGTAAGGCCAATGGTGGGAAAAGATGGGAATTGGGAGTTGTAATATCATGCTACAAAAATAGAAACAAAAAAACATATATATATATATATATATATATATATATATATATATATATATAGGGGTTAAGCTGAGCATCAACCCTTTGTCCTGATCAGCTTAATTTGCATGTTATTAAATGAATTATTGATTTATCTAAAGAAAGTGCACATAATGGACAAAGACGGGGGAGATGAAAGCCGGTCAGCCTTGGAGTCGCATGTGGAAATGTGGAACTTCAACAACAGATACTCTGGTTTGTATCCTGTCTCTTTTACCAACATGCTGTTTCAGTATTCTTTTTTTCACAAAAAACCTGAACCCAGTACTTGTAGATGCCTTAAGTGAAGAAAGCCTTCGCTGTAGTTGGGGCAAATGAGAAGCAGATGGGACATGTCTAAACAGTTTATCTGGTCATTCATATATGACGACCTCAAATGAAGCAAAGTAAACAACCCCCCCCACCCCCCCCACCCCACCCCGACATCCACAAAAGTTGGAAGAGCAGATCATTTGGTACTATCAGAGTTCCCTGAAGTCATAATATTTCACAGACATAATATTTTTGAAATCCTATTAACCCTAAAAAGGATACCTCCGTGTCAACTGTGGATGTAGGGTGCCAGGGAGGAAACAAACAACATAAATCTGTGTTCTGGATATTTATATATATATATATATATATATATAAATATTGTTAGCGCTGTCAGCTTTCAGCAAGAAGGTCCTGAGTGTGTACGTTGGCTCTTTTGTGGGCAAAAAGTTGCAGCTTCTCTCTTCAGGAGACTCTGAATTGCTTATACTGTATGTGTGAATGCAAATGTCACTGCCCGAGGCCCAGTGCATGCTGGGATAGACTTCCTCCTCCGTCGAACCCTCTATCGATATATGCAGATGGTTGTACTGTGTGACTGAGGGCAAAATCTCCCGATGATGGATGCATCGTGACATCAAAAAAACTAAACAGAGAACGCACAAAGAAAATATACATTTTCACACCGCTCGTCGACCCTGATTACCAATGCACAATAAAACTCCACAGGAATCAATGAAGCTTGTTTGGCTACAAAACACAAACACACACACGCACACAAACACTCCCGAACGATTAACACTCCCTCGGTCTGACATTTATTTGGTTGTCCATACCCAGCGCCTTCCTTCACTCTGTCACCACGCCTTGTCCGAGTGAGAAATGAGCAGCGACGCGCTGATCAATGGGACATTCATAGAGCCGTGTTACAGTCAAACGACTCCCCTAGATCAGATGACACAGCAGCCTGCGCGCCGACATGAATTTGCCTTGTTTCAACACTTTCACCTAATTCTTCTGGGAGGCCGGGCTCTTGTCCTTTGTGTGAGGGGAAACGGATGCGAGAAGGAATTGATGGAGCGACGTTCCCCTGTGAGCACATTCAAGATTTTTGGTGAATTTGTGTACTGTTGCTGGAAAATGTTTAACCTCTATGGTTGTGAGGACCTTTTTGCCTTGTTGAGGGTTATGGGTTCAGGTTAGGGCGAGGGAACGCAATATGTCAATGTGCATCCTCACAAATGTAGAATGGCAAGTGTGTGTGTGTGTGTGCGTGCGTGTGCTGAGGCCAAGACACATATGGAAACCATTCAGATGCCTACTAGACTGCCGACTTCTGTTCAGTAAGAACACTGTGCCTGTGTGTGTGTGTGTGTGTGTGTGTGTGTGTGTGTATGTGTGCCATTATATTTCTTTCATTAGAGGAACTTTCCCACCATTTGAGATTCACAGAGCACAACTGTCGTCCAGTTACATGAGCTGTATGAAATAGAAGCAAGCTGTGGATTATGGTGTTCTATGTACGGTCACTGGTAAGTAATGGTCTGGCCGCCGGACAGAAATATTTTGGGAATCGACAGTTTGCGGCTTGGGTGACTGTGACCGGCACTTACGGGTTGTGCTGCAATTGTGGGAACGTGTGGGAGGGATAATGGCAGCAGGACGGAGGGAGAGAGAATGTATAACGCAATGAAATTAGTGAAAAAGAAGGAAGGAGGGCTAAAGGGCAGAGATGTAGTGATGAGAAAATCGGAATAGAGGGCAAGAAGGGGGGCACTGTTTTTGGTTGCTCTCAGGGTCTTACATCCAAACAGGAACAAGACAGGAAAAAACCGTGAAATTCTTTTTTATGCATCCTACTCTGTGACTTCAAACCACAGTGGCTTCCACCAGATTCACTTTCATGCCTTGTGAAGTGGAAACCCAAAAAACCCCCAAAACCCCCACACTAGAATAATGCCACTGCGCGCCTCCACATCTGGGCTAATTCGAACAATATATTTCTGTCTGAGATACGGGCGAGTTCAAACAGAAGTTGGGGTTTGAAGACAAATAGCTTCAATTTACAGTAGCAAATTAAAAGTCTTATCGTGAGCAGTCAGGGCGTATTTCCATTTCCCTTTACACTAAAGACATTCCCTGAGAAGTTCTCCTGGAAATGGGAGAAGTGAAACTTTGAGAAGTGCAAGAATATCTGAAGGAGATTTGAATGGGGGGGCGGTTATGGGACCGGACACCTTCTAATCACTATGCTGAGGTTTCATATTCCCATTTTCCCATACCACACGCATTGACCCCTCTTCACTTGGATGAATAATTGATGTCTCCAGTTAAAGTGTCAGAGTAGAGGCCACTTATTTATCGTCTTCCACATCATTAACATTGTCCCTTTCTCTCTCTCTTCCCCCGGTCTCTCTGAGCAAACAGAGATTTGCTTTCACAATAAACATGCGGCCGTTTCACACTGACATGGCTCCCATCGGGAACTCGCAATAAATGCTCCGACGAGTCGTTCAGGGAAACGGACTTTATTTATAGCCGAGAGAGAGAGAGAGAGAGAGAGAGAGAGAGAAGTAACGATAGACACACTTAACATTTGAATTTTTGATGAAGTCTGTTGTTTGGAGGTCAATGTACTCCAAAGTTCTGATGCAGGTAAACACTGGATTATAGCTTGTGGCGATGGCTGAACACTCCGTACTGCGACCGATGTGCTGCAGAACTGTGCAGAAGTTGTCCTTGTGCTTTTTTCTTCTTCTTTTCCTGCAAACGGCTCAATTTCCTCCCAGATGCTTTTTAGAAACAGCTGAGTTGCTGCAAAATATAAATCAATCCTCAGAGACTACTTATAAGCATAAAAAAAAAAGAAAAAAACATTATGGACTGGGTGTTCGGTACCGACTCCATCCCCGTGTAATTCTCAGCGAGATAAGCATCACCGCGCCCGACACTGTACATCTTGGAGCCGACTTCACGCCGCGGATGAGGGTGATGGAAGGAGACGGTGTGTTAAATTTGGCATCGGCGCCAGGAGCTGGAAGCAGCGCGGCACAGGTGCAGCTGGCTGGACCGAAAGCAGGGGAGGGGGATACGTTTTTTAGCGAGCGGCCTGTATAGTCTGGAAGCCTTTGAGTGGCCATTTCCCAAAGGCGTTGCTGGGAGATGCACCCTCCAATTAGGTATTTGAATGGTCTGCTCTGCGACAGCGCGCAACATTTGGATCGGCCTATTGTGCCATGAAAGACTAACATGTATTTAACTAACATTAGCTGCCTGTGCCAAGTTGTGATATTGGCAAGACTGGCAGCGATGTAGTCCTTTAACCTCAACAATCCGGAAATGAGTTCATGATTTGAGTCGTGAACTGCGGTCATGTATGACATGGAGTCAACAAGTGGCGTACGTATTGCCGTTTAAATGGTAACAATAGTGGCTCCCCAGCCAGGTGCCTGCCTGAAATTAGGTCATAAACTATTTTAGTGCTCACCCACACGGCGGCTTTGACGTGTCAGCCTATTGCAAAAGTCACGACAACTGTGGGCTCTGAAGAAAAGTAAATAAATACATTTTATTTATTTTTTAGTTTTTATATATAGGTAAAGGTAAAAAAAAAAAAGAAAAACAAAAAAAGATAGTTTTTCCACGATGAACACGGCACGAGCTCAAGCATCCGCTACCTCCTGTTCTTTGTGCAGTGGAGAAATCCTTTGTGGTGTGCTTGAGAGGGAGGGAGGAAGGACAACGTGCAAAGGGGTAAGAGTCAAGGGGTGAAGGAACAGAGTAATGAAAGACGGCGTAGAGGAGAATGAAGCAGCCTTCAGCGTCTAACCTTCACCGAGCTTTGTGAGCATAAAAAGCAACTAAATAGGGGTACCTGACTGTGATATGAGAGAGACAAAAAAACATAGAAATCAGCTTTGACGTATCTTAAACTTCTACTTCCCAGCTAGTCCTGGTCATATACGTATGCCGTTTTCCTCCAAAGTTCACTCTGAAGAGATGAAAAGGGCCCTGATGCAACGCATAATCGTCCACGCAACCGCAATTTTTTCGAGCCCAGCTGTGCCCCCGTGCCATTCGGTCGAGAAAAAAAAAACTCCCCGTGCCAAGCAGCAATGCCGACCTTCTTTCGCGACCTTGAGGAATTGTCTCGAGCTTTTGACGCGTCCCCTTCAGCATTTTGAACTGAACACGTCATGATTAACAAAAGCATGCCTGTATAAAACCCAGCGGGCGTACCTTGGAGGGGGAGGGGGCTTGGCAGAAACATCCGCGGTCAGCACTTCTTCGTATCCTGAAAGCTGTGATGAATAACATCTTCAGCCCCCACTCCCTCCCGGTTTTTTTCTCACCTCCCAGCGGATTACACGATAACCCCCCTCAGACGCACGTGCGCGAGAAAGAAAAAATGTGTGGCATCCCTTCGTGCGCGGCTCGCGCAGACTTCCCACTGACGCCCCCCACTTCATCCCCTGCAACAACGCTCACACACTTTACAGCTCAGGTAAACGGCGATCTCCTAAGAGCTGCAGCTTTGACCCTGTAACAGGAAACTCGACTCAGAAACAAAAGCCCCTCAGTGAAGCATGTGAGTGTGCGTGAGAGATGGTTTATTGTATGAAGGGAGTGTGTGTGGGGGGGGGGGGGGGGTTGGTTCAACAGAGAGAGCAGAGAGCTGCATTTTTTTGAGCTTATTGAATAAGTCGTTGATTATGGCTGGAGCCAGTGGCTGGAGAGGGAGAGAGAGTGTGTGTGTGTGTGTGTGTGTGTGGGGGGGGGGGGGGGGATTTCTGCCCGTAGTTAATGTAATGGAGTGCAGCTGTCGGGCCTTTCTGCACAGAGCTTTGAGTCTGGGTAAGGTCCAGTGTAACGGCGTGTTTAGCCAAGACATGCTTACATAGGGAAACGGAGTGAGAACAGGGCATCTGTGTTCCGTGTGCACGCGCGCGCGCAGGTTAAGTAAAACACACCCCGAGTTCTAAACACTCGCACACATATGCTCACCCACCGAGACTCCCCGGCTGGCAGGGGTGATACATGAATGGAGACGGGGCTTTGCCAGTGAGAACAGCAGTGAACAACTGGGCGGCAGCTGTGCTGGCGGAGCGCTTTGGTGAGAACGGGGCTGATGAACGCTGGAACAGTAACATGAAAAAACCCCTATGGCTTCCAGCATCGTTCACAGCGAAAACAGCATCCTGAGAGAAACGCGGAGCTCATCGCATCACTTTGCGGGAGAAGAAAGAAAAAAACCCTCAAACAGTTTATAATGTACACTCGCTTTGTTTTAAGGTCAAGCATAATGTAATGCACAGCTAATCTGGAGTGCGCACACTCTTATCGACTTTTGCTGCAGCACTGACCTACAAAACAAGAGCGGATCCACTCCCTCGTATTAGGTCAGCAATTTGTGAAACCGCAGACACATTTCCAATATCCTTCAGTCCAATCAGCCCATCTTGATTGTCCTAGTTATTCCATTTGACTCGTGTGGGAGAGAGCACAGAGCCGAGATAAAAAAAAAGAGAAGGGGAGACGGAGGGAGAGGCAGGAACCCCTTCGTTTCAGGGTAATCGCGGCTCCTGTTAGCTCCCCGATTTTAATAGGGCCCAGACGAGCAGGAAGAGAGGGTCGGAGGTTTTAGGGGGGATCGACGGGTCACACATGTGCCAAATAGGATGTGGGTGTGTGCGCGCGTGTGTGTGTGTGTGCGTGTGTGTGTGTGTGTCATCTCAAATGGATATAAGTGCGGTATAGCTGATTCAGGCAGAGAGCGATAATAACTGAGCAGAACACATGGTGAAGACGGGGGGAGATAAAGCTGCAAACATGCAGATGGAGTGGAGGATAGCAATTAGGCTGATTCAGGAGAACGGAGGCGAGGGAATGAAAGGAGGACGGGGCTAAAGGAGAGCAGCCGAAAGGCCGTTGAGTCTGTGAGCGGCGCACAGCCGAGATGTTCAGAGAGTGCCGCGGATGAAGAGGAAGGGGGTGAGGCGTTGGAAGTTTGAATGAGGATGAGGATTGGAACCCCCCCCCTCTGAAGATTGGGGATGGGAGGTGCAAATGATTAGTGGAGAGAACGGGTGCAGCGGCGGATGCGAAGACACGCAAAATGACATGGGAGTCGGAAAACTCCTTCTGGTTCTCATGAACTCAAAGTCCCGTGAGACGCCCATGAACTCGAGGGTACGCCACTTCCTGCAGATCTTTAAATAGACACTGGCGGAAAATCCCACGCAGAGGAGCGAGAAAGTAATGAATTTTGAAAAACCTTTAACTATTGCAAAATAGATGGGCTCAGGCGCAGTGGTCAGCAGAACCTTGTCGGGCGTCACGAGGAGCTTCATTTAGCTGCTTGACTACGCATGGGGAATTGGAGAGTCTCCCTTTTATCGTACGGCTAATGGAGCTAATTTGTTCCACCGAGGGAAGTGTTCCCTTTTCCACAAACGCGTCTCCGCAAGAGTGGTTTCGATTAATGCAATGAAGCGCTCAACAAAAGGAATACTAGGGAGGTTGCTGAACTTGTGGAGGGAGCTGTTTGGGTAGTGTTTGGCGCTAATTAGCACCACCTTCACTGGGAGCATTTTCCTCTTTATGTTTCGGAGTAATTGGCTACATGTCACATAGGGTAAATCCACGGTCTCCGCCCCTTAAATATAAATATATTCCACATGAAACTTTCAGCCCTAAAAATACACTCGGGCAGGCAGAAACTTTGAGAATAAGCTTCGTGAATTAACATTTGGTATTCTCAAATGCTGCCATTGCGTGTGTCGTCGACCCCCCCCCCCCCCCCCCCCCCCCCCCCCCCCCCCCCCCCCCCCGTGTCACAGTTATTTCTTGAGGGCAAAAAAATGATTCAATAAAGCAAGAAAAATGAGAGGAGTTTTTCTTTCTACGTCTGGGGTAGGACGTGATTGTCTTTTAGGGTTATTATTCTTCCTCTTTCTTTTTTCCCCCTAGAAAAGAAAGAACAGAAATCAACAGCTTTTCAGAACAGGGCTGGTTTCTAAATATAGCTGCCATGCATCTTTTTGGCAGAAGGAAAAAAAACTCAAGAGCCATGCGTTTATTTCTCCCCGGGACATAATGGAGAAGTGAAGCTGGTGATGATTTGGTGCGTTTCTGTGTGTGTGTGTGTGTGTGTGTGTGTGTGTGTGTGTGTGTGTGTGTGTGTGTGTGTGTGTTTGTGTGTGTGTGTGTGTGTGTGGGTGGGTGGCTGTGAGAGAGTGCAAAAGAATTTTCACAAGAGTTTTTGTTGTAGTAAAAGGGTCATGGGACTTCCTGAATGGAACGTATCACACGGACACACACACACACACACGCGCGCACACACATCGCTGGAGAGATTGTGGACTTTGTCATTGTTTCCTAATAACACCGTATTCCTCGGGGGCAGCTGGATATCGGTACCAGCTGGAGCATGAGGTGATGCCGGTTTTGTTTTTCGATAAATCCCCAACTCCGTCAGGTGTTGACAAGGAGGAGAGAGACGTCAACGGGAGATGAAGAAAAAGAATTCTGTCCCGAGGTGTTATGTGGTTGAGTTTTCTCAGTGCGAACGTTGAGCTTTTGAGATGTGTAACGAGGACCATCGGTCAAGGGACCGCCTTTTCCCTTCACCACCACACAAATCAAGTCAGCTACATCGCTCTCTTTTTCTTTTTTTTTTAGAAGCAACCACCCAAATAAGAATCTATTATATTCTTACAACAGAGGAGACAATCTAGTCAGTGACTAAGGTAGTAAATCAAAGCCACAGCTTGTGCCCTCAGCTCAATGGATCTCGAACAATAATAGTAAAGCATGCAATAAAACTCAGTACCCTCCATTGATGCTTATAGGTTCATACACCTCTGAATAATCTCCTCTCATTTAACCCAAAATACATCAAAATCAAATCCTCCTCCTGCTATTGCCGCCGCCAACACGCTCCGGTGCACCTCAATGTCCTGACAGCACCGCCCCGTACGGCAACCAGACTTTGCGCCTTAAGGGGCCTCTGGAAGACAAAAAAACCCGGCTGAATTCATTTGCAAGCCATTGCTTTGGTTTGCACTCTGAGCATATCTTTTCTTCCCACAGAGAGGCCACCGGAGTCACCGCAAAGCCATTGGGCCTTGTTTTTTTTGGGTTTGTTTTTTTTTTTCATCATCTTCGCGGCAGTGAAAGTTTACAAAGTGAAAGATGAGACATCAAGCGGCTCATCTGCAGATAAGTGCCTCACCTCCAACTTTTAAAACCCCGCTATCGCCGAGGCGGCTGTTTGCAGTGCTTAAAGTGAATGAGTAGATCAGCAGTTAATCCTATGGGCTTGCGCTGCTAAGTAGCTCATCGCTGTCTGGGTGCTAAAGAGGTTTTGAATGCTGATGTTGTCAGATGCGGACAACGGGGGGGGGGGGCTATTGTTTTCCCAGGGAGCGCAGAGGGCTCGGCGTTTGCCGCGCAACGCTGATGCAACCCTCCGAAAGAGTGGCCGCCGTCGGTGTTCTTTTGGCGAGGGGATTTCACCATCCACTCACACGTACGGACGTGCTGCGTGTTTACATGCACAAGTAAACCGGGGAGTGCTTGTACAGTACGCTGCAAGGGTTCATGAACACAGATGCACACATGCAGCCGATCTGCGCAAGCACACACACACACACACACACACACACACACACAGTATTCAACTTCTTGCCTCAGCTCAAGACGGTAACTAAAGGATGTTGTGTGATGGAAACATGTGATATTAGAACGGAACATGAATGCGCTGTACTCAACAACCTCTGTCGTCTGCAGTTTCTTTGATTCGCTTCAAAATACGAACCCATATTAAATTCTTTTTGATATATCAGCCAGCTCCAAACATGTTTTGCGTTCTCTCTTATCAGAGACATCTCTTTGTTCATTTTACCCCATTCATTCCAATGCTCATTTTCTGAGGAAGAAATAAACTTTTTTGTGAAGCTCTGATGATAAATGCTCCTGTAAATATGTTCCTACAACTCGATTCATTTCCTCTCCTCTGACATAAACAGATTGAACAGCGTACCTGGTTCCAGACCTAATGGCATTTTTTTATGTGCCATGATACAATGACAACAATACACTGTTACTTATGAAACACTGAGCATTTCACATTGTCAGCAATTAGTTCAAGTAGTGATAATGTTGTTAATCACGATTGTGACTGTGAAAACCACATGCCTCTTTTTCCTCTTGGCTACATGTAGAACATAGTTTTAACATACTTTATATATTTCTTGCTGAGATTATATCAGTGTGTCCAGTTAAAATAAGTCACTTTAAATGAGCGTTTAGGTTAATTCATCGTTTTATTATTAGCATAAGGTCAAAGATATCTTAAAGGTATGCCTGCTTATTGTTCAGGGAGGAACAATTGTTGTGTCTTCCCCTTTAAGAGAGAGAGAGTGAGACACGCTGTATGTTCAGGCGGAAGCAGATCGTGCTCGTATTGAACTGTGGTGTTTTGTTATTAAAAAGTTGCTTAAACGAAGATGATCGTGCTTATGGCACTTCATTTTGAGGGTGCAACGTACACAAGGCCATCGCTCCCAGTGACTGCAATTACATGGACAGCAATATTCGGCTTATTGACTCATGTCATCCTGGATAAGACATTATTTCGATCATGATGTTTACATGAGGGGCTAATGGAATATTCCATTCATATGCCAGTTCACGTGTTACAGAGGTTAGTCCGATGACGACGTCGAGCAGTTGGCAACCGCCAATGTTCATGTACATGTCCAATAAGAAATTAGAATGCGGTTAAGACGTATATGTGTCTACATAATGTGACTAAGATCAGAATACTCCACGTGTTAATTTGCTTATTGCGTATTCTGAGTATGACCGTAAGCAGGTGGGGGTGATCAGAAATTGAAGTTTACGTGGCAGTGTCTTATTCAAAAAAATTTCACAGGTTTAAGAAAAGAAACTCTTTCATATCCTTTGTAATATTATTCAGGGTGGGGTGTAAGGCTGCAAATGGGGTGTGATTTTAGATGCTTTAGATGGTGTATATTACATGCAAAGAATTCAATGTTCTGGCCCGCTCACAACACCTCTATCACAAAGGAAGCACACCTAAGTAAGTATCCAATGGCAAAGATACAGTAAGGGGAACAGGATTCCTTTTGTAGCCGCTTTAAAAGAAGCTGGAGTCCGAGTGAACCATATCAACCATATCACTCGTGAAGGATTTTCAGGCAGCGGCAGAGTAAATAAAAGGCAGGTCCACCAGACTTTGATTTGACCCTCAAGGCACCGACGACCAAATACCAGATGACCTGAGAGTTTTGAGAGGCTCATCGCTCTTAAGCGGATCTAACGTGCAGCGTGGAGCAAGGCCAGGCGGCGCTTCGTGGACAAGCAAGAGACGCTCGCGATCGATTGTGGTGTTTAGCGGAGGCAGATGCAGGGACGTGAGGACAGGCGCGGTGTGCTGGCTGCTTTTAGTCCCACCGTCGACCGCGGTTATCTGACGGAGACCGTGCAGAGAAGCAGTCGTCTTCCCTGAGGTCTTCATGAAATGTTCATCAAAGATTTTTTTATTTTCCTCCCAAGGAATAGATGTTAACCACCTGCATACTGATGTGAAAAATAGGAAACCTAAATTTGACATTTTGAGAAATACACTTTCTTACCAAGAGTTATACAAGATGATTGATCATGAATCCAATTTTTTCCCCCACTGAATATGAAGCCGTGGCCCCTGAATGGTTATCATATAGGCTACAGTTTTAAAAATGCATTACTTTTGCTACATTTACGGAAAAGAGATGTCTGGAAAACATTGATGCAGGCGTCCACGGCCGCTTCCTGATTGGATCTTTTTCTGCCGCGACTCAGCCTTCTTTTAATTCGTCAGGCTTCTATCACGTGAGCCTTTTCCATCAGAAAACAAACATTGTCGAGCATCACCCTTGACTAGCAGTGGCTGATGCACCGCGGATAATGAATTATGAGCGTTGCTGACTGCGTTGTCATTTGGTGTCCGTTAAAATTCTGCACTTCATAATTCAATGGCCCGCTGTACACGAATGGTCGCGTGATCGGTGTTTTCAGTGTGATGTCGGTTTGGACCAAGATTATTATTGGCACGGAGTTAAGAAGCTCGCCAGAAAGTGCTATTTTGAAAGGTGAAAATATTTTAGGGTGTTGGATCAGGAGCAACTGGACTCGGTTATAATTCCCCAAAGACCTTTTTCAGTTCAGAACTGAAGAAGCCTCTTGGACGAGAGGTGGAACGTCTTCAAGAATCCAAGTCCAGCTGCTCCTGATTCAACACCCTTGTGCATCACTACGACCTGGATGACAGCTGGCCTGGGTCAGTCCAAAGGTCAAATGCCATCATGTCTTCAGTGCAGTTCAGTTCACGGATTAACAATCCATATATTTCATGGTTCATAAAGTGTACAGAAAAAAAAGCAGCTCAGGTTCTTAAGTCATCGCACCTCAGATTTGTCTATATCCATAAATATGGCTACGAACATGAAAGCCATGAATATGGATATACTGAAACGTGTGTAGGACTTATGAGAAATTAGGTTTGTTTGAAAAAAAACAATACTATTAAATATTTATTATTTATATACATTTCGATCTTCCTTATCTAAACACAGGAGAGTAGCTCCATGACATACAGCACTGTTGAGAAGGACTGTTTTTATTTACTTGCATATAGTTACAAATGTCAGTGGCATTTGGAGAGAGTTTTTCTTACAGAGCCAAGAAGATCTGGTTTCACATTGACTTTCCGTTAGTTCTAGTCTTTTAATTTTTTTTTAATTTTTTTGACAACTGGCCAACCAGCTGTTTGCTGCAGCTTCGTATATTTACCGTACAGACGCGAGAGTAGCGTCCATTTTCTGCACGGGCAGGTAGACGAAACAGGTTAACAATAGGAAGTATTTCTTAACATGAGATACAGTAATACGAATTCAAGCTCGCAGACAGATTGAGGGACAGATCAAGACACTGGGCAAGAAAACTCAACGGCACACGTCCCAAAGTGTAGAACTATTCCTTAAAGAATCTGTGCTCTTGATGGAGAACATATTTGCTTTTTTATTTTTCTTATTCTGAAACAAGGCTTTCCATTTGCGCTGTCCACTCGCCCGCCTTGATGAATCAATTGTTTCTGCTGACGCAGTCCGAGTAAGTACGGGCCGTTCAATGGCTGTTAATGCGGACAACCCAGGTGCTCCTCCGCCGACTCTCCGCCGCTGCCTTCCCGAAACCACTTGTTTGCCGAGGGATTTGACCAGGCAGAGACGCAGCTGCTTGGGTGAGAGTTTGTAAGAGGTCCTCGGTCTAAACGGAGCCACCGCTGTGTTCTTAATAAAGAGGTATTGAGAGCATATCGCAAGACGTACAGACGCGCACACAGGAGATTACCTTCCCTACCAAGTTCCCCACCTGTTCCCGTGCGCCCCCTGACACACACACACTCACCCTACACTCGCTATGCTCCAGTGGACTGGCTCTCGGGGAGCCTGTTGAACTGAGAGACTCAGCTGAAGAGTTCTGCCAGTGTGCTTTTGGCTGGGGGTGAAACAGATCTTTCTATGCATGCATGCATGAATACATTACTTCCGCTGCTGTTATTATCCCTGGCAAGGCTGCGGCATTTGGGACCGGCGCCCTGTTGGCTTCCTGGCTCCGTGTGCTCCCATTGTCACCGCCGCACAATAAAGTGGTTCTGAATGTGAGTTGTGAGGGTTTCCACTTGGATACGATGCTTCTTCATCTACAGGCACTCATAGATGTTTTCTCACCATGAGTAGGGGAGGGAGGGAGGGAGGGAGGGAGGCTTACATGATGAAACATTCTCAAAATTGAAACTGGCTGGCTAAGGCTCTCTAAAACACTGAATCTCTCATTCTATAAATACAGCTCTGAACCACAGAGAGCATTTCAGGCGCAATGAGCGCCGCGCCAGTCTTCTCTGCCACCGCTCGCATTCATGTGTTGATGGGTTTACTATGCGGTGAAACCCTCAGCTAAATGGAGCAGAGGACAGTGCTACATTCTCCCGATCATCTGCATTCGGCCCCCCCTGGATGTGGGCCGGAGCCCAGCGTGACTTTGAAGACACCCAGACCTTGAAATGTACAAGCGCCAGCTGCACACAGTCTTCTGTCAGGCAAAGCTTGTAAGGAATCTGCCTGTCTGTCAGCCTGTGTCACCCCCTCTCTGTCATCAGCAGCCTTAAAGCAAAAGAAAAAAAGTTTGTGTGTGTGTGTGTGTGTGCGTGTGTGTTGTTACTATGCAAGCGTGAGGATGATGTTTATGAGCATCCCGCATGCACCCATCAATCAGTGTTTAATGTGTGCACACCTCTTGCCGACAGATGGAAACCTCAGGCGCAACGCCGGGGGTCTCTCTTTTGAAGCGCCCTTCCCCCAACCCATCTTCCCCTTCCATCTTGTCCTCCCTCTCCCCCTCCCTCGCTCTCTCTCTCCTTCCCCCGTGTTCCCCTTGCTCTCACCGAGCAGAGAGGGAGGCTTCAGTCGTACACAGGCAGACCCCAGAACCTGGCTGCCGGCGGTGGAAGCCCTCTTCTGTTACCATGAAGACACAAATCTCGCCCCGCATTTGACACAACAGCCGCAGACTGAGAGGTGCAGATGCAATATTCATATGGAGATTAACAGGCTAGCAGCGACGTAACGTGGCACTGTAGCACTTAGGAATGTCATGGCAGTTTGCATTTATGAGCACTTTGAGATATTTTGTCTGGGGCGCTGCGGTGTGTTCGAGAGTGCACTCATACTGTTTGAATGTGATATTCATCGAGTCCATGTTGTAGCACTGTAGGGTTCAGTAAAAACGTGCCATGAGCAAACTTTTTCAAGTGGAATGAGGCAATAGATTAGTTTTTAAGTAGTGTTGTTTTTGTTTTTTTTTAGATATTAATGCAGGGTAGGAGTTTATTTTAAGATTAGACCAGGGACATTCTATAACAAGGTCTCCTTGCCATGAACGCAAGGACTCATTCCTCATGAATGTATAGACTCAAGAATACGGCTTATGTAACGAGCTCTTACATAATCAGTTGCAGCGCAAAATAAATTACAAAAAACAGGTGATAATAGCAGACTGCAGATGATAACACTTTAACAAGCAGGCGATGATGAACCTCGTTTTTTATTTTCTCTCGAATGAAATTCATTACGCTTTTCATTCATGTGTTTAATTCTCACCTTTCCCGCCTCCCACCACACTGTATGGCCGAATATACTGCGAGCCCTGTGGATTGGTCTCGCCTTTCTCGCCTGTACCGCCTTTTGGTGCCACCTGTCAAATAACACAGCGGCTGGTTTTTCATAAAGAAGCCGTACTGTTAAACCCGGATAATATAAATAGATCAGAGCAAAACACTTGAATTTCATTGAACTACGTCAAAGCACAAATGCCTTGATCACCTCGAGACAATTACAGGGAGTGTGGTCACTTCTTGCTGGGCTCCTTCGACCGCACCGTCCTAATCATTCACGAGAGGAGCTGGTTGATATTGCTTTGACTTTTTTGAGATCAAAAAATGACAAGAAAGGAACAAAGGCATCTCAAGGATTGACAAAAAAAAAAAAGGATTTGAATCTTCAAACAAGAACAAAAGAGCAAATTTCAGACAAATCGTTATCGGTTGCATTACTTAGTTCAGGAAACAAAATAATGAACAACATGGAAGAAGATCTTTTTTCAGTTTTTGTTTGGTTTTTGTCGAGACTGTGCTCCTGTAAGAGTTTGAACCCAAACCACAACCTTGTCCAAAACCTAACCAAATCCTTTTTGGCCCTAAATCTAGCCAACTCGCTTGTGTGCGCGTCCACGGTCGTTACCGTGGTAACAAGAGTCTGCGATTTACATATTTGACAGGAAAATGCCCCCGTAGAACCGCTACTGTTTGACCCTATAGGATAACGTACCTCAATGACAAAGACAAAAACACGAGGTGCTGTTTGCAGCTTACAATGAGATGTATTAAGACATTTTTGATGACAGTCATTTGCTGCGGCAACTACCATTCAATTCCCTGCTCTTTTAAACTAAAACAATGAGGGAAAACCAATAGGCAATTCAAAAGAAAGAAAAAAAATCTAAGCATGCAGGGCGACTCATCAGTTCACAATTACCACAAGACTGTTCTTCACATGGACAAACACAAGCTCAACAGATACAGACACCCACATTACCATGTCCCCTGAAAAGATGATCAACTAAATGAATACGGTAACTACATCCAGATAAAATCAGATACAAACTCAGTCAAAGGAATAGCTAAACGCTTTTAAAAGTCTGAAAAGATAAAAAAAACAAAAAAACATTCAACCTTCAATATGAAATGTGCACATGCCGTCGATGTCCCAGAGCGGACTGGGCAAAGAGACAACAGGTCAAGCGGTCACTTTCCGAACACACGGGAGGATTCTCGACTGCTGCAGAAGTTTTAACCCAATTTACACAATCTCATTAAAAAACAAACCCACAGCCAATCTGAATTTCACCCGAGATTGCGGTAACCCCCAGGGGAGGCTGCGCAGCCCCAGCCCTGCTCACTCGCGAACCCAGTCAGCTGGAAAACAACAACAGCCCTTTGAAGGGGACGCCGACTTTTCCTTCAGTTGAGCCGACGCAAAGCACCCGTGGTGTCGGCTCCCAGCGGCAGCTCACCTGCAGACCCGAAAAGGACGGAGGCGCAGGCGGCAAACGCTGATTCAGCTCTGACCCCGGACATGATTATTGTCAATCTTTGCAAGTGGTTGATCAATAAGCTGGAACGTCCTGCTTCAGTAGAGTAAGGTGACTGTATTAATCCTCCGCTCTCACCAGGTACAACATTAAAATTCCGCTTACACATTAATGCGTCAGTATTCATAATGTAATTTATTACATCAGTCACAGGGTCAAGTTTCTGCAAAACAAGTACTTTTAACTTTTGCTGATAATGCTTCTGTACCGTTGTGGGTTTTTGCAGAACGGGGGGATTTTGAACGCAGCGCTGCTTGTTATGCAGTGTTTTTCACACCGCTGTGTTGGCACTGAGCTGAGTGTTTCTTCCATCACGGGCACAGAGTTGACTGGAGTGCACACACTGTCCAACTATATGGATCCAAAGCATATTTAAAAAACTTACATGAGTCTAATGTGGCACTGATTCTCCAGGTGAATGCTTATAAAAGTGTATCGAGTCAAGAGAACCATGCAGAAAAACCTGGAAATATGACATTTCATCTATAACATCTCTTAATACCAACACATTCCATGGTGCAGACATACCTTAGCCGTGTCACAATTTCAGATGACCTTCGCGGGCAGAGTAGACCGCCAAGCCCCAACTGAAATTGCATTGTCTGGTCGAAGGAGGGTTTCCTATATCTGTGTCACCAGCATTACCTTTGTCACTGCCCCACAATCAATCAATGGGATAGATCGTCCTGAGAGGGATCCACCTGTTGGATCCTTTGTTTGCCCGGGAATGAAAGGACGCCTATGTGTTTGAAGGAGCCTTTGAAAAAGGACAGCCCAGTCACGCCACTGTGACGCAATCGGTCTTCAGATGCAGCCTCCGAAGGATGCGGCCCCCGGATCGGTTTGTATCTGATGTTTGAGCCTGACCCCCTTTCCCCCACCTTTCAGTGGAGCAGACGCCTGAGTGATCGAGTCTTCTCCTGTCTTACCTTCATCCATATTGATTTTTTTTTCTCCCTCTAAATTTCAGGATTCCTCATATATAAATGAAAGATGCACATGAAAACAGGTAGATGGAAATGCACATATGTTTTCCACTCATCTATATGATTTAGGTCTGTATAGTGAATCTAGCCAGGGAAATATGTTAGTAGCTCTACAGACATGAAGTGAAATGGGGTGAGGTCGAATTGTCACATTGGTTTAGGACGTTTCCTGAATCTTGAAGTGACCCGGAAGTATTTGATCAGCAGCCATGATAAGAACTGTTTGGATCCTCTAAATGCATAGGAAAGGAGTTTCAATGCTTCCTTTCCTATCTCCTTTGGCATAGGGTACACTAGAGCTTCCTATGCGAAAGGAGAGGAGATATAGACGGCCCACAATTCATTGCGGCAGCGATATTTACCCTGACGCGCCATGCACGGACGTAAACGATTCAATCCGTAGGTGGAGAAGAGGTAGAAGAGTATGAATATGTCCCAGCACTTCATCAACTAAGCTAATGTTACATATGAATCATTTACATCTGATGTCACACGGCGGTTATACCCACTGAAGAATGCTGATGAAGTTTTTTGTAGTTCATCTTCGGACATTTGTAGTTTAACCGCGGCAGTTTAACCATGTCGATAACATCCGTCGTAACGTAATTGACGTAATGAAGTGAAAGTGGAGTCAGGTTCTCTGAGCAGCGCTGTCGGCTTTTCCTATGTCCGATCAGTCCTCCTTTACACCTCTCCTTGACCTCATGACGTTTTCCACTGAGGTCAAGGAATAGTAGATAGGAATTGTGGATAGGAAGGACATTTCTACCGCACCCATGGACTGTGTGTGAGGTCATCATGAGAATGATAAAACACCTGTCATTAGGGGTGGACACAGTGCCCAGCGGCAGGTCGGGACACTTCCAGTCGACTCTCAGAAAAACTCCCAACAACATTGAGCGGCCTGATCCCACGGGGGCCTGGCCACCGTCTGCACACATCACCCATCTATGTCTCAGCTGTCCCAGCTTCCACTTCTCCCAGTTAAAATAGAGGTAACGGCACGGCTTCTGTGCCTCCAAGTTGGATCCCTGGAGCTGGGAGCTACTCTGAGTCCCACATTTATCATCTCCAAGGCGGTGGTCAGTGTGTGTGTGTGTGTGTGTGTGTGCCGTTTGTTTCAGTGTTCCCCCGCAGCAGAATCCAGACCCTTGTAGTTGCCCTTCGTCAAGCCCTGTCACACACACACACACACACACACACACACACACACACTGGGAGTAAAGCTTCATTACGACCACCAGCTGGAGACACACCTCACTCCATCCATCACGCTAGTGCAGTCTGGGATTCGAGGACACACACACACACACACACACACACACTCTCACACACACACAGAAGCTCTCCTTTCAAACAGTGCACATGCTCTCCCTCACACACACACACTCACACACACAAACACACTCATATACCCAGAGAATCAGCGCAGAGGTCAGGAGAGTCAAAGTTTGTTCTCCAGCCAACAGGAATGATACAGTACAGTGATTAGACCGAATTATGATCTGATAATAACGGCGCGTCACAACACGGAGACGAAATGACTCCTTCTCCTCCCTTCAGCTAAATGCTGCATCACCTCTCTCTCATACTATGATGATTATAGCCTGACTGTGATACAGCAGCGGCCGTTGCAGTCAAATGAACACAA
This sequence comes from Scophthalmus maximus, assembly GCF_022379125.1. Classification (NCBI taxonomy): domain Eukaryota; kingdom Metazoa; phylum Chordata; class Actinopteri; order Pleuronectiformes; family Scophthalmidae; genus Scophthalmus; species Scophthalmus maximus. Next base: position 24,072,576 of record NC_061522.1, read on the forward strand.
CTGCGAATATAATTCAAAATTCAATACTTTCGCACATGAAGATCACTGTGGATAGTCCTTGCCATTCTGTATAAAAACTCATTCTGTATCAAAATAATGAATTTGACGTATCCTGGGGATCCGGGGCAGAAAGTAAACCTGCCGACGTCCCAAGGATGTCATCGGGGTTATCTCAGTTTTGTCTTGGAGAGACACAAATTCTTAACACAAAGGCTCAGTTACAGATTCGACAGACATCAAAAATGTTAATATGATGCTTTGGGGTCTCACCCAGACTATAGGGACTAAAAATCAATAAGTCTCTGCCTCTTCTGTTTTTGAATTTGACAACTATTTAAAAAAGATCTGTCTCTTTGAAGTCCACCAAGAACGGCAAATATGCAATTGAACCTTTTAATGATCTTTCACGGGAGACCAAAGAAATGGCCCTAGTCGATTAAGCATAGGCCACAGATTCTGGATCCTACATGTTTATTTAGCCCTTCCCTGCCTGGTGACATCCACCCCCAGGGCTTACCGCTTTGAAAATCAGACGTCTCGAAGCCTATGCCGGGACTACCTAGGTCATGTGGGTTCTATTTCTACGACATGAAGACAATACACTAAACAGCTGAGCGAATGGAGCGTCATCCTTATATTCAGCGAGAGAGCCAGACCGTGGATGAAAACATTCACTTCCAATTCTAAATGAATTTGAAGAGAATGTTTTCACCCAGGGCCATTACGGTGGGTTTGCAGTCCTGAGTAAATTCCGCTATCCTGTTGTGTCACACTATTTCAACCCATCAGCGAGAAGCCTTTGAGTAGCTTTTCAATAGCAAACTGACCTGATTCTGACAGTCTAATGCACGACACACTGTCACCAAACAAGCCAAAGCTGAGCTTTTTTTTTGGGGGGGGGGGGGGGGGGGGGGGGGGGATCAGAGTGTGTTTTCTCTGCAGAGGAAAAGGAAAATAGAGCACGAACAACATCTGGATTCCTTTTTCTTTCTTTGTCCCCCCCCCCCCCCCCCCCGCCCCCCTCCTTCTTCCCCAATCCACGGCGTGTCTCTGCTCCACAAATCCGTGTAATGTTTTGAATAATGATATCATCATTGCACTGGCTGACATCTTCGGCTGCCAGACAAGCAAAGCAACACACAGGTGGTTGGAGAAATGGGCTCCACGCCCGCACATACATCATCCGGATGAGGCCTCGAAAAAGAGGGGGGGGGGGGGGGGGGGGGGGGGGGGGGGGGGGGGGGGGGGGTGAGGTGAGATGATCACGTTTTGCTCGGCTCTGCTGACAACTGCAACGGGGGTTTTTTTTTCGGGTCAGATTCCACCCCTCTTCTCTTCTCTTCCATCCTCTCCTCCTCTATCCCGGGAGCATTGTATGACCAAAGGCTGAACTCGTAACGTTTCTCGCACGGCTTTCAACACGCCAGCAACTAATTAAAAAAAGACAGAGTGAGAGTGGAGGGGCCCAACAGGGCAGGAGACCTTGTTTGGCCCGGCGCACACATGGGATTCGCTGCAAACGTGAATGGGTATACTGTACACTACCAAAAAGAGAAGGAGGGCGGTTTTAGAGCTGAAAGTGAAAATGGGGCATGGACTCGGGGTGAAGGAGACGGGAACAGGACAAACCGTGTCATTGTCCATTGAGTGTCTCTGAAAGATCTGCAGAATTTCCCAGAAAAACACCGTTCTGTCAGCTTGTCACTTTGTTCCTGGGATCCTTTTTTTTCGAAGGGGGAACTATGCCGCTGCTCTCAAATTGTCCACGTCTACAAAGCTGTTGAAATGGGGAATGGCAGCGAAACAAGCAGCGAATCAGAAACTCAAAAGGGGGCGAAAGTGAAAACGTGAAAAAGCGAGGATGATGGCGAGGCAGAGATGCCAATGTTAAAACCTCCCCATCCTGAGTGCACATTTGTTCTTTGTGGGTTTTTTTTTTTTTTTTAAATTGCGTTGCCTTGACAACCAGAACAATGCTGAAAGGCTCTTTCACTCTGATGCTGGCTGAAAATGATTTTCTCCATCGTGCATTTAGCGAGCAATTAGCGAGACAGACAAGGAATTTCGCTTAAACCCGGTGTATCATTCCTGCTTTCAGAAAATGGAGGGGGCAGATGAGCGAGTGGGGGGGGTACGGAGAGCGGAGTGGAATTTTAATGCACACCATTAAGCAGTGCAGAACGAGAGAGGGAAGCAGGAAGAGGAAAAATTAATAAAGTTGAAGGGCAAATTGAGTCGGATTTAAGAGGGGAAACACAAACACAAACGATGTTTGGACAACGTGTGTGTGTGTGTGTGTGTGAGAGAGAGAGAGAGAATGTACACGACATGAGTATATTCATCACACTCAGGTCGTAGTGCCTCTCTGTCTTTGTTACCACGCTGCTCCTCGTGGACGGATCATCACGACATATTTCTTTTTTTGCCCTGTCTGTCCTCTGCGAGAGTCATTTTGAGGTCATTTTCTGGTGACAGTGATGTTCTTCAACAGATCATACACTTTGACTTTTCTTTTCTTTTTCTCATTCAAGTAACCCAGAGAGGACCTGGCTCTGCTCTAAATGCTATGTTGTCTGCTCTTCCTCCTTGTGCCCCGTTGGCGCTGAACAGAAACGAACCGGGGACCTTGTGGGATTCAGGAATTCACCCCGTCTGTGTTTAGTGCGGCGGAACCTCGCCGGGAATAAACGCAGCCTCTCCTCCGCCCACTTGCCGACAGAATCCCGGGGACTATCTCGATTGCGACGGGTCTCCGTGCGGACGAGCCTCTCGCTCGGCCTCATTAGTGCGTTCCCTCTGCAGCCGGCAGATTCTTTGACCTGTAGTGCGAAGGAAGACAGCATGGAGGGAAACCACAGGAGAAATCATTTGTCTTCGTGTTTGTACACGGAAAGCTTGCAAGTATTAGCTGCCCCCCCCCCCCCGCACTCTAATTAAAGAGCTTTAATCTCCATCCCTCTTGTGTAGTGTGTGTCCTTTCCAGGTCCGGTCATGCCTCACCTGCCCACTGGAAGCCTTCGCCGTGGCTGTCACTCGGGCTCACCTGTTCCCCCTCCACCGTGGTTCACGCCAACTCGCAGCTCTCTGGCTCATCAGGCGCCTTGTTTACTGTGAATGGAGTATTTACTTCACACTTTGTGTCAGACTGTCTGTGCTGCTGGCTCGCAGCCGCTGCTCTTCCCGTTGCCGTTGTCTTGTTCTGACAACTCCGTTGGCTCCACTGTTCTCCTTAACGATAGCCCTTTGTGAGCTGTATGTTTGCTCAGACACCAAGTGAAGGCAAGACTATCAACTATATATCCCATGTATCCTTACCGGCGAAGAGGACAGAGATAATTTGAAATATAAAACGTCACATTTCTATTTTATTAGTGTAAAAAAATAATAATAGAAACTACGTGGATGATCGCTGAATTGACAAGGATCAACTTGTGGTCGCATGGTCATTAAATTGATATCACTTTCATGTCTGGATTTCAAGTGAGCTATAGAGCCAGGAGGCGATTATACGGTGGCCCTGAGAGCTCACTGCAACTTAAGAAAACATCTCCATCAATTTGACGACACATGTGCAGCAGAGACCGCTACACAACACATGAAGAAAAAAGCTGCAAATAGGCCGCAATGACACGGAAGTGTTCCCGGAGGACACTTAAAAGCGACGCACACTTCTTGACACGCTTGTTGTTGCGGCGGACTTGGACTCACAGCGCTATTAAGGTTCTCTTTCCGTCGGTGGTGAATGAGAAAATGAGAGAAATCATTTCTGCAGCGACAGCAAGAGTGTGCATCACTTTTAAGTGTCCTCTGGAAACACTTCTGTTTCGTTGCGGTCTATTTGCAGCGCGTTTTTTTTAAACGCTGTGCATGTGTTGTCAAATTGATGAAGATGTTTTCTCGAGTTGCAGTGCTGCGAGCTCCCGGGCCCACCATACGATTAGCTTAGCATAGCGTCGAGATTGGAAGCTGGGAGCAAGAACCTGTCTCACTTACAGGGTTTATAAAAGTGCACCTTCACCAGCTTACTCATTAACATGGAGTATCTACAGTATATATGTGTGCACAAAGTTGGAAATGTATAAAGCAACCAACGCAACCAACGTACCCTGCTGGTTGCCTGGCAACCACAGGGCAACTGTTCGTCAAGCATTAGTCAGAAATTAGTCGCTTTTTTTTACCTTATGATTCATGTACTGGTCAAACAAATGGTAAATAGTGAGCTCCGAAACCGAGTGGCGGTGACACTGTGCAGAAGAGGGACGTCGGCATTTCACATTTATGGTATTCCAGTTGTTTTTGTGTGTGTTTTACAAAGCATGAATAAGCTTTGCCACTCATTTAGGTCTGGTGGCAGGTGCTTTATGGATGTATATATGCAACCCTCTAGTTGCTGCTGCAATCACATATTTTTTTAAATGCCAGTCCAACCAATCTCACAACTCAACATGCCAGAATCATCCCACAGACTCCGTCAGATCGTTCAGTCTCCATTCCACGGCATTGTGAAAGTCGACAGTTTGTTTGTTCCCAGTACTTTAATACTGCATCTATCTGTCAAGGTTTCATGCAGCTGCCTTTCCATTCACTTCAGCCTTTGCTCGAATCCTGATTTAGAGACTGTAGAACCCGTTTGGAAACCCGTTGTGCTCAGATCCCCTGGCTGGCCTGTTTATCGGAGCCGGTCATATAGTTTACGAGAAATCTTTTAACCTCCTCTGTATCGGCGCCTGCATTTCCACGCGGTGTCCAGAACTTTTATAATAACATCGTTAACCTTTACCTGTTTGATTCGTCTGAAAGGTCACGAGAATGACAGAATGATTAACAGCGTATTTAAGTTTCCAAGACAACATGTTACAACATCAAGTTTTACAGATTATTTTCAGAAAGTTGTATCTTTAAAAAAAAAAAATTGCATTTGTTTGTCTGTTTTTGGAAAAATCCACTTTTTTTTCATTTTTATTCCCAGTCCAACTACTTCTGCTGAAAAAAAGATGACATTACACAGTAGTCATCTTTTATTACGATGAAGTTAAGAACAGCCCCAGAGCTCGCTGAGCCCGCCGCCTTTTTAATCATATAATGTAGTTACATATACGGTTCCTCTGATAGCATGAAGATTGTTATGGTGATATAATATGATGATAATGAAGCCCCGGCGAAACCCAGCTATTAATCTATTTTCTGCCTCAAAGGCTAAATTACAGATCTAGTTATTGTGAATCATAGTTTTATCTTAATCTTGTCACATTTATGGCACGTGACCTGTAAGTTTGCATTGATGCAAAGTGAATGGCACATGATACCTGCCGTGTAATACAGTCAGCCAAAATGGGATCACATGAAAACATAATTGCCTTTGCTCAGTGCTCTATTTTCTGTAGTCCTTCCTGCATTCAGATCAATTCACAAAAATAATATTTTGCCCTATGTGGTGTGTGTGTGTGCGTGGTGAGGCATTGACAGAAAAATCGACACACCAAACTATAGGCTATCAACTTTTAAATTAGGTCAAGACTTATTTGATCTTTGCAAAGATCAAATAAGTCTCGACCTAATTTTGACACGTAATGAGCTCCTCTACTCACCACACGAGACATTCAGACATGCACAGGCACACAATGGAATATATCATTAAATGTGTGTAGGCAAAAATGAAACTTGGAATGGATCTTTCATGGCTGGCGGCGCAGCAGAAGGATTCATTGCGCTCCGACTGGGTAAACAAATGACCATTCTTTCATACACCGGCTGCACAGGCACACACACACACACACACACACACACACACACACACACACACACACACACACAGGAGCAGACAATAAACCGACCAACTGCCCCGCTGTCTGTTTAGCAATGTCGGGTTTTGTCCACTGTAAAAAAAAAGGCTGTGGCTCGGGCCAGTCTGCCGAACAAAAGGCAACAGAAGTCGGGGAGGTGGGCCGTCGCGGAGTTGTGTTCTGCTGATAATGGGGAGGAGGTTGCTGGCATTCAACCTCGTGGACCAGGGCCACAGAAACAGATGTGAAGGAGGTAGTGGGTTGGTGGTGTTGATGTGTGTGTGGGGGCGGAAAGCTGGGATAGAGAGTGATTTGACTGCAGAGGAAAGCACAGGAGATAAGAATTAAAAGGCAATAGGACAGAAAATAAATGATAGTCAAGCGAAGATATGGGAAAGGTGATGCTGGGGCAGAGGAAAGGGAAACGGTACAGCCACAGCCGCTGAGCCGAGAAAAGGGATAGAAGGTAGAGAAAGGTACTTTAGGTTTCTGAGAGAGAGAAAAAAAAGATACAGGCGAGGAGTCAGCTAATACGTTAGTGTTGTAGAAAAATAACGGGGGGCTTAGGCTGAGACAGGGAAAGGAAACTGAGCAGAGTGAGGAAGGGGGAAGCGGGGAGGAGCAGAGGCTGTGAACGTGAAAGGGCTCTTTGTTTCTCCTGGTGCTCTGTCATGACGCCGCGGTCTGAACCGTTCGTTCCAAAAGGCGAGGGTGGCCGGCCAGGATGCTCTCTCACACACACACACACACACACACACACACGCACACACACACACACACACACACACACACACACACACACACATACAGTAGATGACAGGGCACAATCACACCTCCCTCCCAATGTCCCCGCTCTCATCTCTCAGCTCATCTTGTACCACTTTCATACAAAGTCCCCCAGCTACTGTCAGTTCACACACACACACACACACACACACACATAACCAGCAGCTAGTTCTCTCGGTGCAGCGAACATGCCCCCTTGTAAGCCTTATCTATCTTATGCAACGCTGTGTAACAGTGTGACCATTAGGGAGCAATGCCGTGATGGCTGCACCGGGTTAGCGGGGAGCAAAACGAGGAGCGATCCCTCATGTCTCCGTCGCTTTTGGCTCGGCCTATTTTCCTCTCCACCGTGCTCCTTTGCCGTCTCACACTCCTTCAGCCGCCTGCTGTCATTTTGGTCAGAGGCAGCCGTGTGTATAATGTGCCGTTATAGAAGTCGGAGGCACTTATCAGAGAAATGAGTTTTAGTTCTTTTTTTGATACTCGCTTATCTGCACTTATCTGCCCAGAATGGGAGCGGTGGAAACCGTCAGATCGGGACTCTGTGGAATTATTAAGAGAACACTTGTGCAGTTTCATGCGTTTGTCCACGAGGGAAAACGTTGCCTCGACCAACTTCACCACCCGCACACACACACACACAGACACAAACTTCAGAAGCAATAAGAGGGTGGTCCGTCACACTTCCTGACCTGCTACCTGACTGTTTGCTCCCTGCGTTGGCTGTCAGATGCGGTTAATGATGATCTCCAGTGTTCCTATAGCAGAGGGCAGCCTGCTGGGACGCACGCACTCGCACACATGCGCACACCCGCGGACCCTCGCGCAGGGACCCTGGGAGCCCCGTCATCACACAGAGAGTGACCTGCTGGCCTGTTGTAGATCCCCGTGCCACGGGGATCACCTCTTATCCTGTGCGAGCACAAGGCACACAGCGGGTGAGGCTGCACACGCACAACACACAGTCCCAAGTACACATTTTTCGCTTACATCTCACGTGTGCTTTCTCTTCAGCTCTCATTTTTATCACAGCACTTCCTCCCTCCCCCTTACCCCCCCCCCCCCCTCCCCTTTCTCCAGCTACCCCCTGTCTCTTTCATTTTCTCCCTCTCTCTTAATCCCGCCTAGCATCCATCTTGCTAATGCACCCAATCCTCCAAACACCGGCAACCCCTCCTCTCTCTCTCTGCCGCCAGCTTCTCCGCGGCTTCTGCTCTCCCATTCAGTCGAGCTTGTCCTCATGTATTCATGGAGATCACTGATGGAGTGGGGAGTCTTTGTCAGCGGGTCAGCCTCCTATAACCCCCTTCTGACCCCACAGTCTACTATCACACACACACACACACACACACACTGGATCCTTCTCACTTGCCATATGGCGTGGGCAATGAAGGGCTAACAAAAGAGAGCTAAAGAGGTGTCAGGGAGGCTGGTGTGTGTGTGTGTGTGTGTGTGTCTGCCAATGCGCACTCTGCATCAAAAGAAGACTAAGCAGCCAGCCATGGGGCAGGGTCTAATAGATGAAATTGATTTCTGACTTTCTCCTTTTTTGGGGGGGGGGGGGGTTGCAGAGAGGCGAGGGAGGGAACTTTCCACCTTTTCTTCCGCCATCAAACTCATTGGCTCAATGAAGAGTAATGAGAGGAGGCGCTGATTGGAACACAATGGGGGCACACTTGATGGAGTGTTGAGCAATGCCGATCTGTCTCCATCACCGCATTGGATTTTTTGTTGTTCTGACAACAATACCGTCGTCATCGCCAGTGTGCCATCACCGTCACCAGAATTTCCAGCGCCAGTGAGTGTCGACGTTTCACATCATCCTCTTCGTCAGTCCTCATCGCCACAGTTTGGTACTTTGGCGTCACTATGTCTTTAAATTCCACAGTCACAATCTGTCTTGAAAATGGAAAGTTCAAAATAAGTTTGAGCCACTACGTTCTCCAAACTAGTTAAACATAGCAAAGTGTGACATGACCCAAACTGTCTTTTGTGCCGTCACTTTCAGTGTCAGGTCAAAATAAAGTGGTTTGGATGTTCCCAGATCAAATGACATTGGTGAGTACAATGTCCCTATGACAGAAAAAAACGTATATACATTTTTTTTTAAATCCCAAGTTGTAACAAACAATAAATATCCTTTAAATCATTGGTTCCACAGCACAATGGGAAACTTTGATGAAGGTAATCCACTGGTTTGCACTGGGGCAAGTCTTAAAATTGATTCAGATTTTCTTATTCCTTGTCAAGATCTGGTACCTACATTACCCACAATGCAACTTAACTGCCAACAGTTGGAGATTTGGTTGCATTATGATAGTGGTGCCCACTGCAGTCCTTAGCTGCTAACCTGAAGCAGAGATGAAGACTGGGCTACAGAGGGCTGCAAATTCAACAACGCCCCCAGAATTTTTCTTTGTTGGCCTCAGCCAACATCACTTGAGGTAGACCCAAGACTTCCACTCAGCTCCCTCTGGAGCCACAAACTTTGTACGACAGTACCACTTTCCCCACACTCGCCAACACCTGTAAAAAGAAAAAGACTATGACACTTAAAATAGGTACTGTTCGCCTTCAAATATGCAGTTGTGCCACAGTTCGGATCCATGACGACAGCTCACGGCTGGTGGTTGTCATAGTAACACAAAACATTTTATTTTTTTTATTTTCTGCAACCCAGGTTTCCAAATGCGCAGCAGTCGTAAAATTACAACTGCCAGTGATTGAGTGATGGAAAAATGTGTCATCTCAACCCTGACCACGGTCTGAGGACCCCCAAAAGGCGAAGTGCAGTTGAAGTTGGATGGCGAAAAATGACTTTTCACTGGGGAATGCCTCATCTGCAGCGATAAACATATGACATAATGTCACATGACATCAAATGCCAAATAACATGTGGGTGTAACCAAAAATGCAAGCTCATTTTACTTTTGAACAGGCAACAAAGAAAAGCCTTTATGTCCATGTGAATCGTTGCCATGGGGAAAAGGGTCGCCTCGGTTTAAAAAAAGTTGTGGAAACCAGCGCTCATACCTTTCCTTAGTTCCTGCAAGAGAAAGAGTCTGTTTTTGTGTTTTGCTTTTCAGAGAAGCCGAGTAAACCTGCCTTAACCCCACCTACAGAAAGATAAAGTGTGTGTGTGTGTGTGTGTGTCCACAGCAGGGTGAGCTCCATGCCCTATTTCAGTCAGGCCTGATATGGTCAGACGTCAGACCGTGAGCCCACCGTCTCTCTCTCTCCCTCTGGCCCTTGGCGTTTCTGCTCGGAGGTGAGGAAAGGTCTAAACGCTGACACGGTGCAACACTGCCTTTGATACCCGGATCCACTGCAAACAAAAAAAAGCCTCAACAAATCCACTAGTCGGACACGCAGACGTGCGGCGGTATCTCATTCAAAGAGAAAAAAGAGTCTGGCTGCGCAAAAGGTGGCAGGAAGGTCAAGTGGGCTCCGACAGCTTTTGGTGGACATAAATGCTCTGGGAGGTACATGTTGCTCATTATCTTCTGAAAATCCCCAAATTTCCAATGACCATATTAAAGACGACTCGCCTCGTGTCCTTTTCCTCCTTTTAACAGCCACTACGGCACACACTTCGTTCCCATGTTCATCCCACAGCGGCGGAGGGCTCCTGGTCCACACTGCCGCCAAACGGAAGATCCCAACGTGTCTCCTTTAAGCAAACAGATGAGGGGCGGGTGGGTGGGGGGTGGTAAGTATCCACAGGATGTACAGTTGGTAGCAGATGTAGCCCTCTGATCACAGTGCTGTGGCGACTTTGATGACAACGCACCAGCGTATGCAAGCCGACCCCGTTCAGCACAGGCTTACGGTCTCACCTCCAGCTGCACGCGCTGCACCACAACATGCACACACACACACACACACACACACACACACACACACACTGGGAACGCAAAACGAGGATTTATTGGCATAGGAGGACAGTCGGACGTCAGATACAACTAGGGCAACCAAAGACGTGGACATATATCCGATAAAGTGCTTCGCTTTTCACGTGCCGTCATCGCAGCTCATTTGGTCAGCTGCTGGTGACCAGAATTTGAAAAGAAAACGGTGCTGGGATATGAATGTGAGGAAAATATTATTGCTCAAGAGGAACGGCAGACTTCAATCCCTTCAGATATCCACTGCAGGGATTCTTCTCCCCATTTCCTTCTACATTTCCCACACATAATACCATTTAGCCCAAAATGTTTCATGTGACTATTTACAGTCTGGGATTATTCAATCCCGCACACTTTACACAATTTCAATTCGCTGAGGGGAAAAGAAAGAGGGGCAAAATTAACAAAAAATGTGACATGTTATGAGAGGCGCAGCACTTGTTCGGATGACGAAGACGCTCTTCAATGTTCACACACTTCTTGATTCTCACTTTGTCTCTCTTTGCTCGTTTAATTCCCCCCACCCCCATGGACTTGAATTTAAACAATCAACCTCCTCACAGAAATCCAATTCCCCACCCCCCACACACACACATATGTGCAACACTTATCGGAAGCTCTAGATAAGCACGACGTATTGCAATACAGCAGCTGACTATTTAGCATTCCGCATATGCGACAAATATATGCATGTGCACTCACACACACGCAAAACCACAAATCACAGGTCTCATTTAGTTCCCTTTCTGTGTTTTAATTAGAGCCGAGGCAGGCTAATCACCTCCTTAGTAGACAGCATTGCTAATGAGACAGAGAGGGAGGAGCTGAGCGGGAGGGAGGGAGGGAGGGAGGGAGAGAGAGAGGGAGAGGGAGATATACACATGATTGAGAGGAGCAAAAAAGAAGGATAGCGGAGGAGAGGATGGCAGGGAATAAGGAAGTGAGACGTGAGAGGTTGTCGGGATTAAGTAGATTAGATGGAAAGGAGTGGGGAAGGGAGAGCGAAGAGTGTGTGTGTGTGTGTGTGTGTGTGTGTGTGTGAGAGAGAGAGAGAGGCAGGTGGATGAAGTAAATGGGGGGGGGTTCGTGGATAAAGTGAAGCTTGAGTTGACAACAAATGGATCGACTCAAAGAGGGGAACGAGTCTGAAGGGACACAGGGAGATGGATTTAGAGAGGACGGAGGCGCAGCACGAGAGACCCCGGGGAAACTTGGAGACAGTGGCGGCAGAGTGAGAGTGGAGCCTGAGAGAAATAATGAGAGTCCCTTACCTCCCACAAAGACAGCCATGTCTGGCCTACCTCCCCTACCCCCCCTCCCTCCCTCTCCGTGGCTGCTCCTTTCATGCTGTCACTATGTGACTGTCTGAATAGGCCTTTATTATTCAACAGCCTGGGCAGGTCGCGGGGGTCACGGCGCAGCCCACCACCCTGCCACCAGCAAACACCCAAACATGAACACGCGCGCACACGCACACTCTCGAATGTGACCCTGTACGCGTTCTCGTGCACGCACAAAAGAGGATGGGGCGGTGTGGCGTGCGGGGCTATTTGTTGCATGCAAATACACACACACAAAAACTGCAAAATGGCGGCCAGGAACCACGCAAAGCTACGGCATGCCGACTTGACAACGTGTCACCGGCCCTGATGCGTTCGTTATAACACTTGTCCACCCCTTGTTAGCCAGCTGCATCTATCTGAAGCCCTGTAGCCCCCGGAGCCAGTACCCCGGCCCCCCGAGCGTACAAGCTCCTGTTGTGGATCAGTTGTGTGTGTGTGTGTGTGTGTGTGTGTGGGAAGCTATATGTCTGTCTGTGTGTGACAGGAGGAAAACAGCGATAACGGGAAGCCTGGCGCTATCGGCTCCATCTTATCTCTTTCACAGCCAGAAGCGGGTATACAAGCTAATTGGAAAGTGCCAGACACGCGGCAGACTGGTGAAACACATGCTCACCTTTCCAGGCGAGCGCAAAGAGGCAGACGAGAGAATTGGCGACCGGAGAGCGACGCGGAGGAAGACGGGGAGGGAAAGAAACAATTGATGGGGAGAGGGGCGGAAATGATAAAGTGAAGATGCGACCAAAGGAAAGAAGAAGTGGAGGGAAGAGGAGTGACGGAACAAGGGGAAGAGATATAGAGATAGGGACGGTGTGTGTGCGGGGGGGGGGAGACAGCAGAGCTCACAGATACGACATCAACAAGACAAACGGTAACTAAGGCACATTTCCCTTCTGAAATACCACAGGCATTGTGTCTATTCTGTCTGTAACTGTGCTGTCAGCACTGAGCTTTGGGGAAACGGGGGAACAAACAGCAGCCCCCTGCATTACTCGACAGTATGTGGCTCCTTCCACTTCACTCGGTAATGAGTCACTCTTGCCAAATGCTCCCTCAAATGTCAGGCACCGACGCATTTCCAATGTGACACCTCGTCCCGTGCACTTTCCCCGCGATGCGCACGCGACGGACGCCGCAGTCGATCCAAAGCGAAAGGACATCTCGCGCCCTGGAACAGCCCAAAACCGGAGAACACACACACCATGGGACGTACACACACACACACACACGCACATATATTGGCTTCTGTGGCTGTCCTCAAGACCAGATTGACTATGGTATATTATCGGATTATTGCAATTGTTAGAGGAAAATCTAGTTTCAACTTGGAAGATTTGACATAAATATGGTCCCCATTGCTGTATGGGTCATTCTGAACTTTCTAATGTTTGTAAAAACCATCTCTGATATGCAGTATATATTGCAGTTCCTCGTGTCCATTTGAGAGAAGTTCGTAGTCCATCCGGCCCAGTTGCTTCGGACTTGCAGGCCATTCTCATCATCCTGCCTGACAAGTCACCTTTTTGTGTTTCTGCCATTAACCTCGTGAAGCCGAGAGGGCGATCACAATATAATATTAATGATGACATCCAGGACACGTACGGCAATAAATGGCATTCAAATAAAATGCATTTGGCTTATGGCTGCGCTGCTGGCAGATATACATTATTCTATATAATAACTACACAGCCTAATAGTTAATCTGGAAAATCCTTAACGAAGACTTTAGATGTAATGGATTTCAGTCATTTCTGCTTTTTCTTCTAATGTGGAACTTTTATGGTATTTTCCAGTGCAGGCTCGCCAGGGAGCAAGTTGACATTTTTTGCTCGTGTGACAATTAAAATAGATTGCTGTTGGCACACGCGTGTCTGATGGGATGACGGTGCCCACCCCCCTTAAAAAAAAAAGACACTTCAAATTGTCTGTGTGGATGTTTGTTTGAAACAGTGCGGCGCATCCATCCCTCAGCCTCTCAGTCGCATGAGTCATTATGTTGCATCTCCTGCAAATAAATCACCAGGCGCCGAAAGCAGAAGCTCGAAAGCAGGTGAGAAGTTGTGATAATGTTCATTGATTAGCGCGCCTAGGACAGTGTGTCCCATTTTAGTTTTAGTTTTTTTTCATTACAGATGAAAGCCATTGTCCCTCCGAGGCAGCCCCCCCCCCCCCCGTGTGCCCACTGAAGGGGAATGTGTGGGAGAGAGATGTTAAACGCGGGGCAGCCACTGCTATGTACAAAAGTAATCAAGCGTGAGCGAACGCTGGTGTTGACGATGATGTGGTGCATGTGGGAATTAATTTGGCTAATTATGAGGGATGCTGGTCTAGTGAGCGTTAAGAAAGACAGAACGAGGGAGAGAGAGGGGGGAGATGTAGAGGGTGTGACAGTCAACAAAATGTGTACATGTGTTTGTTTGGAATTCTCCAGGATTCATACTGTAAGTGTAACTGTGTAACCTTTGCGTGTGTTTGTTCCGCGCCGTTGTACTCCCCCCTCCACCTCTCCTGCCTTTGATGAGGCCCCCGGGAGCGACGCTTTGCACTTCAGCAACATGGTTTTCTGTTTTGTTCCTGTTGGTTTTTTTCCCTTCCCTCCATCTTGTATCGGCGTTTGACGAACTGAAACCACGAGAGATGCCGTTCGCTGTTTATTGGGCGGGGGGGGGGGGGGGGGGGGGGGGGGGGGGGGGGGCTCTGATGTGAATTAATTGCTTGTTAGCTGAGAGGGGCCAGTGATGATAACAACAACCTAGTGATGCAGACTTGACAAGACTCGTCTGATGATTAGCGGCGGTGGTGAGCGCTTCATTTTTCCACCGTTCATCTGCTGTGGAGGATTTTTTTTTTTAAAGCAAAATACCAAGGAATAAAAATGACTCAAATTTTTTACAGCTAGCGAACAAATTAATGCTTACTTTACAGTTCATTGAGTTTTCTGCTACACCCGCTAATCACTTTGAAAATAAAATTCTATAATTTTTGACATTTATTTGATCTCCCCCCCCCCCTTTCACTGGATCAAACCATCATGCTATGAAACAGATTGAAAATAATTGCCGCGCCGGTTAATAAGCAGGGCTGATTTCGGAGAGCTGGTGAACGTGGTCTTTTACAGGCTTATCTCTGGGCAAAGTCTTCCACTCGGTGTGAGCGATTGACACTCATCAGACATCAAGCACACACATGACCCCACTCGGTTGGGCGAATTAAAAAGCAACAATTCAAACCCCATTCAAATCAGTCAAATTTGCCTGAAACTGTAAACGCTCTTCATGCTCTTCATGCTCGCCACCGTCATCGTCCGTCAGTCAGCTTTCCCACATTTCGTCCATTTCCTATTCCTCGCCATCCCCCTGGCGAGCGTTCCCCCTCCTCCCGTCTCCGCTCCGCAAACCCGACGCCTGCTGAGCTGATTGAACATTTGCCGTTCGCTGTTTGGATTCTGTCCCAAATCCCCGCCCCCCCCCCCCCCCCCCCCCCCCCCCCCCCCCCCCCCCCCCCCCCCCCCCCCCCCCCCCCCCCCCCCCCCCCCCCCCCCCCCCCCCCTGCATAAAGTTGAAACGCCGTGTTAAGCATTCCTCAGCAGAGTCCAACAGCTTGTGAAAATATGCAGCCAATTTGTTCGCGTTTGTAAGAACGCGGCGTCCCAGAGCGCTCCGGCAAAGAAATGATTATCTAAATCCACTTTATCTCTCTACTTTCTGTAACCTTTGCAAAGGTCTTTCTTTTTCTGTCTCTTCTATAAACAGAATCAACAAGAGCTCAGGTGTGGCTTGGGTGGTTTATAACTAATGAATTCACTGAACCACACACACACACACACACACACACACACACAGAAGCCATGCCGAAGCGCGCCCGCACGTTTTCAAGCAACCACTTTCAAGGTTGTCACAATTCAATCCAGAGTTTTTATTTTCATCAGGCAAAGGTGCGGAGTGCAGCGTGTGAACGGTAGTGGGAAGAGTTTTTTAATAAGGAACATCTGAGAGGCCAGAGGCTGTATATACCAAAATAAGTCTCCATCTGTTTTTCGTCCTTTTTGTGCTTCTTTGCTCCACTTCTACGCCTCCACCTAACCTCCCACGCGTCCCGTCAGCCGCTCTCAGACCCTCCTTTGTTTGCCCGCCGCGTCCACTTCCACGCTCCCTTCCAACCCCACCACCTTCTCCACTCCACACTCCCTTTGGGCAGCCACTCTCCACACTTCCCCGCTCCTTGACCCTTCCCCGCTCCTCCCTCCCACTCTCCCCCAGCGTCTTCGCCCAGGCTTTCTAGCATGCCCGGACATTATTCAGCCTTTTGCCTCCACCTTTCCACGCTCCGCGTCACTCCATCATCCCTCGCTGCCTTCGTTCCCCCTCGCTCTTTCAGCCCCCTTTTCCACTAGTCTTCTATTGTGACCCCTCGACCATTCCCCCGTTCCACAGCTGCCGGCTCTCAAGAACCTCAAGGACCGTAAATCTGGTGCTATACCCCAGGAAGTGGGTCACCGGGGGACATTTAAACATGTAACACTCTAGTGAGGGCCTGACCCCTGCTAGAAAAAAATCGCCTCGCACATGCCCACACACACGCATACTTGAGTACACACACACACACACACACACACACACACACACACAGACATATTTTATGGATGTCTGTGCTTGAAACAGAGCAGCCTCAGTAGCGGCCTGTGTTATTACTGCCCATGTTTTTACCTCTAATCAATCCAAGTTGTTAGGATTTGTTCACCGGGGAAACAACGGGGGCTTTGTGTCGCACAGACCAGGCGTTGCTGCAGCACTTTTCCTGCATGTGCCTGGTTTTGTCCGACATGAACCCACACCCATCAAAGTCTGCTGTGTGCCAGCAAGTGTCTGCAGCTAGTTATGTTGTGTTTATGTGTGTGTGTGTGTGTGTGTGTGTGTGTGTGTGTGTGTGCGCGCTCCCGGGATCTCTGGTTCGAATTAGCTTGTGTGCTCTGCGGCGGCTGTCCCTATTTGTTCTACCTCTTAAAGACTCTCCTACTTACAAGTCAACATTTCCTAATTCGAACATGATGAGAAATACCGGCAAAAACCTTTAGATGTTGTTTTTTTTCGCGTTTTTTTCGGTCTGCAAGTCTTGGCGCACATGGCTCCCACCTCATTACGAGTTCTCGTGGTCAAAACCCCACGGCCAAAGAGAAAAACTTTTGCCGATGTCTCAATCAAAAGTGATTGGCTGCAGCGGCCTTAAGAAGTGCTGTGTGCAAATGTGCCGGACGCCGTTCGCACATGTTTGGCGACGTGTTGTGAAAGCAGCTGAGCGCACACGAGAACGGGGGGAACTCTGGCTATGATGGCCGCCTCCGTGTGAAAGAGCTCGGGCCTGTCCTCATTACCGGCCGGACACGCGCGCTCTGTCAAAGAAGTGTTCACCGAACGGGACCGATCCTGTTTAGATGCGGCGCGTCCCCGAGAGAGAGAGAGTTCCTTTTCTAAAACACTAATCTCTGGACCACAAATTAGCTGTCAGTCATCAGCTGGAGGCAGACATCGTATCGGGGAAAAAGACAGCCCCCGACGAATCAACAACATGTCAATCACACGCGCACACACACACACACACACACACACACACACACACACGCACACACCCATTGACACAAGAAGGTACATGCTCGTCCTGTGCTTGCGCAAGTACACACAAACACACTGGGGGAGTAGAGGATGTGCCTTCAATGCAATCGCATTTCCTCCTTTATACGAACACAACCTAGGACTATTTTCTTCATTAATTCAAGGTGACTCCTGCAAAGCGTTAGAAAAAAGGGCTATGAGGGCTCTCAAATGCCCGGCAAATGAAGAGCCGATGCATTCGCAATTCACATTGCCGCACTGAATTGCGATACAATTTCATAAAGGCTTGTCTCCTTGAACAAAAAAAGAGGAAACCATTCAAGAGTCAGTCAAACATCTCGCGGCATCCAGTCGACACCCGTGTCCGCCGCCGTGAAGACGGCGTCTCGGTAGGCTGTGGACTTTAATGGCGTTGAGTCCGCATTAGAATTATGAATAGAAAAGTTTTCCACCCAAAGCGAGGCAATGAGAAGGAATCAGAGAGACGACACTGCGCGGCACTGATCTGTCTGACGGACACATTGTTGTGGCACCTCGTCGAGCGATAGTTAAGGTGATAGCTTCCTCGCCTCGCTGAGAATACGTAAGATGCCGTCTGTCGTATACTGGGATGTGCCACGACGACTCGTTTTCACACTTAATTATTGAGGTACGTGGACGCGGCGTGGTCATTTCACGTAGTTGTCGTGCATCTGCCGCTGCTTTGTGTCTCTTTGTCGACATTTCATGTCACTTTGTAGCTGCTGCGCGTGTGTTATGATCATTTTTTTCTTCTTCTTCTCAGCTGTTTTGCTTCTCCTTTTGGTCATTTTTAGTAATTGTGCGTGTATTTTTACTTGTTCTGTGTCTCTTTATAGTCATTTGACTGACTCTCCCAAAAAGGGGCAACAACAGTCTCTTGTTCGACGAGGGTCTGGTCAAGGGGGCCCCCTGGCCTCTTGAGTCCCAATGCCCAAAGGGCCTGTGCAGTAGCCAATCTGTGAGTGGACACAGATTTCCTGTGCAATTAGGATTAGAATTTATTTTTTTTCTTATAGCAATGTCAACGTTTTTCTATTTCCCATGAAAATAAAGAAGGAAATCACAGCAAAACAGAATGATCTGGTTGTGACCTGAACGCTGGATCCACGGATTTTTATAGTCCGTCGGAGCGACGGAGTGATGGATTTATAGATAGCTTTTTATAGACGTATGGAATTGCCTTGACCATGATGGGGCAATTTATGTTTCCTGTTATATGTGAGGCTGAGTCTTACTTTCATAAAGACTGAGAGGAACAGCAAGAGAGAGAGAGAGAGAGAGAGAGAGGTGCAGTCCAGAGAGTGCTGTGGCGCTGATTACTTGTGAAGCCTTTGTGTTTCCCTGTGCCATGCCTTGGTGAGGGCAAAGCACCTCGCTGTCAGTGCCGTTCAGTCAGATAAAGTGTGTGCGTGGGCGCACACTTCGTGCATGTGCATGGAGAAAGCCAGCTAGGTATGAATCACAGAGAGAGAACGAGGCCAGGGACGGAATGAGTGGATGATTAGACACCCAAACTGCTCCCTCAAGCCAGCCAACAAACATGACAGTCCCCATCCCAAACACCACACTAGAACAGAATCGTGTAGAATGAAAATAAAATGAAATAGAACAGGGGGCTTCGCCGTTCCATTTGAAAACAGCGGGGGAGAGGGGGCAGCAGGAAATTTAACTGCCAAAACTCCGAGCGAAGCACTTGACGGCTCGAGAAACCTCCAGGCACTATAGGGGCTTCCAGAGTAGAATGGAACAGAATGGTAAATGCATTGAACAACGATACAGTACAGTATATATCCGTGCCAGTGATAAAACTACACTTTATACTGGTTTTTGCAGAGCAACTGTATGAATATTTCATACACCTCTCCAACAGCATGAGTCAGTATATCTATTTGAAAAAAAGAAAGAACTAACAACGGCATGTTCTTTTCAGTGGGTGCTGGGGGGTGACCAGACCAGACACATTCTTTCTGCGCCCCTATAGTTCTGCCCGGGCTGTAAATTTGTCGGCCCCAACTGTTGACATCGCTTGCAATATGCTGCTCTCCGAGTGTGATCGCCGCATGCACCGTGAGCAGGGACAAGGCAGTGCACTCTCCCCTTGTCCGCTCACACACACGGATACACACGCGGACAATGGTGGCCAACCAGTCATAAAGTAATAAAGCTCCGTGGAGCCGCAATGAAAGCAGAGGAGAGGGGGTTGGAAAGGGAAGAGGGGGGTGAATAACAATCATTGCTCTGATGGGGGGTGGTAGTGTTTGTGTGTGTGTGGGGGGGGGGGCATCAAACTTCTCTCTCCAGCAGCGGAGTGAAAGCAAACTCTCTCTCTCTGTGGTCCAGCTCCTCCCCTCCTGGAATGGGATCCACCAAATCGCGGCTAATTGAATAAGTGACAATGAGCGCGGCAGACGAGGCGACAGATGCTCGCGTGCCTTTACAACCAAACCACCGGGAGCTCCGCCGCGCCCGTGCGCACGCACGCACGCACGCACGCACACATTCCTCTTGACTCCGATCTGAACCTACGGTGTCCAGAGGCGCAATCGTCCTATACCAGCGCACATGCCGCTGCGCCTATTCACTGCGCGCGCGTGTGCGTGCTGCGTAGATTGCCATGAATGTTAGGGACAGACGTTTATTTCACACTTATCGCTTTATGGCTACAAGGCCATCAGGACGCACGGAGCCAATTGCTGGGCCCTGCACAATTGCAGAGAGCTGAACCCATGCCATGCAGGAACTGGAGCTGCTGGTGTTTGTGTGTGTGTGTGTCTATCTGGCCTGCTGTATCTCAGAGCCGCAGGTGGATCAATAACAAAAAAATACATCTTTTGGGAGCTGAAAGTAGGAGAGGTTAAACAAAACCAAAAAAAAAAAGGTAAATCCAGGAGACGTCGCGTCTATGGCACCTGCTGCACGCGGACGCACAGTTTCAGCTCAATCATCGCGGTGTTCTTAAGCATTAAAAGGCCGCGTTTGTTCGGCTGCTCTGGTTATGTAGCGTGCCTAAATGTATTAACCCTCCATCTGCTTTTTACTTAGATTATACCCCCTCTATACCTTAATTGTTTAATTCTGGGCAGTGTTTAAGATCCCGGCGCAACCCCCCCTCCTCCAACGCTGCCTCTTTTCTTTTGCTCCCGTCTTCCATAAACTCCGGAGCTGACTTTGTTCTCCAAATGTGATTAGCTTCTCTGGGACGCAGGGGAGTAATTGCATTACCGCATTGTGTGCGCTTTTGGAGCTATGGAAACTGCCGGGCGCCCGTATCAAACCTGTTTAAACCAAGCGCATGTGAAAGATGTGCAAAAAAGAGAGGGGTTGAATGCAAAACATTTTGCATACATGGCTCTGGCGATGAATAGGCCGCTGGGAGCATAGGGAATAAAGGCTTTCCGCCAATTTTCAGTCCCCGGGTTCAAAAGGGAGAAAGGTTCTGGTTGGTGTCCACGCACGTTTTTTTTTGAATATCTCGCAAACCATTGTTTTTTAGGCAAAAGCGCTGCGAGCTTTGGAGTCCGCAGATGCTGTTTGCGTTCAAAGATCAGCCCACGCTGATACATCATCGGTTTATATAATATTTCTCACCCAGAAAAGTCAATATAGCAGCTGGTGGCAAATCATTCATTCGTTGTTGTTTTTATTGGTTGTTTTTTTTTTCAGATTATGTATGTATCTATTTCTCCAGGTTAATTGTGGTCCTCGGGAACAATTCTGAAAGTGTTGACGACTCGACGCCTCTGCGAAGGCGAGCGGGGCACTACCGGCCATGTATTTTTGAGAGGGAGGGTTGTCTTCTCGCATTCCTGCTCCAGATGGTCACCCTTAGTGGTGCCTCGTCTCCAGCTCCCATAATATTTGAATTGGATATGTATGAGGGGTTTTTGGGAACCTGTTACTGCGATAACTGAAGTTCCCATTAGTTGAGCTCTCTCTCCCTCTCTCCTGTCTATCTTAAACGTGCGCACTTGGCACGCCGGACGCGTGCGCGCGCGCAAAACGCGTGAATGGGTCTGGAAAAGCTGCTTGGGAGCCCCAGCAATCCCCCATGACGACTCATTTCCTCACAGTCTGTGTGGGGCTCGGGGCTTTCGCTGCAGTCTTGTTTGGTCGGTAGTATAATCGCCGGGTCCCGGTGCCAAACAAACAGCGCCAGATGGTCTCCAAAAAATGCACGGCTCCCAGTTGTGCACATTCGTTAAAGCTCAGATCTATCTGTCCATCTTTCCCCCCCCCCCCCTCATCTGTTTCTTCTCTTTCTGGGGGACTATACATGCATGGCCCGAGCTGGTGAGTTTTGTACTCGTTATCAAAACAGCACCCCGCCGGGAGTTTCGAAGTGATGTTCAACAGATTTGTGCACGCGGGGACGGAGCTGTTCCTCGGCGTGACCAACTCTTTAAAGGCATTCATTAGAGTCCGGCTCCCCTTCAACGCGATTCGCCACACAGCTCACCCCGGCTTATACTCCCTCCCCCCCATACACATGCCACAGATGAGACGCATGTGAAAAAAAGACACACAAAAAAAACTAAATATATATTTATTTTTTCCCATTTACAAGAAAAAGTGCCCGTGCATGGAGAAGCGGGGGGGGGGGGGGGGGGGGGGGGGCTCGTCAGCTGCCACTTGAGAGAGCATGAAAGACAAACTACAGTAGAAGCTCGTGGCGTGCGTGGAGACGCACTAATGCCAAGACATGCAGCGAGTCAGTCATACAGGAGTGAGTGAGTGGTGACAGCTGCTTGTGGCTGTGCTGAGTTATATGTCATATATAAAGGGTGTCCATATTAGAGCTTTAAAAGTGGCTGTGGTGGTGGTGGGGGGGGGGGGGGGCTACTGTATATCTTTGTCTTGTCTAATGAGAATTAAGACCCTAACCCTTTTCGTCTCCACGCTGTCTGGGGAGAACAGACCCAAAGCGAGAATGTCGTAAACCCTCCTGTGGGTTTATAGCAATAACAACAACGTTGGTGACATTTGAATGAATATATATTTTCTCTCTCTCTCTCCAGTTTATTTTCTCCCATTGTGGCGGCATGGTCGTTACTCTGAAGACTGGGGAGAGTGAGCCCCATGAGGCAGGGTTTTTTTCTTTTCTTCTTTCTTCTTACCCCCCACTTTCTGTTTTTCTTTCCCACTTGCGCCTCCCTCTCGTCTCCTCTGCTCTCCTCTGGACTTTGAGTGGCCACCAGCCAGCTTTCGATTTAAGGAGCGTTTGTCTTTCCCGGGATGTGAAAAAAAGGGGTGGCCGTGGTGGCTCATGTGCAACTTGCTGGTTTGGGGCGGGTTTATTTTTGGGCAAGTCTGTGTGCAGAGGCAACTCAAACGGAGTGAGGGAGCGTACGAGAGCGCACGGCGCACAGACCAGACGCAGCAGGCAGGAGAGAGAGAAGGGCGCAGAGATTTCAGTTGCACCCCCGCGTTAGATGCGCGCAACACCATTCTGAACGACGGGGAAGGAAAATATAGAAATACGCTTTAATGCTTGTATGGAAATTAGCACAACTTGAACCTGCTTGTATTTAACAATCTGAATATTTGGGGGTTTTTTTTTTAATCATCGCTCTGCAGAGAAAGCAATGCAGCTGCTGATTGAGGGAGGAGAGCATTTACTAAGTTGAAACTGGAAATTTCCGCGCTCTTTAATTTTGTGGTGGGTTTTTTTTTCGGATCTGCTTTTGGCTTCCACAGAGATGCAACCAGGAAAAATGAAGGGACTCTTTCTGACAAGAGTGTGGAAAGTTCTGGTTGTTTTGGCGCTGGCAACGCAACACATCGCCGGCAAGACGTTGAAATATCAAATCTTCGAGGAGCAGAAGGTTGGCACGGTTATCGCCCGCTTGAAGGACGACGTCGCGGACGTGCTGGCCAAACTTCCCAGCTCCGTGTCGCTCCGCTTCCGAGCCATGCAGAGGGCCAGCTCGTCGTTCCTCGCGGTGCGCGAGCAGGACGGAGAAATCAGCATCAGGACCAAGATCGACCGCGAGAAACTCTGCGAAAAGAATCTCAACTGTTCCATTCAGTTCGACGTGCTGACCCTCCCCACCGAGCACCTGCAGCTGTTCCACGTCGAGGTGGAGGTGTTGGACATCAACGACAACGCGCCCCAGTTCGCCCGCGCCGTGATCCCCATTGAGATCTCCGAGAGCGCGGCCGTGGGGGCGCGCATTCCCCTGGACAGCGCCACGGACCCCGACGTCGGGGAGAACTCGCTGTACACGTACGCCTTGGAGCCCAGCAGCTTCTTCAAGGTGGACATCCAGTCCAGGACCGACGGCGCCAAATATGCAGAGCTGGTGGTGCTCAGGGAGCTGGACCGGGAGGTGCGCTCCAGTTTCGAACTTCAGTACACGGCGTCCGACAGGGGCTCGCCCGCCAGAACGGGCACGACCCTCCTCAAAATCAGCGTCGCCGACTCGAACGACAACAGCCCGATTTTTGACAAGTCGTCGTATGTCATAAATCTCCCGGAAAATTCACCTGTTGGCACGCTGCTCGTTGACTTGAACGCCACGGACGCGGACGAGGGCACCAACGCCAAAATCGTCTACTCGTTCAGCAGTCACGTGTCCCCCAAAGTCATGGAGACGTTCAAGATGAACCCCGACAGTGGCCACCTGACCCTCATCCGGCGCGTGGACTACGAGACCGTCAGTTCCTACGACATCGACGTGCAAGCGCAGGACATGGGTCCGAACTCCATGCCCGCCCACTGCAAGATCCTGGTCAAGGTGGTCGACGTGAACGACAACAAACCGGACATCAGCGTCAACCTCATGACCTCTCAGGGGAACGGGGATGCGGCGTACATATCCGAGGCTTCCGCTTTGGACACGTTCGTGGCCCTGGTGAGGGTGGAGGACCTGGACTCCGGCTTGAACGGGGAGGTCGAGTGTAAACTACACGGACAGGGCTATTTCAAACTGCAAAAGACCTATGAGAACAATTACATGATTCTGACCAACGTGTCCCTGGACAGAGAGAAGAGGTCAGAGTTCAGTCTGACGGTGGTGGCAGAGGACAGGGGGACGCCCAGTCTCTCCACAGTCAAACATTTCACAGTGCACGTGACCGATGAGAACGACAATGCGCCGCGTTTCGAGAAGGGGCGGTATGAGATCTTTAAATCGGAGAACAACGCCCCCGGAGCATATCTGAGCTCCATCATGGCCACAGACCCCGACCTGGATGCCAATGGACAGGTGAGCTACTCCATCTTGGAGAACTCTGTTCACGGGAGCTCCATCTCCACCTACGTCACCATCGACCCCTCAAACGGCGCCATCTACGCGCTGCGTACATTCGACCGCGAGGACGTCAGCCGCATCTCCTTTGTTGTGCAAGCCAAGGATGCGGGGAAACCATCACTCCTGAGTAACGCCACAGTCATCCTCAACATCCTGGACGAGAACGACAACCCCCCAGTCATCGTGGTGCCCCAGCTGTGGAACTTCACCGCTGATGTGCCTGCGTCAAAGTTCACAGAGGCCGGGCACTTGGTGACAGTGGTCCGAGCGACCGATCTAGACACGGGGGTCAACGCGGAGCTAATCTGCTCGATTGTCAGCGGCAACGAGGAGGGCTTCTTCCTCATCGACCCAAGAACCTGTGAAATCCACGCCAACGCCAGCCTGGAGAACTTCCCCCATGAGAACGCTGAGCTGACAGTCGTGGTCCGAGATCAGGGGAGCGAGAGCCTCAGTGCCAAGGCCGTGCTGAAAATCACTCTCTATGAGAACATGGAGAACCACGTCCAGGTGATGGACCAGGGCGAGTCTCCACTCGACGCGTCCCTGATCATCATCATCTCCCTGGGGGCCATCTGTGCCGTGCTCCTGGTCATTATGGTGGTGTTCGCCGCGCGCTGCAACCGCGAGAAGAAGGACAACAGGAACTCCTACAACTGCCGGGTGGCTGAGTCCACCCATCAGCACCACCCCAAGAAGCCCTCGCGCCAAATCCACAAGGGCGACATTACCCTGGTGCCCACGGTGAACGGGACCCTGCCCATCAGAGCCCACCACCGCTCGCCCTCGGCCTCGCCCCCCATGGACCGGGCCCAGATGGGAAGCCGACAGAACCATCACAGTCGCCAGTCCCTGAACAGCCTGGTGACCATCTCGTCCAATCACATCCCAGAGAGCTTTGCCCTGGAACTGGCTCATGCAACTCCACCAGTGGAGGTGAGCTCGTTCACACCGTCTCTGAACCACACGCACGCACACACACACGCACACACACACACACACACACACGCGCGCGCGCACACACACACACAAACACACACACACACACACACACACACACACACTCAGAAGTGCATTCATCTCAGAAATTTAAAATGCAATCCCTCAGCCCCGTTCCAAATTTTCTCTCATCTCTCTCTCAGTTTCTCCATCTTTCTCTCTCTCACACACACACACACACACACATTCTCTCTCTCACACACACACACACACACACACACACACACACACACACACGCGCGCACACACACACACTAGCCTTCCCATCCTCACACAGCTGTCTCCGTTGGAACAAATTAACTCATCTCCATGGGTGACAGTGACTTAATCAACACTGCCCTGCAGTTCAGACTGACTCTCATTAGAAATGTTGATGATTACGGATGTGTCTCTGTCTTCACCTTGTTTACACCCCGTCACCACCATAACCACAACTCACCCCTCAGTCATATGTCTCCATATTCATCTAGATTCGACCCCCACCACCCATACCTTTTTTTTTTTGTTATAACGTCATCCATTTTGTCTCATCCATTTTCAGCAGCCTCTCCATCATCCATTTTGTGTTTACTCATCTATTATTTTGTCTTGTGTTGTCTCTCTCTCTCTCTCTCCCTGCCCCCCCCCCCCGTTTCCCATCTGTTATTCACCCCCACCCCTCCTTTTTTTGTTTCTTTTTGTTCATTTTATTTTGTTTGTTTTGCTATTTTTGGATGTAGCAAGTCTCACAGCTTCTGTCCATGCTCCATCAGGGCCAGTACCAGCCCAGACCCAGTTTCCGTGGCAACAAATACTCCCGCAGCTACAGGTAATTTACCCCTATCCCCCACTAGCACCCACCCGCCCCCCAGCAGAAGAAAACAGATTCTCTTTTGTTTACTTTTCAAACCACTTGTGTTTCATTGTTTTCCACATGTTCCAACAACCTGTTGTACAGTTGTACCCGTCAGTTGGTCAGTTACATGTAGATCATGGCTCAATGGTGTGTAAATGTTTTGTTTTTTTTCATATTCCAGCTGTTATCATACCGATGCCATTCAGTTCAAAAGTATGCAACTCATTTGTCGGAATGTCACAACAATTTCTTTTGGTACTTCTCTTCTTAAAAAATGGGTCCCGGGGACGTGACTTGTGAATGCATTACTACTTTTGCCATAATATCCCCCCTATGATCTCCACGCGATAGATTCATTGATGCCGTAGTGGCTGTTGTGATAGATTTATTGATGGGCTCTACCTGCATGTGGAATTTATGGCCGCGGCCCCGTCTGGAGATTTGAAAGATCCCAGCCTAAAGTTTATTTGACGGATTTATTTGTCATTAAGTCCCCTCTACGAGGAGAGATGGATCGTTTCGGCCCGCAAAACAGAATGCACACAGCTGTTATTTGCAAAACTGAGAATATGCATCATAGTTTTTTTTCCGGATGTGTTTGTAATCTGTTTTTTGTTTTTCTTTTCCAAATGGCTCCCTGCAGGTATGCATTACAAGACATGGACAAGTTCAGCCTGAAGGACAGTGGCCGTGGGGACAGCGAGGCGGGCGACAGTGACTGTGACATGGGGAGGGAATCCCCCGTGGACAGACTGCTGCTGGGGGAGGGCTTCTCTGACCTGATCCACCTCGAAATTCACCATCGACTCCACCCCGGTGAGCTTTGCTCTCTCTCTCCCCCCCCCCCCCATTGACCTCCCTCACCACGACTTGGAAATCTATTGGGCTGAGTCACACACCTGACTACTTGTCACAGCCCAACTTTGACCTCACCCTCAGAGAGCACAGCCGTACCTCCACTGCAAAAGTTGCGGCCAACGTTGTGGCGAGAGATTTCCTTCTCCGGACTGATCCAAATTAGAGGATTGAGTTGTTGTTGTTTTTGTTGTTGTTGTTGTTGTTTCGTCGGTTTCTTTGGCTCACATTCCCAGACCAAAATTGAAATTCCGCGTACAATCGAGAGCCCGTGGCGTCTTCCGGACCACACCCCACTCTCGCGCGCTGCGCCTCCTGCCAGGCACATTTCAGCACCACGGACAGCGTCAGGCCTAAGCCCCATCATTTGTCTGTACACCTGCCTATACCGCCACCACCCCCCCCCCCCCCCCCCCCCCCCCCATTGCTAACACAATCCCCATTGTGCTCAGCCCCATTCTTCCACACAGCCCTCATTTCCACGCTCGTTATCGCACCGGGAGAGGTTACAGTGTGTCAGGCTGTTTGCACTGCTGTGTGTGTGTGTGTGTGTGTGTGTGTGTGTGTGTGTGTGGTTGTTGTGCGTGTGCGTTATCTGCCCCTTGGATAGAGTCGTGTCTGTAAAATCCTCCCCGGAGCGGAGATGAGTCGCCTGTCACTCATCGGTATGCTTCTCAGGGTGCAGTTTTTTTTTTCTTTTCCCCCCTTTCTTTTTCTTTTCTCTCTCCTTTTTTTCTTTTCCTTTTTTTTTGAGTGACAGTGGTGCGCTTTCATGTCTGAACTGAAGAGAATTCATAGTAATTGCTTTTAGAATGATGTTATTCTCTCTCTCCCTCCCTCTCTCTCACTCACTGACTGCCCCTCCCTCGCTCAATGCTACATGCCTAAGAGCTCCTCAACACCCCCCCCCCCTCCCTTTTCTGTACTTGTTAATGTATTCTCTACCTTTATTGAGATATATAAAAGGGAGGGTTGGTGGACATGGACAGTCTTTCACTATTTCCTTATTTCTCCCTTTGACAAAGACCTAGAGGTGTTGCACCCCCTCCTCTTCCCCCATTCCCTTCCTCTATCTTTTATGCTAATATGACAAAAGGGGGGGGGGGGATAAAAGGCCGGGAGGGAGGATTTTCCCTGTTAATCTCCAAAAGATTTAATTTGTTTAGATTTTTCTATTTAGATGGGATAAATGTGCCTATTCATGCTAGAAATGAAAAAAAAAAGACAAAAGAAAGAAACAAGCAAATCCCTGCCTCAGCCTTTTTAGTCAGGAGATGTGCTTATGCTCGGCAAATCAGCCAAATATTGCATTAGCATGGTTTTTATTTACTTATCTGTGCTGTTCCTGTGATTGTTTACACACCAGGGCAATACCTGGATAGTCATGCTGTAAACTGTAAATACGCAAAAAAAATGATCCTCCAAACAGCAATACGAAAAGATCAGGAGAGAAAGAAACGAACCACTGCAAGGCCGAGCTGTGATTTCTTCTTTCTTTAATGACGGACTGAGGCACTTCTGTATTAAATATTAACTAGGTATTGTGCATGAAGCATTCCGAAAGCATGAGGCGTTGTTTGCCTGACTCAACAGCATCCCCGCCCTTGTTTCCATGCGTAGAAAAAACCCCTGGAATATTCCTTTGTAATGAACACTTTATCTCGTGCAGTACAACACTACTCTTTAACATGTCTTTCGAATGAGTTTTGAACACTGTTGCAGTTAAGATTTTGTCATTATTATGTCATTGAAAAAAAATCCTTGACCTGTTCCTGACTCTCTCCATGTCCTTTTGTTGCCTTAGCTATGAGACTGTGCACGGATGAATGCCGCGTCCTGGGACACTCTGACCAGTGCTGGATGCCCCCCCTCTCCTCGCCTGCCTCCTCCTGTGACTACCGCAACAACATGTACATCCCCGGGGAGGAGTCCTCCCAGCAGCCACCGCTCGACGATGACCAGTCCTCGGTTGACTCGGAGCGCCGCAAAAGCTTCTCGACCTTTGGCAAGGAGTCCGGGAGCGAAGAGGCCGGCGCAGGGGGGGTCGTCGCCGGAGGAGGAAGTGATGCGTGTGCAGCCGGGGGAGGGGCTGGCTCCCTCCTCACGGAGATGAACTCTGTGTTCCAGCGGCTCCTCCCCCCTAATGCGGACTCGTACACAGAGTGCACCGAAACAAGCCCCCCATCGTCCTCGTCGACCGCGGAGAGGGGAGGCGGACGTGGCGGCAACGCCGCTGCTAACCACAGTAACAACGCCGTTCCGCAGGACAACCGCAGAGGGTTGTTGCCAGGTGGGAAAGGTCCCGCTTATCCCCCAGGTGTGGCTGCATGGGCGGCTAATACCCACTATCTGAACCCTGGAAATGGATCTGTGGCGACCAACCATGTTTCCCCCGCTTCCTCTTCCTCTTCATCCGCAGCCTCCACTGCCGCCTCCACCAATGGGCAGCCGCCACACCTCAAATGGCTGCCGGCCATGGAGGAAATCCCAGAGAATTACGAGGAAGATGACTTTGACGGCGTCTTCCACCCGGGTCACCAAGGTGGTAAGCGCAGTGAGGGCCGCCACGAGGCCGGCATGGACTCCAGTGAGCTGGTGCACGAGATCAACAAGCTGCTGCAGGACGTCAGACAGAGCTAGAGAGGAGCAGCAACAGTGAAGGCATGGTTTCATGTGTATATGAGGGTAGCGACATTTCAACACACTCTGGCAAATGCTTGCTCCTTGTGCCAACATAAACATACAAACTACATGATGACTGTTTCGTGTTCACAGTAACGCTTGTCTTGTCTGTTTTATCCAAATATCCTCTTCGCCGCCCGGTGCCGGGAGACAAAGAGTGAAAGTGAAACGTGGCACCGAATGTCACGATCGAGGCGACTTAGCGGCATCAAAGCGAGCGCGCCGCGAACAGATTGCTCAGTTGTCATTAGAGCCTCTCCGATTTCAAACAGAAATCCGCGCGCGGAAACGGCACCCTTTCTTCATTTGTGATGTTTACAGCAGCGTGAACAGACGCCGCGGGGAGAAACCAACAGCTGTGTGATCTGATTTCTGCTTTTACAGTGTACAATATTGTACAGTGTCTGTGGGGGGGAAAAAAAGGCAAAGTCACTTGAATATCGTGCTATGTCTCCTGTTTCGTTATCATGGATTGTAAACTGTACAATTTGACCTTTGTATTTTAAAAATACACTCTTTTTCTACTTCTATATATATTTATATGTGTCCATGTATGTTTGTACAGAAAAAGAAAACAAATGTCTATTTTTTATATTCGTCACTGCATGTCTTAATATCATTCAATGTGTCTCCCCCCCCCCCCCGCCCGCCCGCCCCTGTTTATTTGATAAAAGCAGCTGTATTTAATTTTGTTATTGAATGCGTGTGTGTGTGTGTGTGTGTGTGTGTTTGTGTGCGCGTATTAATAATAATCACATTCCAATGCAGTTCCATGTTGGAATTTGGTTTTGTATGGTAACATTGTGACCAGTGGATGGTAAATAAAGTGGGAGGATTCATATCAGGTTTGTCTCTGAAAATCTATTTATTTCTGTAATTTGTATGTGCAATTTCATTGAAATTGTCTTTCAATTTCATTTAATTCCTCCTGCTGTCCTCACTAAGAGCTTCCATTTGCCCTCCCTGTCTCTTAGCACCCCCTAATGTCCAGCATCGAAACTGCAGCACCCGGTGCATGCACAGTCAAAATCTGCTGCATGCTCTCCAGAAAACCCCTCCCCAAACCTCATTATACCTCATTCCACTCTGCTAATATACATGCCATTAGTCGTGAATCTATTCCCAAGCAACCTCTTTAGATTAAAACGCATTTAGGCATTCATTTAGTTTTTCGAGCAGGGATCGCTTCGCCAGCGCTCTCTTCCATTAAAGCATCGAGCCTAAAATATGCAAAGAAAATGAGCAGCATGTGATAATAGCGAAATGAGGAATCAGTAGCATGATACTATGAAGCACAACCGTATGGCCTTGTTATACTGTTAAACAAAAAAGTGGGAAGTGGGCGCATCCCCTAAGTCACCGTGCTGGTGATCGTGGGGGCAGATATTCGGCTGACACACTCACAATAGAACACACACACACACACACACACACACACACACATACACGTGCCACGCACACAGCGGAGAGAGGACACTGAGTTGTGTTTCAAAGAGGGAACATTCAACAACTAAGGCTTAACGAAGCACTTAACCTCATAGGACAGAGCATTCCTTCGAAACAAGGACACACCCACCCACCCACACACACACACACACACACTTGGGGCCACATACAGTAGACTGGCAGGTGCATGTACACGCAAAAACACAAACACACACTTACTCAATGTGCAAACGCCTGCTAATGAGCTAATTTGTCTTCATCATCACAGAGGCCAAGCCTCAGTACACAACAAAAACCGTATCTCTCTGTGAGTGACGGAAACTAAAGCTTGCAAAATGCCTCTTAGCCTCCTGCAAACCAAACTACTATCTAACTGTGGCAGGGCAGTAGTGAGCTGATGTACTCTTCATAGACGGTTATGAGGTATGGTCATGACGGGATTTCATTATGGTTCGACACCATCACATCTGTATGAAGCCGTAGCCTTAGCTTAGCATAAATCCTGTCGAGGGTAGGGATAGGAGGGATAGGAGGTCGGAAGGCGTTAAGGATTCTTTGACGACAATTTTCTTTACAGATATAACGGTTTCACGAATGACAATGAAATACTTTTTGTGAAGCAGCTTTCTTTCCATTAAGCAGCACCTTTCACCGAATGCGTCTCATTTCGAAATAACATTGGCCACTCATGATGGATGATCTTCAGCATGGCAACTGTCTTTAGCATATGGTAATGGCATGTGCAATAGGGAAAAGAGGAAACAATCCGGCGGCGTTCATTTATTACCACTCACATAATTAACTTTGCACAAATACAACGCTGGCACTGATGTGATGTTGAAATATGATCTTCAGCTTATTATTGCCTGAGCAAATCCGCCATTAAATTGTTTGTCAGTCTCACTTGACTTGACACTCATTTTTCATCCTCAAACCTGCTCTGCTCCACCACTTCCCCCCCCCCCCATGCCTCCATATCTTGCTCTCATCTTCTGGCTATTTCTGTCTGTCCATCTGTCTGTTTGAGACACACACACGCACACACACACACACACACACACACACACAAATATTCCCCTTCACACACAAACAGGCAAACAGGCTCATCCAAATTCCGGCAACATTCTCAGCTCATTTGACAGCCCCATGTCCCCACAGACTCGAGAAATGTTTTAATGCTCCTCTCGACTTGATCACATCTCGCCTCCCGTCTGATCATTATTAGTTCGCCGGTAGTCTATTTTAGCAACAGCACTGTCACTCAAGCGTCAAAATCGCACCCAATGCTTTCATTTGTTTTGCTCGTGACAGACCACCAGAGATCCGAACCGTCTCCCTGCTCATCTCCTCGTCTGTTGATCGCTATTGACAGGAAATAAGAAGGTGAGGGTCCGGGTTACGCGCGGCTGTTGCGCCTGCTGAGAGGAAGTCGGCCTTCATCCCGAGTCGAGCCACGCCACGGTGACCCTCGGTGCACACACACGCGCACCGCTAGTGACAGGGGGAGGAGGATATTGGCAAGCCTGTAATATAAACAGAAGTAAGGGGGATGTGAACTAAGGGATTCCTTGAGGGCACCCTTATTGTTGATGTAATATCATACGAATATATTTTATTCAGGCGGTCCCGTCGTCTATCACACTTTCACACCAACCCAGCCTAATTACAGGGGCCTCTCTTGTCCATCACCCAGCTTGATGGAAAGTGCCGCGGGCTGAGAGAACCAACCCTGGGCAATGAAAGTCTCAACAGCCGCCAGACCTCAACAGAAATCGTTTTAGCGGTCGCTGTCGTTTTTGTTTTTGTTTTTTCCGTAACGAACATGGAGAAAGACAAAGGAGAAAGATGGATGTCAGCGTTTAAGCATTGTGCTGAAAAGGATGATAGTTTAATGAAATCCCACGCCTCTCCGGGTATATTGATCATACGCAAGAAAAAAGGCGGCCACATAGTTTGGACTTGAATAACACGCATCACTTGCTTTTTTCCTGTCAAAATGATATTTTGTCATTGTGTTGTATCGTCTTTTGGCGTCTATAGCTCTGGAGGGTAGAGAGGGTCAGCCACTGACCAGAAGGCCAATGGTTCGATCCCCGGCTCCTCCAGTCCGTGTGCCGATGTGGCAAGACACTTAACCCCTGAACGGCCCTAAACTGCCCCTGGCGGCTGTGCTGGCAGTGTGTGAATGGTGTATAGAAACAGCTCTGTGTAAAGAAGCACTGTATGAATGGATGAATGTGGCTTGAATTATTAAGTACTTTGGGTTAAGAGAGAAGAAAAGCTGGACATACAGTCCATTTACCATTTTTAGGCCATAGCCAGAACAGCAAATTCAGTAGTCTGACACATCTACACACAACTATTTACGTTTCTTTTTTTAAGTCATTGTGTCACTGTTTTTGCTCCCAACTGATGGTTTGTGATCCCCTTCAGCAATATGCTTGATGATTATGGATTTGAATTAGATCACGTAATCCAATCTTGGTTTTAATCCGGATCAAACCTTCAGTTTGCGTTGTTCAAAACTTTTTGGAAGGATTAATCATGATTATTCTGATCCCAGCAGAAGGGTGGTGGACCAAAATGTTATGTATCTTTCGAATTGGTCAAATCAACATTTATGTCATGTAGTATATTTACATGTATTCATATTTTGAACCTGAATGATAACCATTACAGTGATAGAGTAGAGTAGATGAATTAGAAATGTGGCTTTTGGTACAGCAAAGTTACACTGAAGGAGTTTGTTCCCCTGAAATGATCCTCAATATCAAGAAAAAATGTATTCAATTGAAACTTTAATTCATCACTTGTTTTTTATTATAATCACACAATTAAAAAAATGTTCTTAACAATTAAATCCCTTTTTGCCTGTCCAGTCAGTTTTTTCTGAGTCTTCAACAGGTAAATGAATATGTAGTTACTTTTTTATTTAGTTGTTGTGGGTCAGATGAGAGATCTGACAATTTAAAAGACATTGTTTTCTGATTCTTTAAAAAAAAAGAAGAAACTTGACTCGTGACTCCACTGGCTATTCTCACTGTTGTGGGTTACATACCTAGCAGCCTTCTGTGGGATATGCAGTTCCATTGAGATCACTGGTAATCCGGATTTGGTAATCCTGAAAAGTTTCTCTCTGGATCAGGGCGACCCAATCCAAATGTGCTTTGAAAAACCGTGACGCAAGTTATCTGGATTACGTGATCCTGGATAGCAAAAAAAAAAAAAAGATTGCCAAATCCGGATCATTTTAATCCGGATAACATTTTTTTGAACAACTGGGCCCAGGGCTGAGGTGGAAATGTCCTTCCTATCTACTGTCCCTTGACCTCAGTGGAAAACGTCATGAGGTCAAGGAAAGTCGTAAAGGAGGACTCAGAGAATCCGACTCGACTTTCACTGTACCACGTCATCGCGCGGCGGCGGATGTCATTTTTCGTGTGTCTGCCGCGCCGAAGATGAACGACAAAAAGACGCAGCCGCTCCATCAGCATGTTTCAGTGTGTTTTGCCGCCGTGTGGCATCAGATGTAAATTACTCATATGTAACAGTAACTCATGATGACGTGCGTCCCTTCTGGGTCATATTCATGCTCTTCTTCTACTTCTTCTTCTTCTACTTCGGATTGAATCGTTTACGTCCGTGCACGGCGCGCCACGGAAGCTCCGGTGTACCCTGAGCTAAAGGAGACAGGAAAGGAAGCATTGAAGCTCCTTTCCTATGCAGGGAGAATCCAAACAGCTCTTATCATGGCTGCTGATCAAATACTTCCGGGTCACCTTGGAAAGGTCAACCCCCCCCCCCCCCCCCCCCCCCCCCCCCCCCGTGTGAGAGAGTGGGTTTTTTAGTTCAGAGTGGCTTGCAACTGGTCCAGGCTGTTTGAACCTTAAATTTGAACTTTTTTATTAGTGTGGTGTGACATTAATTATACAATATTTCACCCCAAAAAAAAGAAAAGAGAACAAACTTAATCACAAGATATTCGTGGTGTTCTCCTTCTCTTGTTCTGATCCTCTCGTTTTGGGGCGATGTTGCTGTGAGAGAAGCTATCAGAATTAGGATTTGTCCAGCAGATGGCACTGTGGGACCTATCTTCCAACGACCAGGGACCTGCTTCCACCATGACACTCGCCCTCGCCACGAGACACTGCCACACTCTCAACAAGCCCTGCTGAAGAGCAGGAGGGAGGGAGAAAAGTGCGAAGGCCCAGTCATTAAGTCATTCCAATTGCATCTGGGCTCATGCTTTCTGCATCATATAGGTTGGTTTTTTTTTCCCCCTTCCATTTTTGTGCAGCCCGGACTTGATGTGATGATCTTCTTTTTTTTTTGGTCGTGGTTGTTGCAATAATGTGTGAAGATTGTGGGCGTTTGACTCTGTGCGTGTGTGTGTGTCTACTGTATGTGTTGTGTGTGGGGGTGGTTGGGTGTGTTGGCTGTACTCTCACCGTCTAATAGATATCCTCATCCAGCTTGCCATTTAGAACTGGAGAGCAGCCATTTGTAGACTGCTCTCTCTCTCTCTCTCCCTCTCTCTCTCTCCCTCTCTCTCTCTCTCTCTCTCTCTCTCTCTCTCTCCCTCTCTCTCTCTCCCTCTCTCTCTCTCTCTCTCTCTCTCCTCGCACAATTGGATTAGTGCAGAGTGATAGAGTAAAGACAGAATCTCACTGCTACAGCCAGTAGCTTGGCCTCATGCCACTTCATATACACATGAACATGATGCCACATTCACACACACACACACACACACACACACACACACACCAAGCCACTGCTGCTATTCTACCCCAAGGCTAAGCTATAGCTAGTTTGATATCCAGATGGCTTAATTACTGCAAGTGTTTGGACAGTCACACTACTGTGTGTGTGTGTGTGTAGGTGTGTGTGTGTGTGTGTGTGTGTGTGTGTGTGCGTGCGTGTGTGTGTGTGTATGTGGTTTGGGACTTTGTTCAAGGCCTTGAATGCATCTAAAAGGTATCAAAGTGACAGAATAATGAGGATGTGTGAGTTTGATGCAGATTCAGGTTGTACCTCTGGGTTGTCTTTCAACTGAGAGGAAATGTACGAAAGAGAGCAAAGGAGCAGAGATTCCTGTTTGTTATGTCGGAACTAAAACCTTCAATCCCACGTCTAATTGGGCCTTATGGAGAGCTGAAGTCCCGGCGTCAGTTTTTTTTCCTGTGCTTTAAGACGTGTCCCATCTCCGCTGTCCAAAAACAACACGTGCTGCTTCTGTTACACAGCCACAGTGACTCTAGTCTGACAAGTTTGACTTGTACAGAGCTTGGGCCTGTTGGAAATGAGTGCGTGCCACCGCAGACGCACTT
Source organism: Scophthalmus maximus (assembly GCF_022379125.1). Taxonomy (NCBI): domain Eukaryota; kingdom Metazoa; phylum Chordata; class Actinopteri; order Pleuronectiformes; family Scophthalmidae; genus Scophthalmus; species Scophthalmus maximus. The sequence goes on from NC_061522.1 coordinate 24,109,414, forward strand.
CCAGTCAAAAGGTTTGTTAAAAACACCTCCACTCTTCAGTCTGTTATTTAGATGGACCTTCTTGTTGAACTGAATTGAACGCAAGACTTTGACTGCACATTCCCGATGTCCTCTCTAGAACGGAGATCAACCGTTGTTCAGAGAACTCCGTCGGGGAGGATCCCACAAATGTGCTGTCGGCTCCAGAGCAGCTGCATGAGGTTTAAGTCTGGGGGCTGTGCTGCTCTTCATCCGCTCGCTATGTTGCTGTGGAATGAAACTCCGACCGACCGGTTCGTCTTAATGTCTTACTTCCTCTCACCAGTCTGATTAAAATGCTGCACGGCCTCCTGCGGTACAGCATTTTTGTCCCTAATGAAGCATCAGGAAACAAATACATGCCTGTGAACATTTGACTGAGATGTTCTGCATCAGTGTATTTTCGGCTTGCCAAATATGCAAATTTTAACACTTCCTCATTATGTAAATACAGTAGAAAAAGTCCCAACTACATTTCCTGAAATTATGAGCTGGTCCACATTGAACACAATAATTAACATGATTGTTTGTTTAATCTTTCTCACCACCGGATATTTGAAAAAACATTTGTTATTTCTAATAATAATAATTGTAGTTCGAATACATTTTTGGCATGATGCAGCCAGGAGCGTTGACGCTTGCCATCACCTGAGATTATCAGCAACCGGCTAAGACTCCAGGATGCTGAGGCAAATATTTCCAACAGTTTCAATTCCTCTATGTAAATTTGGAGAAATATTGGGTTTTTTTGGTTTCATAATATCTCTCGACACCAACAACATGTATTGACATAATACGTTTTTACAGCTGCAGTCTTTATTGGGGAGGGGATCCAACCAAGATCAGCTGGTCTTCCAGCTGCCATTTGTCTTAGAAATGCAGTTTTTTTGTTTTTTTTAATGAAGCTTCAGCAATATGCCGTACTGGCGCTGCTGATAAAACAATCGAAACGGAATTGTCGTAAAAGAGAAGGAAACAATATATAAGGCAACAAAGACGATGAGGGAAAAAAAGACAATGACTCCGAGGGAGGGATACAGACGGAGGGAAAGGTAGTGCAACTGCACTGATATTTCCCTGATGACCTGTCTCCCCCATGTGACCTACTTCCACTATGGGTTACGTCAGATCCCATCCACTCAGTAATTCATCTCCCTTTGGTGTGTGTGTGTGTGTGTGAATGCAGGGAGACGCATGCCTCCATGCTTATATCTAGTATTTTATACCTTTGTAGCAGGATACATATCCATTGTCTTCTTGTGTGTGTGTGTGTGTGTGTGTGTGCATGTGTGTGTATGCACGCGTGCGTGCTTGTATGTGTGTGTGTGTGTGTGTGTGTGTGTGTGAGTGAGTGAGTATTCATATATTCAAAGGAGTAAAGTGATACCAGAGGCCATTTATCCAGAGATCACAGCAACCCTGGGTCTGCTTGTACTGTCTCATTTTTACCAAGGAATGTGTGTGTGTGTGTGTGTGTGTGTGCGTGCAAAGAATCAAACAACCTCAATACAGTGCTCCTCTTTTGTCTAGCTGAGGATGCTTCATGTTCCGCTACAGCCCCAGCACGGTGTCATGTATTCCTCAAGCGAACAAGTGAAGCTATTTTGGACATTGTTTTTCTGATTCTTTTTTTGATTTTTTTTTTGCCACTGCACATGTCAAACATGTTAGCTCGTGACAGTTGAATTATTTAAACATGTAGTAAAATGTCATGTCCCATTTTAAGCCCGAATGAGGAAACTGCGCATGAAACAACGAAACTCAACGCAGTTCACAGTCGACGTATTGTGATAAGAAAGGAACTGTGTGTTGTTACCAACAAGATGAAAGAGATGTTTTTTAAGGCGAGTTTAAACCTTGGCTCCACTGCGCTTAGAGATGCCAGTGGTTAATGATGTGCGTTTTAATAATCGTGCCATTTAAATTAACGTGTATCATCCACAGGGGGCAGCAGAAGGATGACTCCATTAGCAATGAAAAGCAAAGGAGGAGCGACGCATACAATCACACGTTGAATATACTAGATATTCACTATTTATATATGCTTATTTGTCGCGCCACAGTTTCATAATAATACCAAAAAAAAGTTTTCACAGAACAGAAGAGATGTCGAACTTAGTTTTTGCACCGATACCACCTTTGCTGTGTGCGTTCATGGGCATTGTCAGAGTTAGACTCACATTCACCAGATTGCCCGAGCACAACGCCAAGGGGAATGATGATGTGGCCCTGTAGCTTCGGGTATTAGTAACCATAACTGTCACGGTTCGGCCCACAATTCATTGCGGCAGCGATATTTACCGTGACGCGCCATGCACGGACGTGAACGATTCAATCCGAAGTAGGAGAAGAAGAAGAAGAAGAAGAAGAAGAAGAAGAAGAAAAGTATGAATATGACCCAGAAGAGACGCGCGTCATCATAAATTACTGTTACATATGAATCATTTACATCTGATGTCACACGGTGGTAATACACGCTGAAAAATGCTGGAAGGAGCCGCTGCGTTTTTTGTAGTCCGTCTTCGGGAAATTTGTAGTTCCACCACGGCAGACGCACGACATTAACATCCGCCGTCGCATAATGACGTGGTATAGTGAAGGGGCGGCTGGCCTGTAGAGGGCGATAGGGCGCCGCCCTCCTTGAGCCACAAGAAGAAAAAAAAGATAAGACAATAATTCATGTTCATCACCACCATTTCTTTTTTACATTCGTTCAATGTACTGACATTATTTTCATAATTTTCTCTTGAGATGGTTTCCTGCCTCGGACTATTCAGTCAGCAGCGGTGTCAAGTCGTGTTCGGTGGAGTTCCGCTCCTTACGGGGCGATTTCAGTTTCAGGAGCTCGCCCCGACGCCTTTTACGTCATACGTAAACCTGGTAGTGGCATCAAGGGGCTCCTCGGATGGTCCGATTTCCTGAATTGAGACATCCCTCTCCCCGCTTTGGTGTGTGATGATGAGCTTTTCAAGGCGTATTATGGATAAAAAATGGACGAATTAAAACACATCAATAAATGTTTATCCGCGGTTATAATACTTGACGGTCTGGAAACTCATTTCTCCGATTACCCATGACAGGGCGAAGGGAGGGAACTGGTCAAGAACACGAGTGATGTTAATTGAGAGGGTAATTGACCACTTTGCCGCTTTAAAGGAGAGACGAGCGAGAAAGGGAGCAACGAAATTGAAATGGGGTTAAATTTTCGATTTTCATATTGAACGCGCCACCTCATCCATCATCAGAAAAAAATAGTTTGCACTTTTTTTCAAGCGTACTTCGGCCACGTACTACCGCGCCAAATCGCCATAAGGTTAAAATATAAACTACGCAAAAGCAACTCACACAACCCCTACTTCAAAATCTCTGAACTATCCCTTTAACGTATAACAACTTCATGAGGCGATGGTAAGTCAGGGGTTGTGTTTACAACTATTGACGACATTATCATTATACCTTCAGACAGAAAGACAAACCAAATGAACACTGTGTTCTTCTGTACATGTAATGGTGAAAGGGACAAGGTCACACACGGCGCAGTCGTTTGCTCGTACGACCCTCTGAACCTCCTCCTCCTCCTCCTCTCCGTTTGCGAGCAGCGCTTCTTTGTATGAACAAGTTTGACGTCTGACTAAATGACATTAATGCCCCTCTGCGCTGACCCTCAGTAGAAATTTCTCCTTTCACATTGAGTTCTCCTTTGAGAAACCACGACCACCTTTCACGTTCAGACGGGAAATTTTGGATTTGAAACGTTACACGCTCCGCATTTATTTTGTAACGCAGTCTACGCCAAGGTTAGCTCGCCGAGGAGCGAGGCTGACGACTCTACTACCGCCTCATCTTGAAGATTAAAATATGAGTCTTTTTTTTTCTCTCTCTCTCTCTCTCTCACTGTCTCTCCGTCGCTCGCTCCCTCCTCCCTGCTCGCTGTCAGCTCCCTGCCGTCAGAGATCTTTCTTAACAGTACATGTCAGAAATGGAGGCTGGAGATGAAGAGGTGGTAATGGTGGCAGATGCTATGTTTGAAGGTGTGTGTGTGTGTGTGTGTGTGTGCGTGTGCCTGTCAGAGGGGTACAGGTGCTCTTGCAGTGTCAGAGAAAACGGCAGGCTCAATCTGGGGCCGGCTGATTGGCCAATTAGGGGCTGTTTCCATGTGACATGCAGCAGTCAATTCACTCTCCCTCCACTGTCCTCCGCTCCCTCTCCTCCACTCTCCCCCTTAAGTGCCCCTGTCTTTACCGCCATTCTGTCCGTCTCTTCCAGGATCCCTTCCCCTTTTTCTTCTTCCCATTCAATTTGTTCTCTTCTCCCTCGCGGACCTACCGTCTACTTCACTTTTCACACACCCCTGAAACCCCCTCCACCCCAAACCTGCTGCTCCCTCCTCCCTGCTGCTCCTTTGTCATTTCCAGGATACATCTCTATACCTTCCAATCGTCCCTCGCTGCTTTCAACATCACCCCACCACACACACACACGCGCACACACACACACACACACACACACACACCGAACTGAACAGGGAAGTGAACTGTTCCCCAGCATTTGAGAAACCACATAAAAATACAACGCTATAATGCACACTAGTTCGCACAAAATGTATGTCAAGTCAGTCAAAATGCTGTTCAGTTAAAATAATATTTATTTCATTCATCGCTCACAAGGTATTAGGAGCCAAGCAGTTACCGATTAATTTATACACATAAACGCAATCTTAAAATACAAACATTACACAGAGTTAAAGTGTAACGCTATACTTATTACCTGACGGAATAAAACCGAACCTCTATTCTTCTATTTGTTCTATAAGACAAATTCAGGATGCCGTGAGCCACTGCAGACAAACCCTTTAGATTCAAGAGCACGTCACCAAAACAAAATGATGTCTGTTGCCATATAACATTTGGCCAATGAGAGCTCCTGGTGCCTCCCTGTGGATTGGTCTTCCTTTCATGGCAGACAAATGAAAGGTCATGGCCATGGAAATGATGACGAGTAATACATAAACCAATGGAATAACAAGTCAAATTCAAATACTGAAATATGTTTTATTTTTTATTGAACACCATGGGCTACGTGCACTGGGCTACAGTTACTGTGTTTACTCAGCACCTCATTCAGAGTTTGGTTACGCAGGAAAAATGTCAACTACGGGACACTTTCAAAACAGATCAGATGGTCAGAGCACATGCTGTGTCCCACCATCGAAAGTTAGCAGCTAACGAAACAGCGCCATTGTTGAACCGGACCGGCAACTAAGTAGAACCCGTGAATGGTTGTGCAAGTAGCCCATTCAATCTAGAACGGCACTCTGCGGAGCTTGTATTTCTGCCAAGGCCCAACAGTCCCCTCAAATCCAATCGAGCTGCACCAAATTGCACACACTCATAGATCAGTCCCCTAGATATGCAGTGAATTATTCCCTGGCAAATTGGTGAAAATTAAAGGTGTGTAGGGGGGGCTAGACGAGGGAGGGAGGCAGAGGGTGTTTTGCTCATTGCAGCCACTGACTCTCAAAGGTCCTGATCCTTGAGTCGCTTCAGCAATTTGCGGGCAGGTGAAGCAATTTCATCCATGTCGAGGTGTGCACAGGAAACCGTCTGAGAGATTAAGACGGGGTGGAGGGATTACAGCACCAATCTTTACATCCACCAACCAGCTGGTTATGTGCCAGTTAAGCCTTAACCGCGTGCGACGCGGGGGAAAATGCTGCCGTTCAGTGTGATGGCTTTCAGGTAGCTTTCCTCAAAAGAAAGAGAACTCCACCTTTACACGTCAATCTTTCCCAGTGTCCTTATTTCTTTTAAAAGCTGTTCGTTAGGCCCGCTGCTCATCTCCTTCACTGCACACAGCCGGGCGGAGAGAAAAATGCCATTCCGTGGTCCTTTGCAGGGAAATCTCGCTGCGCAACCATTCAACATCCGCATATCTAAGTAAACATATTGTTGGTGGGACCCCTTGGTCTCGGCTTTGTTGGCATTTTGGCGGACCGCCACTTGTGCGCTGCAAATCATTTTGTTCTCCAGCCTCTGACCATCTGTGCTGGTAGCCTTGCTTCCTGATGCTCGGACACGTTGGGCTGCCAAAGGGGCTGGTCTGCATATTGAGGCGGGAGGAAAGCACTGATGTGTTTGCTCTGTCAGCACTCCAGAATTTCACACACACATGCAAACACACAACACGCAAACATGAAGCCGCAAACGCACAAAATGACTAGACATGATGAGATTTGCTCAACTTGCAAAGTACACACACACACACACACACGCACGCACACTGTCTGCATCTTTGTTGCCACTCCAGCTCTTGTCTTCTTCTCTGGTGCCCCTTTGAGAGCTTTGATATTCTTCCAAGCCTGGTTTCCTCTGACCCACTTTGATGCTGGTGTCTTGTTGTCATGTCATCTCCTCCCCCCCCCCCCCCCCCCCCCCCCATGTCTTTCTCTCCTTCTCCCTCCTTCTTTGGTATGGCAAGATAACAAGGGCACAGGGAGCGACTCGCCACTCTGAGTTTTAAATCTCTCTTCCTCTCTCGATGTCTTATTTTCTTCGACTGTCTCCGTGTGTTTTCATCCAACTCGCCGCCCTTTTCGTATCTGTTTTGCGTGTATATTGCTCTCTCATGTTGCTCTACTGGCGACAGCAATTACGCCACAAACAGTTATTTCGCCTCAGAGCATCGTGGGTATTTATTTGCTGTACCATCGCATGGTTGATGAGCTTGTAGAGGTAAGGGTGATGTTTAGGATTTGGGTGACATGGCGGGGAACTTGGCGGTCCACCGCTGATCTCTAGCGGCCGTGTACAATTGTCTCTGCTTACAGATGAACGCATTGACACAGAGTTAAAGGTGCAGCGCGGCGGCATTAGGGAGGGTTGGGACTTTAAATTTTGTTTCCAGATGATTCCTGCACTAGCTGCGGTGTGCAGCAACAACCACCAGGTGGCACATGTGAGCAATCTGGACTGCAACCCAGGGACTCCGGGAAATGAAGCCAAAAACTGCAGTTCACTGAATGGCCGCTTGAGGCTGGCTCCAAAAACGTGTCAACCCATAGGTCAATCCCCAAAGACCCCGCCCCCCCCTGTTAAAACGCCCAACTAAACAGCAGAATTTAACATCTACAGCCAAGTACCGGGCTAGGGTTTGGTTAGGGTTAGGGTTTTTGCCCCAATGGCTAGTTTCCCCCTTCGTGACAACTGTACTGTGGGTGAATTGTTTTATAACTCGTCCCTTTGAATGATATTAAGGTTTAAAATGATGCATTATAAGGGGCGTGCATATTGGAGTGACAGATGATGTCCCGGGGGGTTGGTTTTTGACGGTGGCTTGCCAATGGTAGGTGTCACCTACCCGAGAGACGGCGATCCCAGTCAATGCAACTTCACGACCGTCTTTGTGGTCAATGTACCTTATGGAGAAAAAATTCAACCAAATGGATTCGTAACATGACTTGCTGTACGGTCAATTGTCCTTTCGTGGTAAGTAAAATTATAGTATTGTTCTATTTATGTGTTTGCAATGATAACATACTGACTGCTAGAGGTCAAAACAATAAACAACCATTTCCTTACTGATTACAATATACAAACACTATTATGCACATATACTATAAATACTTTATATTGTCTTGTAGTTCTGATAATTTTGCCAATTACCAATGTCAATTTCACCCACACATTCACCCAGTGTGTGCACATTTACACCGTTCTGACAGGAAACTGCACTGAGCAGCATGTGCATGTATATGTAACACCTGTCAAATGTTGTCTCGTGAGGTTTTTTTGCTACTGCTAATTTAACATCTAATCATGTTTTTCCTTATTGACAAGTCATACATATATTGTTGTCCATTGTGGTCATGCACTTGGGTCACTGAAATTCATAATTTGTGTCCCTACCTTCACAATGGATTTCAGAGGTTTAGACCCTGCACATCACCCTAGGTTTATGACACGTTACTGAAACAGGAGTATTAAGTTCACTCACTATTTTAGGCCATATGGATTGACACACATGTTGTGCACTATGGCGCCTCTGTCATCAAAATGAAGGGAGATATCACCCAGTGTAGAGGTGTAACTCGATATGCTTTTAAAAGGTTTTGGACAGTGATGATCAGAGACTTGGGAGACTCTCTGTGCAGAACCAGTTAACGACACACCCTCCCAATAGGAGTAACTCAAATAAATGAGTGATTGAATATACTGGAGTGAATAATCCCTAAGACAACTGAGGAACAAACACGATTAGGACCCTTTCCAACAATAAGCAGTTTCACAAGCAGGAGATCGGGCGCAGGCTTGAATACCACTTGATAAGATGGCGTTGTGGCAGTGAGGTGGTGATCGATCCAGAGCAGGTGAGTAGATGATTGCAGGATGGGGAAGAGGCGAGTGGAGGTCACACCCAGCCGGCAGCAATTTCATGTCAGCCCTGCGCTGACTTAACCTGATAAATGCTGGACTTAAACAATGTGTGTTAGGCAGAAATGTAATCTGCCTTTTTCTGGCGCTGCAGACCGTCACCATGTCGCCTCCCAGGTCTAAGCCACTTTATTCACTATTTTTCGTTCGCCTCATAAAGCATGTGTGACCTAAATTCTGCATGTACAGTCAAGTCGTGAACATCTTCTTTTTCGGGACAACCTAACCTATCAGAATATGTATGCTACATTGATGTCACATGAATATATAAATAGTTATATGACCATAAGGACAAAAGCAACAACAAAAAATACGTTTTATCTCAAAGAAATTCATTAAAATTACATACAAAACAAGTTTTTATTCCCTTTTGAAAGTTGTTCTTCCAAGTCTTGGTTATGAGGGAAAAAAATTATATTAAAATTAAAGAATTAAAATATTCTTACTTACTTAGTGCAAATCAAAAGTTACGTACATGTTTTTTTTTTACAAATAAGTCCGCATTGAATATGTGCGCCAGGATCAACATATTCATGCATTTCTACAGATTTTTTTCGGGGTGCTTCCTTTATATTCACAGTTTGGGGGATAGGAGGAAGGTACTATCTCATTCAAATTAAAGTCATTGGCCAACATGAGCCTCAGATTGGTCAAAAATCCAAAATGGACGGCTGGTAGATCGCTATCAACAACAGTTGCCTTTTTCGTCATGAAAAAAACTGGATAAATGAACATAAAAGTCATTAATGTGTTGGATTTATCATCATGGATATGCTGTACAAAGTCTCCATAAGGGCACTGAAGTTCCAGGATGAACTACTAAGCTTCTGAAAAGGCCACGGACGCACAAAAGCCCTGGTTGGAGCAGCGCAAGTGTTAGCTTCTTGCCAAAACAAACCGCAAGTCGCTGGCATGAAATGTTATTGTTAATGTTATTCAAAATTAAAGCACAAGGTCCCGACCCGAGGAGCATTGCGGGAGTTAGCAGCAAAGCTCCTCAAGCTGCGGTAACCAGGACCCACCTCTGTGACCACAGAAGTTTGCCCTGATTGGTTTAAGGCTTCACTGACACGTATGACGTGAAGTTCAGATTCAGATTTACAAATGTACAGTAACTCTTATACAGACTTCACATGTAGTTCTCAATGAAACAGAAAGACATATATATAGACTTCTGCCATCACCCTGTATGTTTCAATAAAACAGTACTTCGAATTTGATTGCGATGCCCAAAAGACTTGAGGTCAGCCGTTGTTGTCGGCTCACTGGCACACTACGGGAAGGGGAAGGTGTCCGACCTGACAGCTGTCGTTTTTTTTTATACCCCAGCCCTGCAGCCGCCGGCAGTTCGCGTTGACGCATCAAGTCAGCCGCAGTCAGACCAAGTCCACCCTGAGCGCACCTGGGGGCGAGCAAACAGAGCGGGGCACGGGCGAAACATGCATTCCACCCCACCCAGGAAGTGACCAGAATAAACAATATAGTCACAATGCTAATAAAAATGGAGCTCTGGTGCAGACAAGAATAAACGGTATCAGACTGGGATCAATTTATTGTTGCTTTGCTTTTCACAGGATTTGTTCACAAACAAAATGAAAATACAGACTTTTGTTATTCTTTAGTGCTTTTTCCTACTATTTACAATGCAATTCTTTTTGTTGCACTGTCATTTAATGTTGAAATATCATGCTGAATAAATAACCTGGTTAGAAAAATAAAATATTGCATACTCAGTCAGGGATTAAATGATACCTACATACCCACAAAATTATCACTCAATGGCAAATATCGAAAACTTTGCTTCGTAATATAAGTGGGGAAGAGAAAGTTTGAAACCATTTTTAAGAGATACAGGAATGAGGAAGGTGAATTTAATGCTAATGGGGATATTGTTGTGGGGATTTGGATTTTCTTTTGCCTGCTTTTGAATATGAACTTGATACTTTATACTTGAATATGATGTGGAAACGGCTGATTATGGATTATTAACAGAATTATTAAAACTATCATTGTATAGAATGGGGGTATATGCATGTTGCTTCTCCTACTCTTTTTCAGACAGATTATGTTTATTATAATGTGAAAGGCTGTATTGTACATATTTTATTTCATTTTTTGGTTCCTTATATCATATACTGTATATAATTATTGATCTATTTTTGTAAAAGTTTGAAATAAAGTATTTCAATTCAATTCAAATTCAATTCAATTGAAGCAGCAAAAGAGATGAAATGTCAAAAGACAGACGCTGACCCAGTGACCCCCTGTAGAGGCTTCATGCTCACACTATATAGTCTAGAATTACAGACAGGATGGAATCCATTGTAGGTCACATGCAGATATGCGAACCTTCAAGGCAGGTTTAAAAAAAAAAGAAAGAAAGTATTCTGTTTCATGATCCCCTTGTTACATATCGCTTTCCCTCTTGTCTTATTTTCTCCAATAACATATTAGTCTCCATCTCAGAAGAACAACGTGTGGGGGTGTCCGATGACAATGTTGCAGTTGAAAGGGAAAAATGATGAAATTCAACGATGAAATCAAAGCCCAGGGAAGAGGAGAGAGGAAGAAAAGAGAGAACATCAGCCACGTACAGTACCAGCATGCATGGAAACCACAAAAACGAATTATTAATAACTGACAAATACATTTTTTCCACTGCATATTTGTGTGGGTCTACTTTATGTCCTTGATGTCCTTGAGCACGTCTGTGTGCATTATGTGCATGCTTGCTCTCACTGGTTGGTCAGACACGGATCGTCTGGGTTCGGTCTTTCCCCGTTGCCCCCGCGGAGTGACGAGCTGTGAAAGCAGGCCACACAGACAGAGGTCGCAATGTAATTCAGCAAGATTATAACGCCGGTCACCGCATAATTACATTATTGTGCGAGAGCAGACAGGTAATGCAGCCAAAATGACCTGGCAACACTTTTATTGGGCAAGCTTGTGTGGTGGTGGTGGTGGCGCCTTTGCTTTAGTTGTGGACTGCAGGGGATGGAACCTTTTTCTTGTGGGATTCAAAAGGTTTGAATTTAAAAGGACTTTCATCATTAAAGCCACAGTGTGTAATATTTAGAAGGTCATATTCACAGACATTGAATATATTGTCCATAATTGTGTGTTCATATACGTATAATCACCTGCAACAAAGAACCAATGTTTTTTCTGCATCTTTGAATGAGTTAAATATAGTTACATTAGGGGGACCCGACCTCCGGTTCCACTGCGTCTCGGGAGGTCGGACAAATATCACCACCCTGACTTACGGGGTCTGAGTTCCGAGTTATATTGGAATGCAGCGTTAAATAGGGTTGCAGAAAACGGTCCAGGATATGTCGCATTTGCGTTGAATTTCCAGCACTGCGGGGAAACCGGAAATGGAATTAGCATTGCGCCATCATAAAGTGTCCCCTGTCCGATTTGCAACTTTACCACCAGATGCCGCCAAAAGTACACAAATTAGACACTGGGCCTTTAATAATTTAGCGTACAGCAACCGTGTGCCAACTAGTTTATTTTGTAAATATTCAGGTAATTATTAAGGCGCAGCACGTGCTGATTCCTAATTATCTCCGTTGCCCCAACACCAAGAGGCGTCGCCGGGGCGATGGGGGACGGACGCACACGCGGGAGTCGAGCGTTGCCGCTCCTCACAGTGGAACGTCCCCCGTTTTGATGGAAGCTCGTTAGCACCAAAATAATTTGTTCTGGCTGGACGCACATCCCCCGGTTATTTATGATACACACCGAGTCCCCCAGCTTCCCTTCTCGTGTATCACCCAGCACACTCACGCACACAAACACACATACTCTCGGCGCTTGCAGCAATAATAACCGCGCAGAGGTCTTGGCCCCTCTTTATGAAAAGAATCTGGCCGCGGGATTGGATGTGTCTGCTCCAATCACATGGCAGTGTTTTGAAAATGATTACAAGAGCCACAATAGTCTTAATTGTGGCCCCGAGCTCCAGCAATCGTAATGACTTTGGTATGTACCAATAGCTGTGTGTGCGTGTGTGTGTGTGTTTGTGTGTGGGTTGGTCATATAAATGTATTTGCAGATTGCGAGGGCATAAAAATCTTTATAGAGAGATGTGGCGTTTCAACCAAGTCGCACAGATTTAGCATCCTCTTCATGTGCTGTGCATGGTATCACGATTGTTTTGGGTGCGTTTGTTTGTGGACAGGATTGCAGGGATTTCTCCGGAGTGGTCTAACTTGGACAATGGAAAAAAGAATATTGTGCAAAAGTTTAATTTGGAGGCACTCTACCTTCGGGTTTTTTATCGTTCTATTTTTTTTCCCTTTTAAATGTTGCAACTTTTGCGTGGCTACATTTACATTGCTGGCTACAGTTGATAGTTACCATGCAGACAAAGGCTTCAGACTAAATACCCAACAGCGTTTAATGTAGTTCAAGTGACAGCACTCCCAGCTACACCATTTAAAGGGTAATTATGAAACATAATAATTTCATCAATCAAAATATGATACTGAGGTTTTAATACAATGCCTCATTAATTGCATGAATTCAGTACTTCCTGTTTTATTGTCAATATTTATAATATCTGCCCTTCCTGTCCCTGACTATTTACTCACATGGCATTTTGCTGTTTCACATAAAGCTGCATTAAGTTTTTGGGGAGTTTTTTTGCACCACGCTGCAGGTACCGATACACATTTATTTTTAGAGTCGTGTTTTTGACCATCATCACAAACACAAAGTCCAATGTTCTGTCTTCAAGCTTTGTTTTGGTCTCCAGCGACTTCTCACCCGAAATGCCCTGCTCATTAACGGCTAATGGCCCCCGCAGTTTCGACAGGCTGGTTGCGAACGGTGGACAGGTGATGTGCAGTGAGTTTGTCAGAGCTTTCCGCTGGAATCAAGGCTGATGAGAGAAAAGTTTGCAAGCCCCCCCCCCAAAAAAATCCAGACAATGAGCCAAAAAAATAGCTCCGCATGGTAACTAGAGATTCAGCTGATGATTCTTTGAGAGTGTGTAACGTAAAAGCTCGCCCTTTCACGGCACACCTCATAATTGAATGCATTTACTTAATTCATCATGTGAACAATGTAAATGTCACCGCCGGACACAAATAAACACCTTAACGCTTGAAGCCTTAGTCCGTGTTTTTCATCGCTTCCCACTCCAACTGTGACGATTTCCAAACAGATGTTTGTGTTCCAATGGGCCCCGATTATAATGACAACCGTGCACAGTGCCAGTCTGGGTTAAAACGCGACGCAAACTGCCCTTGTACCTCAAATGTAAGGGTGTGCGATCTGACGATTTTATACCGTGGACAATCATAATTTGGCATATGGAATCTTACAGATCTGCGTGTGCGTTCATTGCAACCAACAGATATTAATTTTTCACCATATATTATCATATTCTGCGCTGCGAATGGTGCTGAAGAACTGGGGGAAATGGGACTATGATAAATCTCCCCCAATCCCGAGCGCTCTGTGTGTCTGTCTCGGAGGTTGCCCGCTGCAGGGGGCGTGGTCCAGCTCTCACTGCCTGACCCCACGCGCAGCATGGACAGACACAGAGACAGACCGGCTGCTCCGTGTGGCGATAGCGGAGTGAACCGGTCGAAAGACTGCCACAAGTGTAAAAAAAAAAATGCTTTGCAAGTGAAGTCGCTAACACGAGCGATCTGTCGTAGCATTTAGTGAAAGTGAAAGTGAAAGTTCCCTCCACTTCTGCTGGTCCAAGTCAAAGACGGGATCTGTTCTTTTAGCCTAGTTGGTGAGACAAATCGTGGTCCAGATGGTGGATTGTGATTCTATCCCAAAAGACAGTAATACGATCGTTTGGCCAGATCGCCCACCCCTGTTCAAATGTACGTGGCTGTGTCTGCTGCAGGTTCTCATGTTGCCAGTAAAAGAAAGCACCTTCTCCCTCTCCACTCTCGAGTCATTCACAAGGACACTCCTTGCTGTGAACAAGTTGGCATGCGTAGTCACTCTCTTAACCATCACAGGAGGATAGGATATTTCACCATCCGTTTATCCTTCTTCTGGCCACTTATCTTTGGTTGCGCTGGAAAAAAAGGCAGAGTAAAACGGGCTAGACGTGCAGCTGGATGAAAGTGGCAGAAAAACGTTTCAGTTTGCCTGGAGGTGATGTGTGAAGCAATCCTCTCTGTGTTCTCGGAGTCTTTCCTCGGGTTCCCCTTCCAGGCAGCCTCATACCGGCCGGCTTCACGTCCAAAGGGAGAAACCTGAGCGGCGCCCTGCCAGGTTCAGCTGGCTCCACTCAGTGCCCAACTCACAGGTCCCCTTGGATTCCGGCACATCTCGCCAGCTTGTGAGAGGCTGAGACCGACTGTGCCGCGAGGCCGCAGGGAGGCATCGCTCCGACTGCTTGAATCTTTTGCACTTTTTCTTGTGAGGTTTGACAGGGAGACCTCACAGGAAGGGGCTATACATTGACGGGGGGGGTCTGCCTTGTGGATCAGCTCTTTATTTACCAGGACGACAGAATAAGGATTGGCATTACTGCAGACTTTGCACCTTACCAGCAGTCGATCTCATGATCCCTTTGCACGCACACGTCTCTTTTCATGAGTAAGCTCCCCATTCCCCACCCAAATGGACAAGATACCGCTTTTGGGCTTTTTTTCTAGAGGAGGTACCGAGCTGCTTTGGGAGATCCTAAGGACAGAAGTCCAAAAAACCAATGTAATCACTAACATATAAGGTATTGTGTGCAAACAACAGAAATCTTTACAGTCACAGACGTTATGTTGAGTTTAAGAAAATGCCAGAAGATCAGGGTTAAATACAGATTTTACTGCTGTCATTGAGTGTGACGGGAATCATACATCAACAATACCCCTGAAACAGTTGGTCGATTAATCAACTGGTTGGTGGACAGAAAATGTATCTGCATCAGTTTGACAATTAATTGTTTCAGTCATTTTGAAGCAAAAATGATGAAATGATTTTCCTGTCATTAGCTTTTTTTTAAATGTGAGGATTTCCTGCTTTTAATGGAGGAAAATGGATTCATGGACAGATGAAGACAAGATGACCGTAACCAAATATGTAGCTGGTTTATTCATTAATGAAGTGAGGACAGAAGTAAAAGACAGCTATAATAAAAAGACTGATCAAGCAGGAGATAACCGGGGTGGGGGGTTGATGTGGAGGCTGGATGGGCTTGAGCACAGACTGATGGACCAAAGGCTGAATCGGTGCTGATAATGGGACCAGGGGGCATCATGGTGAGGAACGTCAGACGCAATGTCATAACGTAAAACATGAGATAGATGAGTAATGAGACAAACAGACTTATGGAAGCAAGACCTTCAGCAGAGCCGTCATACCTGTCACAGAATTTAACCTGAGGTTTTTGAACGCCACACAAAAGGAAAGAAAATCAGGATTTTATTGGAATTTTTGAATTTTGAATTCACGCCACTAGGCTACTCGCAAAAATCTTTTTCTTCTCTCTTGAAAACGGTGCCACTGTAAAATTGCATCTTTGTCTTGGATTCATCTGTTTTTATCCGGAGCACCAATTGCACAGTTCCTGCAACCCATGTGATACCGAAGGAATGTGTCAACCCCAACACGCCAGCATCATCTTGGCATCCACCCTTTGCTGCTGTTCAAGCATGGATAATTGCAGGGTGAAGAAGGGGCTCTCTTGGTGACGGCATGTTTAGAGAAAGGACAAGGGAGGAGAGGCAAGAGACAGAGAAACGGAGAGGGAGGCGAGGCAGCCGCCTGCCTGTCTCACAGCATCCTGACCGTGGGCGTTCCTGCTCATCCTCGGAGCAGCGGGGAGAGGGTGGCCGGCAAGCAGGTCGGGCCAATGGACCGAGAGCGAGGCGGTCAGGTCAGTTAAGGGTGTCAATGATCAATAAGAAACGGCAAAGGATCAAGTGGTGTATTTGTGATCAGGCGGCACATGGCGCGCCTTCGTGTGTGTGTGTGTCTGTTTCTGCATAAGTGTGTTCATGTGTGCGGATGCACATTTTTAGAAGACAGCACGCCAATGATTTCACATCATTCGAAACGAAATTAAAAATGTTTTTTTTTTTGCTTGCGGACAGTATGCAGTAATAGGGTGCGTGTGTGTGTGTGTGTGTGTGTGTGTGTTTGTGTGTGTTTATCCATCCGCTAATGTATAGTTTCCAGAAGACCCACATTTCCAAAAGATTAAAACTACAGTTCTT
Organism: Scophthalmus maximus; assembly: GCF_022379125.1. Lineage (NCBI taxonomy): Eukaryota > Metazoa > Chordata > Actinopteri > Pleuronectiformes > Scophthalmidae > Scophthalmus > Scophthalmus maximus. The sequence goes on from NC_061522.1 coordinate 24,126,053, forward strand.
AACTCGCACATTGTTTGTTCACAAAATCAGACTCTCTCTCTCTCTCTCCATCTCTCTCTGTGTGTGTGTGTGTGTGTGTGTGTGTGTGTGTGTCTGTGTGTGTGTGTGTGCGTGCGTGCGTGCGTGCGTGTGTGTGTGCCAGCCGAGTCTCTCAGTGCCTGGGCGATACAAGTGTGCTGCAACAGGTCAATACATATCCCATTTGTATTTGATTATCTGAGAGCGATGTGTTGCATTCCTAATAAGCGATCCCTGGCGCCACCAGCAGATGGCAGTCAAGCCTCGCCGAGCCCGCCGGTGGTGGCCCCTCTCCGCACGGAGGCCGCTGCGACATCGGAGAAATGGACGCTTCTTTTATAGCACGAGGCCGCTGCTCGGATGCTGGAGGTGTGTTCCTGTGTTCTCTTCTCATCTCTTCTCTTCTCACCTCTTCTCCACAGAGTGACCGACTGACACAGAAGTTTCCACCAGCCTCCCGTTGCCTGCTGGATGTTTTCTTTTCTTTTATTTCAAAAGAAACAAATGAAGGTGTTTTTTTTTCGATGCAAAAAATATTAACACCCCCCCCCAAAAAAAAGTAAAATGTGAGAACTACCGGACATTAATTCTCTCTCTCTTTCTCTTCCCCCCCCCTTTTCTCTCTCTATCGCAGGTCCCCCCCCCCCCCCCCAAAAAAGCCGGAAAACATTAGTGGGTTGTGCAAAATGTAATTCTGGAGGTAGACAAACAGCATGTGTTTAATACAGTCACCATGGCAACAGCTCACAGTAGGGAAAAGCAATCACACACACTAAAAACACTCCCACACACACACACACACACAGAGACACGCACACGCACGACACACACACAAACACACACACAGACATTTCAGATATCTTTTTTTTTTTTTTTTACAGCTGATAGTGAACCACAACTACGCATTATGCAACTATGATAGTCGAGGTCGGTTCGTTGGATCTAATCGATAATTTCCACTGATTTTAAAACAACAACAGCTGACTGCACGCGTGGCTGTGGCCCTGTGAAGACGTGCAAGGCGCGCCGCGCCGCGTGTCTGTGTTTGTATGTGTGCGTGTGTGATTCGTTAGCACCGGCCACGCCCGCCGTGGGATAACAGACACTGTCCACACGGCTCGTTTTAGCCTTTATGTCAAACTCTGGCAACAGCAGCAGCAGCAGCAGCAGCAGCAGCGGCGCTGTTTTCCAACTAATAAGATCAGTGCGCTGGAGGTGAAGGTGTTTGTCACTTGGCTATTTGTAGAATGACCTGAAATAGGCCAAACCCCCCCCCCCCCCCCCCCCCAAAAAAAAACAACCCCAAAACAGCCAAAGCCGAGTGTTTACCGGATGCATTTGCGAAATCCGATCACAGGTGATAGATACTCCGCGACTCTATTTCCGTCGTCTTCATCGCACGCCGTTGGGTTTGCGCTGCGTGTCACTCGTGAAAAAAGAAAAAAGAAAAAGTTGGGGGAAAAAAGGAAAGAAAACAGGCGAAGTTCCCGCAGCACCCTAATGCTAAGCCTTGCTTTGGGCATAAAGGCGTGCATTTTTGAAAAACAAAACCTCCTACGTTCCTACTACCTTAATTATCACTTTTTCCTTTTTAGAAGCATGGCCAGCAGACGACATCTGCAGCCCCCCCGAGGACCAGAATCCCTGTCACTTGGAGCGTTTTCCCTGTCTCTTAAAATGATTAGAAACGCTGATGTGAGCCACGATCACACACCCCTCTCCTCCAAAGCTGCTTTTTATAAATAGAACCTGTGTCGAGCTGTAAAAGCCAAAGGAGTGCTATTGAACAGTTAATCCCATAAAACCAACAGATTACTGAATATTCTTTGCCAGTGGGCCATTAGCCTAAAGTGCCTTCTTAGTCTCTGCGTGTTTCCATTTCCCCCTTTAATCCACTCTTTATCTGTGTGCCTCTTTTTCTCTGCTTTGTCCAAGTCACATAACCATAACTCACGAATCTCGCACCCGAACGTTCGACCCACAATTATCGCCGCACCGTCCTCGTCTTTCTTTTTTTTTCTTTCTCCCACTCATCGAGGGTCTGCGTTCTCCCCCGGTCCACGCTCTCTCGCCTCTCGAGATCGACAGGTGAAGAACCTCCGCCGCTCTGCCTCGCGAGGCCAATCCCATTCTCCCCTTGCCTTCGTATAAACTCGCCATCCGCCATTAAGCAGCACTTTGGAAAATAGTAAAAATTTCAGCCATCGCCTTTTGGAGGAGAACGAGGGGAGGGACGCGGCTCCCGGTGGACAGAGACGAGAAATGATCTGAAGGGGGGGAAAGGGGGGGGGGGGGGGGGGGGGGTTGTAGACAGAGGGACCGACTCTTTGCCACTGAGCTGAATGAGACTTGGAAAAGCAGGGAAAAATTGAGCGGTTGTCACCTTAAGCCTCACGGAGTGGCTTCAGAAGACTGCACTGCACGTTCAGTGTGCGCACTCAAACTCCACACATATCGCGCGCATTTTTCGGATAAATGAGATTGTAACAGGCGGCGTTGACAGTGTTCATCATGTTCAGTGTCTGTGTTTTCATACACCCGCTGACAGTGTCTCAACAGACATGCTCTCATCAACTGACCGTGTGTGTGTGTGTGTGTGTGTGTGTGTGTGTGTATCCCAAGCATATCCCCGTGAAGGGAAACACTCAAATTTGTGGTAAAGATATTTTTAGGCTTTACGGTCAGGGTTAGGGTTAGAGTGAGGTCGGGGGTTAGGGCGAGGGCGTGCGAGGGAGCGTGCTTTCTGTCGTCGAGGTTTTTTTCGTGCTCATTTTGATTGTGAGCTGAAAGCGCACTTTGTGAACTCCCTCCCGGGGATGACAAATACAGAGAGAGAGAGCCGGGGCGGGGAGCATGAATGGTATAGGACCGAGGCACGGAGGGACGGATGTATTCAGTCCTGTCCTTCTCCGCTGACGGCAGCGGTAGATATGTCTTTGGTTATCTGCAGTTTCTGCCTCCTGGCAGAGGACTGAAGTACACACAGTCACAGTTCCACACACACACACACACACACACACACACACTGGACAAGAGTAGGCAGTAGCCACTGGTGCCTGGCTGTATCGATTAGAGGAGTAACACAGTTATTTCTTCTGGTCTGTCTCCCAACGGCTGTCCCCATATGGCTGTGGGGGCGGAATGAGGATGGGGAGGCAGAAGATAGGGAAAAAAGGCAAAGGGAGAAGAACGAAAAAAAAAAAAACAGCACAACAAAACAACAGCAGAGGAACATTCCAGGAGAGTGGATGGAAAATTGGAGTGAAAGGGACGGGGGCGGTCGCGAAAACGCCCGGACGGAGGCGCGGGGAAGGGGAAAAAAAAAGGGCAAGGGGAAAGAACGAGGTAAAAGGCTGGGAGAAGAGAGAAAATCACACGGACGCGGCGGATGCAAGCGGAAGGAGGGAGGGGTGGGGGCACAGCAGAGAAAGGAGCACAGGCGAGAGAGAGGGGGAAGAGAAAGAAGAGGATACAAGGCGAACAGATAAAGTGGAACAGGGATGGGAGAGAGCGGGGGCTAGATTGTGGGAGACAGTGGGATGGAGGAAAAGAAGAGATTAAGGGAAAAAAAACAAAAAAAAACAGCAGCAGTAGAGAAGGAGCGAGGAAAGAAACCGTGAAAGATTTATTTTTTCCCTAAACGCATGTCCACATGTATGGATTGGATTTGATATGAGACACTTCTCGGTGCTGGTGAGGAGATTAAACACTAACTCACCTGGTTTGTGAGGGCGTGTGTGTGTGTGTGTGTGCGTGTGTGTGTGTGTGTGTGTGTGTGTGTGTGTGTGCGTGTGTGTGTGCGCGTGTGTGTGTGTGTGTGAAAGAGAGAGACCACTGATTGGGACCCATGTGTGAGTTATGGATTCGTATCTGTGTACAGTAAGCGTGCCTCAATCTGTGTGTGTGGATGTGTGCATACATTTCTGCAGATTTGCGCGTGTGTGTGTGTGTGTGTGTGTGTGTGTGTGTGTGTGTGCGGGTGGGTGTTTGTGCACATTTTCCAGGGAGTAATAGTTAACCGCCATAGTGGAGTGCCACTGACAGAAATACATTGATGTGGGGCAAAATTTACAACCGCCCTCCCTCCCTCTTCCCTCGCCCTTCCTCATCCCGGCCACCCTGATGGGCCAAGGTCGGCCAATTACCCTTCACTGACGAGCAAACACCCACACACCCACACACCCACACACTCGAGAAGTGCGTGGCGCGTCAGTTTGTGTGTGTCTGAGTGCAGTGTAGTGGACAGCGGCCTGGCATGCCAGATTCATGGGGAATATGTCAGCCATCAGCCTGGGCATTTCAAACAATGCCTCACAATGTGCTTGACAGCCCTGAAAAACAGCCTGGTGCTTGGAAACTGCCAGCCCATCATCTCAACTCCCTCATCTGGGCTCTCTCCGGCTCCCCATCCCTCTCTCTCTCTCTCTCTCTCTCTCTCTCTCTCAATCTGTTTGTGTGCTCATCTCTCGGCATCTTTCTCTCTACACCTCATTTTCTCTTCTAATTCATCCCCCCAGACTTCATTTTCCTGTCGCTCCCTCCCATAATTTAGTTTCCCCCTATCCTTGTGAGCATTCAACAAATGTTACATTTCCTTACTCCCCTTCCACAAAAGCCCTTTCTCATGGAGCGGGCGTTCCCTTTTTTTCCCACAGCCTTTCCCCCTCCACTGTTCCCTCCTGTAAAACAGCACCAGATGCCCCTTATTAGGAGCCGAGCTGCAGGTCACCCGGTAGGTAAGTGCATAACACACACACACACACACACACACACACACATACACGCACAGGGTAGTTATGTACATGATGGTATTATCTGGCCAGGCGGTGATATATCTCGGTGAGACACCGTCCCATAAAGCTGCTGGGACATGCAGTCCCTTTCTCCTCCCCACTTCCCTCCAGTCACATGCAGTAACAGCCGGCCCTGATTCACAGCATTCAATTTACACTGGCTCGTAACGGGAGGTGATGGGCTGCTGGGGGTTGGGGAGAGGGGATTGGGGTGGGGATGGGGGGGGGGGGCTAACAGTAGGTCTGTGTCGCTGAGAGAGAGAAAGAGGTGGCAGGGGAAGTGGGGAAAAAGTGAGTTTTCATGTGAGAGCGGATTAGCAGTAAGCCAGACGCTGCCGAACCGTTTCAAGCACCACTGTGATTAGTCAGAGTGATGCCACTACAGATAAGGACGATGGAAAATTTGGAGTCACGCTTGCATTTTCCATTGCACCAAAGTCTAAATAGACAATTACGTAACTCTGTTGATGCCAAAGTGCGACCTCAGTGGCCGCGTGCCTCGGAAACTGTTTGTGAGCGGGTCTCGTCCCCTTTGTGGCCCGTGTTGCGTGCACGCGCGCGTGTTTCCGAAGCGCCAGCGCGGGCACTGACAACAATCCAAAGAACAGGCCGACCCCAATCCCATCCCCCGTATGAATATGTATCATCCCCAAAACCCTGATCCATATCTGCATGCTGTAATTCTAAACTCTGCGCACCCCCCCCCCCCCCGCCCCTCTACTTTGTCCCCACTGTACGCACCACACTATGCATATATGAACGTACAAATCTTTTACAGTTCAACGGCTCGTCTACATCTGAGACTTGATGTGAAGACACGTTTTTTTGAATACTTGCTTCTGTTGAAAAGCCTTTTCAGGTTTTCTCGCCCTGTGCCTCCGAGAGGACCGTGCACTGATCGCTCTTGGACGACAGCAATAAAGGGAAAAAAGAATGTTGTTTTTTCCTCATTCTGCAGTTTTCTGAACCTCTGAATAGACACATTGCAACGTGTATTTGTCATTGATGCCAAGGTCAAATGTGGCCAGCTGGTACTTCCCTTTGTAACACGAAAAAAGAGGAATAGCAATTATATGTAAATGTTACTCATTCATTTATTCATTCATTACCGTTTTACTGATTTAACTGTTCTGAGCATTTGCGTGTGAGTAAAGTGTGGAGGCAGGTAGTGTAACACTATGCGGGCTTTTTATTGTAGTAGCCTTCGCTCTATCACAGTCCCTCGACATGCATTATGTGTATATGTATTGCTCCCCATGCTGGCATTACGGTGATGTGCATGCTGGGAGGTAGTAAAGAAACAGCATCTGAAACAGGAGCCCGTTTGATTGTCGAAAAACATCCACTTATTTCCACGGAATTCTCAGCGATTGTGAGCTGTGTTTGCTTTTCATTTTTTGCCTTGACATTTAAAGGAGATTGAATGCTTTGAATGTGTCCAACCAAACGTGAGTTTCTTGGACAAGGCGATGAAAGCATGTGCTTACCATCGGCGTGACAGGCAGATACAGTGCAGCCGGCCCAGAGTGGTGTGCGGTTCACCTCTGGGGGTGTGTGGTGCGGACGTGTATTAAAGAGCGTTATTTGGATAATTGATTGCATGTGTAAAGGACAAAAAGCTTTGGACACATATCATTCATTGGCACACGGCCCGCTGAGCCAAGCCTGATCTTTTGACACATCAGCATATAAGAATGATGGATACAAGTGTGGGCCCGAAGGTTGACATTCATGCTCAGCTGATAATTCATGAGCTCCATTGTGCATGGAGCCTATTCCCTCCAAGACTGACAGAGGAGTGGAGCGCCGGGGTGCACTGAGGAGATATTTAACATTCCCACTTTAGCATGTGTGTGTGTGTGTGTGTGTGTGTGTGTGTGTGTGTGCGCGCGTGTGTGTTAGTGCTTGTGTCTGTGTGTGTGTTTCAAATGGTCAGTGACACCCCACACGGGTGATTTCATATTCACAGTGTACATTTGTGCCGTGCAGGTAATGGTTTCTGATGCCTGCTCGATCATTGGGATTCATCGTGAGCGTGGTGCTGTAGCTGCAGACCTGTCAATAGACGGACGGGGGAGGGAGGCGGGGACGCGGGACGGAGAGAGAGGACGACAGGGCAGAGATTCGGCTGTCGTCTCTGTCATTTCTTGCTTGGAGAGGGAGGCCCTTGGGACACCCCTTCAGGAGCAAGTGGACGGAGCACGCACACGCCCACACACAGCTGAGCGGGGCCGGTGTCAGTGGCAAACCAGTGAGGCAGAGTCCATACCAGTGATATGTGCCCATCAGGAGGGCCACATTGGCAGGCCTGCCATCTAGAATTTTTTAATATTTAATCGTTTCTGCCTATTCACCACTCACAGTCAAAACAAGTAGCAGGGAGAGGAGGAGAAGGGGAGAGAAAGGAAGTGAGACTAAACAGGGGAAGAACATATATACACGTGGAAAAAGGTAATGATCGGGAATAAACGTAGAGACAAGACTCATTCAGCTGTTAGTTGAAATACAACAAAATACAGGGCCCCTCTCACACACACACACACACACACACACACACACACTATTGTTTTAGAGCTGCACATCCCAGAAAGCCACCCAGGCAGCATCAATGTTTATGTACAGTTAGAGGGTATTTTTACAGGGCACCATATATCCAAACATTTCAGTCGCCTCCTTATATTTGAGGCTGCTCCGGGTTACAGATGAACGATCAGAGATGGAATAGAGCTAAACAAGACAAAGGGTAAGAGGTGTACATTTTGTGTATCTCTGTGTAGAGAGAATTTTGCACCATTGCCAAGTATAAGAAAAAGTGGATAATAGAAGGTATCTGAATATATCTACTGAATTTATCATAAGTATACATTTTTGAAGCACAGATGTACAGTATACAGTTTGCTCAGTCAGCTCATTACCATCAACTTAGTTTTAAAAAAAAATAATAGCCTTTAAAAACAAGTATTAAATGGATGAAATGACTGTTTGTGATGTGAAATGATCACTTCAACATAGTTGCTTTTTGTACAATCTCATTGTTCTCCTAAGTTGGGAAGAGTAAAGGCACAAAACATTTTCTGACTCGTACGACGAACTATGTGGCATGCGCTCAAGTGCGACCGTATCGACTGTTCCCGAACTAGCGCCTCTACGGGTGACACGAGGTACGCCACGAATACTTTTCACCTCAGAGCATTGACGAGCCTGTGAAGGTAAGGGTGATGGTTGGGGGCTAGGATTGGGGTTACATGGAAGAGAATCATCACGATTAAATAACAGAATGTAAGGAAATACACAAACTTGGCGGACTCACCAGGTCCACTGATGACCTCTGGTGGCGGAGGTCTGCGGTCTTTGAAAGGACCACATAGGAAATAATACGCTGTGGTCATGTTTTGGTTGGAGGACAACCTCTCAAGGAAAGTTGTACTCATGTAAATGTACAGTAAAAGTAAGTCCAACAGTGTATGAATGTGTGTGAATGTGACAGAAAAAGCGTGGCAAATAGCAGCGCTATATGAATGTGTAATGGGTGAATGTGACTTGTCCTGTAAAGTGCTCTGAGTGGTCAATAAGACTAGAAAATGATATAAATACAGTCCATTTACCATCCATTTATACTAAAGATATATGATATAGGATGACGTATGCCAATGCAACATATGTTTGGTTCCCAGGTGAAAAACGCATTAATAGATTCCACTTGATATGAATAGCATCCCGTGCAAGCAACTGACAGCTGTCAGTTTATTAGGGATGTAGCCAAAACTATCAAATACAGCAGTCTTGTAATACTGCAAATTCTCCATTCATGAAGATTACAACTGCTCAGTTTTTATTTAAATGTTTTAAGATTGTTGATTCGTCTTGTATGGTCATTTCGAAGATCATACATGCAGATAATCTGATGCAACCTTATTTATCTATGTCGAAGCACCACTAATCTTAACCTTTTCTGCATGATGACACCATCCTAAATTCCATTGCATTGTTAGACCCAGCCCAGGTGCAAATGCATTTAGAACATTGAGAATATGTACAGCATGTAGACAGTACGAGAGCGGCTCCTCTTTCAACACACACCACAGACCATAATACTGCAGCCACGCAAGCAGCTTATGTTCTCGTGCAGAGCTCTGCTGATATGGCCACTCTGATTTGTTACATTCTCACATAGTCATAATTTCATCATATGACTTTTTCTCTGTAATAAATTGGCCTTAAATGTGGTGGAGTAAAACACTCGAGTTAAAAAAAAGACAACAACAAAAATTGAAATCTGAAAGAGAAATACTCCCCCTGCCTATCTCATCTTGTTTCCAGCTGCAGCTGCGATTCTCTGAAGAAAATAAAAACCCAACACAAGAAAGCCTCAGATTTTGCACTGAGTTACAGTTTATACCAATCCAAAATTTGCAAATAATTAACTAGTTGGCACACAGTTGCTGTACGGCAAATTATTTTCATAAGTCCCAGTGTGTAATTTGTGTACTTTTCTGGCGGCATTTGGCGGTAAAGTTGCAAACCGCAACCAACGGAGCACCCGACAGGGGTAACTTCATTGTGGCGCTGATTCCGTTTCCGGATTCCTGCAGCGCTGAGAATTCAATGGGAATGACGTATTCTGGACCATTTTGTGCAACAACTGTATTCAACGTGACGCGGCACACATGGCGACTACGTCGGAGGTCGGGTCCACCTCATGTAACGATATTTAACTCATTCAAAGTTGACGAAAAAACATTGGTTCTTTGTCGCGGTTGATTATACATATATGAACACATAGTTATGGACACTATATTCAATTTCTGTGAGTAAGTTCTTCTAAGTATTACACACTGTAGCTTTAAGCGCAGTGTCATGAAATTGCAAGTTCATGACACAAAGTTTTTTTTTTATACCTCAACATAAAATATAATCCCTTCTTATATTGACCTTTTAGCCTTAATACTCGAACAGGTCACTAGAAAGTAACTCTCACCAAACTGATCCTTGTTAGGTGCAACGAAGAATGTTTATTCAGAAACCACTTTACACTGCACTGAGTTGCACAAATTCTGAAGGCTGTTGTTTCCTTTGAAAGCACAGCACAACCAATATGAAATGAAAGGAAAGGCTGCTCCACATTCATGCTTCCCATTATTCAGCAGAGAACTTTATTTCCAGGCAAGCAATCACTTTCGTCAGACTAGGTAACACATTTTTTTTATTCAATTACTATTAATGAAACACTCCAAGTACTCTGATCTTTGCTGAAGCTGGTGACGGTGTTACTATATAAAAAGATGGTAGGTGTATTCGTGGGCTTTTTCAAATTGCATCCTCTGTCAATGAAAATCTGTCAGTTATTATGAAGTGGCCTTCCTCTTGGCCAATGTTAATTGTTGCTGCAGGTCAAGTATACTTTGCTGCACTTACATGTAATTTAAGATGCAGAAATGATGGGTGAAAATCAATGTCCTTCAAGTCATAAAGGGAGAGTTTTATTATACTGCACCTCCCACCTTTACAGAGAGGTCTAACAGCATAGTTTATACTAACAATTTTTTAACATTTCACATACCTAAGAGAGGAAGAAAACAGCAGCTGTATGTCTTAACCCATAAGAACCTATACCTATTTCCCCTTAAAGGAAAATTATGAGGGGCATAACACAGACTAAATAGACCATTTTTTTTTTAAATACCCCCTTCTAGTCAGATATCTGAAATGTTACATGTATGTTACATTGGGCTTTTATGGTTATTTTTTTCCTCATTTGAAAATAAATCTGTTTGACTTTTCTTTCAGCTAAGTTTCACAGATTTGTGTTTGTATTTGCAGTTCCACAACATGTGTCAAATTTTTTTTTCAAACTGAATATGTCATAAATAAGACTCATTTTGGAGGTCTTCTCAACGAGTTGCTGTAACTGTATTCAGTTATTTAGTCGGCCTCTGAACCTCCCGGGTCTCTTGGTTGCTTCCTCTCTGCATCAGTGTCCATCCTTGTGTTAAGCTGTTGATTGAAGAGATAGAATAGCTGCAGTGGACATTGGACACGACACAGTGCTGTAGGTATAGTTCATGATAACCGCCCAGCCTTATTCACAATAAATAAATGCATCAAACCCAAAGATACTTTTACCTCCACCCACTCCTACTGTAGACGTCAGGCAGGAGCTATGGATGATGTCACCTATTTCTCAGGTATCTACTGGAGCCTGCTTCATTATGAGTGTTTAATCCCCCTGCCTCAACGTGGCACTACCATATGTAAAGCCTACCTCCATAAATATTGTTTTAGAAATAAATGTTATTTTAGGAAGAAAATAAACAGTCTGGCAAATAATATGCACTGTAAATACAACAAAAAGGCTATTTCTTTTTGTCACTGTCTCTTCCACTCATCATCAACTGGCGAGGATGCTTTTTTTCTGAGATGTGCAGGTGTAGCTTCAGTCTTTTAGCACAATATGCATTATGAAGCCATCATTGTTCATCATATGCTCTTATTTTAGCGTTCCAATTTTAAATCAACTCAGGTGGGATTACTGAAAAGCTCTGTTGAGTTTTTCAACAACATCTTGGAGTTCAACTTAGCACCGGCTTAATCAACTAGCTATCTATGGTTGATACAACCAGCCAGCTAATAACAGTTTATATTGTAGCGCGTAAAATGGACAGTGACTGCTTAGAAATGGAGAAGCCAGCTGTTGTCTGTCTCTGTCAAATATCCAGGACGCTGTGTTTCAACAATGACAACAATGGATTTATTAACTACTAAATTAATCGGCAACTATTTTGATAATCGATTCATCATTTCAAGTAGTTTTTTATAATAAAAAAAAAAGTTTAAATTCTCTGATTTCACTTGAATGTGAATATTTTCTAGTTTCTTTGCTCCTCTGTGACAATAAACTGGATATCGTTTGTGTGGACAAAACAAAATATCTTTTAGTTTTCGGAAAAACGATCTACATTTTTCACCATTTTATGGACCAAACAACTAATCGATTAATCGAGAAAATAATTGACATTAATCGGTTATGAAAATAATCGTTAGTTGCATTTATTGCAATCTGCAATTGCACATTCTAAGAGTATAATTCTGGACAGAACCAAGCAGGGTGGGGCTTATTTAGTCAATGCAGGTGTCCGATGGCGGGCTAATCAAATTCCAGTCGGCGGAAACAGGCCAACAGAAGCGACTTTGTCGCTAAGTTGGATTCACCCCTCCGTGTCTAGACTGCGAATTCATCGCGCATCCCACCCAAATGAAGAAAGTTCATTTGTAGTTGTGTTTTTTACTCCCCTTTGTCTCTCCCACCACGTTATTCCTCTCTCCTACAGCGTATGTTACAACTACATCCACATGGCCAATTATGCAAATTAGGCGATTTAGTGACTTATAGCGACTTTTAGGACAGCCAATAGCTACTCTCCTTACTGAGGAGTTAATCCCGCTGTCACCCAGCGTTTTCTGCAGTGTGAAAGCGTTTAATCGGCATTCAGCCCCGGGTCAAATGACTCTGCAACAGACCCGGGTAATAATCGGCTTCACCTCCGATCGGCATTGATGTGAACGTCACAACCGGGTGGACCCGCTAATTTGTGCGATGACGGAGGCGACGAAGGCGCGACTCCTCCCTTGGTAAACTGCTGTTACCTCACCAGCCGCAGTAAAGAGACCTCTCGCATGTAGCTAGCTCGCTTAGCCGAGCTTTGGCTCGTTGGTGGTAACAACTAACACAATCCACATCATCGATGAGGTTCAGAACGGGGCACTTTATTTCAACCCTTCAGGGGACATACATGGCCTCATCAGGCGGTCTCTCATTACACAGTGGCCATAAACTGTCGGTAACATGGATGATGTCCGGAGCCCATTCTCCTTGTGGCTGCAGCTACGTACACAACCTTCTTCTTCTCTCATACACACACACTTCAAAACCCATATGGCCACCTGCTTAAAGGGCCAGGCTCGGCTCGTAACACTGCGCTGAGTTTGTAAACTTTGAAAGAGTGACAAGTACAAGACATAAGGTAACGTTGACCACCGGCTCTCTGGCTACCATGCTTTCTCCTGTTTACTACACTGTTCTTATTCTTTGTTTTGTGGCGCGCGCCGCTCTCTACCGCTCTATGGCCGCCACCTGTCACTACACGATCATCAGACCCTGGTCTGCTCGCAGTGGGAAAGTGGCCACTTGCCGATTCAACGCGGGTCGACCCGCGTTTAAAAAAAAACCCGGGTCTACACGGCGACTCTGGTGTGAAAGTCGGTATGAGTGACGCGTTGGTATCGAGATGGAACTCAAGTGCTGAAACGCGCCGGCTCCCGTTATGGGAATAACACTGCGATGTGCACTTGGGTTGCGGAGGAGGTGGAAAACGCGACCCCGGGCGCAAGGTGAGAAGCGGCTCACTCTTGTTGCCGCGCGCTAATGCTGACTGCCGTTTTTCTTTAATGAGCGCGTGGACAGTTCCGTCGGGGCTGTCGGCGGCTTTGCTAATTGGCAACAAAGAGTGACGCTCGTAGTCGGTAAACAGTTTGAGTGTGACTGGCAGGTGAGCTGTTCGAGGGGCGACTCAGACTCGGCAGAGTGAAGGCTGACTGATCTGACGAGTTACAAATGGGAGAGAAGGTCACCGGCAGATGTTGGCTGAGTGATTGACTGCTGTCTGTGGAGCGAGCTACTGTCTCTCGAATGCCGCCGATTTAATCTTACTCATTAAATATCTGGTTTGGAGGCGTAGAGTTTATGAATCGCTACAAACTGTTCCAACAATGCATCCATCTTACGTGACCCGGCAAATTGTTCATCAGCATAAATGTGATCCAGAGTGAGGCCGAGGTGTGCTGACACTAGAATTTTACTTAAAGGTAGTTTTCTGTTTTTCTTTTTGTGTCTTTTTTTTTTTTTACATCCACTTGTAGCTATCATATGGCTACAGCCATGGGTCTTTGTTTCAAAGGTTAAATTTGTGAGGATTTAGTTTAGTGCTGTGAGTCAAAAGGGGTCATTTGAATTATTGAATCTGATAATCAAAATGACGCCACCGTGTTCTCTGCAAGACTGTGGATTAGTTAATCATTTTAATAAATGCGATTTAGGTGCCGGCAAATCGCCCAGCACCTGCGTCTATGTTTAGGAGTATTTCAAACATTGGCTTCTGAGTGCAAGTGTTAATGTTTTTTTCAAACAAGTGACATGATTACACTTTATTTAGAGATCCCTGAGCGACTGAATAAATAGCTGTTACTGTTGCACTACACAGCCTTTGTGAAAAGAGATGACAAAAAAAAAAGACCTTGCCGTGGATGTTCAACAGAATAGCAGTAATGCAAGAATAGCAGTGTGTGTGTGTGTGTGAGTGTGCGTGCGCGCACGCGTGCGTGTATGTGTGTGGGTGAGCTCACTGGCTGCAGGTTTGATGTCTGTCATCTCTGAACACCCCTGGGTCTCTGATTTCTACTTCACAGCTGCCATGCATTCACTGATGGCCGTTTACTTCGTGTCCACGTCTTTTTCCACATTTAAAACTTTCATCCCGTCTCATCCTGTCTTGTCTCCCCCCTCCCTTTTTCCCTCTTTTATGCTAATCGGGGGCCCGGCCGGGCTCTGCCTATCTGTTAATCTCTCCCTCAGCCTCACACACTCTGACCATTCCACCTGATCCCATAAGCACCATTCGCTCTTGATCTTCCCTCCTCCGGTTACACATTACTGATGGTCCCTCTCTGCACCCGACTCTCTCAGTTTCTCCCTCTGTCTCATACTCTCTATCCAGCCCGTCACTTCATTTTTTTCTTCCTCTCGACAAAAAAACCCGTCTCATTTTAATACAAACCCATCTACGCTACCGTCTCCGTTTCTCGCCGCGTGTTCATCTCTCTCCCTCTCCCTCTCTCTCTCTCTGTCTCTGTGCTCGTGGCCCCTGCGGTGGCATAATTTAATATTCGCGGTGTCACAGTAAAGAGAGAGGAGGCTGGGGTTGTCGACGCGGCGCAAGGGCCCCCGATGATTTAGTGCTGGCATCACAGAGGGAGCATCGCTCTTTATTTTATTAGTTGGGTACGGTCAATCTGGCGCAGTGGCAGGGGGGGTGGGGCAGCGGGGCTCAAATAAACAGCTGGCTCAAATAAAGGCAGGGCGAGAAGTAGCAGCATGTTCATACTATTCACTGCATAGTATGTATGCATCTTTTTGTGTTCAAGTATTTCAGGATTTATATCAGCTGAGAGAGAATTTGCATCAGCTGTCGAAACCCCAGCAGCTTTTCTTCATTTCTAATTACTCAGTGTCCTCCTGTCTGTGCAGTAATTAATGGAGGTAGGCGTCATGTCGGCTAAACATTGTGTAATGTGTGCGTTTGACGGGAGTTAAGTGCTGCAGTCAGGGGCCTCAATGATAACGGGCATTTGTAGTGCGGTCGGAGCGGGTTTGGTTGAAGGATCTGTTTTCCTAGACGCCACATCGCTGTGCGGTTATCGCAGAACTGTGCCTCGACTCCATCTCGTGTGCAATCCAGATGTGCGTTTTCTGGGTGTCATTTTAGCTGGGTGCTGGTGTTCCCACATGTGGCAGGGGTGTTGGCAGGTACACTGACATTTCATCATTTATGTGTGTGTGTGTGTGCGTGTGTGTGTGACAGCGAGGGCACAGACACTGCAGGTGTGGAACTGGGAGCGACACAGTTCACGCTGGTCTCATGGAGCCCCCCCTCCGAGCGGCAAATATGCAAACGTTGAGCATGTGCAGTTGGCGTATTCACATGGAAAAAATGAATAAATGAAAACATCAAAAAGACAGATAAAAAGAGCTGTTGTGCACTCAGCCACACACTGGGATTTGTATACAGCCTGCAGGCACACACTGCTGAAGGCTGAAGACAAATCTGGTGTTGAACCTTGGATGAGTTGCCAATAGGGCCCAGCCCATACTCGTACCAATACTTTTAGGATTTTAAAAAATCCTGTTAAACAAGGGAAAATGATGGGGTTGATGTTCATTAACTTTCATACAAGGTTTTTTTGCAAGCGAGTTCTCAGCTTACTGGGAAGACGCCGCTTTGCCCTGCACCACGGTCTGCATACTCCGTTGAAATCATTAATTACGCTGATGATTCTGCGAAGGCATAATAGCCTAAAAAGCTGTCCTTGGGAATCACAAAAAAATAAGACCCAGAGCAACAGAGCCACGGAGAGCATTGCCGTAACCATAGTAACCCACTTGCACATTTGCCTGCGTGTGCACAGTGCCTGAAGAGCCACTGACTCGGAGCAGCCTGTTTGGGAATAAATAACAATATAACAGGTTGATTTATGATGGTTTACTTTACCCCTCGTCAGGTACGAATCAGTTTTTTCACTATATGAGAAAATGAACATGTGGCCTGAGAGCGTGTGACAAGTAGGTCTGGGCTTTACATGCCATAAACCTGCCATGGACAGCAGATGAAAATTAGCCTGTATGGCTAAATCTGGCAAATTTACATGCTGGACCCAAGTGCTCATGTTAATAAATGTGCACTGTCCCTTTTTTAATGAAATAAACAAGAATGCCATAATGTTCTCATAACTGATTGGACAGTAGCTGAGTTATTGCTTTGTTCTATGATTTATAAATCTTAATTTCCGCTCCACTTTCTACATCCAGTCCCTGCTCCATGCCTGTCGCATGTCGAGGCAGCCGCTCCTGTTGAGTTACAGGCACGAAAAATGATTTCCAGAAAATGGAATCGAAAATTCATGAATGAAGAGGCAGAAGCACAGTGGTGGACACACTGTGCTCATCTGAAATAACTTGCAATATATATCAGTAAGGGCTGCGAGGTGGTTAGCGCTGTCACCTCACAGCAAGAAGGTTCTGGGTTCGAGTCCCGGTTCAAACCAACCAGGGCCTTTCTGTGTGGAGTTTGCATGTCCTCCCCGTGAAATGCGCGGGTTCTCTCCGGCTTCCTCCCACACTCCAAAGACATGCAGAATGGGGTTAGGTTCATTGAAGACTCTAAATTGACCGTAGGTGGGAATGTGAGAGTGAATGGTTGTTTGTCTCTGTATGTGGCCCTGCGATAGGCTGGCGACCTGTCCAGGGTGTACCCCGCCTCTCGCCAATGTCAGCTGGGATTGGCTCCAGCCCCCCCGCGACCCTTAAGCGGTAGATGTTTATGGATGGATATATCAGCATCAGTTGGAGTGATTCATATTTCCAACATGATGTCTAGAGATATAACGGTATGAACATGTAACATCACGTTTATCGTGACCAAAATGATCACGGTTAATGCAGTAATTTTAAAAGTACTGATACATAAACCTGCAAAATAACGACTCATCGTTCTTTTTTTCTTCTTCTAAAAGATCCATCTTGTGCACAGATGCGCCTGTGTTTGTTTCTGCTTGACAACATAACCGCCATGAAACAATCAGATCTAAAATAAAACAAAACCGTTTTATTTCTCTTCACTAACACTGCTCCGTCTCTGCATTCACTCTGTAGCTCTCTCGACGTGCAAGAGGGGAAACTGAAACTTAAAGTGTGTGCTCTGCACTGAATCTCGACAACATATAGTTCTCATGACTGCCTGATTCTCTATGCTCATGTCAAGGGGATTGGGGGGATTAGGACAGAGGAGAATTTGGCAGCGCATTATAGTTTTTTGTAAACTTTTGTAAACGCAAAAATATGCCCATACTTGACTTATCGTCTTTGAGCATCTGGAAAGAAAGTGTTGCACACTCAGAACAAACAAGTTTTTGTTACTAACCATCTTATGTTTACTTTACTTGAATTTTTTGAGGTAACGAGTTGGCATAATTTTTTGTAAGTAAAGCCAACATATTATATTTTACAGTGTATATAAAAGGGGGGCAATACTGCCTTCTGGAAAATTACAAATTTTACCTCAGAGAGAAAATCTTAGTCGAGGTGCAAGTCCTCCACAGTGGAGGCGAACAAAAGCTGAATTTTTAAATCAATCCGCGCTCGTGTGAATGCGGTGCCAAGTTGTAACGATATTCGTGCGGCGATGGGTTGATGAGTTAACGTGTGAGGCGAGAGCACTTTAGTTTGGAGCAGTCAGGTGTAAGTGTCAGGAAGTGAGCGAGGTGGGTGACAGTTGGGAATGTCTATCTCTACTTGAGGCCAAAAATTCAAAGCAAGTCGTATAAATTTTTCTAAGAATTTAATCGCAAACCAAGCGGAATACCCAAAACACCTTCAGAGGACAAAAGCAGCGCTCCCGTGTTTTTGCGTAGACCGCGTCAATATATTGATGTCCACCGTGTGAATGATCCTCCGGAGGATGTCGGTTGGGATTCCGGAGAACAGCGGGTGATGAAATATGTCACGGGGCGTTCGATTCCACGTGTATTTGTGTCAAACGGCTGCGGAGGGATCGATCCGCTGAGCGCAATGATGTATGCGCGTATCGTGACGAGGTGCAGGGCCAAGGTTTTAGGCTGAGAGCTCTGTTATTCATTACAACTACAGTATGTGAGCAATCGTGCGAGTGTGTGTGTGTGTGTGTGTGTGTGTGTGTGATTCATAAGATGGAACCCGCTCGGCTATGAGGGAACTCATTAGACCCCTGTCGTCTCGCCTCCTGGTAGGAAAAATACCTGGCATCTGGGAGTTTATATTCCCTCTCCTTTACAACTCTCTCTCTCTCTCTCTTGCTCTTTATTGCTTCCACACTCTGTGCCCCAAGAGCAATCACCAATCAATCTTGTACACTCACCGCTCTTTCTGCTGCTAACCACCACCTGACTTCTCCTGTTTTCCCCCACCACTGCCATCCTCCTCTCTTGCTTTTGTATGATATCCCACTAAGGCTCATCAGGCTCATACAGTACAGTACGTCTGTAATCATGTCTTCCGTGCTTTCTTCCCATCCTCCTTTCTTCACACCAGACATCTATCACTCCTCTCCATTGTCTTCTCCGCCCTCGTGGTCTGCTTTTACAAAACTCCCAAGTGATTGCTTGTCATGACTGAATGTGTGACTTTGACAACCCCCCTCACCTACCCTGCACCTATAATTTCACTTTGTCGCCATGGAGATTTTCTTTGCCTGCGCAAGTCATGTCAGAGGTTTAGTGCAGGTGAAAGCAGTATAAATATGGTGTGCATTTTCATGACAGTTCACATCAGACAAGCAAGTTAGCAAAAGAAAAGAACATGTATCGTAAACGAACATTTTCATGAAATGCACAAGACATATTTTGGAAATGATTGGCTGTTCAGAACCACAATAAGACAATAAGTCTCTTATTTTATGACATGGTCATTTCGGAGATTGTCTTTCAGGAACATTGACTGTATATAAAAATGGACGTAGTCACCGAGTCCGGAAAGTGAAGCCAATGCGGAAGTGCCTGTAATACGCCTGTATTCTCTGGGATAACCAGCAGAGAGCGACTCCTTGGTTGCATAAAGAAGTCAGTTTCTATAGAAGTCTATGAGACAATGACTACTTCTCACTTGATTTATAACATCATTTAACATTTTCCTGAGAAGTTAATGGTTCAATCTCTAATTTCAAGTCTCCTTCAACACAGCACAATGTTCATTTTGGAAATTGTGGCCTCATTTAAAGTCAAATAGACGACAAAGCACCAGAGCTTTGATACAGTTGATTGACAGCGTGGTCCGTCCAATCGGTGCGTGGTTGCAGATGTAGGTTGGGTGTGCAGTGGATAAGCCCTCAGTCAGACCCCACCCCAAATTTGACGTACGCTTGCAAAAAAATATATCCATTGGCGCTGGCCAAAATGTGAAACTCAAGCCTTTTTTTCAATCAGTTCCCATTAATAGCCTAGTTCCCACCTACGCACTGTAGTCTTATCTGTCCCACCACATTTTCACAATGATAAAAAGTGTACATTCTTTAAAGTAGTGGGGTTTTTTCTTCCATTTGCTTCAATGTAGAAGTGTGAAAGAGGGAAAGAAAGAGCAGGCAATGAGCAGTGCGCTCTCTCTCATCCCATGGGGATGTTTTCAAATCCCTTTCTTTCGTCCATCAAACTGTCCAAAACCCAAAGGTAGTTATTGATATAAGTCTCAGAACAGAAAAACTAGAACCAGCATGTATTTTGGGGATTTTTCAGCTGATTGTTCAGCAGAAATGATTACACATTGGCAGTAACTTTACAGACGTTACCACTGAACACAGATGCATAGACTGCCTCATGGTTCTGGCTCCGCCCTCACTCTGTTATAGGTTTGATTCCATCGTCCCCCTCCCTTCACCCTCAGCTCCCCCCCAGCGTATCTCTTCAAAACCCTCTGTTATGGTAAGCCTTTTCAACATATATTCCATATCCTTGATATCAGACGTCAGGTTCCTCCACTAGTTAACTAGTCAAAGCCAAAAGACTCACAAGTTCACTAGTTGGAGCGGTCCAAAATGTCCAAAATGTCTACTAGTTAACTGGTAAAAGCCAATGTGCTCACTAGTTAACTAGTAGCACACAATGATAATGAGGAGTGGACAGAGGGATTTGAGGCTTCCGATTGGCTGTTCAGTTCAAAATAAAAGATTTTAACCAATCAGGACTCAGGGTTTTGTCCATATCCCGCCTACTTCATTTGCATGGTGCACACTAGTTAACATTTTGACCCTAGGAACTGCAACTGGTGAACTAGTTGCTGCAGTGTGCCGCCTACTTGTACACTAGTCGAGGCAAAAACATTCACTAGTTAACTAGTTGATGCATCTTTGAACCGCACTAGTTGACTAGTGTGGTGGTGCGACTGTCATACAAGTTAACTGGTGAGATTTTATCCCATCAATATTAGAGCCAGTGGAGCGTACATGTTAACTAGTATTCAGTTTAGTTGAACTAGTACGACGGGAAGCTCAACTAGTGCGCCGGAAATATCAACTAGTGCAGCAAAAAGCCCAACATGTTGAACTAGTGGTTCCCAGTCGCTTACTAGTACTGAGTGAGGCTCAACTAGTTAAAGGAAAGACCCAACATGTAAGAAAAACATCAACTAGTGACACTTTTTGGACCGCAGTACTTAACTAGTATGATCAAATGTGTGCACCTAGTCAAAAATTCCCCTTCATTAGTTAACTAGTAGACATTTTGGCCTATACTAGTAAACTAGTGGCTATTTTGGACTTTACTAGTTAACCAATAAGGGCAAAATGACACTCACTAGTTAACTAGTAGACACTTTTCAGGGTTAGGGTTTACCAGTAAAGTCCACAGAAAGTTCAACTAGATAACTAGTTGATCTTTTGAAACCCCACTAGTTAACTAGTAAGGATACAAAAGCCCCTTACTAGTTAACTGGTGGATATTTGGCCCTCACTAGTTAACATGTAAACTGCAACGTGCAGATGCAAATTAAGCAGGCGGGACAAGAATTCTGTCCTCTGGTCACTGTTCAAACTACATAGTACGGTGGCTGAGAAGGGTCAACACGAATGCAAAAGCCACAACAGAAGTAAAAAAGAAAAAAAAGGCAGCAGCAGTCAGACTATATTATTGGTCCGGGTTGCCGGGGGACTTTCATTGCAGACGGAGAGCCGGAAAGTTTGAAGAAGATAGAAGGAGTTTAGTTCTTAGTAGTAGTATTTAAATTAACATTGCTGTGCGTTATAAATGAGTAATGAAGTATGTAACACAGATGAGGTGCAGGTACTTCTAACGTGGATATTTGAGTGACAGTTGAGGTCAGTGTCGACACTCACTAGTTAACTAGTAAGGATACAAAAGCCCCTTACTAGTTAACTAGTGGATATTTGGCCCTCACTAGTTAACATGTAAACTGCAACGTGCAGATGCAAATTAAGCAGGCGGGACAAGAATTCTGTCCTCTGGTCACTGTTCAAACTACATAGTACGGTGGCTGAGAAGGGTCAACACGAATGCAAAAGCCACAACAGAAGTAAAAAAGAAAAAAAAGGCAGCAGCAGTCAGACTATATTATTGGTCCGGGTTGCCGGGGGACTTTCATTGCAGACGGAGAGCCGGAAAGTTTGAAGAAGATAGAAGGAGTTTAGTTCTTAGTAGTAGTATTTAAATTAACATTGCTGTGCGTTATAAATGAGTAATGAAGTATGTAACACAGATGAGGTGCAGGTACTTCTAACGTGGATATTTGAGTGACAGTTGAGGTCAGTGTCGGTTAGCCGCTGGCCGTTCTTGGTGTCACCCGAGCAAATCCCCGGTCATTGAACGTGACTTCTCGACCGTTTTTCAGGCAACTACTGGATGAATAATCCGTCTGCTCTGTGGTCAGTCGTCCCAACAGAGAAGTCCAGGAAGCTCGCGCTCCTGTTGTTTCGGTAAGTTAAATGATAGACATATCAGCATTGTTTCAGAAGATAATGTTAACGTAGAGGATGCGCTGTGTTTTTGGTTATTGCGCCTGCACGGTTACTTCAAATGAAACAGGAGAAGGTTCGATACATATTTTTTTACTTAAACCGACACGATAGATAATTAGGACGCAGAAACATACTTGTTGCGATCGCATGCGACGTGGACATTGGGCAAAGTCTCGTAAAGTTTATTAAAACACAATATGTTGAAAGTATTAGATTTGATTGTTGGTGTGACTTCAGTGAAAACTAAGCATGACTGTCACATGGAAAAATATGTGTATGAAATACACCTGTAACTAGACAAGAGACCATTTAACAGATAGACAATAAGACCTGACGTCCACCCCCTGTATTTCTTTTGCTAAAATGTTCTTATGAGATGTTGAACTTTGGGGAAATTCAATTTTCATTGTTTGCACTCAAATAGAAGCCTGTTAAGGAGGTATATGTATTTGTCTGTGTATGTGAATTATTGAACATAATGCGTTAATATTAATTACATTATATGACATAATACATATAATAATAGACTCTGTGCTGTCACTTTAAGGTGAATTTATTGACGCACCAGAAATTAACCACAAAACATGATTCTACGGTGCCCGTAAGCTTTGATAACAATTTCATAATCTAAACTACTTTACTGAACATTCATACATGTTAATGTAAAACTACATTCAAATACACAGTTGAATGTCTACAGAACATAAGCACACAAACTTCTTTATTTACAAACTTGTCTAACTATTTTTTATTTGTCTCTTGTCATTGTTATTAGGGAAGGACCTGCTTGAAGGACTCCACTGTGCTGACCGTGTTCTGTCTCCAAGAGCAAAGAAGTAAAATTCATTACATGTATCGTTACACAGTTTTTAAAATATATTTAAATCACACAAACCTGTTAATGCTTAATGTTTTATCTGTTGTGTATGAGTTCTTTGTCAATTAATAGTCAGATTTGAATGTGAAATCTCACATATTCAGTCAGTATTAAAGACAAAAATAGTTAAAATGTAAACATAATTTATGAGCCAGTACCAGAAGTTATAGATCAAATCTCAGATACATTTTTAGTGAAGGTACAAAAACACAAAAAGGTGGACAATATTAAAAGTATAGAACATATTTAATATACAGACTGGGCCTGTGCAAGCGGTAACAGCTGAGCTCAGAATGAGCCCAGAGCTGCAGAGTCCATGTGGTGGGAGGAGAAGGGGATGAAGTGCGTGACTGTAGGGGAGGGGAAAGGCAGAGGTAATAAGTGTTGTAGCGATAGTTGTTATTTTTTTATCAACCATAACGAACATAAAAATAAACTCAACATTGTCCATGAAAGTCAGAGACAAAGCAAAGTGTGTCCCGATGGCTAAATTCAATAGCAGTGACACTGCCAACCTTACCAGTAACAGGTCCCCTTCACAAGGTGCTGGAGGTGAGTCGGCTGCAGGTCGTCTTCATGTTGACCAGCCTGATGCTACTGATCTCCCTCAGGTTGTCGTCACCACAGTGGATGATCACGACGTCAGCTCCTCACGGAGTGGAAGATGGCTTTTCCACCACAGTCCACCAGCCAAACACCGCACGCCAAGATCTGCAGCTCTCTGGACACCTCGACGGACAAACTCATCACCACGTCCACATTGTGACTGTAGGATTAAAATGAATAAATGAGTGTGATAAGAGCTTTAGATAATGAAAAATGTGAAGTCCACTATAGAGTTGGCAACACTGTTTTGTCCCATCTGTAGGATACAAGAGAATATAGATGACTATCTAATACTTTTTTGAAGACAATAACTGTGAAGACAAGGAGCCAAGACTGGTACTTACAGTTTATGTTTTGTGTAGCAAGTGGAAGCATCACAGGTGAACTCAACAACAACCGATATGCTGAAAGAAATAAACATCTTATAACAAATAAAAGTCCCTTTCTTACAGTCATATTCAAAGTGATAATCTCGAACAGGAATGTCTTTTTAGTACAGGTAAGTACTGCAGACTTCTGTCAGTGTAAAAAGTTATTTGTGCACTGTTTACAACAGCGGTGTGTGGAATTTTAGATTTTCTATTTTCTTGTTTGGTGTATGTGTATGTACCTAATAGGCTAAATGGCAATAACAACTTAGACTACAAGCCTTGATATTTTTTATGATATATTTCATGATCCTGAAGTTGTGCTATTTTCCTTTAATGTGTGGCTTGGCAAATTGCTAGTTTAGAGAATTAATGCCATGGTTAGAATTGTTCTTTCTGCCCCTCCAGAACAGAGCCATGCTAAAACATATATCACAGGAATATGCTTGTTAACAAGCTGATAAAAACCTGGCATATTTTAATTTCTGATGTAGGTATACTCATTGTTATGTAGTTTATAAACAATGATTATCATAACACATGATAACTTATTCTGTTTCTTTAAAACATGATTGTACAGTATGTTGGATGAGTTATTGCCATGGTTCTGCATTAATATAGTATAAAATTTAGCATCAAAAATGTTTTAACTATCACCACATATAAAGGCTTTATTTTGAATATAAGAGTGGGTACCCCCCCCCCCCCATGTCTGATAATAAAACATTAATTTGAAATTATCATGTAGAAAGTAAAGTAAGAAAAAGCAATAAACCACATTACATATGTTTGTGTTCTACTGTTAAAAGTCAAAAAGGGAAAACTACATCAAGCAGAGAATTATACAACAGAATGTTTTCTGTTTTTTCATTGTTGTTAATATAAAAGATAATCATGTTTCCTCTGGATAGTGTGTTAATGAGCTGTCGGTATCAGCAGAGCAAGCTCTTCAGGCTTTACAGGGTTACATTTTGGAAAGAGGGACTTCTTACTGGAGAGCCAATAGGAAGCCTTAAAGCCTCTTGTCCCCACCTCCTCATTAGCATTGTGTGCTAATATTGTCACTAGTAGGCTTTTGGGACATCACTAGTTAACTAGTGCGGTCAGAAGGGCATTCAACTAGTTAACTAGCAAGCACTTTGGCTCTCACTAGTTAACTAGTAAACTCAAAATGTCTCTCACTAGTGTCACTAGTAAGCACTTTGTCTCTGACTAGCTAATTAGTCAATGTGTTGAGGCTCACTCGTTAACTAGTAGTGTCAAAAGAGGCTTCAACATGTTAACTAGTAAAAAAAATTGCCTTCACTAGTTAACTAGCAAGTAATTTGTATCTTACTAGTTAACTAGTAAGCTCAATCCATGTTTACTTGTTAACATGTGAGAGCTTTTGCAGCTCACTGGTTAACTAGTAGGACATTTAGTGTTACTAGTTTGGACTTGGTGCTACTAGTATGCTGCCCTGCGTCACTAGTTGGACAAATGTTCCACTAGTTGCTAAGAAATAGCGACAAGTGAGAGTTCTTGTTCAACTAGTATGACAAAATGTCCAACTAGTACAAACAAGTGTCCAACTAGAACTGACAAAGGGCCAACTAGTGGGGGAACCTGACGTCTGATATCAAGGATATGCAATATATGTTGAAAAGGCTTGCCATACTCTATCTCCCTCTGCTCCTCTGTATCCTGCCTTTAGCCGCTGCACTCCACACGGGTAATGGTGCTTGTTGTCTGGAGTCCGTTCCATCATTACATGGCCCCCTTAGTCTGGACTGCATGGGTGGTCCTGGGTTTTACACTCTCACCAGTCACTACTCACCCACCCACTCAGCCTCACCCTCTCATCAAAAAAATCTTGGTTACTCACGATTTTGTCTGCTGCCAAATATCTTTGCCATCCACGTGTCCCTATAAGCAGTTTTATTTTAAAATAAACTAAAAAAGGCCACTTTTTCCTCGTTGTTGGTTTCTTAATGCTCCTCGTGGTACATGAGGATGGCAGAAACTGTCAGCAAATACCACTCCTGAGACAACATTTGTGAGGACATTCTTTTTTGCCCTTTTTTTTTTTTATGGGAATATCAAAATCCCCTAAGACATCACATCAAACAAAGAATCTTGCGGCACGTCTGCAAACTGCAGAACCCACAATGAGACCTTTACTGCCTTGAAGTAATCACCTGCAAGCCGCACGGGGAGAGGAATAAAGCATGCCACGCACAAAAGGAGAACTCATAACCATTAAAGTCAGTACAGTAATTGAATGAAAGGTGGGCTGCTGTTTTAGTAGCGGGGGCGCAGGTATGTGTCCTAACAAGATGGCGCGATGCGGGGCTTTTTTGGTTGTTACAGTAGGTGTTGCATCATTAGATTTTAAGAGCTGATTCAGTGTTGGGATTGGGCTTAGTCAGATGTGAAATGGCAAAGGAGAGAATGCTGTCGTTATGGCGGGTAATTTCACACAATAACGGATTGCCAGATAGCGCAGTTTACATTCCCCGTCGCATCTTCTTGAGTGTGTGTGTGTGTGCACCCGCAGCGTGTGAATACCTGGCTGTTTGGGTTTCCTGTGTTTGACTTTGGCTTATGCGTGCAGTGATGTAGCTCAGTGTGTAGGTGAAGACACACACCAGGCACTTCTATCAGCCGATAATTTCTTAATTTCTGCAGGCCACATGAACACAATTGCACATCAGTATGCGAGAAAAGGATGTCTGTGGTGGGAAAGTGAAAAGAGGTCTGGGTCCGTTGACAAGCGTGTCTCAAGCGTTTCTCTACACGGGCCGAGAGAGCAGGTTGGCGGCCACCATGGCCAGGTGACGAGCCGGTCTCCAGTACGGGCCTTTTTGTGTGCATAGGTGTGGGTGTAGGTGTGTGTTGGCCTCTCTCCTCACTCTGATGACCATCTGTGCCCTGCTCTTCAAAGCGGCGCTTTCTGCAAAGCCCCATAGACAAATTAATTATTAAACTGCTTTTCCAGGTGACACCCTAACCATTTGTCACCTCCTCTGTGGCGGGGCAGACGCAGACTTGAGGGAACGATCACTCCCAGTCCTTGCCCATACCTGGTCCGCTCTCTTGATCCAGTACACTCCTCTTTGACATCCTCCTGTAACCGCAGCACCCCTTTACCACCGCTGTCTTATTGCGTATTTGATGTCTCCTTGCCCTCATTACTGCTCTGCCTCTCTAATGACTCTGTGCTTAATTTGGTCTTTCCCTTTCTGCCTCACTCCTTGTCCCTCTCTTCTTCCCTCTCCCTCTCATCCTCTTTCGGACCAAAAAAGTCAATCTTTCTCCCAGCTCCAGCCTGAGGTACTGCGACCGCTTGAGGAATCCAATAAGGTTGATTAAGTGATGACAGTATAATTACAGCAATGGCACAGGCACAATCAATCTCTTGTTTCCTGAATGGGATAAATGAGCCGACCTGGGTCATCATTATATGGGAGATAACTTCCCTCTGCGCATACTCAGATGGAGGATGGGAGGTTAAGTGTAAGTATCCAATATGAATAAAAACCACAAGGTTTTTATTTTTTTCTCCAATGACGGTTCTTGACCATTTTTATGTAAAGTACAACTTCAAAAAATTCTTTCAAAGAAATGTACCGGCCAACCTTTTTATCACAGATAAAGATTGACCAAAAAAACAGAAAAGACAAGCTTTAACAGCAGGAACATGTGACTCATGTACGAGGCCCGCAATCTAAGTTTTCTGTACTCGTGTTCTTCAGGGTTGTGATCTCTGTGAGCATTAAATACCGGAGATGCAGCATAGCCATTCATAATGAACTGAGCCTTGAAGTGCGCCGAAGCACATGTGGAAGTTAAATAATAATTCATCAGCGACAGCTAGCCACGCTTATTTTGATATCCTCAAGAAGTGGAAACTAAGATTTTTTTTTCTACTCCACTCCACTGTACAAAATTTGAAATGAAGCAGTTTCTTGTACATTTTGAAAGTGATATTGAAAATATCAATTGTCCACGTTTGGTGGAACTAAAGTGTTGTTATCTTCACCTGGTAAACTGGCCAGACACAAATACAAGCCTGCCTTTATCAAAAAGCCTTTTACCTTCTGTAATTAAGGTAAATAAAGCCCTGGTCACTATTTAAAAAAAACATAGCCGGCTTGACTTCAGGGTGTTTGGCCAACAGCCATGAAATATCTGTTCATGACAAAGACACATCACATGGTTCTTGTTCTTTTTTTTTTTTTGAAGCTGTTCTATTGTACACGCATTCTTTCTTCTTCAGGGCAGAGAACAAAGTGCTTCCTGCTTTTTGTGATCTTTTCCTGCCCATGTGAGGAGCTCACATCAGTTACAGGCTCAGGTAAACCTCCACCAGGCTTCTTTACAGCAACCGCCACCTATGGCACTAAAAGATGCAGTAAATCCAGTCACACTGCAGCACCATAGCCAATAAAGAAATTATACTGACAAACAATGATATGAAAATAAAATGTGTTCTTTAAAATAAACCAACACTAAGGAGCCCCACAATGCTTGCAGCTACAACACAACGGTTTACTGCACACAAAAGACAAGTGCTAAAAATGCACATTATATTCAGTTACAACTAAAAACACACAACAGACGGTTTGTCCAAGAGACTATTATTATACTATAAGTATTAGAAAAATGATTAATTACATGTTGAGTGTTGGGGAACTTCTGTCCTCTCTTGAGAAGCTTCAATGAGTTCTCTCATTTGGTGGGTAACTGAAGGCTGTCTCGGCATGTCATAGTCGCGGAATGTGTGCTGGACACATAGTGGTGAATAGAGTGTTACTATGGAGATAGCTATTCTGTTTGTGAGATGACGACATTACTCTGACAAAGGTAAATACACCTACAGAGACGGGAGACAGGCAGACTGTCAAGATGGGACGCCATACACTGTGAACCTGTTGATCTGTGTAGCGAACCGGAAGTCTCCTCAATATTGGGCTCTTATAATAAATACTTCTGCTTTAGACATCCACGGTTTCCGTCTTCCTGAATCATCATTCACTCAATCAATTATTCCATTTCATTGAAGATGTATTTTCCGTCCACAAGGGCGGATGCTCCCGATAACAAGGCCTCTTTCCCTCAGGTTATAATATAAAACCTACAACCAAGACAAACTTTTTCATCGACACAGTTTTAAGGGGAACAAAAAGCTAGAAAATGTATTATTTTTAAACTGATCAAAATCCCAATCATCGCATTGTTTAGTGATAATGGTATTGGCGTCATGTATAAACTTCTGATCCCACATATTTGTAGATTGTAAGTTCCCCATAAGTTCAAGATCGACATTTGTAAGAAACAATTCTTGATTTTGGTTAAAAAAAACAACTTTTAGTTTTTACAAGGAAAACTTAATAACTGAAGAGAGGGGTCAACTTACAGACCCCCCTTTACAACTGGTATTAAAAAGCACTGGTGTTAAATAGCCAGGGGTGGTCTGGGTTGCACTGTGACTGGATCTCTGCCAGGTATAAAAGCCGTCTGTTCATGATGAAAAGACCCCTGACTCTTTCTCTGCAGACCATCCCTTCCTCCCTTGACTTTGTTTGTAAGGTTAAGTGAGTTTTTACTGGAGTGTCGCCTGGGAAGATTTATGAGGGACTGCGAGGAGGTGCAGTGTGGGAGTCACGTGACTTACAGGGGAAGCTAATGTTCTTGTCCTGGCAGGCTTCTCCACCAATCCACATTCTCATTGAATAAGTAGCCCTACCCCAGGCCTCCAGACTGTGACCAAATGTTCAAATTTTTTGAGACCGTGCGAGTACTTTTTTACAACAACTCGCACGGGAGATACCTGCAAATTTGCAGACTTTCAATTTTTCGGGAATTTTGTAAAATTGTAAAACGAGCGAGCGTGTCCGCCAGTTTAGGCCAATGTGTGTGAGAGGGGGAGGATCCGGGGGTCAACTGCATTCACGTCATCTACATTCGACGGTGTGTCTCGCTGGCGCTGCTTCTAAAGCAGGAATTAAAGTTGTCCGTCACTGCAACGGATTGCCGTCAATTAGATCTCCGCCAGCTCCTCTGCTGACGGGGTTCGTGCCCGGATTGAGTCGGGATACACATAGCCGTGGCCGGCCTCCCGGCTGGTTATGTGTGGGGTGGTCCACAACATTCAACAGTAAGTGTCGTTTTGCCACACATTGAATTGAACATTAAGCTGAAATAATTGGATTCCACCCATATTGTATTTCAACATTTTGAATGCCTTGATGCTGACAAATCTTCACTGGCCCAGATTGAAGGATCTTATTCCTTCTGTGTGTTGCTGTTGCAGAGCACGCTGTCTTGTTATCTCACTGAAGTCCGGCAGCTGGTGGCATGGCATCTGGTAATCATCCTCATAACCACAAACGCTCCTCTCTTCATCTTTCTGGTCCTATGCTCATCATTAGCAAGTGTTTGTGGCCATGGTAATTTTGATTGTGATTTTCATTGATGGCCCATTGTGACATTTCTTGGTGGCCTCAGATAGAGAATCCAGAGCTCTGATTAAAACCACAGTGGGCGAGCTAACTATGGCGGAATCATTTCAGAATTCATGATGTCATGATGGTACGTGTTTTCTGCGACCATCGAATTATTATGTTTAGAGCTTTAAAATGTGGATATCTGGATAAAACCTGATCATCTATAAGAACTATTCAGTTTAATATTAGAAATCCATTCTGCACTTTAAAAGCGGCAGGTGTGGGTTGTGTTTGACACGAGAGCAGACCGCGCCTTTCATCTTAAAAGACTTAGGACGGGGCCATATTCATGGTCATAACTCATTGAGACTCCCACTCCTTTGAAGGGAAATTAACCAGAGTTAAAAGGCCTTTGTCAAGTCAGACAATCAAAGAATTAATGGCAGCTTGCTGAATATTTTAATATCTACAAAGCAAGCGAATCTGCCATCTGTTTCACTTTACAAGATAGTGAATAATGAGCATGGAAATCCACATCTCAACAACAGGATGACTTTGGTTCCAATGGGTTATTGTCAAATCAAATAATGGTATATCTGTGGGTGTCAAAAGATTTTACAAAAGTAACTTGAAAAAATAAAAAAATAAGACACATTTTTTGATGTTGGGCCGATATCAAAGCAATGCAAGACATGAATCATGTTACACAATGTGCTCCTCACCCTGCCATGGTTCAACACACACAAACTCAAATGAACACTTACTCGCTCATCCAATTTCCTCATTCGCTCAGTGTCTCTTGCTCTTCCCCCCTTCCGTCTCGCTTCCTCGCTGCACCCGCCACGCCTTTGAAACGTCCGTCAATATTGACTTCATGTATTTAATTGACACCACACGTGCTGACGCTGGGACCCTGCGTAAACAATGACGCAAGGCTTTGGAAACTCTTCATCACGAACGGAAGAGGGGAGGGTAATAAAAGAGGGGAGCGCTCATTCTGCTCCCCCCCCCCCCCCCCCTTGTCAGTCCATTGGGAGGAGAAGCTTAAGTACTTTGGAGCTGGGGTGTCTGTCTTTCACACATCAAACGATTTGTTTTATCTGGTTCATATTCTCCCCTTCAGACCCCGCGCAGGCTGATAGGGCTTTGATGATGAAACATAGAGGACATCCGCACATTATAGCCGAATTGGCATGCACGAAGGTGTGCGTGTCTGCGTGTGTTTGTTTGTCTGCGTGTGTGTGTGTGTTGTATGTGTTTGTTCCGCTGCAACAATGTCATTTCCGACGAGGTGCTGCTCAGACAACCATGCCAAGAGTCCACCTTCTCGCCACCTGTGCTACTGAGAAGTGGTGTCGTCCTTTCTCATTCTCCCGCCCTTTCTCCCTGTCTAATGATTTTTTAGGATACATGCAATAAAATTAAAATGGGTGTTTTAAGAGTCAAAAGGATTTTTTAAACACCTATGTCACAGGCTGTTGCTGATCACAAAGCGTCAAAAGGAAGCCAGAAATGATTCAATGTGATCTTTGTGAATTTTGTTCACCCAAAATGCAATACATATTTGGACGCAATGTGAATTTTAGCGTTGCTTTGCGAGCTTGGTCGCAAGCAAACATTTGTGCTAATTTGTGTCATTCGCGCCCAAAATTTGCCCGTTCTTTCTTCCACGTTCTCCAAAAAAAAACTCAGTTTCTTGAACTCACACAGACAAAGACAAACACACACACGCAGGTAAACATGAACTGTTGAAGGAAAAAAAGCGGTTCTGCCAACTGGGGCAAAAGCTAGTGTCCAACTTCCTCGTTCGCTTTCTGCCGAGCCCTCTCTCTTCACCCGGTCACGATGCAAACAGCAACCGGGTCGTGCTGCACAGTGGTGATCCTTCCTTCCTGATACAATGACAGGACGTCCGACGACATTGACGGAGGGAGGATCTCAACGCTCATTGGCTATCGAGTCAAGCGAATATGTCGCCCGAATATTTCAACTTGAGCGATGGACGCGCCGCCAATTTTGCCTGATTTGCGTCGCGCATATCACAACATTCACGTCGAGTCAGTGCCACGAAATATGCGTCTAGTTGCGTCTTTGCATTGACTTTGTATGTAATCTTGTCGCGCTAATTATTTGCGTCGCGTCCGGTGTGAACGCACCATTAGATGAAAGATTTTTTTTTTGCCAGTTTGTTTCTTTGTGTGACACTGCTTAGATTATTGTCCTGGTGTTACTGCAAAAGACCTTTAACGAATAATGATTAGATTGATGAGATCTCACAATTTCACTTGACAACGCTGGCTCCATTTTTGTGTGTATATGTGTAATGCAAATACGATTGTGGGGTTTTCATAATGCAGTATGGTTTTAAAACCTGACATATAGCACTATATTAACCTAGACCAGCGAACCCCAAATGCCAGGTCCGGCCAGTAAGAGCCAAATGTCTGGCCCGCGCCGACCCACTAACACACCTGTCATAACAGTTAATAAAGTGTGCACTGCTCTACTTCTTCATCCCACACCATACACTTGATCTCCGCCATCAGAAGACGTGCAGGGTCTCTATGGTCCTCTGCTATGTAAAACTGCCTCCATCATGACCAGTAATTCTCAGAAAATCAATAACTATTGTTGTATGAGTGGCATAACTTCTGTCGGGAATGGAGCAGTGTGTGTGTGTGTGTGGTCGGTGAAAACTAATTGTTGACTTGAGCAGCATCTATTCTTTCACACTTTTATCATCATATACCCCAACATTTCACAGCTACGCTAATAAGTGCTCTATGTATGACATAGAATTGGTCTACAGTGCTGTCTAATATCACTTACATGAACTTACTGAGATGTAATTAGACCAACAGTATAACATGAATGATGCTGACAGTGCAAAATGAACAGACAGTCATTTCCCCCTTTCAAATACTTCTTGTGATAGCAAAGTAGCCTGTTGTGATAAATTCATTATCTTTTCCTTTTCCATCAATAAAGGGACGGTTCAAAAAGCTGTTCCACAAAACCTCATTGCGGAATGCTGTTCACAAATATTCAATGCCAATGTCAAGAAATACACCTGATAAATTAAACACATTCCTAAGAGCAATGATTAAACATGTTCAATAAAATGGACATCATAGCCCTTTAATGCCAAGGTCACCCTAAGCACTGTGTGTAAACACCTCCCTAATTTAACCTGTAGGATTTGTAAAGAACTTTATTGCATTTCCCTTGGAAACTGGATATTAAAGGAGACAACAAGCACAGTTGAGAAATGGCGGGGCAAAGGCAATTATTTATGATGAAAGCCAAAGGTGTCGGCTCTCAAATTAGTTTCATTCAATGTTTCAGTCTGCTTCTGAGGCTTGGAAATGAAGGATTTGTTGATCATGTTATGGCGCTGCTTCAGGTCAACCTTGGGTTAGCAGTGCTACGGGTGATACTCAAATCATGCTGCATAGTGGAAAATAATCGTTGACGATTCCATTCATTTTTAGTCACACTGGTGCCTCTAAATGAAAATCTTAAAAAAAAAATTAAGTTCACAGTTATTTACAGTGAATAAACTATGCTGTGGTGGCACTGTTTTGCAGGGTTTAGCACTGTCGCCTCTGGACAATACATTGAAGTTCTTCTGAATATGTAGCTTTAAGTCTTTTAAAAGTCTTGTCAGTGTCTTCTCAAAGTCGTCCAGTGTATTAACTAGAGACTCTAATTGACCATAGTTGTGATTGTGAATGGTTGTTTGTCTATGTACTGTATGTTTGCCCTGTGATGGGCTGGAATCAGAACGCATGGTTCTCAAAAGAATGCATCTTCCACCAATTAATTTTAGTCTTTTGTGATATGGAGTTTTGAATCCTGTATGGAGTTATTAATTTACAAAGAACTGAGCTCGCTTTTTTATTTTTAATTATAAAAGTAAGAGCCAGCACTTTGTAAAAATGAAAAAGCTGCTTCCTGAATGTTGGGTCAGAGCCTGGGATGGAAATGGTTATTCTCTCAATTCTACTCTTATGGATGCTTTTCATCCGTTTGTTAATTCAGTGGTTCTATCTCTTATTGTTAAGATAATTATTGAACAATACAACAGCAGTATCTAAAACAAAAAAGGCAGAAAATAAACTCAAGAATATCTCCCCAGAATGAAATGTATAAAGTAAATAAATAACCTTCCTATCATTGAGCTCTGGGAGAAGTTTAAAAGAAAATGAAAATCATAGAAGTCGGCCTCTGTCACCTCTTTCAACCACTGTCACAGAAACTCTATAAGAACTTGCTCAGTTTTGAGACAAGCGGCAAATTAGGTGAAGCGGCTCGCTATGATAAACACATACCAGTGGTGGATGAGAGACAACGCTGAAAATATTGCTTTGCTTTGTTCAAAGAGTATTTTGATAAATTTCTCTCCCTTCTATTTTACTCATGAAGGGTTTCATTGCACGAAGGAGCATACTTGAAACATAAGTTAAGATTCCCGCTGTAAATGGTAAATGGACTGTATCTATATATCACTTTTCTAGTCCTATTGGCCACTTAAAGCACTTTACAAGTCACAGTCATACAGCTTTTCTATCACACACCATTAATACACTGCCGGCACAGCCATCAGGGGCAGTTTGGGGGTTCATAGTCTTGCCAAAGACAGACTTCCGCGTGCAGACAAGGATTGAACCTCCGACCTTCTGGTTAGTGGATTCACTCTACCTCCTGAGCCCCAGCCGCCCGCCGTCATTCTCTCCACCATGGCCTCTCTGCTCGACCGTCTGCTTTGCGCGCGTGGGTTAGCTCAGCCTTGCCATCAGTCAAACCAGGGCACAGAGGCGACACGGACGGAGAGAAGCGGCAACCTCAACACCGCAACTGCATTTTTTCCGATCCACTAATCGCACTCACTGGTCTCTTCAGAAACCGATAAGATGCTCCAGGTCCTTACAAAATGAGAAGCGATTTAGAACCGGCGTCTCCGGGCACTTGCGCAGGTGCACCCATTTTTCACAGTGGCACTCTCTAATTTCTGCTCGCATATGCAAGTGAAATGCTCACACTGTGAAGGCCCAGGCAACCCCTCGGTTCTCGCCATCCTGCCTGTTACCTATACCACGCAACTGCCTGCCTGCCTGTAACAGCATGCACAGAGCGTTTCGGCCGTGTTTGGATGGCGTCATTAAGCTGTCTGCGTGACAAAGCACTGCCCTGCGCTAGTCACGGGCAAATTACTTGTGCATGTCAACAGCGGCAGTAGAGTAGTCCCTGGGTTTTTAAAGAGGCACTCAAGCAATTAAGGATTGCATTTTCATTAAGTCAGAGCACTAAACGAAGATAAAAAAAAAAAAACAAGGCACTGAAGGCCAAGGATTTGGAAGATTTTGGTTTTGTTGTGTAGGTCAAGCTCAAAAAGACGCTGGATTCTCATAATGCAACCGGCTTCACTTGGCTACGGAGCGCTCAAGTATGCAGACCTGCAGGTGTTTTTATTTGAGGTGCACCAGCCAGGGTTGCCACGGTCTGCCAGTGTTGCATGGTGTCCAAGCTCACACTGTTGTTGTAGACCTAAAACCAAGTTGGTTAATTTTCAGTCATAGCGCCCGTATTAAATGAAAATCACAATTTGTAAAATACTAATTATCAACACGTAGTCGGAGACCGCAATTATAAGCTGAAAGTATCTGCTTTGTGCAGCAGCGGAGCAAAAACGTATCGTCAATGCAAGAGCCCCTATTTGGCAATAATCATTTATAATGAATCCGAATTCCAAAAGAGACCCTGATAACATTAACGAAGCAGTCTGCAAAACTTTGTCTGATGACGGTGGCAGCATCTGGAGGTAACACACCTTCACGTGCACAAGAAGACTGGGGCTTCCCGCAGTGAAATCAGCTCCACACAAATAAGGGCTCTACAGATCTGCAGCGGCGCATGCTTTTTTTTTCTTGTAAAACGTACGGTGCAGTTGGTAACACTGGCAGATCTTGACGTAACATCGGGGGGGGGGGGAGAGGGAACAGCTGATGGAGCAGATCATGTCAGGCCTGGGCCTTCCAGGGCCTGGTACACGTGTTATGGACACTGTAGCATTTTTCTTTACCAAAAAAAACCCCACAAAAAGTAAGTCTGTGTGTTCATAGAATGACCACATTTAAATGCCACATACACACACACACAGAGAGAGAGACCTGGTAAATGTCAGGCGCACCGGTGCGACCAAATGAAAATGTTTAGTCACACTTGATGGATTTTTGGTCGCATGTGTGACTTAAATAGTTGCACTCCAGAGCCCCGTGGTTATGTTCGGACCCCCGATGCACAGGCCAGAAGTTCTACGCCAATAAATCTAATGAGAGCAATTTATTTATTTTTTTTTTATGTTCCCCTGGTAGAATTCTTTGTCACAGAGCATGTTAGGAATCGGTGTAACAGCATTGGTTTAGACCTGCACCGAAACCTAAGAGCACAATCGATCCACATTTGTCCTCTGGGAACGTTTTTTTAATCCAGCCGTGGAAATGGCGGGCCGTCTCTGGCACTGGAAAGTCCAGCTCATAAGTTCTCAAAGCTATCGGTGTATGAGACAATACATCATGACCATGAGTCAGACTCTAACTAAACCTGCATGGCCTGAAGCCACGACATGTGTCACTGCAGCAGGCTGGAAATATCACAGTGCTATACCCTTGCCACCGCTCTGCTCTGGCATGACAAAAGGCTAGTGTTCTGGACGTGCACAAAATCACAAAACGTCTGTAGCTAGTCACATCATGGTTTTACACTTCCTCACCTCTGCGTCTCCTCCCTCGACCAAATTCCTCCATCCAGGCTTCTGTCAAAAGCGCATGATCAAATGCACCTGCTCGGATTTATATAGTTCCATTGTGCCTCTGCAACATTTCCATTCCACCCCCTCCTCCGCTCCCAACCCCTACCCCTGCGCTCTCTATCCTTACCTCCATTTCTCTGTGACGATGCATCTCTCTCACAATGGGTCAGGTAAACATTTTGCATTTTCTCTTCAAGACACGCTGATATCTAGACTTTGCAGATGTTTAATATGGCACTTGGACAGTAGGGCCACGCAGTGAGTGCACTCGTTCGCTCCCAAGTCTTCTTTTTGAGTGATTGACCCTCTCTCAGAGACTGTGTGATATATATATGGTCAAGCTGAACAGCCTCAGCATCTCTCCTGTCACTATATAAAACATAGCTTCATTTGTCATACTCACCCCCAAAAAAATCCATCAATTGGCAGCATATGAGCACAAGGCTAAATTTAATTAAGATTTCCCACAATGAAAATCATTCTCAGAGATCTTATACCTATATTTATATATACTTGGCGCCATGAAAAAGGCACATGTAATTTCTGTTTAATCATTTTGGCAAAAACACTGAAACACATGTTTAATGTTATGAGACAGGAGTTTGAGTAGCGATTATTGCTCATGTTATTGTTGTGGCAGCTGACAACTTTAGTTTAGGCTGGTTGTATACTGTACGTATTCATTGCTCATTTGTCGGATTCAGGGTCTGGTCCTGATCTGAGAGTAAAACATTTGGGGTGTGGCTCCTAGCCATTATAAAGCTAAGATAACATGACGCAAGTAATGATGACAATACAGGATCCAACAAAGAGAACGGGCCATGGGCCTTTTACAGGCGGCCCTCAGCTGTAGTGAAGTCGTGTGTCGGATGGATGCTCATCACAGCACAATAAGCCAATTGTGTGAGTGAGACAGAGTCACTGGATCTGTCACTGATAGGCTGCGACCAGGACAACCATGAGTCACAACAGCTGGCAAACCGATGGCGGCCGTTCAGGAGCGGTGCCATAGGATCCCACAGGAAAGAAGTGCCATGCAATGGACTGTAAATGATGTAGTGACTGATACTCTCAGTGCTATGAAACTTACAGATATGTTCAATTATGCTGTAATTCTGTTTTTCATTTAAAGTTTGGTTGAAATTTGAAACTTAACAATTTACATTACTGGATTGAAATCTATTGCCACCGAGTATAAAAACAAGGTGGATTGTTATGCAGACATGAGCATGGAGAATGAAAATTAGATGGAGTTTGTGTTCAGTGCCAGCATCAGTATGCACTGTAAGTGCAAGCCCGAATATTCCAGCATTCATTTCTTGCTTTCAGATTCCCCTAATTTTCCACTTTGAAATCTCAAGTTAATTATTCTACAAACAACTGTATTTATCAAAATACCCAGTATTTTGGGATTAAAATTTTTTTTTCAAGACATTGTACATTGTTAACATCTGTGTTTTGTTGGGCCTGTTGACTGCGTGCATCATGTCCAGATACTTTTTTAGACTGTGTGTACCTTTATGGTGGATTAGGTCCCATGTTGCACTTCATTCACATTTTAGATAGCGGAGGGCGATACGATCTTTTGGGATAGAAGCGCAATCCCTGATCTGAATCACGTTTGTGACTCAAGTTGGGTTAGGTTAGCTCAATATGTCATGTTTTGTTGCTAGGCGACCTCTAGCCCTGGCAGATATATGATGGAAACAAAGGAGCAAGTCAAGTGGTGTATGTCGGGCAAAGTTTGCGTGAGGACGAAGTTGGAGTGGATGAATGGGTCGACAAAACATCTAAAACTTATGTGTGTTTTTTCAATATTGTTGCCGTGATGACAAAGGTCCTTGAAGCCTGTTGCTGGTCTTGTCCTATGGGTCGTATCCAAGGGTAGGGACAAGCAAACTCTACGGTTCTTTAGGTTGGAGGGCATTCAGGGATATTCCCCTGCTGATTCCAGCCTCCAACACCTGCAAGTAACATGTAAGTGAACAGTTTATTGGTCGAGAGGACAGAGACACTATAGCTTTTAGTGGCAGCCTAATTCGTGTTCAAAACTCATAAATGGCATTAATTGTGGTATGTTGATGAAATGTATATGACATGAAATTTGGTGTAGCCTTAGTTTTACACAGTATTTAGTAGTTGACCTTTATTTAAAGGCGTTAGTGCATCAGAGCTACTAATCCCGTCACTTGTTGATACTTTTCAGTTGCAGTTTTAGAGGTCGTGGCTTACTTCATTCCATGCTCATTGGCCGGTTGTCTGTTGTGTCACAGGGAGATTGAGTCTTGAGACAGTGTTTTTTTGGGGGGGTTTGACAGCGTTCTTGTCATTTCAAATGAATGTTTTCATAATCGACCCCCTGATCCATTCATGAATGTGACCTTTAAAACTAGCTCAAGTTGTCCGACTTAACCAAATCAAGTCTGGGAAGTCAGGGATGAACTTGGCATTCACACCACGCTACATACAGTGTGTAGTGAAGCTAAGTGTGAACATGGCTCAAGACTCTTTCTCGCTCTCTCTCGCTCTGTCACACACACTTTCAAAAGCCACTCGAACAGCTGCTAATAAATTGTGGTCAGACGCATTAATCAACCTTTGATTTTCAGTGGCTCACCGCAGCCTTAGTGAAAGCAGATGCAAATTGGCTCCATTATACAATGATGGCAAGAGCGAGCTTCATGCTCCTAGACACAGATTTCAGCCCAGTAATTATCAGCGCAATTTACACATGAGCATGGAACAAAACAGCGTTTTGTCCTAAAATTGGGAATAAAAGAAGGAATTTGAAATGTGAAAAAAAGACTTTCATGGCGTGAGCTGGAATTCTTTTCTTTTTTTTGTGTGTGCCTTTGAGTGACTTCTGAACAAGCATCAAAGTACTGCAGTGATTGAGAGCAAAAACGACAACACCATCTGAGACTTGGAGAGCAGTAGCATTTAAGGGATTTTACTTTGACGGAGAGATCAAATGCTTTGGTTGCAATGTCTTTCATTCAAGGGGGATGTCCAGAAGAAATGAAATAGTGTCACAAACAACATTTTAGTGACTCTGTGCCAAATGACAGCTCTCCAAAACCTGGCCACTTGGAATTTAAACACTTGTGTTTTTCTTCCCCTCTCCGCACTTTAAAAAAATCTGTGACACCAATCATTGATTCAAGCCTAATGTGTGAAGAAGGAAGAAGCTGTTTGAATGTTGATCAAACACAACTGTACTGTATGACTTGTGAGGCTGAAAAGGAAATCTATTTCCACCAGCCTCAGATGGTGCCAAGAAAGGGGCTCCTCTCATTACTTTTCCCTGTGGTGGGTGTGAGTTTCCCTCCATGGCAGTGAGCTGCCATCTTAAGCTGTCATAGCCCAAAAGATATGGGACAAAACTTACCCTTTCATCAGGACCCATCACATCCCCTTTAATCAATTCAACTGTACGTGCCATGCCACTCTCTTTGCTGTCTACACACCATGTACACATGAGGATTACCTCTTCTACTATATATCAAAACTCTTCCTCATTAAAAAATAACATCCTGTATTCTGAAAAGAGTTGGATTCATCTGAGGTTTTCGACTGTGATAAGTTCATTTGACTTTGGATGAGGCATCCAATGCCAGACTGCTGGACATGGACTGAAACATTTTTTTTGCCACCACTTCGATTTTTAAACTAATACAATTTGAAAGGAGCCACAGGAAAAATAAGACAATTTAGTGACTATGAATAGCCTCCAAAGTACATTTTGTCCCTTCAAAATGTCATGGAAATATTTTTCACCATGGTAACACCCCACGTTGTACTATGACGCCTGGGTGTATGCCTGTTTGTGTGTGTGAAGGGGGTGGGGGGTTTTCTACTCTAAGATCCTTGTGATGGCTCATATTATTTAGGTGTATAAGAAGCGTAAATTCCAATTACACCTGGTGTTGGTTGCTTTATGAACACAGTTCAGGTGAGCTCCTGTACCATCTTTTTTCATTACACATTTTCAGGTGTGCGGTGGCTGCGTGGTCGCAGTAGTGGCGATGTTCTCCATGACCACCATCTAAAACTGCTGCCTGTGGCCATGCGGGTAGCACAGAGGTGCCCTGAACATCTCGCGTCACAATTGTTGAGACCCTGCAGCTGCTGCAGATGATACCATCTCACCAGTTGCTGACCTCTTGCCAAAGAGAGGTTGAAAAGAGGTTGAATCTCCATACCCACGGTAAGACCTTAATCTGCACTCCCACCTTCAGAAAGACCCTCTCTAGTCCTACAAGCATTTAAATGA
Source organism: Scophthalmus maximus (assembly GCF_022379125.1). NCBI lineage: Eukaryota > Metazoa > Chordata > Actinopteri > Pleuronectiformes > Scophthalmidae > Scophthalmus > Scophthalmus maximus. Next base: position 24,167,551 of record NC_061522.1, read on the forward strand.
TAATTAATATATAAGCCGCCAATTGTAATGGTAACCCACAAAAAGGAGGACCTGCTCTGTGGCCCGCTATTTTCCTCCAAAGACGAAAATCCGTCCACCCTAAGGCTGAGAGAGAGGCTACTTTCGGGCGCCATGAATAGCAACTAGCCATGGAAAATGCTGTGGCCCCACTCAAGTAGGTGTCAGGAAGTCAAGTGGGTTTTGTGTTATCTCTCCGTACTTTCAGCTGCCTATTAGCATAGCTATTCAGACGGCACGGCCCATGGCCCACAGTGGGAATAGAAAAGAGGACGCCAATCTCGCGCTCTCTCTTTCTTTCCTCTTTATGTCTTTCACTCTTGAGTTTCTCTCTCTTCTCCCTCCCTCACTCCTCACTAATCCGCTAAGTCCCACGGGGGGCTAGAAGTCGTTGAATTCTGAAGTGGCTTTTTGTCTTTTAGTTTTGTGTTGGGAAGTGGGAAGTCCACCTGCTCCTAAGAATTTCAAAAAGCTTGCGTCTGTGTGTGTGTGTGTGTTTGGTCACAGGCTACTTTTGGGGAGAAAATTTAGACTTTAAACGAGTTAATTGAGGACAACTGGGGGATAAAAGTGTCCCCAATCTGGAAAATGGCGATTTTTTAGGTCAAGGTTGGGTCCATCAAGTCGTATTGGTCGGGGTTAGGTAAGTCTCGAGGTAACAAATGCAAGTCCGTGTAAAGAGGTGTGGAGGATGGTGTCTGTCCCTGTATCTCTACACTGACAAGGTTGAGCGGCTGAAATATTCCGAAGTGGGTGGGTAAGAGCACTTGCCATTTTCTGATAATGAAAGAAATACTGATTCTGTGTTCACCACATGTTTATACATGGCCCTGAACTTCTGGAATGTCTTTATTGCAGGGAAAGAATGATAATTTTGTGAGGGTTAGGGTTATGATGTGTCAAAAGAAGAGAGGAATTACTTACTTAATTACTTTTTTTTATCGATTGACGAAAGAAGTTTCTGTGAGCGGGCGAATTAAGTTAGATAAGAGGGTTGTGTGCTTTAATTTAATTTAATAACTCATCTACAAATGTATTTTCATGAAATTGTTACATAGCAGGTTCCCTTTTCAGATGCTTTGGAATATTAAATTGCCCTATATCCAAGCACCTTATACTTGGCAAAATGCAAGGATGTGATGCCATCTCAGGTCATTGAGAGGACGAGAGAGAGAGTGACAATGAAAGATACTGAGTATAAATCAACAGTCAGGTAATTGTAAAAAAAAAAAAAAAAGGCACAACATAAAGTGCAGGTTTTCTATAATAACAGTGTGTGTAAACAGTAATTCTCAGAGAAGCTGGGTGCGCTCATGCGCAACGGAGCCCACGTGGCAGGTGTTCAACCCAGGTCCACCTGCCTGCTGTGAACCGCTCACCCCTCCCACGGGAACGCTCACAGCTACGGCTGAAACTGCGACGAGATCTGCCTTCCTGCGAGGACGGTAAAAAAACTTTCGGGATGTTTTAATGGCCCATCCGTGTGGCGGGCTCTCTCCTACTGCCGCTGATGGACAGCGAGGGAGAGCGAGAGAGAGAGAGAGAGAGCAAACAAGCGAGAGACACAGACGCCCAGAGTGCAGCACACAGCTCTAAAATGAAGCAACACGACAAACCACCTAGTTAGAGACCTCATATGTTGTGAGATATGTAAAAAGATCATTTTTAGGGGAACACATAGGACTACTGTGGGCTGATAATAACTGGGAAACTGGTTGAAACTACCATTTTGTTTGATAATCAGCCAAATCCAACTGAATGACACGTTTGGGCAACAACTAAGATAAATGTCCTCAAAGGCATCCCACACAATCTGTCCTTATTTCATTTCAGCCAAGGCTATGTTATCATGCCACAAGTGCATCACGGCCGCGACCAATCTTTTGGTGCTTGAGTTGCATTGTGGGCAAGAACACTGTACACCTGTGTGCGTGCGTTGTGGAGGGGTTCAGTACCGTGGCCCAGCGGGGTCACGGGGGGTCAATCCAACCTGATCTCTGAAAGGAAGTTCATTTCCTGCTCAACGAGAGGCTACACTTATGCACGAAGAGAATGGAGGCCACCTGACCTGCGTACAAAGAAACTCAACATCTCCCATGTGTTGTCATGTAAATTGGGGGGATAGTCGTTGGATACGTGACGCACACAACAACATGGTAGTGGTTTAACAAGTGGAGGTAAAACCGAAAGCTTTAGTTTACATTACCGATAAGCTCTTTAGCACGTCAATTTTTACAGTCCCACCATAATGCATTAAGCTATAAGTTTACTCGGTTTGCATTCTAAGTGTTCCTCCCACTCGAATTCAGACTTGCTCCTCTTAGAAGGATGAGAAATCTTGGAAAGGAAACTGTCACTGTGAAACCGGCAACCGTTTCATCCCCTACTGTACCTGTGCATCACTGCCAACGGTATGTGTATGCAGACAAGCAATCAAAACTACACACATGCAGCCGTTTTATTTGACGGCATATCGACTGAGTCTGTTAGCACAGTGAATGAAGCTCGCATCACTAGCTACTCTGTTCCCCTCCTCTCATTCCACTGACCTACCCAGCAGTCCTCTGCCTTTCTTCCCGTACAATTTGTTTCACTGTTGCAATATCATATTGATCCCCTCCCCTCACTTTCCTCGCTGTCCGTGATGGCTTCCCAATAAGTGCATAGATCTATGATTGATTTTACCATTGGATGTCTCCTCACAGTCATTATGAGAGAATTTGCAGGGGCCATAATAGGATCTGATGGCTCTGAGTGTTCACAAATCACTTTCCCATTGAACCAAACTGGATTCAGCAGACTTCAGTAGAGATCTTGGACCACATAGAACCACTCTTAACATATTCTGTGATATTGTGCACCATCGTATTGCTCAATTTTTTGCATCTGTAACTTACAGAAATATGAGAAAATGCTGTATACACTATGTCCTTTGTACTAAACCGTAGAGCCTGACTGATATTAATTTTTTGGGGCAGATGCCGATATATATATATATATATATATATATATATATATATATATTTTTTTTTTTTTTTTTTTTAAATATGTCAATGATCCATAAACTGTTGTTATCAAACCTAAAAAATGTAATTGAGGCTTGATATTTTAGTTTTACCATAAACTTTAAAAAATAACTACAAATTAGAGCTGTAACAGTTAATCGATTAGTAATTGATAACTAAAATAATCGCCAACTATTTTGATAATCGATGAATCGGTTCAAGTAGTTTTTTATGAAAAAAAAAAAGTCTGAATTCTCTGATTCAACTTCTTAAATGTGAATATTTTCAGGTTTCTTCGCTCCTCTTTTACAGTAAACTAAATATCTTTGGTGTGTGGACAAAACAAAACATCATCTTGAGGTTTTGGCAACATGATCCACATTTTTCCACATTTTATGACATTTTTACAGCCTTACTATGAATTAAAAAAATATATAATCAGCCAAACCGATACATTGGTTGGTCTCTACTTAACAGTCACTCCAGCTGTTCCCCCTCCCATCTCTGTCGGTTCTTGTGGCCTCTCATTCTTACTTCTAAATCCTCTATTCCACACCATTCCTTCTCTCTCCCTCCGTCCCTCGCAAGCTGATGCCATGACCTTTTTAGCGGCTGCTTAAACAGATTAGCTGTTATTAAGAGCTATGCACCGCTGATGACTCTTTCATGAGGTAGGTCCCGAGGGGGGAAAGAGGTTGGAAGGAGAAGAGGGGAGGGGCTAGATGCAGAGAGGCCGGGAAGAGACGGGCAAGCTATGGACAAACAGGTAGGCATGTAAGGTCAGGGAGAGGCAAGTGGATCCTGGCTGAAGAAAGGAGCAGCTGGAATAATGGAGAAATGTAATGTAATGGAGTTATTAGGAAAGAGGTAAATAGACAGGACTCAAACTGAGAAATAGAGGTCGAACAAAATGGATAAGTAGATGAGAGATGAGAAATAGAGAGGGAGGATGGTGACAAATGATGAATGAAAGAACGCCGATGAAGAATTTCAAAAGATGACGCATAGAAAATGTAACTGGAACAAGACATGATGTTGGCTTCATTCTTCAGAATGAACACCGTTTGGCTCCTCACACATATAGGCTCTGTGTAAACATTCAGCTCAATTGAGGTTCGCATTTCCTAAGGCCTCAATTAGAATTGCATAATCACTTAATATGAAAACATTTGTCCAAACAGCAATCTTTGCTCTGCTATTTCTCTGAAAACATTGTGGGCCATGTTTCAAATCAGTCACCCGTCAATTCACAAATCTGATTCGAGCAACAAGGGTTTAGGGGAAGGGGACAATTGCTGCCTGATTCATGTTCCCGTGAAAGGTGTTGTGACTAAGGCAGCAAAAGGTCTCGGGGGAAGATGGTGGTTTGATTAAATATGCATTTGAGTACCTGTGTTGTGTTGTGTTGTGTTGCGTTGCGCTCAACTTGAAATGATCGTATGAAACCCGTACCCATAATCTCGAACTAACCTTAACCAAAATCTGTGCATGTCTAAATACAAACACAAACCTGTAGGTACGGCATTGCAACAACAGACATTATAGGGCAAACAAATGAAATACATAGAGAGTGAAAATTATTGTGTCAAAACATATAGGTCTATGTTATACTCAACGTTGTGCGACACGGTGGATACGTCAATGTTTCCCCCAAAACCTTTACAGAAGAAAACATAATCCAAATGGCAGGGATGACAGGGCTCTCAAGCTCAACAACATTTACTTGAGATCCTTTGGTGTATTGTGTACAAACCCATCACTACGAGATGAGATAGTGACTCTTTAAATGCGGCATCTAGATAATGGATATCTCCGACTCAGAAGGGAAATATTTGTGAGCCACATAAGTGAGAGTACTTCAGTGAGAATAGCTGGGAATTGGGGCCTATACCTGAGGGACCTGCTCTCCAGGACAAGATAACAGCTAAGTGGCATGTTTCAAGTGAACAGTTTCACACCACGGTGCATGATATGTAACTGTAACATGTAACATTTTTTGCATATAGTCTCCCTCGCCAGACGACACGTCACACGAGCGTTGCATCACACGGACCATTTCCATAATGGAGATCTTTGGGCGAAAGTCAGGAAGTCAACAAACGGAGATAAAATTGACGGTACTGTATTTACATATTTTATCCCTTGATAGATGATGAAACAAGCAAAAGATACTGCCAATGTTATGGAAAAATAAGTATTTCTTCTCCTTTTTTTTCCCCCATTTTGCAAACTTACCGTGATAGGTCAGTTGCCATGTGCATGGGCCAAATGATTAAACACATTTTAATTTTCCAGTTCAATTGAACCCCCCTCCCACACACACAGACTTTCCCCCTTATAAATTGTGCTAAAAGAACATTTCCATTCAATTCACAGGTTTTATCGATCCTAAAATGTAATTAGTAAGAGTTATTATAAACAGAGAATGATCTGTGTTAGTTGTTGGATGCTTCTTGGTATTATCCAGTGAATCATGCATGCAGCTTCGCATTTAAAACAAATCTTTTATTCCAATCTCCCGACAACTGATTGTAATAACCATAAAAATGGCTCCTCGTGGTTCCTTGATTTGCTTTTTCGCCTTCCCTTTATTTTCTCCTCCTGACCCAGCACCATTCATTATTGTGATGCAACATAAATGGGAAAAGAGGAACTCAAGGTCACATTTCATCAATTGCTGTCGTGTGCCAAAGCATATTTCTTCCTTAAAACACCTTGACATTTCTGTTATAGAGCATTTTTACCCTCTCCTGGTGAAATATGTTAGTCAATCCATCTGTGTGAGGTGTGTGTGTGTGTGTGTGTGTGTGCAAGCACAAGAGATATACAGTGTGTGTATTTGTGCACCTGATACCTTGTGTGTGTGATGTACAATCTAGTAAAGTGAAGCAGCGTGTGGATTGGGCTATCGATGGATCGGTAAATTGATATACAGTGTTGGTTATGAGCCCTGCCAGGAGGTGTATGTCATTGTTTTATGGACTGCATTTATAGTAGATTTTTTTTGTCTCCATTCAATATATCTCTTCCCACTGGATGCAATTAACATTTACTGACATTCTAATGAACACTTTTCTATAATCCTCTGCGATTTCATAATCAGTGAGGCTTACCGCAAACAATAATAAGATTTCCCAACTGTTAAGAGTCCCTCAACTGACTGAAGCCTTGAAAATGTCAGGTGTATGTTAGTTTTTTTTACAATTCACCGGTAAACACTGTAATTATCTCCAAAGATTTGAGGGGAAAAAAAAAAAAAAAACTGTCACTTTCCTCTGCATTTTCTCCACAAAACATCATCATGTCACATCCCGAGGTGTGTGCATGTCAAAACTGTGATACCTGTCATCCAAAATGGATAAAAAACATAGCATGCTATGGGTAAGAAAAAAAACAAAACTTTTCAAAGTGATCTAACTTGCGAAAGGGGTGTTTTTAATTATCTTAGTGCAGAGGGGCCTGGGCACAAATTAGAAACAGCCCGTTACCATGGGCGATAGCAAATCAGAAAGAAGCACTGGTCATTGATGTGACAGGCCTCCTGCCAGAGGGGGCAGTGCGGCCAGATATACCCCCTCACTCTGACAACTGTAAAAGGTATCAGACATATTGTTATAATGAGGACCAGACTGGCAGCCCCCTGTGCCCTTCACTCTGTGCTGGGAGAGGAGCTAGGACCAACTGCACATGAGCTGGGGGGGGGGGGGGGGGGGGGGGGGGGCGCGGGTACTCCAGGTAGTACGGAGGGGGTGAGTAGTGTTGAGTGCAATTGTTTGTGGAGTGGAGGATCTGCTTAGTGGACTCTGATGGAGAAGACATCAGAGTCCTGGCTTCTTTTTTACACTTCATGTTTTGTATGGATTAATCACATGACATACAGTTTCATATGTTAACTGATGTAGTGACAGTTACAGAAGTCCTGATACTATTCTTCCCTTCTCCACACCTATTCTAATACCTGGACTTCGCTTACCAGCCGGTACCAAAAACTGATTTGACACCAGTGCCTTTCAAGAAAAAAACAAACAAATAGCTGTTGACCTGCATAATCCAAAAAGGGACAAGAATGAAATGCCAGTCTGCTTCTTTCAAAGTGACATTATAAAACAACAATACGGTACATGTTTTACTTGTGGGTGAAATGTTGTTAAATTGCTGAGATTTTTAGCCAGCTTTGGCTAACGCTACATTACAAGGAATCACTTCTTATTACAGGGAATCACTTCTTAGCCACTCTAAAAACAGTGCTTGCAGGAGTGATTACCAGGATAAGGAAACTGCAGTTTCATCTGGGCTGAACGAATACACATAAAATATGCGATATGGGATCAGTACATAGATTTGCGTACTCGCCGATGCCCGGCCGGGCATTTTACACAGTATCTGAGGCATTTCTGATACTTTACACCGCGTCGGAACATCCTTAGGCAAGGCAAGGCAAGTTTATTTGTATAGCACAGGGATGGGCAACTGGCGGCCCCCGGGCTGCATCTAGCCCGAGTCGTCACTCAGTGCCGCCCGTGAGTCAATTTCCAAATATGCCAAAAAAGCATAAAAAAAAAAAAAAGACATTATCAAATAGCGGTAAATTGTTGGTTTCACAGGCGCGAGCGGCCCATTTGACCACGTTTGAACCGGATCCCCACCGTTAGAGGGCACTCCTTGAAATGCAAGAGGCTACTTGCCAGGCAACTGCGGTCTTGTCTGGTCTTGCCCGTCACGCCAAAAGAGCAAAATGGACCAAGAGAATCGTAGGGGTAATTAATTATTGCATGTTTTGTTTTGTTGTGTACTGAATAATACATTTTTTAAATACGATATACCAGGCAAACAATGTGGGATTGTACAACATCTATAATAAATAATATACAATAATACAAATATTAATCATTTACACATAATAAATAATTCGAGAAACTTTTGAGAACTGTTAAGAATAATTTCATCCTTTTCCGACTCATTTGCAGCTGCAACTCGGAGGCAGACCTACAGACTTGGATGGTGCATAATAACGTGCATGCATTGGTTTTTTCATCACATCATGATAGCAGACAGTGTTCATCATGATGTCATCTCGTGACTCACAGTTCAGGGGCACAGTTTGTCTGTTTTTGTAATTAAAAGTGACTGGGCTGAGCTAGAATTTGGACCAAAAATGTAGACAACCAGACTCAATGAAAGATTTCTAAAGTCTTTCAAGCAATAGAGGGTGAGGATGGAGGGTGGCGACCTTGAGCAGGCAAGTGAAGAAGCAGGAGCAAGGTAGCGTGAGTTCTGCAAAAGGTTCCGTGTCTGTGTTCCAGGCTTGGGCTCAGTTCCAGGACTGCCTGCTTATTCCTGCAACTGTCTGCCTCAGAAACTGAGCAGAGCGATCAGAGAAGGCAAAATCAGCTTCGGGAAAATCTCTGAACAAGATCTAAACAAAGACATAGAAGGAGCTGGCCGAGTGTTTAACCACAGTGGAAATCAAACAATCTGACGACGAGTAGTCGAAGAGTCACAACTTTAATGCAGGAGATAACGAGCTTGATCAGGAATCGGTGTGCAATCCCAGCGAGGAATCAGGAAGACCACGCCCACTGCCACTGCCAAACACACAAACACACACACACACACAGAACTAATAGACAGAATAGGAGCAGTCAAGTCGGAGCCATGATATAAACCTTATGTTTGCGGGGCCCCCCATGGATGACGGAGCCCTTAGCATTTACCTATACAGTCTATGCCAAGGGCCGGCTCTGCTTTATGAATATACATTAATGCATTTAAAATGCATCCAAGGCGGCTTGGTGCTGACTCAAAGAACTGTCCGGCACCTGCTCAAATCCCCGAGGAGTAGAGGTTAGGCAACGGATCCGTCCACCGCAGGATGTCATAATGATGAGATCAGGATATGAGAAAAGTTGTCAATTTTATTTTTTTATTCAGCGAATGCAATTTGCTTCCGTAGCTGTGCACCTGTAAAGAAGGTCAGAGCTCTAGTCAACTTCTCTACTGTGCAGTGTGTGCAATTTTTTCGTTTGGGGTTTAGCTCCCTGCTGGCGCATGCTGCCCTGCTGTGCTTACCACACCAAGGGTCGTGGGTTCAAGTCCACCCGGTGGTGGACTGAATAGGAGCATTACTAAGTGGATTTGAATATGAAAAATAGAGATGTTGGTAAAAGGAACGTTATATATGTTGTAGTATTCATTACTTTAGTAGCTATTATTGGCTAATTGAATGATGGGGTTACAGTATCCTACTGGTGAAAGTGCACAATCTGGCCATCTGGTATTGAGGATAACATTTTTGTGGCCCTCCCTATCATCAAAGTTGCCCCTTCCCTGATGCAGTGTATCAATGTGTGTTCCTCCCTATACCTTTCCCCTCAACTGTGATTTGTGTGTTACATGCTAATTTGTCAGTGATCTGGACTTTCATGCATGAGAAACAAGATTCCTCAAGGGTTTTAGTGTTTTTGTATTGGGGTTGAATGCTGCTCACTGCATGAACAGTGCAAAATTGGAGTTTTGTGCTTGAGTTACAGAGCCCACAGCCCAGCACAACTGCCTCCACTGATGTAAAAGGCTATATGTTCTGTACTTAAATGCACAAGTTCAGTAAAGTTCCTGAAACAAGAAATCGTTTGTGGTGTCCTCTGGACCCATGCACATCCAGAGGAAGCAGCAGCTAGCATTAGCTCCATTCAAAAGGTCCCATACACCGACATTGTGAAGTGCTGGCAACTTTAGATGAGAGCTGTGATACACAAAACGATCACAAAGACTACATGTCCTTGTCTGAGAGTAAATACAAATAATTCATGTTGATGCACGATGAATAATGGTGGATTACTATTTCTTATTTCATGTGCTACAGTGCTACAGTTGGCAGCAAGCTGGCTCGGTCTTCTTCTCTTTCTTAAAAAAGGTCAAAATTATATGTGGAACCTGAACGCACGCACCTGAGATCAGGATTGAATCCAGTTGGACACACAAAAAGCAGGCAGTTAACAAGTGCCACTGCTGTTAATATGTGATGTAAAGCACAGTTTTGAATATCAATAGGCAATTTGCTATGCGTTTGTCTCCACTGCCTAAATTGGCTCAAGGACAGTATCAGCAGGAACCCAAATCTAATAGCAAAAACATCAGCAAGTGAGCCCCACAGCTAAGACCCTGTGAAACTAATGAATGCCTTTAAAAGTGCACATCCGCAGCAGACTGCTCAGTCAGTAGTCACAGCCAAACATTTTAGTCAAGGTGGAATTCACCGGCTGACACAGTGCAGCTCTCAAATTGCACAATACGTACGGCCAAACGGCTTGAAGACAGTTTTAGATGCCGTTAATGTCAATTGCTGGCAATCTCAGGAGCGCAATAATGAGCCGTGAACAAAGAGTCAGCCGCAGTGAAGCAATGTCGGAGGAGACCCTCGCAGGCAGTACACAAATACTGTAAATACACTGTCGCTTTCAATTAGGAAGAACAAACAAAAACCCTTGGCTTGTAGCCAATTTGCCCTGTTCTTTTTTTTGTTCTTGATTTCCTGCTAATCAATTTCGTTTTCATGACGGAGACTGATCAGATCTCTTTCAAATGCATTCACATTTTTCTGCTGGAAAATATATTAGCATAATAGGGCTCCGACCCATTTAAATTTTTGGAGGGTTTGAAGCCCCCATGGTTTGTCGTCGTGAGAGAGAGGGACAGGTAGTTATATTCATGGAGCAGCTGATGATTATGATTCTGTCTTATCCCCAGTTTAGCTCCTCACAGTAATCTGTATGCTTAAGCGTGCGAGCCAAGGCAAAATCAAGCTGACGCGGGCGTGCGCTGCCGTCATCTGAACAATTCCTAATGAAAACCAAATCAGACAGCTGACATTAAAAAACAGCGTTTTCGACAAATCTTTTTTTTTTTTCACCTTGCATTAACGACAGCGCTCATTGTAAATTACAGGTGCACCCTGCAGTAATAATTCAACATTATTCAAGTTGCTCTAGGCGGAGACCTTTTCACTGCTCAAGTCCCATTTAAAATATATTGTTAGGCCAGTGCACAAGGTAAGGAGAGAGAGGAAATGGCTTTGGATGTTGGTGCCTAAGATAAACAATCATAATTTCACTAATTTCATTACTGTTTTGTTTGGCCAACCAAAGAATGCACACACACACACACACACACACACACACACCATCAGTGTACATTTGTCTTATCTTTTTTAATCTGTGTGATGTGTTCAAAGCAGCGCTAATACCCCAAAAAATTTAAAATTAGAAACATGGATATACCAAAAAGTAGTAACGTGAATATGTTTCTTGCTTTTAAAGGGGCAGTAAGCATTTCTAAAGCAACTAAAGGATAGTTGAGTGATTTAGAAGTGGGGTTGTATGAGTTTCTTATGCATAGTTAATATGTTACCTTATGGAGATGGTGATCAGTGCTGTATTTTTAGTAATGCTTTAGTTTGTGCCAGACGGCTGTTTATTTTTTGCCATTTTTTTTCAAGCGTACTTCGGCCATGTTCTACTACACCAACTCACGCCGGTGCAGAGCAGCAGCGAATCACTCCGCAAATGAGCTGTTCGAGTCGGAGCTACCGCGGCTGATTCGAAGACGCAAGAAAACCCAAATGATTGATTATGAAAGCAACAAAATACATGCCATTCACTGTGGACGTAAGAGGACACCTATATGAACCAGAGTATACAGAAGGAGAACTGCGGAGTGTACATGGCCGAGGTACGCTTGGAAAAAGTGCAAATAAACGGCTGTCTGGCGGCAAACTAAGTCAGTGAAAAAATGAATTATTTAGCGTACAATTGAACTGAAACATATTAAGTATGCGTAAGTGACTCATACAACCTCACTTCCAAATCACTCAATTATCCCTTTAAGAGACCTTCTAGCAGGTAGCGCTTTTTTTTTGGCCTAGTGGTTAGCGAGTCGGTCTCCCACACCAAATCCCGGGGTCGCTGCCCGGCCCGAGAAGTAAAATCACAACAAGCCAAAACAAGCTTTCTCCAAAATCGATTACTGCCCCTCCGGAGTGATGCTTATGTTTATCTTAACCTTGTCCGGATCCACGCCAAAAATGTAAGTTCGATAGCGTTTTTCGCGCAACGCTGCTGAAAAACAAACGGACTGGGCGAAAGCAAAATCTCGCTGGCTTTGGTTTTGCAGAAATATGAATTGTGAAGGACACTGCAGTGTGTTGAAAGTGCTTAAAGCCAGGCAGCCACCACTGAGATGTTCTCCATTTCTACTTGTAATATCTGGTCTTTGTCCTACATATCTATTTATTGTTGTGTGTGCCTCTTCAGAGGCAAGGCAGAACACGGGTCAATTGGAGTGCTCTACTCGAAAAGCAATTTAGATGTTTCACGCCGCGCGATAAACCATCTGAGAAGTGAGCTCACAAACTCTCAGTCTCAAGGCAGATAATCAAACCACAAGGTCAGCGGGCTGGTTGACACCATAAGTATTTGTCAATGGCCCTTCATTTGTGCCCAGATGAAAACAGACAGAGATTCACCGTTAACCGCTTCTTTCCAGGTCATGCAGTTCACTTGCCGGGTTCAAGCTGACACTTCTTCCTCCGCTCTTGCCTCATTATTGCCTCATCTTTTTCCTACCGTTCTGTTTCTGTTTTATGTTTAAAACATCACCCTTTTTCCTCGTGTGCTCCTCTCGTTCTCGTCTCTCTCTCGCTCTTTTTTTTTTTCGCAGAGGGGCCCGTTTTGCTCCTGCAGTAGCGGGCAGACTTTGATGTGGGCTGACAATGTGACTTGTGCCTCTGCTAAATTTAATCATATTAGCTAGTTAACCATGCCACCACCGTGTGACCCACTGACAAAAACCAAGCTCCCTCTGCGCTCTCTCTCTCTCTCTCTCTCTTTGTCTATGATAATCCAGCCCTGGGACTGAGGGGGATGCACAGAGGCGAGTGCTCTTGGGAGATACAGACCATGTTAAAAGTGTGTGTTTGCAAAAGACAGAAAAGGGAAAGAATGAAAGTGGTACTGCAATGCAGAATCTCGGAGCGAGCTCTCACTGCCTGTCACACACTTAGACCTGCTCTGTGTGGCGATGAACAGAGACAGAGACACCAAACTCGATGGATGCGACACTTGTTGCCGAAAGTGCGATGCGGTAACACATGGAATACTGCCGCAAAACATGTAGCGAAAGTGAAACTACACTCTACTTCTGCTGGTCCAAGCCCAATGCCACGTGACAGCTGCAGCCAGGGGGATGACGACTGAGCAGAGGGTGAATGAGTTCCACCTCACTGTGAAACGTTCCTAGTGAAAGACCTACGACCCTTTACAACAGTCGAGTCCAGGGGCTTTGGGTTACAGTCTGTCTGTAGGCATTGAGTTGTCTTACTATTTTTTTCTTTGACAGGCTTTATGTTAGTCCCATCACTCAACACACAACATCATGCACTTTATATTAGTTATTTGTTCAAAAAAGTGCTGTTCAGTGTTCACAATGAACTGTAATGAAATGATAATAAAATGTGTCACTGCTTATAATATCGCCAAAGAACCATGTACAAAATTTAGATCCCAAATCATCTTCCTTTATTCCAGTTTACGGTCATATACACTATGTGTTACGAAATCACAAACGTTTATATGAACTGCCAAGAAGAAGTCTTATTGTGGGGGCCAAAATGATGTGCTGGTGCACCTGCCTACACCTGCAACGATGCACCAATTGGACGGGCCAACTGTCAATCACGCTGTATCCACGCTACAGCGCTTTATCTATTGTCTTTGTTGGGAAGACAGCACAATTTAGAAAATGAACATCATGGTATATTGAAGAAGACTTGAAGCCCGAGATTGAACCATAAACTCCTCCGGAAAATGTTTACTGACGTCATAAATCATGTAAGTCATTTTCTCATAGACAGAAGTCTATGACTCTTTATGCAACCAGGGAGTTGTCCTCTAGGGCTCCACGGTGGTGTAGTGGTTAGCACCTTCGCCTCACAGCAAGAAGTTTCTAGGTTCGAATCCCAGTTCAACCAGGGCCTTTCTGTGTGGAGTTTGCATGTTCTCCCCGTGTATGCGTGGGTTCTCTCTGGGTTCTCCGGCTTCCTCCCACAGTCCAAAGACATGCAGAATGGGGTTAGGTAAATTGGAGACTCTAAATTGACCGTAGGTGTGCATGTGCTGTGCAGTTTTCAGGTAATTTGATTCAGATTTTCCAGTTTCCTTTTGGCATATCATACAAGGAATGTAATTTAATATCTGTTATCTTCACAAGGTAGTCCAGTGTCACTGTCCAGTGTCAGTGCTGGTCAGTGACACACAAAACTATCGTTAATATTACATATAAATACATTTTGACAGCGAAAACATTTGTCCATAATAGATCATGTTACTTCTTACATTTGTTGGCTATTTCGAATTATGTGTAATGCATATATTTATTATTATAAAAATATATAATAAATAATAATAATAGTAATATGAATTCATTTCATGACTTCACTTGTAGACGGTGGGTGCATAAAATATCTGATTTCTCTAATAGGGGTCATTATTATGAGCATATTTGTGGGCGGCTCAGTGTGTGACAGGGGCTTGAATGGATACAGATGCCGCCTCTGCCTTAAAAGTCCACAAGGGAGAGAAAAAGACCTGCCTGAAAAGTTGACACGTGTGTGTGTGTGTGTGTGTGTGTGTGTGTGTGTGTGAGTGAGTGACAGAGAGAGAGAGAGTCTGCCTGTATATGTCACAGAGAATGTAGGCGAGAGAACAAGATGGCTCTTGATTACAGCTGATAGGTTTATTTGAGGAAGGTCAGGAAGATTTGGGAGAAGAGCAAGACATGAGTAGCTGATAGGGTTGATAGGAGAGCAGCGATGCCGTTCACACTCACACTCACACACACACACACACACACACACACACACACACACACACACACAGAAATGGAGACCTAGACAAAGACAGATAGTTGGAAGCATGAAAAACATCAGTATTATGTGAAGCACAAATTGAATTGCAAGTCCCAAAAATAAAAAAAAAGAAGCGTGAGCAATTCAATGCCGCCTCCTCTGAACTGGCCTCGTCCTTCCATGGGTCTTGGCTGTTGGTCATGCCCACTAGAGCTGAGTTGTCAGAAAGAGTCGGCCTGACAGCAGCGAACGCCCCCCCGCGGCTCACCAGAAGTGTCAATCTGGAGATGCTGTGTGTCAGACCCCATGATAGATTTGAAGGTCAAAAAATAGGCAAATGATGGACAGTTTGGTGAACAGATGGAAAACATAACAAGATTATTACTGAGCATTGCTACAAGTGGGAGCTTTTTTCCATTTTTTTTTTTTTTAAGGAGAAAGTGTCTCAATATTCAACTAAATTTTTTGGTTATACATAAAGAGATACTTTTCTCACAGTTTACTATCAAGAGGTATCCAGGAGTATATCCCTGGAGGCATGGCTGACACGTGTCCACTCTGCAACAGCTCCTGAATGGTGGGATCCCTTCACCCTCATCATATCATTACCCCGCTGGCCCGGCGGGTAACAAGCTCGTATTGCTGTCGGCAGTGGATTATTTTCCGTTGTTGGCCACCAGGCAGGTTTTTTCTTTGATGGCTCCTGCCGTGGAGGTTGATCCTTGTCTGATTTCAGTAGCTGTTTGATTTTTTTTTTGTTTTCTGTTGCAACTATCTCGCATTAAGACCCTGCTTTTGATTTTGGTACGGGTTTGTCAGGTGGCCTTATCTATGTGTAAACATCTCTGTTGGGAGGCTTTCCCTTGGATTTTGAAATGGGGTGATTTTTGATGGGTGGGGGACTTGTTTGGCTGTGATTTGCTTTTTGCAGACCAGTTTAGAATAATTTGTGCCCTCCAGTGTTTATTTTCATAAACATTCCAATTACGTCCGACCGATCAGTGTGGTCACAGCCCGCTCAGCTCATGTCCGCCTATCATCTCTAAAGCTGCGTTGATTGTAACTCCATCACTCAATCTTTGAATCGCCAATTACACTTAGATCCAACTGCGAGAATATAATAAGAAGCCCAAACCTTGTCCACACTTCATTTCATGTTTTTTTTTCCATTAAAGTATCCTCACAGTGTATTGTTAAAATCCTATAATCCGTGTCACAAATTAGGAAGGAAGTCCATCATCCATAAAGGTCCGGCTTGATATGATTTCACCTGAATCATGACACATTTCGAGCAGCCCTTTCATGCCAAATCATTTTTTTTAAGAATTACTCTTAACACAAGTTCTCCCTAAACAGTAATGACCCAATTTTCCCAGGCCATTTCTTCCGTGCGCCAGGTTGATAGGTAATCGTTTTTGATTGACTCAATTAGTTCCAGTGTGCCTGGTGAATTCAGTTGATTATATTGCCTCGGTCAGACAAAAACCCTTAACACTTTCTTCCTTGTCTCTCAGAAAGCCAACGGAAAATGTTTTTAGATAGACAACCAGGCGTTTTTACTAATTTCATAATTTTCCCACTGGTTCACTGGGCTGTTTTATTGTAAATGATGAGTCTGGCTACAGTTGAAATAACTGTTGTAGACTAAAAACATGAACATCATTAAAACAAACTCTTTCTTTTTAATCTAAATCCATTTCTTCATGAATGACAGTAACCCTCAGAGACATAGCATTAAGGTGGAATTTCAGGATTAGGCAGGATTGACATAATCCTCCCAGAAGAGGGGAAAGACCAAAACACAGGTTAACCATTAAAAAGTAGGAGCGGGATAAGAGCAGAGAAAAGCTCCAAACAGAGGAGAAGCAAAGAAAAACATTATCTCTTAATATAACAAGCGAGGTCGGGATAAAAATGGGTTGGTGTGGAAGGACAGAGAAAAACAGTAGGTATTGTTTTAATCCTGTCAGTGGAAACCCTCTAATCCCTTGTTGTGAACATCACAGGAGCACGTTGGTGTTTTTGTCTTTTGTTCTCGGGGCTAATCCCTGGCTTTCTGGTCCAGAGGTCCAGGGTGAAACATCAATGACATGGTTATACAGCATACATATTACGTGAACCATCGGACACATACACAACTGCCCGACCTCACATGCCAAACAGGGCAGTCGTGGCTTTTACCAATGAAATCAGTTTATTTTAAAACCTCAATAAAATTCATAGACAAACGTTTAATATATATTTCGATTCTGTGCCGTTTTTGTCAATGATGATGGGGTGTGTTTGAGTTTGTGTAATTTGACAATTGTTTTTGTAAGAAATGTTGTACGATTACACAGATGAGCAAGTTGGATGCTCAGTAAAAAGTTCATCCAATTCATTTGTCGCAAATCTGATTTGAGGGTCAAGATAAGAGGATAAAATGTATTTTAAAAAGTTACTTGAGATGAATGCATGATTAAATGGTCTCAGACCATGGACAAAGAAAACAGTTGTTTCCCTTTTTTCCAGAATGATCTTTAAACCGGAACACTTCCCCCATGATGTTTTTTTCCCATTGCTGAACAGTCTTTTTATGCGGAAAGCACATTTGAATGCCTCTGTATAGACGTAAGCCTTGGCTGAAGGCAGTATGTTTTGTCCATCTGTCCGTCCTTCTCTAGAAAGCCTCAAGAGGCTTCAATCATGTTAACAAAGAGAGCTGACTCTGGTGAAGGCACATTCTATTCAATTTCATTTGTATAGAGCCAAATCACAACATTAATGGTCTCAAGGCAGTTTACATATTAAGGTCAATATTACAGAGAAAACCCACCAAACAAATCCCACAATGAGCAAGAACTTGATTTGGCGACTGCGGAGAGACAAAAAAAACTCCTTTTCAGTTGTGGGCGGTCATCTGTCTCGACCGGTTGGGGTGAGAGAGGGAAAAAATGGGGGAGAGAGATGAGGTGGGCAGGAAGAGGGGTAGCGAAGAGAAAGTGGGGGGAAGAAAATTGAGAGAGAGGAGATAAGCAGAGTGTTAGGTGGCGTGCCCGGTCTAAGGCGACATCCAGCCCTTCCTGTCCAGTCTTTACTCTGGGAAATGCAGGGATAACTGTCACATCTACAGTAGACGCCCTCGTTGTCGAAGTGCAGGGATTAAGATTGCATTGAATTATTCAGATACATAAAAAAAACACACAATGATATCAATATGTCTGTAGTAAGCTAATGCCGGCTGAAAATTTTGATCGAAGAATCGACCAGAAAGAATCGAGGAATAATCAGCAACTATTTTCATGATGAATTACCTGTTTTAGGTGTTTTTTTCAAACAAAAATAGCGGAGAAATACCAAACATTGTCTCGTTCCAACTTTTCAAATGTGAGATCTTTCACAGACTTTCAGCAGTTGACTTAAGTTGAACAAAATAAGGCATTTTTAAGTCATGGCGCTTATACAGTGATTAAAGCACGATGACCATGTGCAATACATGGCGTGTTGCAGTGCTGCTAACCAATGCTGTATCATAAATCAAACAAACGGGACTTCCATTAACCCTAGTGTCAGGTTTAAATGCAGCTTTAGGTCAAACAGATGAATTATATCCCGGTAACAATGGGGGTTCCTTCTGAATTCACTCTTAAAGTAGGTTGATGCTTTGGCCTTGGCGTGTAGGTTGACCTGCTGTTACCATTTTTATCTCTGCTTCCGCAAAGAGCATTGTGTGACAGTTTGGTATTCTATTGTCTCAGCAAAGTTTACTTCTGCGCAGTCCGCCCTGTTAGGAGACGTGGACACAGAGAAACAGCAGCGCCAGCACAACGCAGCTCCCACTGCTCACATCAGAACAATGGCGGGGGTTGCAGTGATCAACAGTGCTTGGAGATCCTCCCACTTTTTTCATCAACCCCCTGTGAGAGCAAAGATTAAATCTAAGTCCCGTCATGGTTGGAAAATTAAATAAATCTACAATCATAACGTGATTATAACACCTTAGTGTCAAGCGACGGGTGGCTCTCCACAATGGACACAAATGCGCACACAAATTCAAAGAGACCTGCATCAGTTTTGCCTCCTCTGGAGGAAAGTCTGACATCGCCTTGCCTGGCGGCTTAAAGTTATGATGTCAGTGGGTCATAGTGGTTTATGGGATTAAGCCCCTGGAGGAAGTCAGGGGCTCTTTAAAGCCAGGACATAACGGCCTCTAAATTTAATTGAGGTTGCAAGTGGGCGCAATAACAATGATCGGCCCCGTCGTAAAAGGCAAGGAGGCATCATGTTCTTCGGTGTTGTTAATACTGACACAACAACAGGCAGACCGGTAATGATTGGGTGCATTTGAAGGGTGAAGAGTGAAGACGATGGGGGAATGATGCCCAACACAAGGTAGCTTAGTTATGACAAGTGGCTGATGATCACGTGGATTGATATTCACCACATATTCAACACCTGTTGACTCTGTGTGGCTTCTCTCCGATGCCTCGGCGCGAGAGAGGAGCACATTTAGCCCAAAGTACAAGTTTTCCAACAAGTCATCAGTCTATATTGTGACACGGACGCCCACGCACTTTACAGATCTGTCTGAAATCTCTCCATGCAGCCCGAACCAATTGAAGCTTACAGAGAAATAGTACAGTGAATATTTCAGCCTTGACAGACACCATCTTCAAAGCCTTTCTAACACAACTTTGTGACTTTAGAGAAGATCGGCCCATCTCTAAAATCCATAATCAGAAGTTGGTCTTCTGCTCAACTTCATCTTTTTGTGTGTCGGCCCTTTGAGATGCCATTATCCAAATTTCAGCGAAAACTTCCTCCACGTTTGAGTCGCTCTTCTATTTCATCTCACCTACAACAAAAATGAAGAAAAATAAAGAATCAAGCCTCTCTGTGTTCTCAAGGAGATTATCATAATTTTACAGCAGGATTTTCACTGGCTAAGACTTAAAACCTTTCCTGAAATCCCAATTGAAGTGGAGCCTTTTGCTTTCTTGTTTGTTTTTCTAGATTGTTTTATTTTTTTTATTTTATTCAGAAATGCAAACAAATGATTGTAGTGAGAGTGTGCAATCAGCAAACAGGACAGTCTCATTCATCAGGGTACATTCGAGGACACAGATTGATGGCATGCCTATTTAGGTTATTACAGAGGGGTCTTTTTCCCCACCTTTGTTCGCTCGTGTTTGGCACATTTGCCCTGCAAAACGTACAGGTGAATTGTAATATCCACTGTTTTGGTGACACAGTCCCCAGAGCATTGCATCAGAGGGAACTGCTTCCTAAAGTCAAACTGGCATCAAACAGCACAAGATTCACTGGAAATCCACATCCCAGGTAGAAGGTAAAGTAGCAAGTAAGTGCAGAGTCAACACA
Source organism: Scophthalmus maximus (assembly GCF_022379125.1). Classification (NCBI taxonomy): domain Eukaryota; kingdom Metazoa; phylum Chordata; class Actinopteri; order Pleuronectiformes; family Scophthalmidae; genus Scophthalmus; species Scophthalmus maximus. The sequence continues at coordinate 24,187,831 of NC_061522.1, forward strand.
TGAATTATGTATTTTGTCTAGAAACTCACTCTGCTGACACAGCATTTGGACGCTTACAGGTGTTTTTTCTAAGGGTCAACTTACCCTTACTCCACTCAAGCCCCTAAGCACTAGCTTTTCCTGTTTTTTTTAGTATCCATGAGTTTTCACTCCAGCATACTAGGGTTGTCACAATACCATACTTCTATACTTCAATACGATACTAGTATAAAAAAAAGCAATACTCGATACCCCTTTCGACACCACGGTAAAAATAAAAAAAGGTCCTACAGACACATTGCTCTCCAGGGCAGCCGGGAGACTACGCTAGGCTAAGCTAGCTCATTGCAATATTGCTAATTTTGTGAACCGTTACACCCCTCATACCAACATTATTAATACTCTGATTTCCTATAAATGTCAGGGGGCATGCATGTAGTGTTGCATATCCTTTTAATTGTAGAAAACATAGTCATTTTACAGCGTGGTATTAGCACTGTAGCGACCCTGCCCGTCAGTTAGGGGAGTGGGAGAGTTTTGGGGATTTCCAACGTGTCAGTGAATGCGAATGAGTGCTGTTTGTTCTGTGCGCGTATTGTTGTTCCGAGGTTGGACTAAATAAATGCCTGATTTAGCCAAATTAGTTGTGTTTCCTCCTCTGGTCGACACTGATTTGTTACTCCGGTCAAGCCATCTACACTTAGGATGGACGCGTTTTTTTTTTACTTTTCATTGTTGAAAATCATTTTAAACCCTAAGTATCGAAAATGTATCAAAGTATCGATACTTTTGACAACTGTACAGCATACAACAGCTGTGATGTGATTTCATACTGTCGGATACAAGAGGCGAAAGTGGCTGTCTCAGTGTTCTCTCTCAGGAAGGGCACAAAAGATCAGGCTGAACGCTCGTCTGTCATATGTGACATCTCAGGAGATATCTCGCTTTGGTCTAATTTTGATGAAACTGGGAGGAGTGATGCATCTTTGTACTTTGATACGACGTTTGAAAAATGATATCGATTGGCCTAATGGGTATTTAAAGGTCACACTTTCAAACTCAAAGTCCATAGAGTAGTTGTTCCAACAGAACTTCCCTTTGAACAAAGACAGAAAGGGAGGTAGGAAGGCAGGATTTGTTGATGTCCTCGTTTTACACAAATCTTAATGACATAAGCTAAAGGAATAATGTAAATCACAGGTGTAGAATGTTATTCTATTTTTGTGACACATTTATGTGTCTGTCCCACTAGGTCTGAAATTTCTTCACATAATGACTTTTAAACTTGACATTGGAAACTTCAAAGTATCTCTGAAATATGCTTTGCATGAAACTTTATGTACAAACTCATTTTCTTCTCAGTTATTCTGTTGTTTTACCACCAGACTGAATCGAAATCTACGGCTGGTTCCTGTTTCTTGGTTGTGCGAAATTGAAGACGTATAGTTTGGAACTGTTGTGGAAGCAATTTTAAACTACTGCTTTTCATTGAAATTAAGGTAAAGGCTGCTTGAAAAGTTGCAAAATATTGCTAAATTATGTAATATAGTAGTGAGCATATTCATGCTTTTGTTGTGTTGTATTTGCACGTTCTGCTCGTCCCAAAAGTTCCAAGATTTGTCGCTTGGTGCTTTTTGAAATAAGTAGGTAAATATTAAGTCCGTAAGGCGGTCGGAAAAGTTTGTAAATCTGGTGAAAGATGTGCCAACCCTGCAATGGCCATAGGGGGAACTCTAACCCTTGACCAGCTGACCAGTGCTGCTACATTCGGCTGACTAGTGTCGAACTTCATCTCCTCGGCCGTCACGGACATTCTCGTTTATAGGGCTGGCCCTGCTGTTGCAATCCAGCCAAATTTGATGGATGCCATGACATCTTGACCATGTATGCTTAGTCCTATGTTTTCACTAATCCAGTGAAGTATCTCAGCACTCAATGGATGCAATTTTTTTTTTACAGACATTTATGGCTCAAAGACATTTCATCCTTGTGACTTCGGTGGCAGCCCGACTCTTCCTCTAGCTTCACGGTGAGGTTGAAAGTTGTTGTTTTGGATGAAATGACACAACAACTCTTTTTGTGAAATTGCCATGACATTTGGTATAGATATTTGTAGAGCCCACAGGATCAACTGAGATAACTTCTCCTGCAGAACCGTGCTCAGGACACAGTTTCTGTCTGTCCCATACTTTGGTTTATGACCCGACACTGAAAAGCAGAGCATCACAGAGCTGCTAAGCGTGGGTACAGACGCAGTCCTCCTCACGTATGAATTGGACTTGAATGCAAATGCAACATTTTTAGACCCTGTTCCTGACTTAATGATTAGATTTTTTGCTAAAACATTTCTGATAAGATCTGTTGTGGCAGTACATTTAGTCACTGACTAGCTCGGAAAGTGCCAGCATCAACTTCATAATACCTTGTCTACTTGGTCAAAATGTACACATTGTAATTTTCACTTATTGCACATAATTGCACATTATCATGTGTAATTACTAATTGGCCCATTAGCAATGGGCAATAAGTCAGTGACCACTTGGTTACAGACATATGAAAGGATCATTGATGATAAAGTTCCACTCATCTGGACAGTTTGACAGTTTCAGTTTGTGTTTGGATGAACACAGACATCACAAAATGAGGATAACACGTCTTAACCGGCGGGGCCATTAACATGACGGCAGTTTCAGTCAGTGTTCAGTCACACTACTCTTATGCAGTATTTCTACAGATTTTTTTTAATGTTTCGGATATCCAGCTGTCAGGTGTACTGAAAATGATGATAAAAAAAGCAGTTTCACTATCTTACTGAAGGCTGCCTTGACAGGTGACATGATTGACAACTCCTGTGATGTACAGCATTTTTGATCCAGGTAACGGCATTAGACAGTATGTCTTCTGTGACCACACTATTTCTTTTCAAAGAGCATCCACACCGTCCTCATCGCTTCCTGCCATGCTTCTCACCTCCTTGCACACCTCCCCTCAACTGAATAAAGTGCTATACTGCACCGCTATGAGAGTTTATCCCTCTCATTCATTATGAGGTGGCATTATTTGCACAGTCTGCAAAACTTGTTTGAATACTACACCACGTTCACCTTGGGGATTTGGTCCATGCTCCTTAATGCTCATGATTTATTTTTCCATCTGATCCTACTCAGTATATTTACCTCGTGGTGCAATGCTCCAGTGAAGCCCGGCACATTCACCATCTGCCTCTGCAGCTGCAACAATACTGCATTGCATGCTGCTTGGACGCATATAATGGCTAATGCTGAATATCGTGCATCGTGTAGTTTCATCCACTCTTCAGTCGTGGATATGTTCACTGTCTTTGCAGCATCATCTTGAGCGCACGTGGCAGTGTGCACTATGCATTAGATTAGTCCGTAATTAATGGATGTTCGGTTAATTACCCTTAATAATGTAATTGATTAGGACAGGACCGGATGAAGCACGCCTGGTGTAAAATGAAAAGGGGAAACTTTATGGTTTTGGTGTGGTACAGGACATCTGTCCCACCTGCGCAGGTTTGAAAAATTTAGTCAGATTTCATTGTTGCCAGATAAGCACATTATGTCCAGTCTCGCCAACCTCCAGGGAAGCCTGAAATCTGTGCTGCAATTGGAGAATTTAAAGTTGTCGCCATAAAAGGCACATTAGTGACAAATTAGCTGCCTGTACTTTAAAGGGCAGGGAACACAGGTGTTAGATAGATCTTCAAAGTTATTCACCAGATGCCTTAGCTTCTAAATGTCATTACTACGGTGGCCCTCACACTTCGCGCTCACTGACCCGTCTACATGTCAGTGGGCTTCTGGAAGACGTAGGGCGAGGGGTTTTTTTTGTCCTGCCCACTACAATAGCAAAATATGATTGGCTGACTTACCCGTCACCTACTAAATGAACACACAAGCTTTGGACTTCTGTCCTAATCGTGACGTCCTAACCTCTCGTCATTTCTGAAGCAAACTTGATTAAAAATTGGAATTAAAAGAGATAATTATTATTAATTGGAATATGTTAAATATGACATTTCAAATACTGATATGTTGACTTCTCTGAAGTCCTAGAAGTCCCTAACGTTTTAAACAATTAAATAGAATTCATTAAACTTTGTGCATGTGAGTGGAAGTGAATCAAAGTAAACCAACAGAAAAACAACAACTGAAAGCTAAAGCCACATAAGCAGCTGCTCGCTGGAAAGGTGCAAGAGAGAGAGAGAGAGAGAGAGAGTGCCTGCGAAAGCCAGATTCTTATACGCGTTGGTACAGATGAACCCCCTCCCCCCCAAAAAAATATATACAAAAAAGAAAAGTAGCAATATGCATCAGTGAACTTAACCCGACACCAGGAAAGCCACAATACAACATTCTCACCTCGGTAACTGGATCCTGGAAGCAAATTAAGAGGGAGAAAGACGAAGCATACGAACCGGCACTATTGGAAAACAGCTTACTCAACTGGGACACGGAACAAAGCATCTGCTACAATGTTATCTTTGTGTCGAAACATAATCGTCAGCGAGGGCTGCTGCTTCCCAAAACGTCGCAAATTTTATGTTCAATCGAATATGTAGCAATACGCTCAGGAATAGAATTTTTAAATTGTTTCCAAAAACAATCAAACTACAGAGATCTTCAAAAGTAGTTACCCCTGCAGCGGGACGCCAACGGCTACAATGAGACAACAAATCCCGAGCAAATTCCACGTGAGCTCGCTTCTCTCCCCTCTTCCAGGACCGAAAAAACACTGGCGGTAGGCTTCGGGGACAAGCCCATGCGCTTTCAACACAGCTTTTTCCACCTTTTCAAGGCACAGGCTGTGAGTCGCGCTCAGCGCACAATAGGCAGTCTGGGCCTCGCCGGTCTGGAGCAGGAACGTGCAATCACAATCACAATCCAGCCAGCCTCTCGTACCTGCAACACGTTCAAATATCTCTGTCGTTAAACACAGGCATCAAACTCAGATCAGCACTGACATCAAACTCTCCTTGGCTTGACTGTTCCTGAGGAGACAGCACCTTATCCCCAAAAGAATCACTTCCCTGTAGTCCCTGTTTTACCTAATCCAATTTTTGCAGCTGACAATCTCATTAAAATGTTTCCATACTGTGTCTCATTTTTCTTCCTTTCAGTTTCATATTCTTGTCTCACCCTTTCCAAAGGCTTACCTTTTCTGATTCTCCAACTGCAACACGAGTAAGCCCAGTAGTCACCACCGGAGTCCCCAGCCAAACCAAACCAGAGCTAGATTCCTCACTTTGAATTTTCCCAAGTAGCAAGCCTGTTGCCAAAAAACGGCCTTCATGTCAGCCTTGCGGCTACGACCAACCACAATGATCCCATAATGTTCCGCTATTTTGAACAACTGTGCTTTTGGTGAATTTGTCCAATAACCCCCATGAGGGAGCATCCACAAAATCTGGCCATATCCACCGGGCTACACAAAGGAAGAGAGGAGCGAAAACCAGAAGAAGTTGTGTGATAGTCAAGGACTACACAATTAGATTTAACTAACATTTTACACTCTTTCTAAATAGATAGTCTTTTTTATTATGGGTTGTTTAAAGCCTCTTTAAACAAATCTTTTAGAGTTTGTCATGGTTAAATTGCGTTTACTAAATTACTACAGTTATAAATGATTATTGAATAGACAAGAATCTACAGTACTACAAATTGCTTGAAATTTTCATTCCAATTATGCATACAGGCAGATAGGGCTAGATGCCATACGGACTCTTTTGATGCTGCTGCATCCTAAGTTTTTGAAGGGGAGGGATCACCTGTGTACCCCTGTCTATACATTAGTGTTTAATACTGCCCGCTACCTTTACCTATTCACAGTACTAAGAATGAAAGAAAAAAATACGACCTACGGCAAGTTTCAACACGGCAGTTTTCTACACCTAATGCATCTCGTTTATGTTGTACACAACGTTTTACGGTGCTTCAGAACAAACGTGCAATAAGATTACATGAAAAGTGAAAGCAATTTTGCATCAGTCTTCTTTCGCTCAAGTTGAAATATTTGAACTTGTGTGCGAAATATTCGCCTGACACAATATTCGCGTGACATCCGCGTTCGATGTCGTATCAAAGAATCGAGGACAAAATCATCGATGTACTCGTGAGTAACATGAGTAAACAGAAATGATCCAAACTTGCGCGAGTAACTCTTTGGGTTAGGGTTCTGAATGCACAACTGCAGCTCAACACCCATCACCCCTGCAGGATTTCTTCTCGTCGTCATCGACATTTTAGACTATTGTCTTTGTTTTAACATTTAGCGGTTCCTTTAGAATAACTTGTAAAAGGTTTCCTTGCTTCTGTGTGAGGCCTCACTGTGCCGCGCGCAATGCAAATCTGTCAAGCAGAAACGCGAAGGCTGCTCCACGCATATGTGCACGAGTCACATCAAGACTGTCTCCTGTCTGATCAGAGGCATCCTCAGATGTCATACAGTTTTAATTGTGATCCCTCAAAAGACAAAGTCGCGGGGTTGAAGTGTGTGCCATGTGTGTGTGTGTTCGGAAAGATGTCAGTCTTTCATTGTCAGTGGTTTTGGATAGGGGAAGCTCTCCAAGAAATGAATGCATGTAATGTCACCCGCAAAATAAAAGTGTGTGTGTGTGTGTGTGTGTGTGTGTGTGTCTGAGTGTGTGTTGTTTGTCTGAAGCTCACTCAACAGTTCCCACTGTAGCCACAGAAGGTCTCTCTTGTTCTCCCCAGTGGCGTTGATTGGGAAACAGCTCCAGGCAACCCCAAGGCTCTGCCTCTCTTTTCTTCACCTTTATGTTCGGTGTGTGTGTGTGTGTGTGTGTTTGTGTGTGTGTGTGCGTGTGTGTGTGTGCGTGCCCTGCTCTCCCACTCGCTCACTGCTTCATCTTGATTAGCAGGTGCTAACTTTAGATGACAAACATCAGCACGGGGAAAACAAAAAGACGGCGACAAAGAAGGGCCGGGCACGCGGGATGGGACTACGCTGAGGTTTCCCGAACGAGACAGGAGCAGGAGTGAGGGGGAAGAAAGCGGAGAGAGGGCTTAGGTTGAAAAAGAAGGAAAAAAAGAACAAAAGTGGGACAGGAAACCCCGACTTATCGAGCAGGTGAACAAAGAGACCATTGAAAGGGAAAACTATTTTGACAGGTGAGGAGGAATGAGAAGGAAAAGTGGCGTGAAAGGAAGGAGAGAAGGACAACGCAATGGTGGGAAACTGGGGATGCGAGCGAGCGAGGGGTAGGTACGGAGGAGGAATAAATCAGAATCTAAGAATCACTGCCAGGTGTTTGAACTTTGAGAGAGGCAGCATTTGAGGATAAAGCATGAAGGATAAAGGTTTTCTGGAGCCGAGGGGGGGATTCTGTCTCTCTGTCTCTCCGTCTCGTCTCTCTCTCTCTCTCTCTCTCGCTTTCCCTCTCCGTTTCCTTCTCTCCCTCACACAGGCTGATCGAGCTTTTACCTGCAAGGCACACACTCACGCACACATACAGTAGGCACACGCAGGGTTCAAGGCAGGATGAGACAGCTTTATTACGGGTCCGCAGATTGATTTGGACGCGTCCACCAAGGCCGCGTGCAGCACGAGCTCCAGCTCTCACACAATGGCAGCTGAGTGAGCGATACACGCCGGGGTGTATCCACGTGACCTCATTGATCCTCTACCATCAAAATGAACCACTCGGAGAGTCCAAACTGTTCCAGAGTATCAAAAGAAGGTAGGCGTAAAGGCAAACGACTGGCCTCTGCAGAGACCTCTTGAAAATATGAAATAACAATAAACTTAGAGGTTTAATAATTCCATAGCACATAGAAGAAACAAAAAGAAGTCCCTGCCATCGACGTCGGAGGTCTTCTCCGTTGCCTTCTGTTTCAGTTAGAGGTGTGGACATTCCTCCGCTCGAACATGCGTCGAGATTCCCAGCGCAGAAAAGTCAATAACCTGATATTCAAAAATCTATTTCTTGACATTATGTCTGTCTCAAGTTCCCCCCCCCGAGCATTATAACACTCAGGTACAGATCCTCAGTGGGGGGTTTTTTCATTCGACTTTACCGGAGTAACTCTGGGTTTGCCATATATGAGCCCAAATGTCGGCCAGGGGGTTGGACATTTTAAACCGTTTCCAGCCAACTACCGGCCTGCTTTTTCAAGCCACGTCACTGTCCCGCTTTATACGTTCTAAACCTTGGAACCGTAAGGCCTGACCACAGGAAGTGGCCCGAGACGCAACCTCGGCAAGCGGCCCCCCCCTGACGTGGCGTCCAGGTGTGTGGAAGAAAAAGAATTTGTCGGGGGTTTTAAGCTTTAAATGCCTGGTAAATTTGTTTCTTGTCAAGAGTGTTAAATTATGTTAGTGACCTTTTAATTGTCCCCGTGGTCCTCGGGATCAGAATCAATTCAGCTTGCGAGATCCCGAGAGGTTTTCACGCCCCTGGCTGCTGTGTAACGTCAGATGCATTATTCGACGCTGATGAGAAATGTAAAGATGAGAAATAACATAATATTGGATCGATTGTGAGAAAAAGGCGTCTATCATTCTTTCACGCTGTGTTTACCTTTGATCACGGCCGCTCGACGCGCAGGCTTCAATTAGGGTTGAAAGAGCGGCGGGAGTTTCTGCCAGTGCGGGAAGTCTATGAATACGGCGCTCGACATAACAGGAGCGCGTCTCAAACAATGCCCTCCATCTTTCAGAGAGCTCTGCACACACATGCAGATCTCAGGAGGGAAAGAAGGAAAAGCATTAGAGAGCCTTCCCCATTCACTTTCATCTCTCATCTCTTTTTAATACCTCCTCCTTTCTGGAGTTTTCTCTTTCCGCTCGCACTCCCTCGGCTGTTATTTCACCAACTCCAAGAGTGTGCGAAATATATTCTCAATCAATCAGTGAATGGTTTGAAAGACTCAAACAGCTACTGCTCACCTTCAAGGCACGCAGAGGCATGAATGTGTCTGTGTGTGCGTGTCTGTGTGTGTGTGTGTGTGTGTGTGTGTGTGTGTGTGTGTGTGCGGAGCGGAGTACATGTTAGAGCATTTCAGGCCCGCGCTGCTGCCCTGTCGACCTTCCTCTCTGGCCCTGGCTAAAACAGCCGGATGCATTATATACATTAAGAAGTGCCCCGCAGCTCCTTTCCTTCGCTGGGAGTAACAGAGCGCTGAGTGTGTGTGTGTGTGTGTGTGTTGTGTGTGTTTAAATCCAGCTTTGCAAAGGCGTATATATATATATATATATATATATATATATATATATGTGTGTCTGTCTGCTCAGTGTATGAAGGACTGTGGTGTGTGTGTGTGTGTGTGTGTAAGTGTGTAAGTGTGTACGAGTGTGGGTGTGTGCCCTTCAGACTGCTCACGCTTCATTTGTCTGCTGAATGAGACCAGAATCTCTCACTATTCACCGGAGGAATCCCGCTGAATTCTCTCTCCACCAGGGTTCCGCTTCAGCGAGCACTCTTAATGGCAACCCGAAAATGTGTGGGGCGGGCGTGTGTGTGTGTGTGTGTGTGTGTGTGCGCGCGCGCTAATGTGCCGGCACGTATATCTGGGCGTTCAAGTGAATTTGTTCTGAAAAGTACAGGGCTGGGTCCCTGTGTGTGTTTTTGTGTTTGTGCGTGTGTGCGTGTGTGTGTGTGTGTTGTGTGAGTGTACGTGCGGGGACTTTATGAGCTACTTAGGTCGGTAGGAGTACATCCAGGAAGTTAAGGTCAAAAGGGCCCGAGAGAGGGAGATGAGAGGGCCGGCGCTCTGATCTATGGGAAAAAAAAATTACATTAATTTCACCTCTTGCTCTCTTTATTTTTTCCTTCAAGAACTCCGACTCCCTCTTCCACGCTCTCTAATTTTCTCCCTTCATTCTTGCTTTTCTCATTACCCTTCTTCATGATTGTCTGAACCTCATTTCCCTCTGTCTTTTGAACAACATATATGCAGGCACACACACACACACACACACCATTGTCAAACGTACACCGTGTGATCACTCATCTAAATGCATCAGGATTCTCTCCGGGGGAAACCAAAAAGAATTTGCTCCGCCGCTGCTGGTTTTGATTCGCTAAACCTCCACTTTCATTGTTCTTCCTTCCTTGCCGGCATGGTCGGAGCTGTTCTCAACTCTCGCTGCGATGTTGTGGTTATGTTATTATGCCTAAGTAGGACCCATGCTGGGAAAATTGGCCCGAGTTCGGCATGAGGATAAATGACCGAAAAAGGCCCTAATAATAAGCACACATAATGACCTGTGTGTACTCTTTTTGTTTTGGCTTGTACTTGCGAGGAATGTGTTCGCTCCTGTGGGTTGTTCCCCCCCCCCCCCCACGCGTGCGCTCATCTATGCATCTGCGTGCGCTTTGATAATGATATCTATGAATTATGCATGTAGTGCGATGCTTTTCATTCAATTCCGGCTCTTATTTTCCCCCGAAACAACATTACAGAGGCGGGTCTCTGGGCATTAGGCTGTAAATAAACTCAAACTAATAGACCTCAACTCTGGGCAACACCCGTCTCCAAAGCACTCACCAGGGAGCAGGCTTAACAAACTGCCTCCAGGCACTGCTCTCAGGTCAGCTCCTGTGCGCTACCATCGGCTGTCGGTGGGGGGGGCAGCGGCGAGGTTAAAGAAAACAGATTTGAAATTAGCGTTCATCTGTTCCAAAAAACAAACAAAAAACAAAAAAAGCACATGAGCCGAGAAGACAAAAAACTACAATAGTTGGAATATTTACATGCATAAATTTACATGTTATACCAATATAGGTTTTGGATTGTTTTTTTAGCTGGTAGCAGAACACCAGGGCATAGCCTCGCTGCATGAAATGAAAGCGTTTAATTGTGGGGTTATTGTGTCTTCTGGGTGTCAGCTCACACATTTTGTACATGCAGGGCTGTAATCGTGTGAGCCACCGTGTGCCGGAGGAGTCGGGGTGCGCAGGTACGTCGACATACACGACTGCCTCCATATCTCCCTTGTCGATGATCTGTGACCTCGTCCTCTCTCATCACCCGTTGCTTGTGACCGCGCTGTGGCTCAGAGCGATAACCCCCCCCCCGCGCCTCGTTGTGTCTCCTCCTTTCTCACTCTGTCCGTTGTGCTCCATTGCTCATCGAGGGCCCCCGAGCTCCCCCTCATATTGCCCGGGGTGCCCCGCTTTGCTCTTGTGACATTGGTGGTAGGTGTGTGTGTGTGTGTGTGTGTGTGTGCGTGCGTGCGTGTACATTTATGCATGTGTATGGTTTGTGTTTTAGGCCATGTGAGGGGAGTCAGTCATATGATTTAGCAGAAGACAGTCACCTGCGGCTTCGCTGAGAGTGATGGGAGTCACGTTGTCTCCTGCTGTGATGTCACACAACATGCCGGTTGAAGAGAAAGCATCTACGGGTGTGATACTATGCGCGCAGAAAATAGCCGATCGCTTGCTGTCATTTTTCAAACTTGCCACTTTTTGGTCATATTTTATTGCAGACAAGCATGTGTGTAACACTCACATTGGCATGCTGGCATGTCTGCAATGACAATACCATGTTTTACCATGTTTAACATTCTAGTGCCGTGAGTTAATTGCGTTAACTAAAATGTGATAATTGCAAGAATTCGGTGTTAAACTATTGATGCCAATGAGGACATGCAGCATCTGTTTTGGGTTTCCTAGCAATCCATCCAACCGCTGTTTCACAAAAAAATTTGAAAAATTTGAAAAACAAAGTTAACAACATTGTGATGTGAGAGAACAAAGTCAAAAAATCGTCAAAGTAAATTACATTCATCTTCTGCAGATCATAGATTTCAGAGCACAAGTTCATGGTAATCCTTCCAGTAGTTGTGGAGATATGTCAGCAATGGCCGACAACGCCATCCACAGTTTTGTGCGGCCAGCGCGGATAAAAAAAAACGGGATCAATTCTGTGATATGTCAAACAGAAAAGTATGAACAACTAGGCCTTCGGGTCGTGTTTTGTTCTTTTTGTCCTCCGCAAACAATGAATCCTCATTAATGCCAAATCTGACCTCATTTTGCGGAGTATTCATGACGGCATAATTGCAGTATGCGATCTTCGCGGTGACCAATACGAGCCTACTGTAAAATACAACAACAAAGGCACCGGTTTCTATAACTAAGCCCGATAGAAATGTTCATGAATCATTTATCAGAGCTGCTGCGAGTGTAGTCAGACAGCAAAAGCGGCGGCAGCAGTGGCTGTGTACTCGTTTTAGAGGACATCACTTTGCCACTGGCGGTAGTGTCTCGACAATGGCAAACATTGTTTTATTTTTTTATTTTTTATTGAATTGCAGATCATAACACAATATGAGTAGAGAGTATGGCGTCTGCGTGTGTATAGGCACAGCTCAAGGCAACGTGTATCTTGACATACTGTAAATGTGCGTTTGCTCGTGTCCCTGACCCGAGGCAACATGACTGTGGGTGAGCTCTTTGTTGACTCACATGCAGTGCAGGTTGAGTTGAGAGGATATCTACTGTACAGGTCACTCATGACTCAATACAGCACCATGCCGACATGCCAGCAAGACATGTAGATGGGAAAAACTCTTGGGTGGACTCCTGAGAATAAATTCATGGTGAAATTTATTTCCGGTTTATTTATTAATGACAGTTCAATTCATTTTTGAAGTTCGAAGATAGATGTTATTTAAGCCCCTGACACGAGGACGGAGTGAAACATGAGGCTGTCGAGATAACTGATGCTGAATTCCACTGACGCTGTAATTGTTCATTAAAACTGAACTAAATCAGACATCATAGACATATCATCAGGCAGTCCGACAAAGTTAAACATTCAATCTTCTTCTTCTGCCACTTTTTTTTGGTCTTTGCTTTAACAATTGACGACAACTACCGTCTAGTTAGGTCTTCAGCAGCTAAATGCTCCAGCTACTGTAGCAGGTAACTTTGTCTGTCTTCTGGTCAGCGCACATTGCGTTTCAAAGCGAGTGAATCACAATTAGTCACAGCTCATATTAACTTTGGTCTTTGCATATCTGTTAGACAAGTGACAGAAAGTCACAGCAACATGAAAATGCCAAAGATATTTCTATGCTCTCCATTAAGCATAGTTTGCCCACGTGAGAGCAGTGACCAGTTCATATTTTAACTGCAAAATGCCCCGCTCAGTACATTTATCGGACATAAATCTTTTAAAGGATAATTCTAGTATTTTTCAACACGGGCCCTATTTTCCCCATCTTTTGGGGTCTAAATGATTAATAGGGCGGGGGAGGAAAATGTTTGGAATTGATCCAATATTGAGCGAGAATGCTATAACTGGTAACTATGAAACAGCTGCAATTCAATAAAACTAGGCATGTGTCCGTGTCAAAGGGCCTCTATACATACTCCTGGCTTATTGAGTGATTGTTTGCAGTTATCCTGGCGTGTTTTTGTGTGTACTGAAGCAAGGTCAACACAATAACTTAAGCTAATAACAATATCTTTGTCCGTCTGCAGCCGCTCCCTGTACTCACGGAGCAGCGAGTTTCGTCAGAAGAAAGGAAGAAGTTATTTCATCCACGCTTAATTTTTTTCCAGTCAAAATGGAGACAGGGTTGTTTTCATCTGGTTGTATCCCAACTGGCCCCAATTGCAGCGCGTCCCTTTCCCCGAAGGCACATTGAGATTTTTCGCGAAATGTGGCAGATCCCTCCCAATTTTGAATGCTCTCTCCCTCTCTCACCTCACACTCTTCTCTCCCTGAGAGTCTTCTGTATAGACACACTGTCTGCCTCTGTAGGAATCCTATCCATAATGCTGTCAGACAATTATTAGAACAATCTGTGCCAGTCCTTGGCAAAAAAAAAAGCACCATGAGAGGTTGTCTTTCGGCACAGACAATAGCTCCTTTGTATTGCATTGCATCCATTTTCATGGTTGGTCTGTTAGAGCATTGTCGCCCAGCAATGGCGCATCTGGTGGAAGGAAGGAATGTCCTGTACTTTACCTGTCTCATGAAAGGTGGCTTTGTTAATTTAATGGGTACGTCCATTTTTCCCCAGGGAGAGGAAATGGTAATGTTTCCAGCTGAAGTATAAATCATCAGCTCTGCTTCTAATCAGCCCCTGTACTCTCTTTTTACTCTGAATTTGTACCAGCAAACTGAACAGCTGGAGAAAAAAAAGATATGGCAAGAGAGAAATGATTTTGTGAACGGCACAGTTTTTTGTTTTAGTTTTTTTTTCTTCAGGTGTCCAAAGTATCCCGCCGATATGTAATTCAGGAAGTCTTATGAGTCACTGTTAGCCCTAAGGTTTATACCATTATGTTTCCCAAGTGAGAAAACTACTCCCTGTGTTTTTCTGCCCATGAACAATATGGATAATACCCACAGTAAGCCATTTCATTAATTCTGAATTGTTTTTGGAATAGAACGGTATTCTCAGAGGGCCTTGCCAAACCAAATAGGGTATGTTGTTATTAAATTCTATTGCATATAAAGCATTATCAGAGGAAAACCTGTTAAGATTTATCAGAGTAAGCTGCTGCATGTTTAAGAAAACAAATGTGACATTCAATCCTAATTCTGATTGCTCCCCCCCCCCCCCCCGCCTTTTTGCAACTCTGTGTCTTTTCCAATGACAGCTCGATTACCACATATAGCAATATCTTCACCGAAACACAAAACATTTTTTCTAATCTCTCAGCAATATTTACCTTGACTTTGCCTACATACGTCTGATATTCCACTCACGCTCCTCCATCTCGGAGATTAGAGACCCAAATATATCCCCTTTGCAATATTGATCCTATCGATCATGCCCTGGAGTACAACACAACCAATAAAAGCATTCCAGAAAGCCTTCCCACTAACTTTATTTTCAGGGAAAACTATTCTGGTCCATTTGTCAGGATCAAGTTGAAAGACAAGAGAAAACACCAGGGAGATCTATAAAGGGACTTAAAGTTTCCTTTGAGATTTTTATAAACCGTAAAGCATGTAGCTGAATCCTCTTATGTCTGCACTGAGTGACAGAATCTTGCAGCATCAATCAAAATAATGAATCTGTATTAAATCCAGACCTCCCTCATGCTGACATCCATTTCGAAAATACATATTCCTCTGTCACAGATCCAGGGCGAGAGGATGAGAGAGTGTGGAGGAGCTAAAAATGAGAGTGATGTGAGGGTGAATGTGAAAGAGGAGGAAGCGCCGGTCAGTTGATCACTGTCAGATGTTAACCGTAGATACAGGGTATACTTTATATGCCTGTATATGAATTCTGTCATCACTCTATGGGACAAATCAGATTAGAATCCAGTGACAGGTTGCCAACTACAGTGACTCTCGGCATTAGGTGATTCATCCACTTTCATTAATTTATCGCTCTGCTACTTTTCTTTGGTGCAATTGTCTCTTCAAACAATAGTGCTGGCCCTGGAGCCTGACTCCATTTTGCTGCCTTTCGAGGTGCTTATGAGGTTGTGCTTATTTCACCCTTCTTATTATTTTATTTGTATGAGTTGCCCATTTTTAAAATCCTAAATGGATTTTTACAGACTGAGTGGGTTAGCTAACGGGTGCTGTGTTAGGCTTAGTTACTTATTTGCATATACACACACACTGAAGGTTTGGTTGTACGCTACCAAGCAAAGGTTTTAGGACATTTAAACGTACATATTCAATGTCTCTGATTGTGAGATTATCTGGAATTTCCAAATTTTAGGATCAATAAAGTTAACCTATCTATCTATCTTTCTATCTAAAGCATAGAACAAATGCACAATTAGCCTTTGTTGAAGAATCATCGATCTGTGGATTACTAGAGACTTGATTGGTGAATTGGGTCATTTTTGGGGGGTTATTTTGTCATTTGTTGGCTTTTCCGCTGGCTGTTGTACCTTGAAATGCTCGGAATTAGCTAAGGCAGCTTTCCAACCAGGTATAACATGTGATTAAACTCAAACATAAATGTTTCTATAAATAGACGGGAATCGACGTCTTGTACCCATGAGTGTTGCTGCGATGGGCAACGGGATAGCAAACGGGGAATTATGGGATCTTCTTGTTCACTAGATTCAATCTACATGTTTGACTCATACAGCAGCTAAAAACACACTCCTGGCGCCCTTTCTACAAAGGAAATCAAACACTGTTTAAAAAGTTCGTCCCATCATGGTTCTGCGCAGACGATCTCAAAGATGTGTTGTCAGCTCCAAACCAGCTGCATGAGGTTGAAGTCTGGAGACTGTGCTGCTCTCCATCATGTGAAGCCTCCGTCTGCCTCTTGTCTTCTAATGCTTTGGCTCATTATGTTGTTGTAGGATAAAACTCTGACCAACCAGTTTGTCTTCATCTGTTACTTCATACAAAACAGTTCTACTTCCCTGCAGTACAAGTCTTGTGCCTATGATACATCAGTTCAGTCCTTATATGGACTGGATAAACTTCCTTTCATGGCTGCAAAATGATCTGTCCCTGCATTTTTTTTTACATGTGGCAGGTAAAAGGGGTGTGTAATGATGATCTGTGTTGTGTAGGAAACAGTTGAAACTTTAATGACTCACTGCTTTTGCAAGATGAAAGGCTGTATACAGAGTAAACACTGCAAGTCTAATGCTGTCGGCTCAATAAAAAGCTCCTTTATTGTACTGTATTTCATTGCAATAAACAAAAGCCGTCATGACCCACACAGCTATTTGCTGCTGTCACATACAGTAGTACTCTTTTTCATTTCCCCAATTATTGCTAAATCTGGGGCAAAGTTCAAAAACTCAGTTGTCCCCTCCTTTTCATCCAGCACCTCCTTTTTCCAGATGTTAAATTTCAGACATAATTACGTCCGCTATCTCGGTTATTTGGCTTAAAGATTAGGCTTCAGCAGCTATTGTATACATTTCTATTTCATCCCATCTCTCCAACCTTGTACCCATGAATAGAAATGTCCCAATATAAGCTCAAAAATCTATCAGTGCTGTTTCTCTGTCATTGTGGTTTAGTATCACACTAAATATGGACAACTCCAATTTGACTGTTCAGGGCCACAAACCCCTGGTCTGCTTTAGTGTATGAGAGGATGAACAGTGATTTGGAGAATGGCCTTGCACATCTAGCATTTTGTGACTCTTGGCAACGGGTGGGCAATCTACGGACGCAGGTGCACATGGGTATTTATTTTTGTTATTTTTTGGGGGGTGACTAGAGACTTCACCAACCCCATCACATTACAGCCAGGAAAAGGGTTTGGAGCATTAATATATTGCACTTGTCTGGTTGCACAGAATCCCAAGGTGCAAATATCTGGCACCCTGAATAGGCTACAATTATAAGATAATGTCCCCTTTTTATGTGTTATGAGTTCACCGTTGAGGACTCTATAATACTTTATTCTCTCTGTGTATGTGTGTTCGTGTTCGTGTGTGTGTGTGTATGTCTGTGTAATGATGCACTATAAAAAAATTTAAAAGACACTGAGGCCTGCACAGGGACAAATCATATTGAAGTACATTAAAATCTTTATTGGTTATTTACAGTAGTTTTAATTAATACATAATTAAAAAAGAAGGCTGCACGGCTGCAGTTAAACCTGGGCATGTACTTTAGGCACACAATAATGTAAGCACGATGAAACCAATAGCCTGTTGGTTTCATAGCACTGACAACACATCATAAATATCCAGGGTATATAACATAAGGACGTTGATCGTCCTAAATTGGACTCAGGAAATGGTGGGATTTGAAGTCAAAGCAGATGAGCCTTTCTGACCCTATACTTGTTAAGCAACCTCTAGCAGATGGAGTTATTATGCAGAGACTAAAGGGGGGGGACATGAAAATACAGTTTATGATCAAATTCTGTGCAGTGAGAAAGAAACAGGAGTTTGACATGGGAGACTGCTACTTAAGGAGACACTCCTATGTGTCATATCCATTTACTGTATATGGTCCTTTGGATTGGTGGACTTGTTGATACAGATTGGAAACTGGTAGTAATAGGCAACCGTCATGGAGTTTTGGGATGTACAGTGGAGGGAGCCATCAACAATGTCATATCCTCATAGAGGTCTATTCATAACCAGATAAAAAGACCTTTTTTTTTTACCTTTTCTGGACTGTCTATATTGCATGGGGCCATTTGCAGATGCACGTTGCAACGGTAGCCGTTATCTCCTTCCATCTTCATGATTCTTTGCCATATGTCTCCTGCAGCGTCTGAGGGGATATTGGTTTGAACAGTCGACTGTACTTTTGTGACTCATTCGCTGACTTTTTCTGTGCTGTTTGATATGATCCTTGCAAAGGTGTGCCGGTCTGCAGCCCACATAAAAGACTCAAAAACAGACCATAATTTGTAAAATGTGGTTTTCTGGCCCATCTCAGACTTTTCATTCCAAAACTCATCCATGTGACAGAACAAGCTCCTTGCCTGAGACTAATTCACTTGTGGTTGGTACTTGTTAACCCACACAGGTTCTCTATTCGAAAGCCATCATCTTGACACTGAATAAAATATAATATAGTGCACTGCTATCTACTGGGATTAGAGCCTATTCTATCACGATGGGTTACCTTACCTTGGGAGGTCTACTGAGAATCACAGGTTCTATTAGCAGAAGAAGAAATATCACCTTAAAAAATGAAGCAAACATAGATATTAAAACATTAATTACTTTCAATAAGAAGTAATTAGGAGGTACTTAAGGGAAAACTCTTAATTAAGAGTTGTTGTTATATATTGTCATGCAGGATACAGGATTAATCTGTGCTTTATAATGACTAAAAAGAGCTAATACTATCCTAACATGCATACATGCATCAAGTGTTACTGGCCAATTAAATTTGACTGATTCTTCATTGTGATTATAATATTTGTGCCCAACTCACTGCAGTTGGACTTTTACGCTGAAATAACAAGTGGTTTAATTATAGCTAAGTAAGTATACTGGATGTCAATTACCAAATTTGTCAGTCCCAAAACTAGTGAACTTAAAAAAAAGAAGAAATGCACATAGGAATTAGCCACTGTCCCCGCCTCCAAAGTCTCAAAAGCCAACTTGAGGAGCAAGCGGATGTTCTGCAGTTGCGAGTACGTGGGGAGGACCACATTTGCGCTCATCACAGCTACGTACAGTACATGCGGCTGTGCATCTGTGTATGTATATTCTGTAGATACTTCATCTACAGAATATAGAATAATTTCCTGTTTCGCAGAATACTGTTCTGTTTGCTCATATTATGTGCTTGGGTTTTTAAGTGCAATGGATTTACGATGTATTAAATCTAATAACATTGGATTATTTGCTTCGCAGGCTCATGGGTTCACCGCCGCCCAAGACGATTGTGGTTGGTCAAAGAAATACGAACGAGCTCTTTGACTACCCTATAGCACAATGGTAACTGGTGAAGGTCTATGTGAGACTACATACTAAGATCTATTCATCGCACAAACTGGGTATTATGGTTCCTGTTGCAAACAGTTTAGTGTTTCACCTTGAGGTTTTCATTTTTTACTTCTATACTTAAGTTTGACGTATGACACCAATTTTCATCTCCTCACCTTCAGTCACCCTCTTCTCGCCTCTGGTAGCGTACACTCCATGTCATCGCTTTAACCGCCCCCACCCAACCCCGACTGCCACAGATGTTCATCTCTACCTATCACTTTCTTGTGCACAACACTGCAGAACTGCTTCTCTGAAGCATCTTTTTTTTTTAACAGGCTTATTCTTATCCTGCATCTCAACGGTGACATCTCCACCCCTGCGCCAACAGCATGTTGATAAATCCTCCAATACACCACCCTATCATTTGCTTTGGGGCGTCCCAGAATCTCCCTCTCTGCAGATTAGACACCTGTCATCACAGACGGATCTCTGCTATAGTCATAAACCACTCCATTTGGTGCATAAGAGTCATTCATAGATAATGATTCATAATGCATTAATCAGACCTTTAATGTTTGACTGTGTTATGTTGATTTGATATTGTAGAGCTTGGCCGTTTTTTAAATTATCATTTACAAATCATATTGGCCATTATGTGCAGTGAGGCTACAAATTGTATAGTTCTATTTTTAATATATATGTATGCATGGGGGCTAATGACCAAGTATACTTTATGATGTACTCTAAACAAGAGTACTTCACGTTAATATTTGACTAAGGAGAAACTTGTATATGGAAAATCTTGTTGCGGTTCTGTTTCGGACTCAGTGTGCAGACCACAGACAAACAAAGCAGTTTAAGATGTTTTGATAAAACTTAATATAACAAAGAAATGTGCAGAGATGTTCGAGGCTGGCAGGCAGGTGAGTTTCATGAATTTTTTCTATGTTTGTTGTTATGCGTTTGCTTAATAATTGAGCTGTGTGCAGCGCTTTTTGCCCCTCTCTCTCTCTCTGACACTAACATATTGGCACATCTGTCGTATTTGGACTGGCCCACGGTCACCGGGAGAAATCCCTCCAAGTCGGTGGGGCATCGAAACATCCATAAAGTTTTCCCCGTCCTCGCAGGCAGGCCGACCTCATCATGACACCAAAACTGGCCCTCTCTGTGTACCTGTCACTTGGATACTGTTGTGCATGAAAGCGAAAGTATGTGTGTGGTCACTGTGCCATCATGAATCCCCCAGCTCCTGCCACATATTGAATCTAATTCTGTGGGAAATACAGACTGCCATCCATCTCATATGTCACGAGAAGTGGCTTGAGAAATCTTTTACACTTCTCTTACCAAACAACTGCATGCACCCAACCCGTTATGAGAGGCAATCTGCACTGCCCAATCAGTCACCTGAACTTGACCTGCAAACTGCAAACTTTTATCTGACTCTCTCTCACACAATGAGAGACCTACAGCGTGGCTTTTGAGGAGCTTCTGGCTTTTGCACTTTTTCATGGTCAAAAATGCACTCAATTGACCTCGTATTTATCATTATCAGGATTTATAGGAATACTAATAGGAGAAAAGATGTAAAGTAGCGGCTACTGCCTTTGCTGAATCTTTCACCACCCCAGTGGGACGAAGAAGGAGAGCCACAAGGAGAGTGTGTGTTCACAACAAACCCCATTTTTTGCGTCACATACGCAAAGTTTGACCGCCGGATCATTTGTGTTTACTTGCACGAGTAATGTGAGTCAACACAACCCACGAACATTCCCCTGTTCTCTTTCGAAAAAGAACGTCATTGACGTCGGGAGACTCTCGGCGCTAATTGGCTTTTCCAACATTGCCTCAAGCGAATATATTGCTCAATTTCAAATATTTCAAATCGAGCGAACGAGGCAAATTTGCATCTGCTCAAGTCTTTGCATTGAGGTTTTTTTTATGTAATCTCACTGTGCGAAACATGATCTACGCATTTGGTGTGAACACCATTAAGGAGAGAGGCAAATGCTATTCAAGCAATTGCAGAAGTAGTCCTTATTCCTGACACAGAGAGCGAGGGAGCGAAAGAAAGACCATTCCACTCTATGTACGAAACTATTCAACCTGAAGGTTATATGCTGACCAGCGCATCACTACAAGGAACAATGTATTATGTGCTTCTTGGGGTTATGGTACTGACCAGTTAAAACAGTTAAAATGACATTGACAGCAACTGCTTAAAGTTAATTATGTACCAAGGCCATCCTGTGCTTCTGAATTCAGAGGCAAACAAGGTTGGAACAAGCTATTTTATTTCCCACACCACACACGTACACAGACCCCACAGCTCGCACACAAACGTGCAGGCAAACATGCTGAAACATCCACCCTCTCCCACCTTCTACCCTCATCTCTGAAGATGAAATATATTGAGTTGGTGGTACAGACAGTCCCACTTGATAAGCGCCTCAGTCATGCAGAAAAACATCTTCCACATTCTCATAATGTAGACAAAATGCCATTTGCATGATCCATCGCCTCAAGATAATGTCTCCCTTTGTGGGTATTGAAGTGTCTGTGGTGTGAGTGCTAGTGTGTGTGTGTTTGACACTCCTACAGGAAAGGACTCGTCTTTTGTCTTTATGCCCTTTCTGCAGCAGTTTCTATGCGTTAGAGGGGGGAAAAAAACTGTCATAAAATGTACATTACTGAAAATATCACACCAAAGGCAATGGAA
Organism: Scophthalmus maximus; assembly: GCF_022379125.1. Taxonomy (NCBI): domain Eukaryota; kingdom Metazoa; phylum Chordata; class Actinopteri; order Pleuronectiformes; family Scophthalmidae; genus Scophthalmus; species Scophthalmus maximus. Next base: position 24,209,877 of record NC_061522.1, read on the forward strand.
GAAATTACAAAACAAACATCATGTTTTACATCACGAGAACCAGTTTTTTGAACTATTTATGCATAAGCACTTCATTAATAATGAGTAGTGATGTCTTATTAGATGCTGGGATAATGATGATTAACCGATCAATGAAAAAAGTGTGTGACGGCTCCAAAAGCTGGAGGATATTTATTTATTCGCCCGTCTTTCAGTGGCAATGTACCTCAGGCGGATTTCCAATGGATTGCCTTTTCATTACGGAACTCTTTTTCTCTCCGTGAACCATTTGTATCCGACCCTGACATTGGTCTTTACAGCCGCTGAACAAGATTGGTATAACTGAGTGTGACACTTGATAAATTGCTGCTGATTTAAGATGAGTTTGAATGAAGACTGCTCCGCCGCACCATGATGCTCAGCAGCTTCACAAAGCCAACTAAATGCAATGTCCTTCACTGTTGTTAGGGGGTCGGCACTCCACTCTGCCATGACTAAGAGGGTGATGGCAACTTTCACACATGTCAGTGAGCTAAATTTAGTACCAGAAAAGAGAAGGTCTTTAAAGTTGACCTCTGCTCCTGAACCAGGCAGGTGTGAGAACACCTCTCAGGCAGATCACGCATGTCTGCCTGTGCTTGTGCCGCAGTGAGGAAATGGCTGACAGCCGTGGATGACTTTTGCAAATGCAGCTGCAACATGCAAGGCTGACGTAGACATGTGAGGTAAATAGAGTGCGGTGTGGTTTGGGAGGCGAGTTGTACACTCGTTCTGAAATTGGAGTGGCTACTCAGCGAATTTACATTTCTTCTTCAGCACACACTGTTTTCTCTAAATCTCCCACCCTTTTAGATTTGTCTATGTCCCTTACTCTCCTGCTATCTGCCCCTCCGTTCTCCTTTGACCCTGTCTCTCATTTTCTGCCGCACCAAAGACGGAGAATGTACAGTTTACATAACAACCATTTGGAGAGGGAGGGCACATTGCGGACAAAAGAAAGGATAGTGATTATCTTTACGGCCACTCATTCACGGGATAAAGCTAATACATAATGCAAGTCTCTCATCTGCCCCGACTGTCAATGGCCCCCTCATCCATTATAATCTCGGCCCAATATGTATTTCTCGACTAAAGGGTGATCGAAGGCGTGATGGGGCAGAGGCGCCTTGAAATAAATGCAACTTTGACCCACATCTCCTACCATCTCCCTAAATTAGAAATCCATACTTCATTTCTCGGGGCAAGAACTCTTGTTTCTGCGAGGCATAGGGGTGATGTGGGCAGCCTTGATAGGCACTCAGTCAGTGTTCAGGCTTGTGCTCTTTATGCTGCTGTACCAACTGGTGGAAAAGTCAGGATGATGGAGGGAGGGTTGAGAAGAGAGAACGCTGACCTTTAGTTAATCATCTCAGGGTCGGGCTTTTTGGGGGGAGGAGAAGAATTAAATTTGAACTTCTTGTCTGAGGGGATTAGAAGTCAGACCAAAGTGCTTAAAGGTGAAGGTCTACTAGTTTAGTTTACTGTATATGTGACATAAAGAGAATTTGTCTTTGTTCATCTGCCGGATTTGGTAGTTCAAGACTGATAAAGGTTTATTTATCACTTTTTCAGGGGATGTCCTTTTAACTTCAAGGTTCTGCAAAGCATGAATATCAGTATGTGTTTCAGACCATCGTGGCCACATGGTGGGTTGTATACGAGACTGTCCTCCAATTTTGTTTTAAAGACAGCATACCTCTAGCTGTAGTTATGTACATGGCCGCTAACGGTCAGCGGTGGACCCGGTGAGTCCGCTAAATCTGTGTTCCTAAATTGTGCTGATTCTCTGCAATGTCACTGTAACCCTAACCCATAACTTTACAAGCTCATTAATCAATGCGTTGGTAAAGCAAATAAAGACCCACGATGCCCCGTGGCGAAAAAAGTATTTGTGGCGTACCACCTTTCACCAGTAGAGGCGCTATTTTGGGAAACGTTAGATATGGTCGCTTGTTTGACATACGTCATAGTTGATGGTATGAGTTGGAGGACTTGTTTGTATACTAATACTCAACTAATTAGAATTATGATCCTGAATACAAGAATAATATGTCTCCTCTAAGCTGAGTTAACCAACGGCAAGTGGTATATCCCTCAATGTAACAGACTGATATAATTATGGTATCAGTTTTGTCATCAAATTCTTTGTCAGGGGATGAATAAATGCATTTCCCACACGTTGAAGAAGGGTTCTATAGGGAAATACTCTTATGTCACACACATCACATCTATATGATACAAATTGTTATGATAACAATGCACTGCATTACTGTGTCGATATAAAATCATAATCATGGTCTAAAGCTACAAGGATGGGAACTGGGGTTAGGCCTTAAGATTTTAATATATCAAATTAAAAAATAATTATTCTATTGGACGATGGCTCAACACATTAGTAGTTTGTAGATGATTTTCGAGTGAAAAATCCTCAAAACCGAGTCAATTATTGAAAGTTTTTCGATATATAAATTAATAATAACTAAATATGGCTTCTGATTATTGCTGAACTAGCAATAAAAAGATAAACATAATAATTACTGGTGGGAATCAGATAACTCACGATACGATACTGTCATGATGTGTTGCTCACGATAACAATGATATCACGATACAGCAATTCTGTGAGTTGCTCATTTCATTATTATGTGATTTTTATCCTCAATTTGGGCCTCACGCCTCGCCGTATTGGCCAGAGGATGGCATTCAAGCCCAACTAAGCACCACATCTAGGAAGAAACAATACTGCCCACTGGTCACCATTTACCCTGCCCACCATGAAAGCCTTGTCTCCTGGCAACAGTGGTAAACAGCTGCACTCAGACTTTGATGCAAACGTACGACAAATTGGAGCAAGAGGAAGGTGCGGATGCAGAGCAGCATGGGTGGACAGAAGGGGGGCACAATAAACTCAGGTTCTGACTTGAAAAAACAAACCCAATTTACAAACACCCACGTACGCTCTCGACAATTGCACTGCTATTTTCTTGCACTGCTATTTTCTTGCAGCAGAGCATCAAAGCAGAACAGAAACACTCGTATGCACGAGTGAATGGGGAAATGTTCTCGTATATCTTGCAGTGGACTTATAATTTCGACATATGGTTCAATCTGCCCTGGATTTCAATCTCCTGACCTTCTGATTGCCGTGGTGACATTTACCTGCTTATCCACACAAAATGTACATGTTAAGTGAGGGTCAGGGGTTGTGTCACACTGTAGGCTAATGGTGAACCATGTGTCATATGTCAGCTCGTACGCCTTTTGCACGTCACTAGCTTGACCCGTATTTAAATAACCGTCGCCTAATTAGGCCTGTTGACTGAAATGTGTTTGGTTTGCCACAGTGACCCAGGGGGCAAGTTGTGGGGGCAGGAGCACGTGCTCTGACATGTGCAAGCTCCATATCAGCAGAGTCCATTGAACATATGAACCAACAACAAGTTAACATTTTTTATTCATTTCGTTTTTTCCCAAATGAACCCTTTTTTATGGCGTGGTTCACACACACACTTGAGTGGCCTCTGGTATTGTACAACCACAAGGAACCGAGCAGCCGTTCTCTTTTCACCAAGACGCTTACTAGGAGGATAATTGTGAAGCACTGAGTTGCAGATTGACTGAGGCGCCTCTGCACCCCCGCTTGCTCATTTGCAATCAGGAAACATTTGCGGAAGACGCGCTGCTGCCTTCTTCATTGGACTTGTAATCACAATTTAAATGCACACTGAACTGTCTTTCCTCTACCAAAAAGCAAACAAAAAAACCCAGACTTTTCTAGCTCATGTTGTGACGATCGACATCATTGTTGTTTATCCTTTTTGATTTTTCATGAATAATTGATTGAGATTACATTTTTCCCCGTACAATGCTGAATGAAAGCGGTAACCTTTTAGGTAAAATAGAGACGTAGAGTAGGTTGGGGCACTCTTGGACTGGAGCAGACTGATCGAGTCAGAAGGTCTGTGGAGCCACTATCAGCAGACATGCATCTAAAAAGCTTTCAAATTTGATTCACTTAGAGGTCCTTACTAAAGTGAACTGAGCAACATACCTCACACTGCCACAATTTCCTTGTGTGTATAGTTGGACAATAGAGTCTTTTTTTTTTTTTTAGATCTGATCCTTTGACTCTTGTTATTTCATTCTTTATTAAAATGTTGTTTCTCCACAACTACCATTATCCTTCCACTCCAATGTCTCTGTCCCCCTTCATCTTGGTCCATTTCCTTTTTTGCTCAGCTCAGTTCAAACAGCAATTACTGTTATCTAATTTTTAAGGAAAGAAAAAAAAACGAATCACTGTTTGCTCCAACCCCATTTCGAGAATACTTCTTCGTCTTTCCAGTATCATTTGTCACTCTGCCCCAGACTTTGCACGGGAGGAAGAGGTCGGGGCACAGGACTACTGTCGAACACCCAACAGGGTGCATTCGAGTCTGTCAGGAACAATTTTGCACTGGGGCGGGGTGTGCCAGGAGCACGTCAGCCTGATTTAGGTTTCCTCTGTTGGGGCACCAGCATCAGGGAGAGGCCCACTCAACTGACCGTGACTGGAGCTGGCTGCAAATGCATAGGGATTACTGTCACGCCGCAGTTGGACACACACACACACACACACACACACACGTTCACATATATAAGGACACACATGGCTGACGTGAAAACATAACATTATAAACATACTAATTCACATCATGGACAAAAAAACAAGCATAATCTGATGAATATGCACGCATATACGTATCCCGTGAGCACACACACATACACGTACGGACACACTGCCTCATTCGATCACGGCGCTGGCGCTGAGATTGGAGGAGAAGCGTGCACATGCAGAGGTGTCCCAACATTTCACAACAACACAATGAATGCCCTGCTCTGTAGAGAAGCCAGCGATTCATGAAATAATTCAGCACATCACAGTGTGAAGTAGCCGAGCGAGGGCTTATCTCCGGGAGAAGGGGGAAGAGGCACCGCTGTGGACTCATTCAATTACATTTCATAACATTTGTGTGAATATATGTGATTAATTGTGGATTGAACACGAGTGCCTCGTGTTGAAAAGGATTGGAATTCGGTGCACACATTGTCACACATACATTAGCTCTTGCATCTGCCTATATGTTGCTGTGGTTACCTCAAGAGCCCCCGTCGTCGTACAGTACGTGTTTCCCTCCTGTAGACATCGTCACTGCAGTGGTTCCCTTTTGGTCCGCTCAGGTGTACTCCCATGCTGTGACCTAAACATGGCACGTAGCTGTTTGTAATCCATTTCCGCCTAAGGAGCCACGACCTCATTTCCATATTTAATCATAGACACTGCGAGTAAACAGTGTAACAAACCTCTGCTTTCATACACTGATGAAGGGCACACCAGCTCCTCCGTTATTACTTCCCGGTGGGTTCATATGTACACGCTTGTTCGTCTGTGTGCGAGCGTGAAAGACAGGCGAGTCTACCTTGTGGTGGGAATCTCAGCAGGCATTAGTTTATGAATTTCATTAGCGAGGTGAAAATAATTTCCTTGCCAGCCAGTATTGTAATTCAGCTGGTGTGTCTAACATGTAGAAAATGATTACAGGGTTGGTGTAAGAGCAGCGTGGCGGTGGTGCCGCTGCAGTTCGACAGTGAGTCAAAGTGTCGGCCCGTCTCCTCTGAGTGCTCTGTTTTATTTCCTTTCTGAGAAAAGCGTGTTTATCCCCTCCTCTTTTCTAACCCATCACATCTCTCTCTTTTGCTCCTCCATATCATATGAACACAAGGCACTTTCATCTTCCGCCCGCTTCGTAAACAGTGATCACAGCGAATGGTTCAATAAGGCTGATATTCTTGCTTTGAAGAACGGGTACATGGATATGAGATCGCTGTTTGATGTGGCGATTTCAGGTTTTTCAACTTGACACATCGTTCCGACGTCCACATAAATTAATCATTCGAATGAAGGAGAATGTATAATGATATTTTTTAAGGTGCAACAATATGACGCATTCAGACTGGATGTGAACAATAAGTGACCCTTTAAAGGAAAATGTGTAAACGTCTCTTTTTATTTAGTAAAACCAAGGGAAAGGAAGGAAAAGAAGAAAGAAAAATGCTTCAAAGAGAATTTGTAGAGGCCCTGAAAACAGCCATGTTTCAAACTTCTCTACAAACTTCGAGGGTTCGGCTGAGGTAGCGGTTACGCTTTATTTTCCTTTCGGAGAGGGGTGGATGCTCACCATGTGTATGTTCTCAACAGACTGGTCTTGTGGAAAACCTTGAGGAGAACAAATCACACCTAAACCTGTGGCTGGATATCTGTGAGGGCCTGCGGGGGCAAGTTCAACCGAAAAAAGTGCTCTTCCACAACATAGAGAAGGGTTGGTTGGTGCGCGTAAAGCAAATTTCCACGTCGCTTTACTCGGGTGACTTTGGCCACCGAATAATTTATGTTTACTCACGCGAGTAACGAGAGTCAACATAATCCGGGAATAACCGTCCGTTCTTGGTTGGACACGGACAGTGCTAATTGGCTCTCCCAACATCGCGCAACGTGAATATTCCACTAGAGTTTAAATATTTCAACTCAAGTGATTGTAGCGAAGGGCACACATTTTGTGTTTTGCGCTATGTGCGTAAAGTCACTCGCGCCGGGCGACCCGGGCCTTCTCATCTTGCGAAAAGTTCGTGTTGTGTTTGGTATGAACGCAGTTCTACCATAGGTGGAATTTATGTATATACATACAGCTTGCCAAAAAATGTTAATAGAATAATGATTTTCATGTATTGCAATGTAAAATTGTGAAAAGAAAAAGTTGTTCAATTTCTTATATTAGTTAAGGAACGAGAGCTCAACGGGCTAGATTTACCTGCAAAATTGTCTTTTCTCATTTAGAAAAAAAGAGGGTGAAAGCCATTTCTGTCTGTCTGAACATTGGCGCACGGGCACTTGAGACTTGCCAAACGAGTTCCATTCCATCAGAAGTGCAGTGAAGAAAAAAAAAATATCCTTGGGCATAATGAGGAAACACCATCTCTATGAATCAATCGAGTTAGGCGTCCAGGAATTAGCGACAGAGATACACAGCTTGTTGACAATCGCCTGGGTGAGGTCGCGCCTCAGGCGTGGTGAGCACTGCAAAATGTGTGTGGCGCGTCCGGACTCACCCTCTGGTTTTCTACAGCCTGCAGAGCACACGTATTGCTAATAAACAGCACGCCTTTATTTCTTACTCTATTAATCATCCGCCTGCGAGTTTAGGTTTTTATCTCACAATCTTACTGAAAAAGGGATTAATCCGCTTTTACATTCTCATCCCAGCAAGAGACTTCCACTTATTAAGTCCCCATAGGGACCCAAACTCTTCAAGCGGGTTTAAATTAGTGTTTTTCTTTCTCTGTTTGATTTACATCCACTGATTAAATGGGGGGCAAGCAAGAGGAGGAAAAATAGCTTACATCAGCAGCTAAGAAGATCTTTGAATGCCGAACTGTTATGTCACACCAGACTAAATCATTCGGATACTTCTCCGTCTCTGCCAGGCCATGTCTACGACTCCAAATTACTTGGGCTTGGGTCCGAGACGCGCATCCAAGGTGAGGTAAGGTAAATGCAATAAATTGAAACAACTTAGCTAGTTTGACAGATAGTGTTTCACCACTTTATATTAATTGAAGCAACTTTTGAGGAATGCCTCCAGCAATTCAAAAATCCAAAGGTTTGACCCACACAGTGTCAATATACCATCCGGTCTTGTCCAGTTCGCACATGCACTTCCGCGATGCTGGTGGAGTCGCAAACAGCCAATTTTTTAAATAGAATGGTCTACATAGAGGCAGCAGAGGTCAGGTCTTGACATTTAGTCTTTATTATGAGTTAAACTCCAAAAATGCTTCATCCCACACCTCCCGCCATACAATTTATTACCTTCTTCTATTAAAACCTCCCTGCTGAACCTTGTCTCCGATGAATCATGTTCATATTGTATGTATTACAAAATAGTTTCCCTCTGTACATCGAGCCGACAAAAGTGATCGTAGCCTGGATTATTCTCAGAGGCCATGTTTATTTGAGTAAACGAAGCGTTACATGCTGTATATCTGCACTGCTTCACTCCAGAGACCAGGGTGTTCACATCCAGACTCCTGTGGTTGGGTTGAGGCAACAGAGGAACTTTGGTTACAAGAAGATCGGGTTGAATATTGATCATAAGGTAAAACATACCTATAAATAAACATAATAATGCTGCGCTCACTTCATGCGGATACTGCAGTGCAAGATATTGGGCACATACAAAATGTTATCAACAAGCATGACCGGTTAAATATCAACACTCTTGTAAATTGCCTGATATTTCATTAACATTTCCTCATTATGTTAATAGCAAATATAATTTGTGTGGTATGTTTTTAGACAAGTTTGCCCTGTCTGGTTAATGCCCACATCTTTAACTCCATATTTGCAGTTTTTACCTGATGTACTCTTTTGCAACTGTTTTCGTATGTTACTTAGAAATTACCCTTCTTTTAAAAAATTGTGCGAACCCCCCTGTAAACTGTTCGAAGGCAAGTGCATAGGACATGTATACAACATGTATTTTTTGTATCTATTTAAACATATATATGGATGGTGGTATGATTTTTTTTTGCAAAAACCTGAATGTTCAATGATGGTTTTAAAATGATTTCTTTCTACTGTAGCTACATATGTCAGTCTGGCTAAGATGATATTTATTTTTTCTTACTATGAAATATAATTCTATGACAGCGAGGTTTGTGGTTGAAAAAGGGTTGTGTCAGGAGACAAACTACGTGAACCCTGTTTTTGGCATCAGAGTCCGACCTGCCACAGGTCCATCTACCACCACAACCCCCATGACACCTCTGCACAACTGTAAATAGAGCCTTGTGTGAATTTGACTACAGCATTCCATTATGTGCACCATCCTGAATTCAGATTGCATTTAGAAAGTCTTCTTTTCTGTGTAGACACACATTATAATATTAAAATTGAGAAAAAAAGAAGCAGAGGAGGTCTTGCCAAGTCTGACAGGCAGAGAAGGAAAGCTAATTATCGCATGGTGCTTGGAAGCTAAAGTGCTCGTTGACGATCACAGGGCTGCTCTCAGGGCGTATATAGCTATTAGGCTGAGAGATAAGGGTCGGCCAACAGCACTGATCACTGTGGCCAAACCGAGCCAGATCAACCACTAGCCTACAGCCTCGGTTACATCACAGGACAAATGTCTGCGCAAGTTATCTGACTCTTCAGTGATGACGATGTAGGTCTTTGCTGGAATAAACCAGGGGGGTGGAATCAAATGAAAAGGAACACATTAAAATAGCATTAACCATGGCTAAAAAAGCAGTAAGTCAAAGGCTTTATCGTGGGATGTGGTTTCTAAAGCCGAGCTAAACGTAATCGTCATCTGATGTTGAAAACAAAGCGACTGCATAGGGCTGGGCGAGAAAACGATAAAGATAATTAGCGAAAGATAGAAGTTACTCGGGCAAGGAGAGAGACCTGGGGGAGGAGTGACACTTATTTGAGTGAGCCACGCATTCGTCCTCAGCAAAACCCACTGGACGGGTGGAAGTCCAACAGGCACTGGTACAAAAAAGCTGAGCGTTCAGGTATCAGCCACCTCTGTGCCAGCGGAGCGCGTCTTCTTCGCAACTGATGCTAGACGGAATGCGTCATCGCCTTTCTCCCCATCATTTCACAAAATCATTTAAATCATTTTCCACTGTTACAGGCCTTACACCGTTTGTTAAACGTCAAGTGAAATGTAAAGTGTGACTCTGCGGATTTAATTACGTTTTTGTAAGGAAAAAATGTTTGGAAGTTGTGGTTGTGAAAAATGAATCCTTGACGGGCAACTGGGACTGTTTTGATTGCGAATGAGCATTACATGTTGGCTGTGTTGCTGGGCATCGTTAAATCCTGCAGAAAGATGCGTGGCGTTCTAAAAAAAGATTTAGAAAGAACGAGTACTCGATTGGCTCTCGAGGAAATTGGTGCGATCCCGCTATCTTGGAATTCACTACTCGTGTCCATCGCTCATAGAAATATAAGACACGGTCAATACAACATCGAAAGAACTAATTCCATGTTTTGACAGACAACACGAACAGCTAATGATGAAAAGAATAGCACCGTGCTGAACCAATCATGTGGCTGGAATAGAGTTACATATATTTTGGCTATTTTATGTCCGACAAGAAGCAAAGTAGTAGCGTGCGTTGCAAACTGTGTCGAAAGCATTTGTACCAGTTGCAGCAGTTGTATTTAACAACTGCATTATACAGCAGCAGTTGTATAATGTTCTACAGTACATTTGTCATGTTCAACTGCTCACAGAAAATGGATAATATTTAAACCAAAATTAACTTTGGTTTGAATAACATGATATCTTTTAGCTTGACAGAAATATCGATTTGATTTGTTTCGTGACATATATCGATATCGATCAACATGAAAAAAATTGAAATCGCCTTCCACTGTATTATATCAGGTGATTAACATGTGGACTGAAATCAATAATGCTTGTCCAAACGGGGTTTATTAATCTCTCACACCAGCCACACAAGGCCGTCTTTATATCTTGTGAATGGACCTTAAATGCTCTGGGAACAGACCAAAATCTAGAAGCACAGCGTGGCCGCATCGGGACAAATCCCATCGGAATACAGTCTCAGTGGAACAGCACCTGAAATGTCAGGCGTGAAAAATGTGTATGACAGCAAACGAGAGCTCAGAGCATTAAAAAAAAAAACACATCAATTCCATCCTTTACCACAGTGGTGATGGCAATGATAACAATAGTGGGAAGATACACAAGACCAGAAGAGAGGAAGAGAGTGAATTGGGAGAAAATATAGAAAAGGAATAGAAGGGAACAGGAGGGAAGAACACCGGAATTAACTGTCTGTGCATGTACACTGTGTGTGCCTGGCTGACGAAACCTATTTATTTAGGGCCGGTCCAATAAGCCTGATGCATTGATCCGAGCTCTATATATAAGCCCATAGGTTTGATCAGGCTCATTTTTATCACAGCGTGTTTAGTCGCACTGATCAGTCTTGGACAATTTGTCCAAGTGAGTGTAATTGAACTGCTGAGGTTCTGCAATCTGCCGCTAACAGCGGCACCTCTTCAGCCCCTGAGCACGCCGACGGAGGTGCTCTTTGAAAAATAAAAAAAAAAAAGTGCCTGAAATTTGAGTCATGCATCCAGCCTCGGTCGCTAACGACAGATTTATGCAATCAAACCCGTCACATAACTCTACCCGGACCGGGCCGCGAGGCGGAAGGGGGTGGGGGGTTGTGTGTAATACCTACAAGTTCCCCGTCTGGATGTAAATACGCCTGTTCTTTTAAATGAACGACTTTAGAGGCACAAGAAGAAAGCCATCAGGATCCTCACACCCTCTGGCAATGTAATCACTTTGTGCATTGGATATTGCATTTATTGTTTAATATTTCACTCTCCCTCCGTCTGTTCGTCTACCTCTCTACCCCGGCTTGCTCCCCTGCATGCATTCCATTTTCATTCTCACTCTAAATGGCATTTCTTCCCCAGAAATTAGATATCAGCCCGGCTGTCCCTTATTGTTTCAACCCGAGAGTGAGGACTCCAGGTACGACCGAGATACTGCGCTCTCCCCTTTCTCTTATTTTGCCCGTCCCTTCTCTCCCCGTCTGACCCTGTCTCTTTATCCCCTTTATCTCCGTTCATACCTCTCCCCTCCCTCTCAGGCTCACCTTCGCGGCCTCACCTCCTCGCCTGCCTCACCTATCTCATGCATTAAATCAAACGGAACACATTAAAAGTGGCATGCACAGCAGACAATGGCTTTTATGATTGCCTGCCGTGTTCGGCCTGGTTGTGCTGCACAGCCCCATAAAATGCCATTTGTATCACCTCATTTCATAGGGCCTTACGACACAGATGAAACAGAGAGGGGACCGAGAGCAGAGATATAGTAGGCTGAGCGTGGCGAGAGGATGAAGGGGCGACTGAAAAGGGGGTGATGGTTTAACAGGGAGGGAAAGAGAGGCCAAAGAGAGCAAGAGAAAGACTTGGAAAAGGACATCTAGAATATAGTGAGTAAATGAGAGCAGAGATACAGGGAAGAATGAATCAAATCGCATGAAATAGAAAAAAAAGGAAGCATCTGCAAGAGCAACAGAATCCAAATGAGGGGGCAAGACAAGGCAGGTGAGAAATGAAAGTTAAAGAGAAAAAAAAAGTGGAGGGAGGCTGAGGAAAGAGAATTAGTGGAGGGGATAAAAGGGGGAACGGTGAGATGTGTGGAACAGAGAGAAATAGGTGAGAGCACTTCGGAAGGCTAGGAGAGGAGCCGGTGAACTAGGGCTGAGGAAAAGATACTGATGGGAGAGTGATAGGCAGTTTGAGAGGAGGGAGGGCAGGGCTGGCTGGCTGAGCTCACCCGAGGAAGCCCCGACACTATTCAAATACGAACGAGCTGCCAGGGCAACTACGAGGACTTAAAGCAATAAGAAATATATAGCAACCCGGGGAACAAGAGAGGGGGCTGATGAGGGCACATCGCCGTGCCTCCCTTCCTCCCTCTCCATTAGTACAGCGAGCATATTGGGCTTATTAAATTCTAATTGTCTGTAATGGCTGCCTGGGCTCTCTGAGGCACCATGTGACAGGGTGAGAGCGAGCGGAGGTATTTGTTTTGCTAATTGGAAACCGTTCAGCTCCCTTAAGTGTTCTGCTGTCTGCCGCTGCTCGGGGAGCTGCTGATAGAAAACCGGGTGGAGCGATGGGCAGATAGCGCAGGTACAGCGGAGGGAGGGAGGGAGGGAGGGAGGGAGGGGCGGGGCGGGGCGGAGCGGCGGGCGGGCGGGCGGGGCGGGAGGGAGGGCAGAGACTAAGAGGAGCACCTTGGGGGTATTTACCGGTGAGAAGGAATATGAAAAATCAATGAGGACATAATGAGCTTCATTTAGAAAGTTGTCAGACACGGGCGGAGGTGCTGTTTAGCATGCTGGATCCACAGTGTGAAACAAAAGCCACAGCTTTCCACAGCACGCCACGTACAGTAGGTGCGTCTGAGGTTTCGGGAAGCGGAGGCTGAGATTGCATTCAAGCAGACTCATGCAGAAGTGATAGTAACAATATATTTATGACTTATTCATGTCTATTGCTCCGTGGCTGTGTTAGGCTCTGTACTGGTCCGTGTATTGAGGTTTGTTTGTTTGCCACCGTGCTCAGGAATTCCTCGACCCTCCCTCCCTCCGTCGCAAGAGATTTCTCTCACGTCCTCGCAGCGCCCTTCTGCACAGCGTGCCCCAGAAAGCCATTTAAGAGTTCTCTACTTGTTCTCTATATCTCACCTGCACCCTCTTCCCGTTCCGTCCCTCCCCACGGCAATATAAGTAGTGGGAGAGGTGCAAAAAGCATCGAGCGTGTTTTCCATATGGCCTCGCTGCCCGCCGAGCGCTGCGCACACACGCAAACACATGCTGGAAACAGACTTGCAGGTAATGACGGCACACGCCGCCCGGCTCCAGGTCAGGCAACTTTCCCCGGGGCACAGTGGCTCAAGAGCAGGAAGCGATTAGGTTCACGCTACTCTCGTTATTTGTCTGTTCAGTATGAAGCGGGAGCCAGCAGGCAGTTAGCTCTGCTTATAAGGACTGCTGGGAATCAGCCAGGCTCCCTCCAGGGACAAATCTAACCACCCGCAATGGTGAAGGGTATTGTACTTAAATACTGCATTCAAATATATTTTTGAGGTACTTCCATTTCTTGCCACTTCTAGTCCACTACTTTACACATCTGAGCAAAGTGCTTTATTGCATTTACTCAGCAGCTCGTCACTAGATACTTTAATATTTTGCACGTAAATATGTGATCACTAAATCACTGGAATGCCATGTGCTGTTATGGATTAAACTTTGCAGCTGTATTTGAAACGAGCCTTACCTTGACTGGCTACAACATTACATAGTGGTGCATCAATAATCAAAAGCCATAGAATATGCATGGAGGCTGAGTTGACTATTCACAGATGAATAATTTGAGTTAGTCAGATAGAGAGAGTCTGGCAGACGAGGGAAAAAGTTCAGGCTTTTGTTTTTGCATATATTTTTCTTTTTCCACTGTACAGTCCACAGTTTAAATTCAGTTAATGTTATAATGTTCTTTTTTTCTATTGAGTATATATATATATCAAAGGAAAAAAAATGGGATGGGCCATATGTTGCACATCATACTGCACCGAAGTAAAACTCATCTAACTATAGTGATGCAAGACTCTGACAGGGTCCATTAAACATAATGAGTAATTTTGATCTTCATGATACTTCTTTACTCTTCCATAAATGCTGAACTTGTAATGGAGTGTTAATAAGTGTGTTTTATACCCCATTTAGGCTTGGAGTGCCATCATTCTACATGAATGTAACTTAAATATTAGAGATGATTGAATTTTTTTTTTAGGGAGAGATGCATGATGTAGGAGAATAAAATGCAGTTTACATTTTCATTTGAAGAGAGAAACAAGGAAATAGAACAAATATCCCCCTCGTCCCCAACCTTCCCATTCCTACTGCTCAGTGTGTAATAATACGTTGAAGGTGGCTATGGAAAATTATAAAGTCAACAGCTGAAGATTAATAATGGACAGGAGTGTCCCCTATGGATCATTTCTTAAGTAACAGACGAGGGGCAGATGATTGAATTGTTAATACAAAGCATGGGAGATGGACGTGCTACCAAGCGGGTGTCGCTGCAACACTGTGGTGTTGGCCCAGTGGTCACCGCGTCGGTCTCCCATACCCGAGGTCACGGTTTGGCGGGCCCAGCCAGAGCAGTAAAGTCACAACAACAACAAAGAGAGAAGCAATCTTTCTCCAAAATCACTTACTGCCCCTTTCGGGTAGTTTAAGGTAGTCTGCTGGTGAAGTAGCATTGACCGCTTTAAGGGGGGATACATTTTGTCCCCACCCGGGGATAGAAATAATTCAGCAGATGTGGGAATACAGTATGTAGACGAGAAATAGGTGAATCCCACATCCCATCCAAGATTTATACCATCTACAATTATTTTTATTTTTATTTTCATAAACGAACCAAATTAGACAATCTTGGCAGTCAATTGAAAAGTTTTCTCCCCGCGGATTTGTGACAAAATACCCCCCTTGCCGGCTCGTGTAGGTGACCCATTAGAAATGAACAGAAGTGCTTTGCGCTGCCTTGTCGCCTGTCCCCCCTCGGTGCCTTTTTAAGTGCTGCTGCCGTGTTATTTTTACATCGCTGTGTGTCGCTGTGCGGCAGGTCCCAGAGCGGCTTGTCTCGCTGATAGTCGGGGGAAGTGCGTGTGGGGAACAGTGGCCGTGAAGACCAAAGTGTGCGCGTGGGCGCGTGAGCAATTCCATGTCACATTTGAATGTGTTCACGCTCACTTTTTGACTGTGCCGGCACATGTGCAGCTGTTTGAGCACTGGCATGTGAGTTCAGGAAAGGCTCCCAATTCTGTGATACAAGAAAACGAGGTCGAGAAAAGCCGGTTGCTGGATCGGGATGCCCAGGGAATGTATTTTTTCTGGGCATTGCAGTGGAGATTATATCTGTTTGAATGAAAGAACCTGGAACACCGTGGCAGCATATGGTGAAATGCACAGTCTATCTGTTGAGATGGCGATGGACGTCTCCAGAGGTGTAACTGCATTTGCTCGAGAAGTAGCATATGCCTTATGGTGCAGAAATATACATAAATACACAAACACCATATAATGAAGTCAACGTCAACTCACTACCTGGCACAAAGTCGTTGGCACCGTGTCAAATGGAATATAATTTTACAAATGTTTAAAAAGTATGATTGTTTTCCCCCAAGCTTCCCTAAGCTATGTGACATCCTTATGACTTTGTAATAATGAAGTGATCACTGAAATTGCTCTCTGTACATATTCTGCTGGTTGAAAACGCGATGGATTGACCGATCGTTCCAGCGCCGATTTTCAAAGACTCCGACTTGCACCCTTGGTGTTAGGGGGAGTTTCGCCGCCCATGACTTGCACCTTGACTCTCCCCTGTTCTCCGGCTCCTGAACATCTGCATGTGGGCCCCGCGTCAACAGCCGAGACAAAATACTCCTCGCGACTGCACACTGAATTTGGTAATCCCCAATTAGACACAATAATACTATTTAGTGAGCAGCTGTCCCCACAGACACCTGACACACACACACACACGACAAAGATGAACACAGGCAAGCACACGCAACTAAATGCATATACGCACACACGCGCGCGCGTGCACGTGCACGCTCACATATGGCCGTAGCCTGCATGCTCTGCTAGAGCGTGTTAACTGCCTCACCAGATGCCTGCTGGATAATCTAGGTGCCATCATGTAATGTTCTGCCAGCCAGTGTGTGTGTGTGTGTGTGTGTGTGTGTGTGCGTGTGTGTGTGTGTGTGCGTGTGTGTGCGTGTGTGTGTGTGTGTGTGTGTGTGTGAACCATTGCCTGCCAAGATTTGGCTAAAAAGGTTTATCAGCTGGCTTGTTTGTAGTTTAAGAATCTTGTTTGGGTGAAGTTACACCTCTTGTCCAGTGACTTACTCGCTTTGTCACTCTTCCTTATTTTTCATTTCCTCCACAGTTCACACAGTTCACTCATTTTCACTCTCTTCCCCATCCTCCTGCTGTCTGGAAGCCGCCCCGCAACACCTGTGTGCCCCCCCTCCCCGGGCCTCCGCTCCACACCTCCGCTCCTAACAGCACACATGCGCTGTCCAGAATACCCTCCGTGATCATTGTTCCTAAGTTGTTGTGTCAATATGGATATGGCGCTGATGGCAGACACTCGACGTAGAGAAGCGTAAGCGCCGCACCGAACCGAAAGAGCCCTGTCGTTTGCGAGAGTTAAAATTCTGCTTTCGAGTGATTCCCATTATAGCTGCTACATATGCATCATGCGCACACACGCACACACACACACCTCTGCATAATTTCTGCAACAAGTAGCCACTTATTTACAACAAATCTGCATTTGCAAGTTAACTCGCTCGCTCTGGTGGCCCACCGCGGTGCACGCGTCCTCAAGCCACCACCCCTCCTCCTCTCCTTCTATTGAATTGTCACTCTCTCTTCCACATTATGTCAATACACCCAATTGCTCTCCTTCTCCACATCCCCTATGTTCGAGTGAGTGAGTATTCACAAAGTCACTAATTCACTCCTCGCCTGGATCAGGATAACAGACAATGCGTTTGTGTGTGGGTGGGTGTCTTTTATTCCACATCAGTATACGGATGGAAAAACTTGGTTCACGAACCCGCTCGGCTGAATGTGATGGTGAGCGATAATGGGCCCGATTTGGATACAAATAAGGTTTCATATCGTTTTTGTACTGCTTCTCCTTTTTTTCTTCTTCTTCTTGATATTAGAGAAATTAAAAAATCAGGCATACGCTGGGAATGTTTTTGCCATTTTGGCTGCAAAACAGATCAAATGATATCCAATTTTTTGGCAGGCAATTTTTCTGTTGATCAAGCCTTCAGTGAAGTGAGCAATTGTCTCAGCTCTACTGGACTGCCAGACTTTGCAAACCGGTCCCCGTCAACCCACTGTATTAAAGGATAAACGTAATTTGGAATGTGAACGTGTGTTACAGTACAGAAGCCAAGTCACTCAGCAGCGTTATTCAAACACAACATGCTATCGGTCCTTCACGCATTCAACTAATGGACAAGTCACTTTCATGTTGCTCATTTTCTCCCGGAGCACAAAGCTCTTCAGATGTTCACATCTCTGCTCGTCTGATTACACAGTAGTTCAGTTCCACCTCTTGAAACAGGCCACTCGTTAAATGATCTTTAAAGCCGCAAGTGTCAAGTGAAATATGAAGCATTTTAATACGAACAAAAGACAAAACTATATTTTTGATAAAGCGCACATATCCCCCGCCCCACTTTCCAGAATCCTATTTGTTTCCACCTCTTTTTAAACTGTGGTTGGTTTTCTTATGACCATCGTCCAGATGAGAGAAGATCATAGTTGATAAAAACAACTTTAGGAGCAGCAGTAAGTGATTTGGTTTTTGGGTTTTGCCTCTCAAACTGGATTTCCAGCCCAAACTTAATACCTGCAGGCAAGAAAAATGTTCTGCCAACCATAAAATCTATAGTTTAGATACAGTTGATATTTTCCCAAAAGAATGAGGCATTTAAGCACAGTACGCCTTACAGAAAAGATGCAAATGTAACAATTATCAATGAGAAATTATATATATATATAGGAAATAAGTGACAATAGACGGCTTTACCTTTAGTTTATTGTCCACCATATAGTTTACAATCACGATTTATCATAATTTTATTTGATTTGAAAGAAATAATGTCCAAAGCTAAAAGTGTACAAGTTGTGATGAAACTGGATTCATCCAGGAAAAAAACATGAGTAGTTCCTAACTGGATTCAATGCCAACCCCCCCCCCCCCCCCCCCCCCCCCCCCCCCCCCCCCCCCCCCCCCCCCCCCCAGCCACACGCTGATTAAACGTGTACAGACAAGCTTGTTGTCATCTGAAATTTCACATGACTGAAATCCAGCACGGGAATTCTTTATTTATTTAACTCTGAAAAAAAAAGGAGCATAATTTCTATTTGTTTATACCCTTTCAGACGGTTTGAAGTGTTTTACAATTACAGGCCAGACAGAGCAGACAAATGATGTTGACAGGGAGGCAGGCCGAGAGGAAGACAGAAAGGAATTGTACTGGATGCATTTAAAATGGAAAATATCAAGCGGTATTCAACCGATGACTGTAATTTAGCCAAACCTCTTCAAGGGCACTTGACAAGGCATATCAAACAAGGCGAGTGCACTTTGGAAAGCAGAACAATGACAACTTCCTTCAGGCCGCGCTACTCGGGGAACGGAGGCCGATTCATTTCAGTGCCTGCGAGTCGGGTCTGTCTCTTGTGTTTTTTGTTCTTACCTTTAATTCTCACTCACAAAGGCAACGTCAAAGGGACCGCCACGCGGCAGGCCCTGCGATCGGAGGCGAACACGGCTCCGAATCGATATGGCGAAATATGTGGGATTTCCCACCGCGGAGTGCTTCTTTCAGCCGATAATCACCTCTGATGTGCCGTGAACCAAACACAGACAACCTGTTCGAGCAAATTAACTCGGGGCCCAAAAATGCTCAGGCAGAGAGAAACATATCTTCCCCCACAGCTTCCCCAAGACAGGAACGGACAGTTGCTTCATCAGTCAACTACGCCTGCGTATAAAAGGGGTTAATAAGATATGATAAGGCAAAACTGCTCTTCTCTCGCTCTCTCTCTTTCTCTCTCACACACACACACACACACACACACGCTATATAACGTGCAGACAGGCACTGTGACAGACAATGTTGGAGAGGATACATGTGGGCAGGTTCAATGATTCCAATGTCAGAGGCGATCTGAATGCTCTCTGCGTCTATCCTCTCTCCACTAGACCTTACATGGCAGATCTTCTCTCCGGGGTGTTCTGAGAAGACAGGGGGGGGGGGGGCGGAGCGGAGGGATGGGGGGCGGGGCGGGGTGGGGTGGAGTGGGATGCAGCGTGATGGCAGGTACTAGGGGGTTGTTCCAATGCCCTTGACGAGGAGAGAGGCGGAATAAGAGAGAACAAGAGCCCAACGGGGGGGGGGGGGTGCGAAGGAGCAATTGTTCTCACTTATGATTTATATATGTGTGCATACAGCATGTATCTGTATGTATAACAGTGTGCTTTCATACAGATATGGGCTTATTTATGTGTTCGTGTGTGTGTGTGTGTGTGTGTGTGTGTGTGTTAGTTGACTAGTCGGAAAATAAAGGCTTGTGTATTCTGAAGGTGCAGACAGTATGTGTGAGTCCAGTATGTGTTTTCCGACAGCAGCTCAATGTAAGTGTGTGTGTGTGTGTGTGTGTGTGTGCGCGTGTGCATGCTCACTGCCCAAACCAAGTATGAGTCCCACACCAGGGCTTTTCTTTGGGCTAGCAGATGCTTTGCTCTCACCTTGCCATACCTCATAAAACGTGATGGCTCCGGACCCTGGGGCCGGTCTGGCACACACACACACACACACACACGCACAGACGCAAACACACACAAGTATGCATACCCTCCTCCTCTCTGTGGCCAAACTTACTGCCACCTCTACAAAGCCTGGCATACAAAGAGAAAAAACACATAGAAACACACACACACACACACACACAAATTCATTCACACAGAAAAAGGCAAAGTCGTGGTCTCCCAGCCTGTCTTTGCACATGGAACCCGCAGAGAAAGAAAATGTCAAGGTTGGAAGAATGTGAAAGATTGAATACCACAAAATCTAAAGCCACAGAAAGGCGGGCAGACCGACACACAGCATCTGCTCACAGAGAAGACGGTGACGTGAAAGAAAGACATCTGCACTGAGCAAAGCACAATCGTGGCCGCATCCAAAAGGTCAAAAACTGTCACAGCCGTCCTCCATGACAGACACAAAACAAGGAATTAACAAGTTGTTTGACCAGAACGATAATGACTGTATTACTATAAATTATGAGGATACATACATCCTGTCAACAAACTGTTTCCAACAGCAAGCGGAGTCTTCAGCCCCGCTCCGATGCTGGAGTTATTCCTCCGCTGCAGGTGTGGGGATCCTTGAACTGGTCAGTTGCTATAATCCCGTCCAGATGTCCTTGGGTAACTTCTCAGTCAAGCCCCAGTAATAATCATAGCTGCGTTTTTTTTTTTTTTTAATGGATGTTTTTTTTGGCTTGTTTTGTTTTCTGTAGAAATAAATGACTGCTCCTTTTTTTCATCAACCAATTATAAAATTTGACCGGAAAATGGAGTAAGGCAGACACGCGGTAATATGATACAGAAACAAAGCCATGAGGACTTTAACACATCTTAACATTTTATTAAAGGGGCTGCTGCAATATCAACTGCAGATCATTCGCTTAGTCTGTTTATTGTTGCATCACTTAAAGTATGCTCAGTTAGTTCCACTTTTGAATTCACAGACAACTATCAGTGGATGGGAGAACACTTCATAACCTGATGATGATGATCTTCCTCTATGATTCCATGATTTGTATTTTGCTCATTATTTTCTAAGACCCCTGAGGTATGATAACAGGGACATTGGAAGGCGCTTGAGCCCACTGACGACAATGTCATATCACATGCTTTCCAACACTCGTGGTTTTTGCATTTATGTAAATGGCCAGGGTCATTTGTATTAAATAATAGCTAATAAACCCTTTAAAAAAAAATCAATTCAAGAACCTTTTACAGCAAATGTCTGCACCGTGTAGTTTACACTGTGTCAAAGCACCAGCTTATCATAGCCTATAAAAGTGTTATTTTTTAGTTATGAACTGATGTCAGGGGACACTGCAGCAAACTTTGCACGTTTTTACCTGACACAATGAAACAACAAATCATTATTTCCTTAATCATTTTCTTGTTGTTTTTTCTGTAAATTGCCACCTACAGTATTGTTGTTTTTTTTTCCACAGGCAGTACAAATGAAATGCAATCACCTGAATTTAGATAATTGAGGACAAGACTTAGAATGTATTATTTAACTGTAAAGGTCAGTCACACAATTCAGTTCAATTTACATATGTTTGGAAATATATGCAGGTTTTTTTTCCCGCTAACAAAACCACATGTATATTTTATTAAGTTTTTATTTATCCCTCACTTTCATTCTAGCTCCTAACAGAAGTGAATAAAACAACAGAAGAAATTGAAACACCAGAATAGACACAAACAGAAGTATACACACACACACACACACACACACACACATGACACACATGCACAGCACTGACAACACTATGAACACTTCTGAGATTCTCATTAAAAACCGCAGAGGGAAAATCCTTGTTAATCGTGGGAGCATTACCCAGTGGTAATCCACTGTGGATTACACTGAACTGTAGTACGCCAGGCAACCGCTAGGCGGCAGATCGCCTGGCAATATCCCAGCACACGTTGCAGTGGTTCCACAAGGGCTGGATTTATTTTATCGTATCTACTTTAATTTGCCCTGCATCACATTTGACTGACAGATTAAAAAAGCAAATATATATATATATAAAATATCCGTTTGCATTGCTTTTAGTTCTCATTGCTTCAGACTTTTTTATATAACTTTATTAAAACCAAACATGTTGAAAAGTACACAGACCATTCATTTTTTTCACGTTTGACATAATACAAAAATATTTTTTACATGTTCTATGGGCTGCACGGTGGTGTAGTGGTTAGCACCTTTGCCTCACAGCAAGAAGGTTCTGGGTTCGAATCCCCGTTAAACCAGGGCCTTTCTGTGTGGAGTTTGCATGTTCTCCCCGTGTATGCGTGGGTTCTCTCCCCGGGTTCTCTGGCTTCCTCCAGTCCAGAGACATGGGTTAGGTTCATTGGAGACTCTAAATTGACTGTAGATGTGAGAGTGAATGGTTGTCTGTCTCTGTATGTGGCCCTCTCTGTATGTGGCCCTGTGATAGGCCGGCGACCTGTCCAGGGTGAGCCCAAAGTTAGCTGGGATTGGCTCCAGCGACCCCCCGCGATCCTTAAATGGATAAAGTGGTAGACAATGAATGAAAGTTGAACAAATGCACAGTAAAAGTATGTTATCCCCAAAGTATGTGCATCACTAGTGATTGGATTAAAATGCCAGACATTCCATTTGTCTGGGATGTGGGAGGGTCCATGTGTCCTTGTGTGTACAGTGGGTACTTTCCAAAGGATCATTCTTTAATGTCCCCGTTCCTGTGTATCTGGTGTCACCTTTGTTGCTTTTTCTTAACCCCCCTCTCTCCCCCCATTTCCTGTCATCTCTCCAATGCTGGCTGTCAAATAAATGGCCCAAATAATAGTTATATAAAAAAATAAATAATACTAATTTGAATGATTCATACTGCTGAAGCCCCTTATCCCTTCCGTTGGAATTTTACTAGGAAGGAATCACGCCAGGGACATTAATTGCAGATGCCTGTGTGACTTTGACAGATGGACAGTAATTGCCATTAACATGTTATTTCATGAAACAAACAAGAAAAATAACATTTTTGTTGGTTTTTCTAACTAATTTTCCATGTAATGAGATCAACACGTTAGGTTTTTTTGGGGGTTTGTTTTTTGCAGGTCAGACTTGACTTGCCCGTGTGTGCAGCCTACAGTAACATTGGCTCACAACTTACCACCTTTTCTCTGTATTTGTGCTTTTAGAAGAACACACAGGCACTGTGGTGCTTTCATCCATGTTTTTCTTTTCTTTTTTAGATTTATAGTTTTTGGTCGGACATACGCATCGTATTCACACAAACACATGGGAAAACAGGCGTTTTATGTCTGCTCGCCTAAACCTAATTTAAAAAATTTAAAAAATGAAACTTTCCAAATGCTTTACCCTACTGTCTTGTATAAACAGAGCAACTTGAGAGGTGCTAGGTTTAATCTTTTCGGCCCATCAGAGACGACAGTGTAATGGAATAATCGAAAAGGTCTACAGCTGCTCTGCGGGCAGACTCCACTGGTTATGAAGGAGGCCAGAGATAAGAGGGATGCCTTTGAAAAGGCATTCTATGCAGAGCCACATACAGTATGTCTCTTCCAATTTGGCCTAAACTGGTTCACTACCCCCTGACGGAACCCCCGAACACACACACACACACACACACACACACACATACACACACACACACACGCACTTCCAGCATACAAGCTCCTACTATAATGGAAAGTCACATAAGGGCATGGTCATGCATGAATGTACAGGAATATACACACACATATATATATATATATATATATGAGAGCACGTGCCTGCACATGTGCATACAAGCACGCACACACACACACACACACACACAGGCAAGGCACTTGTCATTACTCGCTCTGTCAAAGTAGATCATACAGGCATTAATTGAGAGTGCAATCATGCTCAGAGCCCACGGTTCAAAGGGGTTGATAATGAGCTGTGATAGGTCCAGCTGATGGGAAAAGCCAGGCATGCGCAGATACATGCGTGTGTGTGTG
This sequence comes from Scophthalmus maximus, assembly GCF_022379125.1. NCBI lineage: Eukaryota > Metazoa > Chordata > Actinopteri > Pleuronectiformes > Scophthalmidae > Scophthalmus > Scophthalmus maximus. Next base: position 24,233,941 of record NC_061522.1, read on the forward strand.
TGTGTGTGTGTGTGCTCTCCTGTGTTTGAATAAAAACCTGCAACACCCAAATGAAAACCCTGTTTTAAACTGTTTTTTTAAAAAAAAAAACAGGTTCAAGGTCATGTAACCCCCCGCGACCCTTATAATATGGATAAAGCGGTAGACGATGAATGAATGAAGGTCATGTTTAGTTTTCGGTGCAGTTCTCAGTCCTCAAACTTTTTCATCCATCTTTCCTCTGGATTGTCTCCTGACTAAGTTTCAAGGTTCAGTATTTGTATTTGTTTTCTCGCGGTGAGGAAACCTCATCTCTGTGCCTGCGCTCAGGCTCAGAGCACCACACAACCCAAAACCACTGCCACCCGAGCCACAGCTCTGGCTTTGTAGCCGTTACCGTAGCTAAATATATACGCGTGTGCGCGTGTGTCCACTTGCATCTGTGTGTGCGAGCAGCCACTCTAGCCGCTAACTTGTCTTGTAGCCGGCTCTGTATTCCTGGCATTGCTGTGGTCGATAAGACAATGGCATGCAATATTAATGCTGCCTTCTACTGTGGTCGGTAAGATCCTCGGACAGCCTCCGCTACTGTTTCCGAGAGAACTGAGAACAAACAGGGAGCTCACTGAGACACAGAGGTGAGGACAAAGCAAGAGCGGGGGGGATAAACCGAGGAGGGGAAGTAAAAAGAGGGTGGAGAACAAGTCTGGCGGAGGGAGAGGGGAAAAAGATAAAACAGCCAGGCGGATGGAAAAATAGAGAAATGAAGGGGAAGGAGAAGTAGGTGAAACACAGGAGAAGCAGAGGGCAGACACGGGTCAAGAGACGCAAAAGACAGGAAAGAACTGTGGAAGAAAAAGAGCTACGCATAGGTCAAGTAAAATAGGAGGTGCAGTATGAAGGCAGGCTGAGGTAGATGAGAAAGGGGTGAAAGAGGGATTTAGAGGATGAGCGGGCGGAAGTGGACGCGGGCAGTGGAACGGGACGAAAATCTAAAAGCACGACGAGTAGCTCGCAGCCGCGCTTGGAGCGAAGAGTTTAGAGACGCGAGGGCGTGCAGAAGCAGTTGAGGGGGAAGAGTGATGAGAAGAGAGTTGCGGTGCGATGGCTGCGCTCGCGATAATGAGCGGTGTCGAGGACAGCTGAGCAGGCAGATGGAGGACATAATTGCACACTGTAAGGTCATATAATATCAATACAGCAATTAAATCCTCTTCATACACCGTGTGTGTGTGTGTGTGTGTGCACAGGCAGGCATGCGAGAAAACGGCAAAACGTTTGTCTTCCACTTACAGTGTGTGTCACTCGCAAATATGTGTGCACATGCTATGACCCCACCCAGACAGGACCTCTTGAACCGTCGCCCGGCAACTTGCCAAGCAAACTGAGGCAATTAAAAAGTCATGGGCGCCGGTAACTTGACCGAATATACGGGTTTTGGGGGAAATCGCTCAGTGTAGATGACGCTTAACTGACAGTGTGAAGCACTCTGACCCACATTTTGTATATATATATATATATATATTTATATATATACTCTTAGCTTTTAATGTAGGATTTTCATGAGGAAGCTTTCAGAGGTCAGTTCTTCTTAAGTGGACTAGATTTCTCAGGGGAACGTCCCGACCCCTTTGGATTTTTCTCTCACTTGCTGTATTACTCACTGTAGATTCCTCTCTCTCTCTCTTTCTCTGTGGCCGGCCCCCCCAACCCTCTCTCTCTCTCTGGATGCATTCAGCAGAGTAACTCTGAAATGATTTAAGTGTCGGCGGGTGGTAAGTTATTCATGTTCTGTTGGTTGGTGGGTTAATGATTGCACACCAAGAGCGCAGAAAGAAAAGAGGCAACCTCACGCTCAAGTTCGATGACATTTCCAAGGAAACAGAAATTAAATTATGGTCTTTCACCATGTAAATTCCCTCGGCTGTGAAGTTCACAGCCGCTGCTTTTCATAGAAGCCTGTTGTGTTATGTTTTCCGTCGGTGCTTGGCGGGACAGGGGTGGCACCGCTATTTTGCAAATAGAAGGGGGTAGGGCCATAAATCTGCATTTGAGTAATTCAGTTTCCGGTTATGATTTTTCATCGCCGTCTGCCAAATTTGTTTTCAGGGATGGAGAGTTATGTGTGGAAAAATGCATAACTCAAACCCATTACGGGTTGCTTTTAGCATCAAGTAACGCTGGGCGAAGTACACTGGTGCTGCACTCGATGATGCATTATCAACTCTCAAGTGGGTGAATTGTGGCTTTGGCTGGATTCATATCCGTTTTCAAAGTCAGAAGAGACAGAAAAAAACAGCAACATTTGAATCCAGTCCATTCTTTTGCATACAAAATTTCAGTTACAAAACTCACAATATTTCCCTGTTATGTGCTGTGGAAAATGTGTCAATCGTAGTGATTGGTTCAGTTTGACTTTGTGTTTGGTAACAATGAGAACAAAGGGAATAGGTTATTGTGTTTGGGTTCTCTGTGCAACATGAGCCTCTATTTCTGTTTTCACATTAATGTAACACACCGTGAGACCGACCTTTGTAATGGAAATCCAATATGGACAAATAAACCAAACAAAAACATTCAGTTCTTGATATTTAACAGTACACCTGCAAGCTCTAATTAAGTAGACATTGAAAGAAAAACTGGATCACATACACCCCAGCCCATCCACTGCAAGGGGTGGGCAACCCCGACTCAACAAAACCCTGTCTATTAGCTGTTTCAGGACCGCAGAAAATTAAGCACTTGAAGCCTTTTTGCCTGTTTGATAAATGTCCATGTACTCCCATGATTCTTGCACTTTTTGGGTAATATCTCCATGGCTGAATGCACTTATTGTAAATCGCTTTGGACAATAGTGTCAGCTAAATGAATGTAATGTATTGCAATGTACAGTTAAGGTTTACATTACATTACATTTATGACATTAATCTTCATTTAGCAGACGCTTTTGTCCAAAGCGACGAAAACATTGAATGGTTTCTACTGTCCTGATGTCAATGGGGAGCTCGTTCCACCATTGAGGAACCAGCACAAAAAACAGACAGGATTTAGTTGAGTGGTGGCTGCCCGCCCCTCGCATTGAGGGAGTAGCAAGCTGTTGGGCGGTAGAGCAGACTGGATGGGCTGGGATGTAAGGTTTGACCATCTTCTGAATGTAGAAAGGGCCCGAGCCATTCGCAGAATGGTAGGCACATACCAGGGCCTACCAGAGCAGCGGTGAAGTGTGGGAGAACTTGGGAAGGTTGAAGACCAGCTGGGCCACTGCATTCTGAATGAGCCGCAGAGGTCGGATGGCACATGCCGGCAGACCATCTAGGAGGGAGTTGCAGTAGTCGAGGCGCGAGATACCTGCGTCACCCTCTCTTCAAAGTTTAGTTAGGGTTAGGTAGCTACACGACTTGGTGAGGGAAAAAGCAAGATTACTAAAACAAATTTATTCTGGTTTGAAATTAATACTCTGCTAAGGATTAGGATATTTCCGTTGCTTTGGTGAAGAGAAACCAATTGGAATTGTGGTAGTACGGGATATATGAACACTATGTCCCATGTTAAAGTGTTTTTATTTGACACATCTATACACCGCCACCTCCTTATTTCCTCAGTTCCTGAGTTTGTTGCTTGAACATGAACATTTGCCATTTGGGGATATTTGCTGAATTAACTGATGATGCCACTTTTCTTACAAGGACAGCCTCAAACTTCATGCAGCAGTATTGACCATTGATGGGATTCAAAAAATGGATGAGTGCATTGAAGCGCTTTAGCTGTTTGTAGACAGTGTTGAAACAGGAGTGGAGGGCATAAATAAGGCTCTTGAACTTTGTGAACTGTCTTGTCTTGTTAGTGACAAAGCTAACAAACTTTCTAACAGACAGTTTACTGAATAATGCTGTTTCCCTGCTTCATTGTGAAAGCTGTAACTGCAAGGCACTTTGGAGTCAGAGAGTAAAAATGTTTTATAGTTTCCAAACCACTCCTTCTGTCTACATGTAAATACAGAATTTCCGACATAATTAGATTCAATCTGCAAAGAGCACTGCACACAGCGCTACGATTAGGCCACAGCGCAAAATACCAAGTTAGTGAGTTTAAAAAACTGTGGTTAATTGTGAAACTGGCAGGCCGCCATAGTCTAGGTGTTCAACATTATTTCTTTTCTGAATTGTGTCACAACACACAACTCCAGACTTTTTGAGGAGGCAAGTTGGAAGCAATGTGTTCAGCCATGGTTTTTTTGAGGTGACTGTCTGGAACATGTTGAGCTCACTGATGTGGAGCAGAGAAGGGGATTATGCTGCAGGAGTGATTTTGAAGAGTTCCTATTGTTTTGACTCTAAGAACTTGTCACTATTTGAATGAGTTGTAACCAACATGAAAACCAGCTGCCCACAGTTAGTTGTGAAGAAGGGAAGTACAAACTCTCTCAAACGCCTGTCAAGGCAACAGGAGATCATTATTTGAGAGTGGAAATATTTGAATTGGGTAGTGTCACTGCTCCTCTTTCACTCATTGCCAACAGACATGCTTCCTGTCTGGCACTGAATAAAATACTTCTCTCCTCATCACTTCAGCACTCTTGGCAAGTGGCCATTCTGTCAAATCTAGCTGGCTAATGAATGAGTGTGTCAATCATGCATTAGAGGCTGTGGCCAGGGATTAGCACAACCACATACTGTATATGGATAGCCTCTCTGCATTGTGACATATAATTGACAGACGTTTACAATTGCCCTTCAGCTCTCAGGACAAAATAGTTCTTATAAATCAAAGGAACAGTGTGGACTTTACTGTGGACATTTTGAGGGGCTGACAGGGAGGTCCCGGAAGGAGCTGATACTTATATGAGTGCAAAATCAAGATGTTGAAAACTCAACAAAGCCATAGGAGACTAAGGACACCTCAAGCAAAGTCCAGCCTTGACAGCCGGTCTAATGACTATCTGTTGCCAGAATGGAAAGGTCACATGATTTCTGGATTGCGCAGGACATGTGTTTGGTATGCCAATTGCTTCTGAAACTGCCGTTAAATGCACTATCGATTTATCAATTTATTCTTTATTAGTATATCCTTTTCACCCTACGTACAACTTCATCGTTCGGTCTCCTTTGATCTGACATCCAACCAATGGATAGCAGAACAAATCTGGGCAACTATGAAGACATATCGTTATATCATTGTTGTTTTGACTGTTGAAAGCCAGGCTCCTTCCAGGCTAATTCATTGCCTTTTTTATATTTTTTATAGCAACACTAACTGCAGGGCTAGAGGGACAGTGATATTAGTCTGTAGGTTGGTTGGTCACTCAATGAAATATCAAAGGTTGAAAATAAATGTTAAAAAAAACTATATTATACATAGTCGTCGACTCAGACGTTTCACTGTGATCTGCTGAGCTGTTTACAGAACAGTTGATTTAAAAAAGAATTCATGTGAAATGATGTTTTAATTATTATTATAAATTATACTGACATTCATGGTCCTGAGAGGATGATGAGGATGACTCTAGTGCTATTAGTGTGTTGGCATATTGAGCATCCAGTGAAATATCCTGGCAACTTTTGGATAGGGTGCCATAAACGTGTTTGATCGCGTATATCAGAATTATATTTTAGAATGAATGCATAATTTTTCGTCTAGCACTATCATCAAAATGTTTGTTTGTTCAAAAGTTTAGTTTATGTGCAAATACCTGCAGAGGTAATGACGTCCTTGTCAGCAATCAGTTCTAATTTGCCATTTTTGGCATGCTACCACACTCAATGAACATGGTGATCATGGTAAACATTGTCCCAGCATGTTAGCATTGTCACTGTGTGCATGTTAGCATGCTGACATTAGCATTTACCTCAAGGTCCTGATGCTACGTAAGTATAGCCTCACAGAGATGCTAGCATGGCTATGGACTGTGTGTGTTCAGATAGTACGCACATCTTTGAGGATGCATAAGAGGTCAATGGAAAGACGCGACTGGGTGCAGTTAAAGGCAAATTTCCCTGAGGCATCACAAACTGGAAATCTATCTACGGGAGAATTTACGTCACTTTCAGTCAGTTTTATCAACATTCATACTTAATTTGATCTGATGACTTTAGATTAACTTAAATGTTCATTAGAATGGAGAAGGTATATGTTACAAGGCGTAAAATAACAATAATCTTGGTTATATTCCACCTGTTTCAGTGTGTGTTAATCATGACGAGAGTCATCACTATGCCAGATATCATGATCTGCACATTTTATACCTAAATAATTATAAGAATGTGTTTGTGTTGATGTGTCTCAGATTTTTGCTGAGAGAAAAACCCTAAAAGTCTTCCCTCCATACCCCATTCTCTTCTCCCTCTTTCCCCCTCCGCCTTTACCAAGCACCGCACAACCAATCAATTTGTTTTCTTTCAATTTAAATCTGTAACAGAGTAAAGATAGCTGTTTGACTATTGCATTTGCTCTGTTGCTCCAGTGAGCTCTAGGGGAGGCATTTATACTCACTTGCACATGGAAATGAACAATTCAACAATTCAAAATACTTAGCGTCATTTCTTTAAAACTACCTTCTTTCCCTATCTGAGAACATGTTGTTCTGATGTGATATATTGATATCAAGACATTCAGACAATACCCCTTTGACATTAATAAACAAGGTTTATTTAATTTTCTATTCCTCTTATCGTTTCTCTTGGTCCTCTTCATGCAGTATTGAGGCCTCTGCTCTTTTTAACTCTGTCTCTTCCATCACATCCACTCACCATATCCACCACTCATTTTTCTTGCAACTAAGATACCCTCTACCCTAAGCTTTGTCAGCCCAGGGAGACCTTCAGACCCCAAAGCATACATTTCTAATAACACCATCCTCCCTTCTCACCCCATGCCCATCTAGCTTGAATATAGGAGACAAATACTGGCACAAACATAAGCTCCCTTTCACCCACTACATAAATTGACGTCAGGAAGACCCCATCATAGTGCCCTGAGACGTGCACTGCCACCAGTGCGCCAGTCGGCAATTAATCTAAAATGGTCAGCCTTAATCAACACTTCCGTCGCCTCTGGTTACCAGGCTGACCTGCTTCAGAACAGATTGGCTCCTGCTCTTGGATGATCTCATCATTGTGCGACCTCAGCACAGTTAGTAATAAATTACTAGTGACAGGGTCAAACTTGTAGCAGTAAGTGAGGAAAAGACTAAGACGATTAAACAGAGGGATTCGCTTTATGTAATTACAGAAGATACATAAATGAGAAGACAGTTGTCAGGTCAGGACGGGTCAAATTGTGTGTCAATGGTTTAGAATATCCTGTATAGATTAAAAATGTTCATGGTTTGCCACGTAACATATCAATTTATCTATTATTCATCATCTTTATACACTCGCCAAGCATTTTATTGGAAACATCTTTTCACCTGCACATTCATGCAACTATCCAATCAGCCCATCATGTGGCAAAAGTGTAGTCCATAAATACTGTTCAGAAGCTTCAGTTTTCACATCAGAATGCAATAAAAATGTGATCTCGGGTGACTTTGACTGTGACACAGTTTTTGGTGCCAGACCTGTTGGTTTGAGTATCTCTGTAGCTGCTGATCTACCGGGATTTCTACAGACAACAGTCTGTAGAAAATAGAGCAATAAACAAAAAGCATCCAGTGAGCGGTAGTTCTGCGGGTGAAAATGCCTCGTTGATTGGAGAGGTCAGACAACGTTGGTTTGCTCTCCTGTCAGCCACAGTTCTGTGAGGTTGCAGTGGGCACAGTCTCACTAAAACTGTACAGTTGGAGGCTGGAAAACATACGCTGGTCTGTTGAATCTGGATTTCTGCAGGGGCTGCAGATGGAAGGGTCAGAATTTGGCATGAACAGCATGGATCTATGGGCCCAACCTGCCTTGTTTCAACAGTCCAGGCTGCTGCTGGTGGTGTTATTATGTGCGAATGATGTGGTTTTGTCTGGGAACACATGAGGTCCCTTAATACCAGTTAGTCATTGTGTGAATACCCCTGTGTATTGTTTCTGACCATATGCATCTCTTTATGGACAGTTTACCATGCCGGCTGACAAATTTGCACAAATGATGTGATACCACTGAGCGTTTCAGACATCTTGTGGAGGCCATGCCACAAATGATTGAGTCTATTTTGAGAGCAAAGGGAGGTCCTAGCAGAATCAGTTTGGTGTTGCTAAATAAACTGTTCTGTGAGTGAAAAAAAAATGGTTTTATATTTTGTATTTGACATTTTATGGTAATGCTAATTTGTCCTTTTGTTCCTACTGAAATATCTCAGCAGCAACTGGATGTCATGTTTTTCATTTTACAGACAAGCATGGTCCCCAGAGGATGGGTCCTAAGGATTTTGGCCATCTAATTACATTACAGCCCTCAAAAAGCAGATTCTTCATTGTTCTGAAGTGCATATTGGTCACAAACCCTGAACATCTAAGCAGATGGGTCCACTAACAGCTACACACCAAATTATAATTTTTTCAAAGCATGTTGGGAATTATTATATGCCCGAGCTATTCATTTTTTCCTTCTTTTCTTTACATTCATTTGTAGACAATCTACAAGCTCTCCTCCTATACAATTGGAGATTACAATGTATTATGACACCGTCAATTTCCCCGTTCTATGTGGTTTGACACATTTTTTCTATCATGCATGCCAACCTAAAAAACATTAATAATGTCAGTATCATAGTGTAGCTGCTGAGCCTCCTTGTCTAGCTTTACGACTTTGGCAGAAAGACAAATTCCAATCATCGATTGTGGAGTTCTCCCTTTTACTCTGCCTGGCTGTTAGGCCTTTTTAACTAGCGTCATTTCTTGGCTGTCAGATCAGTGCGCGTACATGTCTGTACAAGTGTGCATATGCACACATGCGGGTGTAATAGCTAAATGATAATTTGGACCATATATGTGGCATTTAGTGACATGAATTCTAAAGCATATCGTTTGGCTTGTCCCAAGTTCTTCTCCTCATCATGTCTTACCTTCTGTTCATTCTGACAGCATGCCAGAAGGAACATGTATCTTAATTCAAGCCTTTCCCGTCGCACACACAATGTGGTAATTATTAATAAAGACAAGCTGTGCACAGTGTAATTCTGTTTTGTCTAGTGTCGCACATACTTTCTCTATCAAGCCAGCAGCTGACTGCCAAACCTGAGTGGGGTGTGTACAGTGTTCCAGACTGCGAAATGCGACCATTTGAGACGGTCCGAGTATTTTTTAACGACTACTCACACATGTGTGACCTGTAAATGTTTTCTTTTAAACGAGTGAGCGAGTCCACCAGTGTAAGTCGATGTGTGTGAGAAGGGGAAGAGCATGCGACTCAGGCACTCAGGTGGGTTCAAGTAACTCAAGTTGCAGCCAATGATCACCTGTTCCAAAAAAGGCTGTGCCTCAAGTTGCCAGCAGATCATCATACTAAGTAGCATTGTGATGTGAGAAAATGGCATCAGAACTACGTGAAAGTGTAAGAAGTCAAATTGTTTTTCTCAGGCAAATAATTTGCCAGATAAAGAACGCAAGATGACAAACAGAAAAAAAGCACTGACAAAAGCTCTTTGCACCATTGGTCAAAGCATGCTGGGATAACATGGGTCATCATGAAAAAAAACAAACCCAAAAAGCTGTAGAGTCCATTCCTGTTTGGGAGCAAAAGGCAGAAATACTGTACCAAACACAGATACAAGATATTCTGAAATCCATGTACATTTTGAAAGATTCAGGTTTTCACTCAAATGTTTAAGCTCATGTTATAATTTGTAAGTTGAAACAAATGCAAAATAGAAGTATCTACAAGCCCTCTGTAGGTGTTGTTAACTATCGGAACTCGACTGTGGCAAATATTGTTAAATTTTCTGGAGCGGCTCCATATTAAAAGCCTACCATCGATTTGCAGAATAAACAGTAAAGCTTTTGAAGAAGAAGCAACAAATGCAGGGCAGTTTTAGTGTGACTATAGCTGAACAAAAAAACAAAAACATGAAGGTGCTATGTACCATCTAGAGTCTTTCTGAAGACATCATACCTCCACATCACTCGGTGGACGTTTCACAGAAAGCTGATCATTACAAGACTTTTAAAATGGCAATATGAACATTACGGTTCGCTCCCGGGCAGAATAACATGGGTACAGTTGTCCCCTGCGGCGGCGATATGATCGTGGCTTGTCAGGAAACTATACAGCAAAAGTGTGGGGCTTGTCGGGAGGAGGCGGAGACTGTCTGTAGACATGTCAGCTGACAGAGAGTCACTCACATGCAGCCGAATGCCTCCAGTGTTCCTGACTTTTACTTTGACTGTGTAACACTTGGTTCATAGTAGGGGTGTAACGATACAAGTATTTGTATTGAACCGTTCGGTACGGGGCTTTCAGTTCGGTACACTTTGCGAACCGAACGATTCGTTGTAATCCTAAATAAAGCTTGAATTCTGTGCAAGTCAAGGGCTACACAGAGCTAATGGCACACTACCTCAACGCACAACGCCTGTCCCTAGTGACATAGTCACATCAAGCAGATCTGTGCTGTCTAAAAAACTTGGAAACTTGAGTAAAAAACCAGTGAGTTCCATAAAAAAAATGATGTCTCTTTTAGACTTTTCTTTTGTTTGTATTTGTTCATAACTACAACAATACTACACTTATTTTATGAAAATATCAGCTTTTTTTTGTATACTGCTAACAAGACATCCCAGAGGACGGGTCATTGTTCAAAGTCCCAAAACATTTAATGGTATTTCAAATCCAAGGACATTTTATCTGGCATTTTTCCTGTTTTGCTGCATTGAAAACGTAACGAACTCTGACGCCAATGTATCGTATCAAACCGAACCGTAATTTTTGTGAATCATTACACCCCTAGTTTATAGCCTATAAATTGCAGTCTAATTATTATTTTTTATGTACAGGGTGAGTATTTATACAAATGCAAATATATAAGTGCAAGGGGAAGAGGACAAGACATGCAAGAATAAAGGGCTCACAACTTTAAAGTGAAAAGGAAGTGAGAAGTTGGTAAAACTTTATATCAAGGTACACTTTTGTTTACCTTAATGTAACGTAAATTGCTTATTAGCATGCATATTGGCTCTTTATCAGTCATTAGTCTTCTCCGCACAGTCCATTATAGTGCACAACTACTGCAGTTAACAAAGCCTATATGCTAACGTGATGGGCTACATCTTCAAAACAATGTAGTCAACAGAGATGCACATGTCAACAGAAGTAAAAATCTCCTGTAATTAGCACATCGGAGGTGTTCAGATATACATATATATATATATATATGTAAACAATAGCTCACTTCAGGCCGTGATATACGCCTTTTATATCACAGTTGAGGGGGTCGCAGAACAACGCCCCTTAACTGTGATGTAATGAGTTACAAAACGGTTTCAAGTATGGCGAAATTAAAGTAACAGACACCACAATTCGATTTTTTTTTATTTTGTCAAAAAATCTTTTTTTCAACAAATACAAAAATAGTAGTCCCTCCTGGCTGCCTGCACGGTGCCAGCGGTTGCTATGCAACACACTGTAGTGTTCCTTAGAAAGAAGGCGGCAAGCTGGGTTCGCCGGCAATTTAAGTTTGCAGGCTACTGTGGGCCGTAGCCCACGCCGAAACTACAACCATTCAACCTCACCATGTGCATTGAGCTCTTGTAAGTTTCCTCAACTTTACTCCGTCGCTACTCACGTCTACTTATGTCGTTACTTCCCCAGTCGATGATACGGACCTGTGCAAACTGATTCGGCGTGATAGTCGTTGTATATGCTAATTATACCAATCAGATAGCTTGATTTGAGCTACCCGTTTAATAAATACAAATATATGTATTTAAAAATTTGATGATGTGATGATGGACAATTGAAAATTGCCCATCATACCTAACGTTAGGGGTTTGATTGCATAAAACCTCAGGTTTAACGGCACCGCGGACCGATAACAGTATAACTCTCTGCTAACCGCTAAATGCCAGTTGTTGCTCTCTGACCAGCTGTTGGCTGGAGGCTTCAAGTTCACCACAACTGCATGATCACTTCCTGCCCGAAATGAGCCAGATACTTTAGACTAAGAAGCTCCTCTGGTTTTTGTTTTGACTCACTTCTTTAACAGTACTTTATCGATACCGATAACAGTACTTTATTCAGAATTGTGCTAATTTTGTTCTTTTACCACTGAAGGGCAATCTGAGTAGAGCTTCATTCTTTTTGAGATGTAACCTAGAACACGGTCTGTTGTTTGAAGTAGTTGTTTGCTATAGTGGATTCTGTTATATATATATTTATGTTTGCCCCATCATTACCCTTTGAGGCATTACTAATGTTACGTACAATTTTCACTGTTGTATTGCGTGAGTCCGGAATGAATTGAAAAGTTGTCATTCCAAAGGGTGTGGCCTGCAGATGGACTTATTGTGTGCTTTTTAAATGAAAAACCACCATCCGCTGTACACTGGGTATCCATTATCAGCTTACGAATATTGGATTTGTGTCAACCATTTCTAGCATTTAATGGGGGGGACTGGGAAACAATTGGGCTCAAAGTGAGTGAAGACAGTTTCCCTCTGTCACCGCACTGCCTGCTGAGTCTGGACCATCATTTGACATCAAAACGGAGTTTCCCCATTTGCTTATCTTCCACAGGCAGCAGGACTACTATGTACTGAACAACTGCAGCTGCCCATCCTCATTTAACAACATTTGTTATTTCAGTTCCACTCCAAACACGCTTCTAAGTTCAGCAGGGGGAGAGGCAAAAACGCATGGAACAATCTCTGCCTTTTACATTAGGACAATGACTTTCTGTTTGCTCAGATTGTGGCAGGGATGCTTAGTTCCGACTCAGTTTCCTGCGGTTTGACTTTTTTCCCCTCGCCTGCTCTGTTTAATATTAAGCAAACTAGGCTATCAGAATCTTAAGCGGGCATTTTTCTTTAAACATTCTGCTTTTGCATGGCCTGGAACTGTTTCACCGTGTCCAATATAGTAGAGTTCCTTACTTGCATACTGTATATTAAAATATCCATAGCAAAAAAGAGACAGATGTACAGTACATGAAACAGAATCTAGATTACTGTGCGCATGCAGTGTGAGACACACACAATTAAGAGACATAGTATTAAAATATTAGGTCATTTAAATGTAGTCAAAGTGATTTCAGATGAATTACAGCTAAATATCTGTATCACGCAATTCCTCTCTCACTTTTAATCGTATATATGTGTCTCCGTGGTGTGCAACTGTGGTGTGGGGGATTCCGACATCAGGATTGCTTACATGTGGGTTTTGGGGATAAATTTTGGATTCCTGGATTAGCTTTGACATTAGTGAGTGTAAAACGCTTTGGTTCTGGATTAAATTGTTTCCTCATTCAACTCACACATTAATATCAAACATGTAACTTTTCCCCCAATAGAAGTGGCATTAAAAGCTTAGCAAATTTGCTCAGAAAAGACAAAATTAATGACCAGTGCAAAGACTTAGACTTGCTTTTTTTTCATTTACAGTACATTAAAGGGATTTAGCTAGAATATGCATATTGAAAAATGACAACCAATCCTTGATTTTCATGCTGCTTCAACAATGCCAAGTGTGTGCCAGTGCACATGCAGAATTTATAATATCACAGACCCGATCAGAATTGTACAGTCATGTATTTCCTGCCTTCCCACGGCATTCATTTATTTTTCCAATAATAATTCTGTTGTTCCATTTCTAAATTATCCCTCCCAGCGCTTCAGCTTCTGCTATACAAAGTGATTGTTACACTAAATTAATCATGTTGATCTCATTAAAATCAGATCACAACAATACCGAGTGCTAATAATAGATAATGGAATTGATCTTTTCTAACAGGTTAACAGAGAATTGGCAGGGACATCACGAAAACA